>NC_064923.1:711235483-711916316 GCF_023897955.1 Schistocerca gregaria
TGTGGCTATTCTGGAAAGGAACTGAACTTTGGTCGACTTCGAGTGCAATCCCTTTGTCAGTGCTCCACGTCACTCGGTATGTAGATTGAATCAATGCTTCATTCGTCAATGACTGCTAGAGCAGACGCAGTAAATGTTATCCTTTTTGACATAAGAGTTATCTCAAAACACACTAGAGTGACTGTATCTTAATTTTCTCTTTTATGCTTTGGAAGTCTGAGCCTTCTCCAGTTTCATAAATTTCTTTCAGGAGGTTTTCTACTGTGCAAAGTGGCTCACGGGTTAAGAGACTGGACTCACATTTGCTATACCGGAGATCTTCGCATAAATGTCGGCAACCATTCGGACATCTCGGGCACGCGTGCAGCCTACCTGGCACCTGCACGCTTCAGCGTTACGAACTCACCCTGTCTGAATAACAGACGGACACCAGGGGGCGTACCAGCGCTAGTAGAGGCCATCACTTCAAGAGACCTATTGGCGTCCGCCACACACGTGACCGGAAAAAAGCGCTGTTAGTATTCCGCCACCGGCCGCTATAAAGGTCGGCGCCAGACATGCATAGGGTAGTTCTTTCGGCTTCGAGAGCCTCTCCTATTCTCTGGGCAGGTGCCACTCACTCCGTCTTAGGACGCTCTTGAAGTCCGTCTTAGGGACCCATGCCGCTCTATTCAGCATTCATCGTTGTTTGCCATGGTGCAATCAGACTGTATCCACGAAAGACTTTTCTGCTCGTACGCTGTTATTATTCAGGACAGCTTCATCGGGTTTAGAATATTTTCCCTGAATGTGTATTTGTCTTTGAATATCCCACCAATTATGTTACTTTTTCAGTCTCTGGAATCCCGTTACTGTTAAAACTTCGTATCTGCGAGACACTTTAATTGTGACATCATTACAGTCGAAGCAGACGATTCTTACCTTTTCTTCTATCTTCTCTCGTTCCTTAGTTACTTCAAAGTTGGCTCTGAAAACTATGGGACTCAACTGCTGTGGTCATCAGTCCCCTAGAACTTAGAACTACTTAAACCTAACTAACCTAAGGACATCACACACATCCATGCCCGAGGCAGGATTCGAACCTGCGACCGTAGCAGTCGCTCGGTTCCGGACTGCGCGCCTAGAACCGCGAGACCACCACGGCCGGCATACTTCAAAGTTCTTGGTGGTGTGTTCCGTCCATGCAACCAATTGAAGGTAGTTTGTTTATTGCGATACGCGTTCCGATTCTCTTATTTGTGAAACATATTAAGCGGCGACTTCCGGCGTTTTTAGCCGATGTATGTGTCCTGGAGATGTTGTGAGTTGGCCAACTTCCGAGTGAACGAACACCAGAAATCTGCCAACTGGAGCATGGACACAAATGATCACACCTCCATGATTGAGTTTCTTTCCCTGATTAATCAACTTTTATAAACTTTGATTACTGCTTTCCAGCCGGCCGGGGTGGCCGAGCGGTTCTAGGCGCTTCAGTCTGTAACCGCGCGACCGCTGCAGTCGCAGGTTCCAATCCTGCCTCGGGCATGGAAGTGTGTAATGTCCTTAGGTTAGTTAGGTTTAAGTAGTTCTAAGTTCTAGGGGACTGATGACTTATAGTGCTCAGAGCCATTTGAACCATTTTTCTTTTTTATTTATTATTACTGCTTTCCTTGTGGCGCTGTAAGCGACACATCAATATTCAGGAAGACATCGTTCATAACTCCAACCAACCATGCAGTTTAAGATTCCCGTTAAATCGCTTAAGGTAATTACTGGGTTGGTTCTCTAAGGAGGACAGAATACTCATCTATTTCCTTCCCCCTCCATGTTTCTGCTCCGTCTCTATCGACCTCACGTAGGTTGAACGCCAAACTCGAATCTACTTTCCTTTTTAAAGCTTTCTTCACTCTTTCCCCTGAAATTCGAAAGATTTCCACAGCTGAAGCAGTAAACACACCAGGCATCAGTACTGCGCTCTGTTTATTACTTGAATGGTGATTACAGACTGAACGCTAATGACTGTATGGCTTTTAGCCTCGAAGTGTATGGTGTGTGTTTTGTCCACCAAGAAGGTTAAATTGAAATTTCGTAGTCCCCTTTTCCCACTTACCTAGCCAATCGTGCCTGCGTGGTTGTCGTGCAGTAATCTCGCCAGTGAGTGTGTGTGACGGCGAGGTGGCAGAAGTTGCGCAACGCCGAGCATTCCTTTTATGGCGCAACTCAGAGATTGGCAGTCGGAAATTCGGAGCTAAAGCGGCCAGATCGACTTGAGCGAGGAGTGAAAACTGGTGTCTGCAATGACAGACAAGTCGTTGGGCACCGACGGGGCTTTGTATGATACGCTGGCCATACGTGGGCAGAATAACGGATGGCCCTAGAAGTTTGTACTCAGGTGTAGAAGTTTGTTGAACAACGTGGATCGCAAAGAAAGCAGACAAACCCTGCAGGATCAGATTGTTATGGAGCTGTGAACAACCGTGGAGGAAGCAGGGAATGGCAGTGCAGAGGTCAGTACAGGCAGCTGTAGTGTAGGCATCTTTGGGCTGTGGGGGCGGTCAGTGTTTTCCTCCCAGGGTTCAGAACAGATGGCAGCTGACAGAGAGGTAGAATGAAGGGGACTTTCTAACTGTGGTACAGAGTAAGGTGTGAGAATTACTTGTTCCCTTGAGAACGGCATATATGCGGTGGCGGGCATTGGCGGTAGTCATTGGTCTCAGCGGTTAAAATACGGTTCGGCAGTGCTGCACCGGGTCACTGAAGTAGGACCTTGAAAATTGTGTTTGAAGTGAGTAATTTGGCGAGGCCTTGGGAGGTTTTGACTGTGTCATAACTGTAAGACATGTATTTTTAGAGTGAGGATGAGGTACAATCTGTACTGCTGTTGTTCTTGTATTTGAAAACCTGGAGTGACCAGTGTAAGAGACTTATGTTTTACTGAAAAGATGTTGTAATATTATTGTTTTGGCACTGACTTCGTGGATACTTTAATATGTTATAGACCCATGTTGTTAGGGATAGAGTTAAGGTGTTGTTCGTAGCTGACTGCAGATAATTTTTTTTTATTGAGATATCCTATATATATATATATATATATATAGTCTCAGAATAAGATTTTTTTAGTTTTCTTATTGTCCCTTCAGGAAATCTTTTTGTTTTATTGTCGTGGGGTAAGTAATTACTTTTTGAGTCACGAAGGTATTTCTCGTCTTTGCAAGCAAAAGGAGGACAGTTTATTCTGTTTTTCTATTGGCCTTTTGCTTCTTTCATTTATGAAGCATCTTCAGCGGCACAAAATTTTTTATGTAGTAGTTACGAATATTACAAACAACTTCTCCTACACACGTTGTGTGAGGTTAAGTCATCGTTTGGCATCATTTACGATTTCCAATGTTGCCAGTCTATCTGTGTCGACCTGGAGATGCTTTTACTCGGTCTCTATACCTAGATGCCCGATTTTAAACTTTTTCTCACCTACATGTATTAAAACGCTTCACTTGAACTTATCGGTATTTCTTGAATGTGTTTGTGTCTACGGTATGTAATGTCTTCAACTGTGGCTGGGTGTTTATCTTTCGTCTTTTTTAAGTTGTGTATGAGTGGTTTATTTATTTCTTGTGTTTCTTGTGTGTGTGTGTGTGTGTGTGTGTGTGTGTGTGTGTGTGAGAGAGAGAGAGAGAGAGAGAGAGAGAGAGAGAGAGAGAGAGAGGGGGGGGGGGGAGGGAGAGAGAACGACAGCAGGGACAGAGATAGAGAAATAATTTATTATTTTCCTCTTATGTTTGTTATTGTTTTGATGGCTAACGTGATCTGTGAGTTGTTGCTAATATACTGATCACGTTAGTCACTAAAACAATAGCCACCAGAAATGCAATTGAGAAACATGCTACATAATTAATCCCTCCTGTCCGTTCTTCTTTCCCAGCTTCCCTCCTCCCGCCCTCTCTCTCTCTCTCTCTCTCTCTCTCTCTCTCTCTCTCTCACACACACACACACAAACAAACAAACAAAATGAAGGAATGTCAAACCACACCTGCTCAACACAAACAAGTACTAAGTGCCGATTGGTTCTGACGTGGACCGCCAAGAGTTCCTTTCCTGTGCGCCAACCTCTTCATGCCGGAGCTCGCAGTAGCACTTACACCCAATCTCTGTCTTCCTTCACGGTTTCCACCCTCTACAGATCTCTCCAGTACCATGGAAGTTATTCCCTGGTCTGATAATTACTGGACAATTATAACAATGTTAATTTCTCAGGCAAGGGCTCGGCTGTCTGACCTACCCAAGCTCCATTCACGACTCAGTCTCACGGCTTCATTTCCATCAGTACCTCGTCTCCTACTTTCCAAAGTTCACAGAAGTTCTCTTGCGAAACTTGCAGGATTAACGCTAATGGAATGAAGCATACTGCGGAGAAATGTCTTAGCCACAGCCCGGGGGATGTTTAGAGAATGAAATTTCACTTAGCAACGGAGTGTGCGTTGAAGTGAGGACTTGTCCTCAAAAGGCAAACGTCCCGAGTTCCGGTCTGGCATTCGGTTTTAGTCTACCAGGAAGTTCCATATCAGCGCACACTCCACTGCAGAGCGAAAAATTCATTCTGGGAACTTTTCCCAGGCTGTACCTAATACATGTCTTTGCAGTATTCCTTCTTCCTGGAGTGTTACTCCCGAAGTTCTGTTACCCTGTCTCTTCTTGTAGTCACTGTCTTCCATGTGGTCTTCACCGATTCTGAGGGGAACCTACTCATTCCTCTCTTTACCACTCCGCCAAATGTTCAACGCTCTTCTGTAGCACGACGACTCAAATTCTTAGATTTTCTTCCGTCCTGGGCTTCCCGCAGTCCACTTTTCACTGCCATTCAATTCTGTGCTCCAAACGTACTTTCTCAGAAATTTTATCCTCAATTAGAGAATAGTAGTAGATTTATCTTGTCCATGAATGGCCTATTTGTTTCTGCTATTCTGAATCCGTCATGTGGTTTTTGCTTCCGAGGTAGCAACATTTCAAAACTACTTCTACTTTGTGTCAAGTTTCCTGCTATTTTCACTTCTGTTACATTTCATTACTTTTGTCTTTCTTCGGTTTATTACCAATCCCTATTCTATACTCACTAGACCGATCGCTCGATTCAACATATCCTGTCATTCTTCTTCTCCTTCATCATGCTTCAGCTCCTTCACTAATGGTATCAACGTCATTAGTGAATTTAATGACTGATATCCTGCCTCTTGTATTTTTCAGATGTGGTAAGAAGTTTCTCGTTATACTTAAGCGGAGTATGAACATCATTTCCGAAGAGAATACAATATGAGATATGTTGCACCCAATTAAAGACGACATTGCTGTTCGAGTGTCCGGCGTGTATGGTGTACCTGTGAATGCGGCAGCATGTATATCGGAGCGGAGCGTTGTACTGAGCACAAGTGCCATAAAAAACAAAGGGAGTTTGACAAGCCGGCCATAGCGTAGCATTCCCAAAAAATGGACATAAAATACAGTTCGATAATACGAAAGTGTTGACTCATGAATCTACATATTGGGAATCCGTTATAAAGGGAGCGGCCGAGATTCGCTCAAACAACAATTAGAACACAGGCCAGGGGTACACACTTAGCAGGACATGGGGACGGGAACTGGACATCGAAAGAAAGGAAAGACAGATGCGCGACGCGGGAGCTGCAGTTTCAAACGTGGCGCCTGCCCCTGGCGCGACGTCACCGTTGCTGCTACGACCAATAGCTCCGCCAGCTGCCCGGGTCGACGTACGCGCGTGCGCCACCTTGGGTCTATCTGACTGGCTGCTGCTGATCTCATCGTGCCTATATAAGCGAGAAACCGTATCAGCCCATGCAGTCAGTGAACTCCTGACGACGATGGCGAAGATGGTCATCGAAAGCTCGACGATTTTATTCCAATTCACGCGGCTTGAAAACCGAGAGCGTTTTATTCATCTATGCCGTCGCGAAAGGCTCTGAGGACACCGAGTTTAATAAATATCGAAGTGGTACTGCATGGTGTAACATTTTCCATTCCTGCCAATGTATTTACTCATTTTAATTACAGTGCCGTCACATTAATGTGACCACCAGTCAGTGGCATAGATAACCACATTTTGTAGCGCAGACCACTGCGAGACGTGCAAAAAATGAGCCAGTGAGGTTCTGGAAGGTACGGAAATGGGTGCGTTGCGACGTCGACTCCAGCGCTGTGGCCCGTTACGCTAGGTTTCTCGGTTGAGGAACTTCGGCGCGAACAACCCAGTTGGGTTGGTCCTACAGATTCTCATCTGGGTACAGCAGTGGGGAGTTTGGTGGCCAGGAGAATACGGCAAACACATTCTGGTGATCTTTGAATCACGTACGTGCACTGTAAGCTGCGTAACGCACTGCATCGCCTTGCTGGTAGGTGCCATCGTGAGAGGAAAAAGAAAGTGCATTTCGGGGCAAACATGGCCCTGAGGATAGCTGCACATTTCTGGTGATCCACTGTGCATTCCACAATGAAGAGCTCACCAAGAGAAGGCCACGAAGACATTTTTCAGACCATAACCCTCCCTAGTCCAGTCTGGACCTTTCCGACGATTGTTGCAGGGATGTACAGGCCGAAGGCCATCTGTTGGAGGGACTGTACGAGATTCATTTGAGAAGGCCATCTGTCGGCACTCAGTGGACGTGCAGTCGCGGTATTGGTGTGCCAATTACAGCTTTCGTCGCCGATGAACTGCAGTCGGCGTGGGTGCATGTACTGGACACCTGCTGTCGAGGCCCATACGCAATAACATTCGATGGAATGTTAGTTGAGGAGTCACAGTTGCTAGCCCCTTAGTTCATGTGGGCGGTCAGTTGCTCAACTCCTCTATTCGCCCGTATACATCTCCGCAGCCGTCGTTCAACTCTGTCATCTACATCCCGTGGTGAACCACAGATGTGTCGGCGCCGGTTTTGAATAGCGGCATTTTGCTATGCGAGCTATACTTTATCCATGGCGGCAAGGCAACATTTTACAAACTTAGTCTTTTCGAAAATACCGGGTGATCCAAAAGTCTGTATAAATTTGAAAACTGAATGAATTACGGAATAATGTAGATAGAGAGGAATAAATTGACACACAAGCTTGGAATGACATGGGGTTTTATTAGAACCAATAAAATACAAAAGTTCAAAAAATATCCGACAGATGGCGCTTCGTCTTTTCAGAATAGCAATAATTAGCATAACAAAGTAAGAGAACGCAAAGATGATGTTCTTCACAGGAAATGCTGAATATGTCCACCATCATTCCTCAACAATAGCTGAAGTCGAGGAATAATGTTGTTAACAGCACTGTAAAGCATGTCCGGAGCTATGGTGAGGCATTGGCGTCGGATGTTGCCTTTTAGCATCCCTAGAGATATCGGTCGATCACGATACACTTGCAACTTGCAGGTAACCCCAAAGCCAATAATCGCATGGACTGAGGTCTGTGGGTCTTGGAAGCCAAGCATGACGAAAGTGGCGGCTGAGCACACGATCATCACCCAACGACGTGCGCAAGAGATCTTTCACGCGTCTAGCAATATGGGGTGGTTCTATTAAAACCCGATGTCATTTCAAGCATGTGTGTCAATTTTTACCTCTCTATCTACATTATTGCGTGGTTTATTAAGTTTTGAAATTTATACTGACTTTTTGGTCACCCGGTACTTCCACCCTTGGCAAGAAAACCAATAATTATCCTTTTGCATGTCACATGAAGCGCAGTGTTTCCGCACTACGGTATTTACTGCACTGTCTTCTCGAGTCCCTCCGACACTTACACCCTCCACCGCTGCCGCCGCGCGGTCTAAGGGCGCCTTGCATCGTTTCGTGCGGCTCTCCCCGTCGGAGGATCTAGTTCTCCCTCGGGCACGGGTGCTTGTGTTGTCCTTGGCGTAAGTTAGTTTAAGTTAGATTAAGTAGTGTGTAAGCCTAGGGACGGATGACCTCAGCACTTTGGCTCCATAGGAACTTACCACCATTATCTTTACCCTCCACTGCTAGTATGAATGTATATCGCTAAGTGACTAACTTACGTCGTTACATTATTGTGACTGGATCGTGCAGCTATCACATGTGGTAGGTCAGACGCGCGTTGCTCATAAGGTTCAAAATGGTTCAAATGGCTCTGAGCACTATGGGACTTAACATCTGAGGTCATCAGTCCCCTAGAACTTAGAACTACTTAAACCTAAGTAACCTAAGGACATCGAACACAGCCATGCCCGAGGCAGGATTCGAACCTGCGACCGTAGCGATCGCGCGGTTCCAGACTGAAGCGTCTAGAACCGCTCGGCCACACACGCCGGCCTGCTCATAAGGAATCTACACGGTGTAAGTAATTATACACGTAGGTAGTTTAAACACAGAAGCTTCATATGCAGTACAGTTAATGGTTACATTCAGCTGCCTGTGGGCATAAAGGTACGTCCCGTTCACAATCAGATTAAAGTCTAAAGGTTTCACTGAGATTTAAAAGCGAAACTTCTCTTTCGACAACAGCATATTATGCAAGTTACATTGAATAGAAAATTTGCATTAAAATTATTTCAGTGAAACAGCCTCGATGTCGACAGTTTTACTGAAATAATTTTATTGTGAACGATAGCTCTTTTCCTGAGGCCAATGTTCCAGAAATTCATAAAAGATACATTTAATGAAACTTACATATTGATCACATGTTCGATAATTACAGGTAGCTTCTACGACTGTACTGGGCACTATACATTGATGTTTGAATAGTTTGGCCCGAGCCTCCACGTGCTATGGCACAAAATTATATATATTTCTTATACCCAGCTTAATTGAGTGGCCCAGAGATGTGGCTGGTCTCAATTTTTTGGCTACGTATTTCGTCATAGGGCGCCAGCACACACCTCTCATAACGTCAATTTTTTAGCTGAAATAAAATATAGCAAAACAATGGAGGCAGGTTCAAAATGGTTCAAATGGCTCTGAGCACTATGGGACTTAACTTCTTAGGTCATCAGTCGCCTAGAACTTAGAACTACTTAAACCTAACTAACCTAAGGACATCACACACATCCATGCCCGGGGCAGGATTCGAACCAGCGACCATAGAAGTCGCGCGTTTCCAGACTGTAGCGCCTAGAACCGCTCGGCCATTCTGGTCGGTAATGCAGGCAGGTACTGCGGTGAAATTTGAAGTATTGAGTCACTCACGTTGACTTATAATTTGAACAAGTAGTTTAATTTTCTTCGATATATTCAATAAACACTTAAAATGCAGTCTGAGGGCGGCCGTTAACAACTAATGCTACAACACTTTACAAAAAAAATTGATATGTGGCGATCACGGTACTCGACAGTCTGTTCACAAAATACAATTTTGTCTGCTGTCCTGAATCACTATATTGCGCTCCAATTGATCGCTTTCGAACGTGGCTACCCAACTACCCTGAAATCAAAAGTGGCCGCCCTATGCACGTTCCGAAAGACTGCTTTACTCAAAACAATGTTTGACAAATAGAATCACGAATATTCTAAAGCTAAACCCAGAAACACATATGATACATTGAAAAATATGGAAAATTTCCGGGCAATAATAATTTAAGGTCGAATTTTATGTATTTGCCACCATTTTTTCAGAAATAATGTTCTTGTGGCGTGATATTGCTTTTCCCAAATTTTTGACACTTAACATTAATAAACAAATAAAAGTGCATGCTTAATTACTCATCTACTTCTCTTTAAACTTAAGAATGCTGCCGGTAGTTTCGTCTCTTTAAATAGTAGCGGCACCAGAGTTATTGATAGGGAAGATAGATTTGGTGCAATATTTCAGAGCGCACAAGTTACAGCCAGGTGCGGGCCGGATTGCAGTAAGTTACGCTACCAGCGGTTGCGAAGTGGAATGGAGGCCACAGGGGCCATCGAACCGCCGAAAAGTGTAAACGCAGCCGTTTGAATGTCGCAAGTTACAGAAAGGAGGGGCCCCACTGGCGCAACCGGGGTGTGGAGCGTACTTGACTCGGAGCGAACCGTTAGCGAAACTGAGACGCACAGCCGAGTATAAATAGGTGTTGTTTCCTAACGAGATTCAATCAAGTGTAACAGGTATCCTGGGCGGTGGGGCGGGTCACACTACCGGCGACACACGGCAGCAGGTGGGGCGCCAGCATCCCAGTCCATGGCGGGTCGTTGGTTCGAACCTCTGAGGCCAACACGGGGTCTGCAGCCAGCCAGGGCGGGCCACTCTTCGGCCGCTGGCAGTCGTCTCGTCTCCCGACACACACCGGAGTCTTACAAGGCGAGGGCCGCACGTTCGGACGCCAGAACGGGGGCGGTCGTTGCCGCCACGTTCCCAGCTACGCCAGCCGAGGAAGAAGCAGCAGCAGGGCCGGCCTACGGCTCACTGCGGAGCAGCGCGGAGTCAACAAGGACGGCGGCCGCCGAGACGGCTGCTGACAGCCATCCTGACGTGATCGGAACTATACAGCTGGCGAACAAGGCCGGCACGACACAGCGTTGCGTTGCACAGGCCGCTGGGTCTACTACTTCAGTAATGCGGAGCCTGCAACGCGGACCGAGGTGAACGAAGCTCTGTAGTGGAAAGGAATAAATCAGTTGAAAAGCTCTGCCGAATTTTAATACGGCACCTCCTTGCACTCATCCACTACAAAATTTATTTATTCCCCATAACACAGATTCTCCCTGTCGAGTCCCATATTCCGATCCCTCATTCAAAAATGGTACACACTATGCTGATTCGGCTATGATGGCTCGATGCAGTTCTACATCGTCCACAACCGTAGACACTATGTTCATATTAATCGGTCAAAGCATTGCCTAGATATTAGCTTTTGAACTTCCATAAATTTACAATTTGTAAGACAACAATAACTTTTAAACTATTATATATTTTTGTGGTGCGTCTAGATAATCTAGCTTCACGTATTTTTCTGTTCAGGGGTGCAGAGTCGCACCTCCGTGTCGTTCTTACTTTTGTTTTTATCAACTTTTCTCTGGCATACAAATTTCTTCAAGCGCGCAGACACGGCCATACGCGCCCCTGCCAAGCGGTCGGGTTTTTCCACATGCCGCGTAGACGCTAGACGCTCGCCACGCCCCCCTAAAAACCGCCAGCCATGTGCTCTCCGGCTGCAAACTGCCGCTCTAACCTCTCCCCACAGACTGTACTGCCACACTCCTACTGCCTTGCAAGCAGAAGTTGTCCGATCGGGATGGGTCTAAGGCCTAACCCATGAGTGGTGTTCACGTTTATGGTAATACGTGTACTATGCTATGTTGACCAACTGAACAAAGTTTGACAAAAATCGCACTAGTACTGCATGGTGAAAAACTTTCAGTTTCTGTCACTGTACACTTACTGGCCATTGAAATTGCTACACCACGAATATGACGTGCTACAGACGCGAAATTTAAGAGACAGAAAGAAGATGCCGTGATATGCAAATGATTAGCTCTTCAGAGCATTCACTCAACGTCGAGACCTACAACGCGCTAACAAGATGAAAGTTTCCAACCGATTTCTCATACACAAACAGCAGTTGACCGGCGTTGCCTGGTGAAGCGTTGTTGTGATACCTCGTGTAAGGAGGAGAAATTCGTACCATCACGTTTCCGACATTGATACAGGTCGCATTGTGGACTATCGCGATTGCGGTTTATCGTATCGCGACATTGCTGCTCGCGTTGGTCGAGATCCAATGACTGTTAGCAGAATATGGAATCGGTGGGTTGAAGAGGGTAATACGGAGCGCCGTGCTGGATCCCAACGGCCTCGTATCACTAGCAGTCGAGATAACATGCACCTTATCCGCATGGCTGTAACGGATCATGCAGCCACGTCTCGATCCCTGAATCAACAAATGGCGACGTTTGCAAGACAACAACCATCTGTACGAACAGTTCGACGACGTTTTCAGCAACGTAGAGTATCAGCTCGGAGACCATGGCTGCGTTTACCCTTGACGCTGCATCACAGACAGGAGTGTCTGCGATGGTGTAGTCAACGACGAACCTGGGTGCACGAATGGCAAAAAGTCATTTTTTCGGATGAATCCAGGTTCTGCTTACAGCATCATGATGGTCGCTTCCGTGTTTGGCGACACCTCGTTGAACGGACATTGGAAGCGTGTAATCGTCATCGCCGTACTGGCGTATCACCCGGCGTGATGGTATGGGGTGCCATTGGTTACACGTCTCGGTCACCTCTTGTTCGCATTGACGGCACTTTGAGCAGTGGGCCGGCCGGAGTGCGGTTCTAGGCGATTCAGTCTGGAACCGCGTGACCGCTACGGTCGCAGGTTCGAATCCTGCCTCGGGCATGAATGTTAGTGGTGTCCTTACATTAATTAGGTTTAAGTAGTTCTAAGTTCTAGGGGACTGATGACCACAGATGTTAAGCCCCATTGTGCTCAGAGCCATTTGAACCATTTTTTTGAATAGTGGACGTTACATTGGAGATATGTTACGACCCGTGGCTCTACTCTTCATTCGATCCCTGCGAAACCCTACAGTTCAGCAGGATAATGCACGACCGCATGTTGAAGGTCCTGTACGGGCCTTTCTGGATACAGAAAATGTTCGACTGCTACCGTAGCCAGCACATACTCCAGATGTCTCACCAATTGAAAACGTCCGGTCAATGGTGGCCGAGCAACTGGCTCGTCACAATACGCCAGTCAGTACTTTTGATGAATTGTGGTATCTTGATGAAGCTGCATGGGCAACTGTACCTGTGCACGCCATACGAGCTCTGTTTGACTCAATGCCCAGGCGAATGAAAGCCGCTATTATGGCCGGAGGTGGTTGTTCTGGGTACTGATTTCTCAGGATCTATGCACCCAAACTGCGTGAAAATGTAATCACATTTCAGTTCTGGTATAATATATTTGTCCAATTAATACCCGTTTATCATCTGAATTTCTTCTTGGTGTAGCAGTTTTAATGACCAGTAGTGTATTTACTCTTTTGGGTGACTTGTGGTAGGAGCCTCACTATGCAGTTAGGTACGCATGCTGAAGCCTACCTGACCGGATATGGGTAGGGACGTGTAATATTTACGGCGTTGACGCAGGCAGTACTCGCACCTGTCAGACGAACTATTATCCGACAGTTAAAGAAGCGAACCATGAAAAGGAACTTCCGCATGTTAGAGGCTAGTTATCCCTAAGCTGAGCAGGACCGTGCCGCGTTGCGAGGCTGCAGGAATGTGGAGAGCGCGTCTGCGTGGGCGCGTCGGCCGATTAAGCGCGCGGCATCTGCCCGAACAACACGGCCCGGCAAACAAAGCGAACCGCGCCGGGCGCTTCTACGGCGCCGGCATTTCACTTGCAAATCCGGGCTCCGGCGTGGCCTGCCTGCTCCGTGCTGTCGTGTCCGACAGCGCTCGCTCGCTCGCACCATCGACACCGGCCTGTCTGGCTGTTGTTTCATCCCGGCTGCGACAGGCCGCGCGGGCCTCTGGAATCCAAAGGTCACCACTGTACGGCGTCTAATCCACAAGTAATGAGTGACCGCCACGAGCGGGTAGTGCAGTGGCGGCGATTATGACGGCGGTGTGGTGAGAAAAGGGGAGTCCGTCAGCTCTCAGGCCTCTGAATGTGTCGGTCGATCGTCCTGATAATGGCTGACGTAGAACTTAACTTCCATACCTGTCACTGAAAACAGAAAATGGCACTGTTCGGTCTCATTAACTAGTGAATCGAATTTGAGTCTTACCAAACAAGTGTTAACAATCTACAGGGTGTTACAAAGAGGTACGGCCAAACTTTCAGGAAACATTCCTCACACACAAATAAAGAAAAGATGTTATGTGGACATGTGCCAGATACGCTTAATTTCCATGTTGGAGCTCACTTTAGTTTCGTCAGTATGTACTGTACTTCCTCGATTCACCGCCATTATTTCATACGGGATACTCTACCTGTGCTGCTAGAACATGCGCCTTTACAAGTACGACACAACATGTGGTTCATGCACGATGGAGCTCCTGCACATTTCAGTCGAAGTGTTCGTACACTTCTCAACAACAGATTCGGTGACCGATGGATTGGTAGAGGCGGACCAATTCTATGACCTCCACGTTCTCCTGACCTCAACCCTCTTGACATTCATTCATGGGGGCATTTGAAAGCTCTTGTCTACGCAACCCCGGTACCACTCTTCGTGCTCGTATTGTGGACGGCTGTGATGCAATACGCCATTCTCCAGGGCTGCATCAGCTCATCAGGGATTCCATGCGGCGGAGGGTGGATGAACATTTCCTGTAACAAAGTGTTTTAAGTCACGCTCGCACTTTCTGTTGCTGTGTGTTTCCATTCCATGATTAACGTGATTTGAAGAAAATTAATAAAATGAGCTCTAACGTGGAAAGTAAGCGTTTCCGGACACATGTCCACATAACAAATTTTCTTTCTTTGTGTGTGAGGAATGTTTTCTGAAAGTTTGGCCGTACCTTTTTGTAACACCCTGTATGCATATGCCACGGTGAGTCAAATGAAAAACTTAAATATTTTCTTAAATAATATTTATTATGTAAAAGTGGTACAAAGCTGTATAACTTTTCAATATAATCTCCCCCACTCTCAATGCAAGTCCTCCAGCGCTTACAAAGTGCATGAATTCCTTTAGAAAAAAATTCTTTTGGTAGTCCGCGCAACCACTCATGCACCGCGTGGCGCACTTCGTCATCAGAACGGAACTTCCTTCCTCCAATTGCGTCTTTGAGTGGTCGAAACATATTGAAATCACTTGGGGCAAGGTCTGGTGAGTACGTTGGATGTGGAAGACACTCAAAATGCAGGTCTGTGATTGTTGCAACTGCTCTACGGGCAGTGTGGGGCTTTGCAATGTCATGTTGCAAAAGGACACCTGCTGACAGCAATCCACGTCGCTCTGATTTGATTGCAGGCCGCAGATTACTTTTTAGGAGATCTGTGTGTGATGCACTGGTGACAGTGCTCCCTCTAGGCATGTAATGCTCCAAAATGACGCCTTTTTCGTCCCAAAAGAGAGTCAGCGTAACCTTCCCTGCTCATGGTTCTGTTCAAAACTTCTTTGGTTTTGGTGATGAGGAATGGCTTCATTCTTTGCTCGCTCTCTTCGTTTCCGGTTGGTAGAAATGAACCCAGGTTTCGTTCCCAGTAACGATTCTCGCAAGAAAACCATCACCTTCTCGTTCAAAGCGCCGAAGAAGTTCTTCACAAGCATCAACACGTCGTTCTATCATTTCAGGAGTCAGCTGTCGTGGCACCCATCTTGCAGACACTTTGTGTAACTGGAGCAAATCATGCACAATGTGGTGTGCTGACCCATGACTAATCTTTAAACATGCTGCAATGTCATTTAGTGTCACTTGGCGGTTTTCCTTCACTATGGCTACAACTGTTGCAATGTTCTATGGAGTCACAACTCGTTGTGCCTGATATGGACAAGGAGCATCTTCCACTGACGTCACACCGTTTGCGAACTTGCTACTCCATTCGTAGAATTGTTGCTGTGATAAACATGCGTCACCATGATGAGCCTTCATCATTCGTTGATGAATTTCAATAGATTTCACATCTTCACTACATGAAAACCGAATAACAAAACGCTGTTCTTCCCTGGTGCAATTCGCAAGACGGGCGGCCATGTTTATACTGATACTGCGACGATATGTGTGCCTCTGCACTATGCTGCCACCTACAGACCATTCTGCACGCCGTTTCTAGCACGCCTACCAACTTACAGGATATCAGCTCGAAATTTCAATTTGTTATTACAAATTTAAGGTTTCCATTTGACTTACCCTCGTGCAATGAGATGACAAAAGTCATGGATTCGCGATATGCGGGTATACAGATGGCGGTAATGTTGCATTCATAGGGTGTTAAAGGGCAGTGCATTGCCGGAGCTCAGATTTGTTCTCAGATGATTCATGTGAAAGGTTTCCGACGTGACTGTGGTCGCACGCGGGTATGGTAACTGCAGTTAGAGGCATGGGACATTAACTTCTGGAAACAATTGGGCAATTCTATGTTCTGAGATCCACTGTATCAAGAGCGTGGAAGGAATAACAAATTTAGCCGGCCGGTGTGGCCGAGCGGTTCTAGGCGGTTCAGTCTCGAACCGCGCATCCGCTATAGTCGCAGGTTCGAATACTGCTTCGGGCATGGATGTGTGTTATGTCCTTAGGCTAGTTAGGTTTAAATGGTTCTAGGAGACTGAGGACCTCAAATGGTGTCCCATAGTGCTCAGAGCCATTTGAACCAATACCAAATCTCTCCACGAGCAGGCCTTCATTTACTGACTAAGAGCAGCGGCGTTTGCGTAGAGTTGTCACTGTTAACAGAGAATCAACATTGGGTGGAATAACCGCAGAAATCAGTGTGGGACATACTACCAACGTATCCGTTAGGACAGTGCGTGAAATTTATGAGCTATGGCAGCGGACGAACGACGCGAGTGTCCTTGCTGGCGTACTGTCCTGAGCTCGTGGCCGTATCTGTTGCACCCTAGATTACTGGAAAACCGTAGCCTGGTCAGGTGGGTGCCGATTTCAGTTGGTAAGAGCTGGTGGTTCAGTTCGAGAGTGGCGCCAACCTCACGAAGCTACGGACTCAAGTTGTAAAGAAGGTGCTGTGCAAGCTAGTGATTGCTCCACAACGGTGTGGGCTGTGTTTACATAAAATGTATGGTTCCCTGCTCCAACTAATGCGATCATTAACTCGAATTTATTGTGTTCGGCTGTGTGGAGACTATTTGGAGCTATTGACGGACTTCATGTTCTCAAAGGACGTTGCATTATGTTACCAGGCCAAAATGGTTCGCGATTGGTTTGAAGAATATTAAGGACAATTCGAGCGAATGATTCGGCCACTCACATTGCCCGACATGAACCCCATTGAACATTTATTGGACATAATGGAGAGGTAAGTTCTGTAGTGGCAACTTATGTCACCGAATGTATCAGGGTGACCAAATGTAATGGGAAGAGGTAGAAGGCAGCCAAGCTTTCAAAATGACTTATTTGTTTCCACTATAGTGCCCCAGCAACGCAGTGCAACCCGCTGCTGTGTTTCGGCGTTGTAGGACCGTGTCATCAGGGCTTCGCCGGCAGCCGGCTCAGTGGTCTTCTTTCCCCGTTGACTCAACTGGGAGCCGCCGTGCGGCCGACTGCTCCCTTCCTCACTGACATAGTTGAGATCACAGTAGCCCCAAGTCCCCACGATCTGGTATCTGGATCTGCAGCCCTCACCTCGGTATGCCTCCGGCGTGCGTTGGGAGCAAATATGACTGCCCGTGGTAGCGAGCCGTGGAATGGCCTGCCACTGGCTGGCTGGCTATGGACTCCACGTGGTCCTCAGAGGTTCGAACCGGAGGCTCGCCGTGGACTGGAACGCTGGCGCCCCATCTGCTGCTGCGTGTAGCCGGTGGTGTGACACCCTCCGCCGTCCAGGAGAGCTGCCACACCTGAATGACTCTCGTTAGAAAATGGCACCTATTTATACTCGGCTGTACACCCCTGTTTCGCTAATGTGCCGCTCCGAGTCACGTACTCACAACACCTAGGTTGCGTAAATGGACCCCTTCTGCCTGTAACTTGCACCGTGCAAACCGCTGCATTTACTGTTCTCAGCGGTTCGATGGCTCTGTGGCCTCCATTCAATTTCGCAACCGCTGGCCAGCGTTAACTTACTGTCAACTGGCCCGTGCCTGGCTGTAACTTGTGCGCTCAGAATATTGCACAAAACTAACTTTCCCTATCCTAAACGATGGTGAAACTACAGTTCGTACACAAAATCCTGCATTGCCAACGTTTTCACAATTATGGATGACTACAGAGGCAGCATGGCTCAATATTTCTGCAGCAGACTTCTAACAGCCTGTTCAGTCCGTACCCCGTCGAGCTGCTGCAATACGCCAGGCAAAAAGGAAGGTTTGGCATGATGTAAGGAGGTACCTCACGACTTTCCTGACCTCAGTGTATGTATCTGTATAATTCTATATCCTCCGCCCCGTTTTTCTGCCTCTATGTGATTGCTAATCTCACCAGTAACTGTAGGGATTTTGGTACGGTTTGCACTAATAAGTATACCGGGTCTTTAGAGAGGTTTGTGTACGTAATTTATTGTGTTATCAATGTTTAACACTTGTATTGTTATCTACTCCATATTTAATTTCTGTAAACATATTGCGTGTAGCGGCAATCGCAATGAACCGTAATAATATACACTCCTGGAAATGGAAAAAAGACCACATTGACACCGGTGTGTCAGACCCACCATACTTGCTCCGGACACTGCGAGAGGGCTGTACAAGCAATCCTCACACGCACGGCACAGCGGACACACCAGGAACCGCGGTGTTGGCCGTCGAATGGCGCTAGCTGCGCAGCATTTGTGCACCGCCACCGTCAGTGTCAGCCAGTTTGCCGTGGCATACGGAGCTCCATCGCAGTCTTTAACACTGGTAGCATGCCGCGACAGCGTGGACGTGAACCGTATGTGCAGTTGACGGACTTTGAGCGAGGGCGTATAGTGGGCATGCGGGAGGCCGGGTGGACGTACCGCCGAATTGCTCCACAGAACATCGATGTTGTCGCTAGTGGTCGGCGGAAGGTGCACGTGCCCGTCGACCTGGGACCGGACCGCAGCGACGCACGGATGCAGGCCAAGACCGTTGGATCCTACGCAGTGCCGTAGGGGACCGCACCGCCACTTCCCAGCAAATTAGGGACACTGTTGCTCCTGGGGTATCGGCGAGGACCATTCGCAACCGTCTCCATGAAGCTGGGCTACGGTCCCGCACACCGTTAGGCCGTCTTCCGCTCACGCCCCAACATCGTGCAGCCCGCCTCCAGTGGTGTCGCGACAGGCGTGAATGGAGGGACGAATGGAGACGTGTCGTCTTCAGCGATGAGAGTCGCTTCTGCCTTGGTGCCAATGATGGTCGTATGCGTGTTTGGCGCCGTGCAGGTGAGCGCCACAATCAGGACTGCATACGACCGAGGCACACAGGGCCAACACCCGGCATCATTGTGTGGGGAGCGATCTCCTACACTGGCCGTACACCTCTGGTGATCGTCGAGGGGACACTGAATAGTGCACGGTACATCCAAACCGTCATCGAACCCATCGTTCTACCATTCCTAGACCGGCAAGGGAACTTGCTGTTCCAACAGGACAATGCACGTCCGCATGTATCCCGTGCCACCCAACGTGCTCTAGAAGGTGTAAGTCAACTACCGTGGCCAGCAAGATCTCCGGATCTGTCCCCCATTGAGCATGTTTGGGACTGGATGAAGCGTCGTCTCACGCGGTCTGCACGTCCAGCACGAACGCTGGTCCAACTGAGGCGCCAGGTGGAAATGGCATGGCAAGCCGTTCCACAGGACTACATCCAGCATCTCTACGATCGTCTCCATGGGAGAATAGCAGCCTGCATTGCTGCGAAAGGTGGATATACACTGTACTAGTGCCAACATTGCGCATGCTCTGTTGCCTGTGTCTATGTGCCTGTGGTTCTGTCAGTGTGATCATGTGATGTATCTGACCCCAGGAATGTGTCAATAAAGTTTCCCCTTCCTGGGACAATGAATTCACGGTGTTCTTATTTCAATTTCCAGGAGTGTATTATACAGGAACTGTCTTGAACCCATAAAAACTCTTATTCGTATGTGGTCACTGGTTTCTATTTGATATGGATTATCTTCGAATCACACTCCAGCGACGTTTTGAGACAGTGACATGGAAGAAGTACTGTGGGTACCACATGCACAATATTCGAGTTGAGGGGGGGGGGGGGGGGGGGGGATCCACGGTTTTTGCTCCATGCCATCGTCTCCACATGTCATCAATGGATTATGGTCCGAAGATAGTCCACAAATAGTCTAAACAGGTCACCACTTATGAATAAAAGTGTTTTTATATGATTAAGACTGTCCTGTATAACATTTGATTACTGTTCCACATTTAAGCTCACGTTTGGAGCTGTATCTCGTGGCAAAGATTAGACCTACCTCGTGATAAGCTACAGAGGACGCGATATCTGGCGGAAAAAGCAGTAAACAGTAGAGAGCAGCAGTTCTTGATCATAATAAGTACATATCATCACTAAATGATAAAAATTAAGACCACCTGGATAGCGGAATGCATTAAAACTCCCGCTTCTGGAACACGGGGAGGTGCATTGTCCATGGATGGAATCCGTCCGGCGGATTAAGGACGAGTGAACGACTTGCCGGCCTCTTAGGTTGCAGTATTCAGGCGAATTTAACATCCAACTAGCTAAATAGCGGTCTAGCACCCAAGTTCTGACTAAAATACACGCTCCTCCAATATTTAACCCTAGGATTCACTCTGCTAAAATTTCCCTAGTACCCCAATCAAAATATAATTGACTGTGTGTACTAATCATTCAGAGAACAACGTAATGTCGTTTAATACTGTTTGTTTAGATTTAATTTATTATTGAGACACATTTCACAGCTTTTTAAGAGGTATGTACATGGTAGAATTAAATTACATATGGCAGAATAATTACATATCAGAAGTTACAATACTACTCTAAGTCATAATTTGTTTCACTCATAAATGTTTCACAATGGCTTCAAATTAACAGAAAATGTGATGAACAACTCAACAGGAAACATAATTTTAACCGGAATCCGTACCATAGTTATCTGGACATATTTTGCAAACAAATTTGTTACGCTTTTTGCATGTTGAACTGTATTTTGTGTCGTTTGATCGGGGGCAAATGGAGCATCTGCCTCGTTTTCTCTTCTGATTGTCGGGTATTACGTCTGGATGTCCATTGTCTAACAGATCATCAAATCCACACCGTTTGATACAGCTAATAATATCCTTGTTCCTTGCTTGTGGTAAACTCAAACGACGTTCCACTTGGAGCTTTGCCATTTCTTTGGCCAACTTCATTAGAAAAAGACGTCTCTCTGTTTTTTCAACAGCAACACAGAAGAGTCTGTAAGAATTCAGTGCAGCTAGATCGACAAGATCATAAAATACTGCTAATGGCCAACGTTTTGTACCCTTTTTCACAGAATAGTAAGAGCTCATTTGATCTAGCGTATCAACACCTGATTTTGTTGAGTTGTAATACAACACTACTTCTAGTATTCGTTTCAAGTTGTTTTCTTTGGGCACTTCAAATGATTGATGTTGTGTTGACAGGAGTAGCACAGCCTTATTTCTTTTTGGAACATACGAAACTAATAGGGTTTTACCACTGTATGCAAATCTGGTAGTGTATTCTTCCCTAGTTTTCGAAGGCAAAAACTCTTTTGGGACTTCTTTTCTTGTAGAACGTAGAGTACCTACAAGTGTCAACTTCATTTTCAACAATTCTTGGGCAACGTCATAGCTCGTGAAAAAATTGTCAGTGGTAATAATCCTACCACTGCCAGCCAGATGACGCACTAAATCTAAGACCACTCTCTTGCCTTGATTCACTTCTCACACATCACCAATCCTTCCAGTGTACATTTAAGGATTTGTTAGATAACCATGTCCACAGTCTACTGCGCACCAAATCTTGATACCATACTTTCCTGGCTTTGAAGGAATGTAGACCTTGAAACTGCACCGACTTCTGTATACGCAAAGATGTTCATCAATAGTAATGTTGCTGGAATGTATAAATGATGTTTGACATTGCACGGCAAACAAATCGAATATTTCCTGTACAGCTTCAGCCTTATTTCCAGTCCTCTCTTTCCTTTCAAGTCTTGTGAAGCGGTCGTCAAAACGAAGTGAACGCAGAATGTCCTGATATCGCCTACTCGACATAGTAGCACGGAATAGAGGATTGCCATATTCAGAGTCCCAGAATTCGTCAATAGGTTTCCCCCGGCTCTTCTGTAGGCCACACATAATCAGCAAGCCTAAAAATGAAAGAAACTCGCATCAGTCTGTATCACGCCAGTCAACTAATTCTCCAGACACTTTCAATTCATTTCCTCTTTGATTTGTGAACTGAACTATTATATCCAGCAATTCATTAGTAATAAATTGCCTGAAACAGTCAACAGCTGAGCTAACACTAACTGTACTAGGAATACCTGCTGAAAATCGTTGTATTTTGCGGATTGGAAATCTACGAATTGATGGTTCTTTTGTACTTCATGCAATATCCCGACCCCTGCTTATCAGTACTGTACTTTCATCTTCTCCACTGTCATCATTTTCAGCAAGAATATCATTTTCTTCTAATTCATGTAAACAAATTTCATCACTTTGGTCTACCTGTGTCTCTGTTCCATCATCTTCGGAGTCACTACCTTCTGAATCACGAAATAAGTCTTCCACAGCTTGTTCTACACTATAGCCAGGAGCAAAACGTATTCCATCCATGCTGAAATTACACTGCAACAACAAACGTACAAACGAACTTCCAGTTTGAGGTTAGTTCTGAGTAACACCTGAATAACACCTGAATTCAGTGTTACCAATTCAAAACACCCAAGAAAGAGATTGATAGTTGATAATCTATACATTTTATGAATGTTACATATAATCTATCTGGGGTCGTAATTGACCCCATCTGTAGTTTTTATTAATTATTGATTTAAATGTTGCATCAAGCTCTCTATGAATTTTTGTGAGAGAACTACAATACTGTGTGGTAAAAAGTCATAAAATTCTGGATTTTAACAAAAAATAGAAATATTATTTGATATATAGTAAAGATGATTGGGGTCACCTGTGACCCCAGAGTGAGTCCTAGGGTTAAAAGAGCTGAAGGTAAGATCTTGCAGTAAGCTAGGGCACATCATGTTAAATTTCTTCTACAAGACCGGCGTTTCGACCAGCCCTCTGCGATCTTCTTCAGCATCTTCTGGTGATCATGGTTAGCTACACGCATAAGATGCTGAAAAAGGTCCCAATGAAGGCGTCTAAACGTCGGTTGCGTAGAAAAAAATTAACATGACGTGGCCTAGCATAGTGCAAGTTTTTACCTTCAGTGACAACGGGCCCTGCAGACTTAAGGAAACCGTTTGTATAGGCGAAATATTTAGCAAACGTTCTCCCCCTCGAACGTAACACTAGACGCAGACAGGTGAGGTACGCAAACTCACTGCCGTAGAGAAGTGGTGGCGTCAGGAAGGGCATTCGACCATCCACTAACACTAACATTTCCAGCATCGTGAAAAGTCAGAGAACGGTTAGGAAAAAGATGAAGAAGAAGAAGAAAAAGAAGAAGAAGAAAATGGAAAGTATATACATTATATCATCCTTATAACGAAAAATCTGATATTTTATGTAGTTGGATAAATACGTAATCGATACAGATACTCTCCAAGATGTGACTTTCACCGTTTCATAAATAGCTGAGTCCCATGGAGCATGCGTGGCCGCGGGAGGGAACATCCATATATCGACATGTTTGCGAATTCCGAAGTTCCACAGATGCCTCTAGAAAACATTTTCCAGCACGATGTTGCCCTCCCTCCCCTCTTCCTCCTACCAAGGGGATTTTACCACGTTTCACCAGGAGACGTTTCCTGTCGTTGGATCGGAAGGGGAGAGAGATGGTGACACTGTCGGCCCCCTCGCTCTTCAGATCTGATGCCGGTTGCGTCTATCATGCTTGTCTGATGAACATGCTGTAAGAAGTGGAGTACCATTTCAGTTTCTGTCAAGCTACTAAACGTGCCCACACTGATCTGTAGTAACATTCATAAAAGGAGATGAGGTAATATGTACAATGTTGCACAACTAGTTATAAACTTTAACAGGTACTGAAATGTAAACTAATACACTCCTGGAAATTGAAATAAGAACACCGTGAATTCATTGTCCCAGGAAGGGGAAACTTTATTGACACATTCCAGGGGTTAGATACATCACATGATCACACTGACAGAACCACAGGCACATAGACACAGGCAACAGAGCATGCACAATGTCGGCACTAGTACAGTGTATATCCACCTTTCGCAGCAATGCAGGCTGCTATTCTCTCATGGAGACCATCGTAGAGATGCTGGATGTAGTCCTGTGGAAAGGCTTGCCATGCCATTTCCACCTGGCGCCTCAGTTGGACCAGCGTTCGTGCTGGACGTGCAGACCGCGTGAGACGACGTTTCATCCAGTCCCAAACATGCTCAATGGGGGACAGATCCGGAGATCTTGCTAGCCAGGGTAGTTGACTTACACCCTCTAGAGCACGTTGGATGACACGGGATACATGCGGACGTGCATTGTCCTGTTGGAACAGCAAGTTCCCTTGCCGGTCTAGGAATGGTAGAACGGTGGGTTCGATGACGGTTTGGATGTACCGTGCACTATTCAGTGTCCCCTCGACGATCACCAGTGGTGTACGGCCAGTGTAGGAGATCGCTCCCCACACCATGATGCCGGGTGTTGGCCCTGTGTGCCTCAGTCGTATGCAGTCCTGATTGTGGCGCTCACCTGCACGGCGCCAAACACGCATACGACCATCACTGGCACCAAGGCAGAAGCGGCTCTCATCGCTGAAGACGACACGTCTCCATTCGTCCCTCCTTTCACGCCTGTCGCGACACCACTAGAGACGGGCTGCACGATGTTGGGGCGTGAGCGGAAGACGGCCTAACGGTGTGCGGGACCGTAGCCCAGCTTCATGGAGACGGTTTCGAATGGTCCTCGCCGATACCCCAGGAGCAACAGTGTCCCTAATTTGCTGGAAAGTGGCGGTGCGGTCCCCTACGGCACTGCGTAGGATCCTACGGTCTTGGCGTGCATCCGTGCGTCGCTGCGATCCGGTCCCAGGACGACGGGCACGTGCACCTTCCGCCGACCACTGGCGACAACATCGATGTACTGTGGAGACCTCACGCCCCACGTGTTGAGCAATTCGGCGGTACGTCCACCCGGCCTCCCGCATGCCCACTATACGCCCTCGCTCAAAGTCCGTCAACTGCACATACGGTTCACGTCCACGCTGTCGCGGCATGCTACCAGTGTTAAAGACTGCGATGTAGCTCCGTATGCCACGGCAAACTGGCTGACACTGACGGCGGCGGTGCACAAAAGCTGCACAGCTGGCGCCATTCGACGGCCAACACCGCGGTTCCTGGTGTGTCCGCTGTGCCGTGCGTGTGATGATTGCTTGTACAGCCCTTTCGCAGTGTCCGGAGCAAGTATGGTGGGTCTGACACACCGGTGTCAATGTGTTCTTTTTTCCATTTCCAGGAGTGTAGTTTTGTATAGCTCTAGCCCGGACACCCTGTACTATAACTGAGACTTCACTACCGAATTTTTCTGTCTGCATGTTATGGCTAATCTCCGGCACTACTATAGGTATTTGATACGTGTTGACTGACAGGTAGGCTAATTCACATGGAAGATTTGTGTACATATTTTATTACCGCTGCTCCAGACGAGCCCTCCACCCATAGATACTTAGCGCTACCCGTGAAAAGCCGGGACGGGTGTCTGGTTACTATACAAAGGACTTCTTCGCCTGGAATATTATTAAACGTACTAATAAAATTTATCAAATGAAGCACCTCCTGGACGCACACATGATATGTGCACACATGATATATTTTATAGTAGTGATTAGACTTCTATGATATTATGCACATGGACTGTGTAAACGTGAGTCACACGAGAACAGAACAGTGCCTTCTTAAAAGGAACAGTTATGCATTAACACCCTTCATACCGAAATTCCACTTGAGAAATACCGTACAACGCCGAAAAAGGGATCAGATAAATACATTCATCAGACAGATTATTATGACCTCAGACCTACTACCGATATAAAACCGTCCAGGCAACAGCAGCGACACCTGGTGAGGAATAATACACGCACGATGGCTGCAGTATTAGTGATCGTGCTGTCACTGTGTACACTGAGGAAGGCGCGCTCTCTATGTGAGTTTGACCAAGGGCAGATTGTGATGGCCTGGAAGGTTTGGCAAGAGCGTTCCGGAAATTGCACGACTTTTCATGAGCTCGAGGAGTGCTGTAGTGAGTGTCTTCAACACTTGGCAAAGCCAAAGTGAAACCACGTCGAGACAATGTGAGGTTGGGCGGCCATCACCCGTCACGGACGTCGGACGTCGTATGCTAGGCAAACTGGTAAAAAGAGAACAAGTGGTCAGCTATGGCGGAACTAACATCATCAGACTTTATTGCTGGGCAAAGATGAAGTGTGTCTGAACACTCTGTTTACCCGAACACTCTTAACGATGGGCCTCCATATCCGACGATCCACACGTGAGCCAATAGAACACCACAATGGCAACAACGACCGAATTGTTCACTTGACCCTCGTAACTGGACGTTGACACAGTGGCAGAGCGTTTCATCGTCTGAAGAATCCAGATACCTTCATCACGCCGATGGGTGGGAATCAGTCGTCTTCCTGGAAAACAGCTCCTTGATACGTGTTCTGTGGGACGGAGACTAGCTGGCAGTGGCTCCATTGTGATTTGGGAAGATTCACGTGGACATCCATGTGTCCAGCGGAGTTCGAGTAAGGCACCATGACGCCAAGGGGTTTGGTACACTTGTAGAGGACCACGTACACTCATTGATGAAGATCATGTTTTCCGACGGCAGTGGCAAGTTTCTACAAGATAATGCGCCAAGTCCAAAGGTCAGGAGTGAGATGGAGTGGTTCGGTAAGCACGGTGGTGAGTTACACTTGATGGGCTGCCCTCACCCCCCCCCCCTCCTCCATTTCCCAGATGTCCAGATGTGAACACCACCGAGCACATCGGGGATGTGAGCGAACGCGGCGCCAGAACTCATCGACTGTCTGTGCAGATGTGCCAACTCCCCCAAGCGACGTATCATGGCCTTATCGCTTCCACCCCACGACGCGTCACAGCTTTTATCCGTTGTAAAGGAGGATATATCTATTAGGTAGGTCGTCACAATGTTCTGGCTGATCAGTGTGTATTTAATAACGTTTCAGGAGCGTTGTGTTGTCGCTTCCAAAATACTGCCGAACTACGGACGCAAGTAAAAGGAGAATAAGAAGTGTTCTCCTACAGAACGATAATGGTTGACGAAAAATGTCGAACATTTTTTCTTGCACTGGTGGACTATATGATATGCTCCCTTTCACATTTCCTTCCATTAACGATTTAGCAACCTTTTCATATTTCGGGATGTGTCCAACCAACGGATGGCTCCGTTTAGTGAAGTTTCGATTCTCCCTGAATCGATTCACTGTCTCCTCATTAAATATTCAGCCATATTCTATAATACCACCTTTAAAATATCTCTTAACTCTTTTCACTTTTAAGTAACCTTTATTGTTAATTATGGATACTCAAACGTATCACAGCGGTGATTTCTCATTAAATTTAGACTTTGTGTTTCCCCTTAAGATTGTCTACCAGCAGACCAAAAATCTTAAGACTTTCCACAGTTTCTTTTTCATGTCGTAGTAGACTATTTGTAGTGCGAAGATCCGCCAGTCGTTGATGTACTGAGTCTCCTATTGTTTAATGATAATCTGTTTGCCTTGAAATATTTACCATTTTTAATATTTCGTTACCTACATTTCAGTTTGGTGATTGGTACTACTTTTTATTCATATTCTTATATTGTCGAAGAAAAGAATAATTTATAGGTATATCAGAAACGTAAAAGGGCCCAAAGTAGAAAGCTTTAGTACACCATTTATGATTTATTAAATTTTTGAGTGCATTCTGTTGTGTGATCCCTATGGAACTGATACGTGAGTACTGACGAGTATTTAAAATGAGAGCTTTTTGAGCTTCTTTTGTAAATTACTCTTCGTTTCCAGGCATTGAAAGGTTGATGTATGTCAATCTTATTCAATAAACGGATCGTAACAACTAAATAATACCTAAAAGAAATAAGTGTAACACAAAATCAGATACAACATAGGAAAATATGGGTTAAAATTCACGACACAAATGTTAGCCCTGCTGGAAAACAAAGTAAGAACCAATTTGTCGGAGGACAAGAACAGATTCCATTCCAAATAATTAAAATTACATGGGCACAAGGAAAACGTGAATTCTGAAATGCCCTCTGTTGTACATTGTGTGATCTAGCAGGGTCCAATGCTGAAAGCAGTCGTTAATAGAACTGAAAGTATTTGGAGTCACCGTAATGGGAAATGTGCCAGGGTCTGGCACCGCCTCACTTTGAGTGGTATTCATTCTTTTCGTTATAATATATGAATGAGAGCGATGGCGTAACTTTGGCATAACATTACACTCAAGAGTTAATACACTATTGAAAGTGGAATCAATCATTCCGGTTTTTTTCTTTTTTTTGGGTCAGATTGAAGAGAAAAGTTATTCTCAAGTGAAATGTACAGTATCAACTGATGATCAAACAGTAGCTCAGTGAGAATAGCAGCTGGGTATGGTGCTCATCTTCCCATTTGTAGTGGACACACGCGTTTGCTTAGAATCTACAGTTTAACTTGACATTAGAGCTGAAAGTAAAGTTATATACAAAGTAACTGTTTGACTATAATCTACACAACAATCTGAGTACTTTGCAGTCTCCACGTTTTGGTATTACAGAAATAGGCGAGATTCTAGGAATGGGTTCCAACTATTTTAGTGAACTCCTTCTGCACTTATCTTGTCCAAACACCATCATGAATCGGCCCTTATTTCAATGTATATCTTAATTGCTAGTCTATTATTTTGTAAAACATTTATTAAATGTTTGATTAATGTGTGGTGACTTCCTTCGAAATTATAACTTACATCCACACACTCCTCAGGTGAGGATAGTGGCGTAAATAGTTGTACATATTTCATTTCGTAGTGTTATTTGTAGTTGGACTCTGGCTTAAAACAATGATAGTACTTACGCAGCAGACACACCTATGTTACGAGGACAGTCACGATATTTTCGAGGTCGATGCTCAGCGAACTTGGACTGCCGTTAATGAGTTGCCACGCACAGCGTCTTTTTCCTCTGTCTTCACGAGAGTAATATATTCATAACGATAATAACATGACAGAGACACTGCTCAACTGTTTAATGGACGTCCTACCACATCAAAGAAATCAGTAAGTGACATATGTAAAGCAATAAGAAACCTCTAATCATCGGATACATATGCTGAAACACGTCTGGGGAAAGAGAACTGAGTCGAATATGTATTCCGCATAGACAAATCGGACACAGTACTGTAACATATTATATCATACACATCTAAAAAATTAGTACGATACTAAGAGAAAGTGGTAAATTTGATTACTATTACTATTGCAAAATTTAAATGAAGAACATATTTCCGTGTTAAAATATGAACAACTTCAAATAAGGTGAAGAAATGTACATAGGTCCAGTTGATGCTCCTTTAGTTAATAGTTATTCTAGCAGACGTACTGAATGAAAGGATAGCGGGTAATTTCGCACATTGGGGTACATAAACAGGGAATCTGTGTGCTTTCTCCAGTTACCATAATAATCTCAAAAATAGGGCCAGCACAAACGTGAAAGCGGTTGGCATTCGGCATCGTTGGCAGAATCTCGTTAGGAGGATTATTAATATAATTCCGTCCGGTGAGTTTGGCTCTTTACTGCACCGGTGGTAGTGGAAGCGTCATCAATCACGATGACAGGACCTTCCTTCCGCTTCCATTGCACCGGTCTCCTATTTATCATCGGAACGCTGGGATATGGGTTTATTTCAGTCTCTCTCTCTCACTCTCTCTCTCACACACACCCACTGACCCACACACACAGACAACTGTAATGCATGCCTGACGATAATTGGATCCCAAATTAGTCTCCCTGCTTTCGGCGAGCGTACAGTTTTCGTGTCTGCGGTCACCAATCGCAGATCTGCACGATCACGTGACCACGGTAACAAGGAACTATAACCTAGTGTGGGAAAGGCATCACGTGCGCTCGTGACTCCGACAATATTCTTGTGTCTTTACGGAAACGTGCTGTCCGTAGCGGGACAGTAAGAAAAACGGTTTCAGAACTGCTCTAGTCCTATTATAAAAAGCTTTTCCCCTGGGATATTGAAGCACAGCAATACTACAGCGGTTGCCTGATCGACTGCTGCGAGTATTCGTTTATTCAGAAACAACACAAAAGTCTTTAGGAACTATGCCAAATACATGAGGAAGAGATCGTACTGTTCGTTTTATGATAAAGGAGTATTTTTATTTTTTTCTTTCAATAACTGCGTTCACTAGGATCCCATAAGGCTTGACAACATTAATAAATCGGAGAGAGCGTACAGTAAAGGAACACGTTAGGCTATTTTCTAAAAATATTCTATTGTTTTGGTACTTCACCGACCTTTTTTTTCACGCGACGGACACATTGCACCAGATCGTAGGCGTATGAGGTTATACGCCAGTGGAAACCAACAATTAACATCCATCTATGGGCGCCATCACCTTCATTGAGAAAGATGACCTCTCGTTCACTCTTTTCAAAAATTTTATCTACAAGACAAAGTTTACAAGGAGAGAAAAAATGGCACAGAATAAATCGAGACTTGCATCAGAAGTATTGCAGAAACACTGTCTGGAGAGAAGAAAAAGGTTTTGCACACAGTATAACAAGGACTGTTTAATAAAAAAAATGGCTGGTAAATGATTTAGATTTCATTATAGCTTGTGGCATGTTCTAAACTCGAGGCCAGTAAACAATTTAAGTGGAAGCCCCCAATGATTCCATCATGCATAAAATTTCGGGGTTCATAACGTCCGAATTAATTAATTTGGCTGCAATCCATTCGAGGACTTTGGCTCCAGAGTTCGCTTGTGCTGGCACCGTGTTCCACGTACCAAGCAATAAGTACGCCTGACGGCTAGCACTCTTTCAATTTATATTAGTTTTTACATAAAAGAGTTCGTCTCTTCTATATTAAATTAATCGTAACGTGTATCAGTAATATCCGAGTTACCCATTCCTACCATAAATCGTAGTCATCTTAGCAAAATGAAGTAAATGGATTTCTTAAGAAAGTTAGAACCACAGTGGAATATCTTGTCTTAAAAATAATTTTTGGCCTTATTCCTAAACTGGTCTTACATTTGAGGAAACCGTAATAATTTTTATGTTACAGAGAATTTAATATTATAATTATATTTTATTATTATTATTTATTAATTTGATACGTTTTGTTTAAAGCCGTACGTCTAAATATCCTCATTTTTTCCCTGGCTTTACTTGAAAGACATAACTTTACACAACAGCCCTCTAACTGAGTTTCATATTGCATCATAAATCCTCTTATTAATACCTGCCATAGTTTCAGAAGAAGCAAATGAACAGGTCCCCAACGAAACCCATTATCCTGTTGTGATCTTTAGTCATTGCAGACCATTTTATGGTAGCAAAACATGAGGTGCTGAATTTAATTGGCTGCTACGTTCGAAATATGTGTTGGTAATGAATCTTGAAATACAAATTCGGAAAGGCTGTATAGTGTCTATGGAAGCATCAAGCGATGAGGAATGTAGTGGTGCAGTTATGAACGTAGTATATGTAGAAAAAAATAGATTTTACGCAATATTAATTTAGGTCACGGTCAAAAAGTCTGTTGCTAGTGGTCGTAATCGACTTTTCTTTTCTTTGCAACATTGGGTTATTACAGAAAATGGGAAAAGTAGTCAGTGTTATTTTAATAACAACAAAACCAGGTAGAAGCTTTTACTTTGTTTCGAGTGAGATTTCTCTGAGTACTATGGGACTTAACATCTATGGTCATCAGTCCCCTAGAACTGAGAACTACTTAAACCTAACCAACCTAAGCACATAACACAACACCCAGTCATCACGAGGCAGAGAAAATCCCTGACCCAGCCGGGAATGAGATTTCTCTGTAATCGGAGGAATTGAAATAGGCACACAATCGTAATTTACATGTTAGTCAATGGTCCTTCGACATCCAATTGCACGTGGGACCACACCTCCATGCTGCGAGGATAGGACAGGGCAGGGCAGCATTTCCTAATTTCTAATTGGAAACCCCATTCGCAACGTTGTATTCCTCCGACATACCGAACGAGGGATTACTCGGCTCACCTCCGTGGCCGTGTCGCGGACTGCGACATGTCATTATAGATCGTACACTGAGACCGGAGCGTACGTATCTTGTAGACGTAGAATAGACAGTCGTTCTAAACATTGCAATACTTGTGTAGTGTTTATTGGCTACACACCTGTCTGTCATTAAGAGAACAGATGCGCAAGTGCACAATGCACGTTGCAAACACAGAAAACTGAAATGATCCTGGCTTACGGAGAATGTAGAAGAAATGTTGTGGCTAGTGTTGCCTTGCATGCCTAGCGTTTTCCGGAGAAAGCTCGCTCTCCTTAGTTCTTTCACGAGGGTGTGAAGGCCTTTATGTTTGATGGTAGCGTACAGGACTTCAAAAGGGAACGAAATACACACGCTACATGAGAAGCTAATGGAACAGCTGTACCAGCGACAATGCACCACAACCCACGGAAAGGCGCCCGGCAATTACACCGCATTTCCGATATGTCCGTTAAGTAGTGTTGTCACAATACTGCAGCGTCGGAAGTGTCACACATACCACATATCACTACATCAAGAGTTTCATGGTGCCGACTTCCATAACCAAGTAATGTTTTGTGAATGGGCATATTAACAAATCCAAACGTATCCCATGTTCTTTGTCGAACATAAGGCTCTACACATACGCTTGCTAATTGTAAACCATTAAAAATATAGCATTGCACAGAATACAGATATGTGAGTCAGTTGTAAATAATGCAATACATTTACGTCCAGATAGCCAAACAAATCTTAATTTGTCAAAATAATAATGCATCCAAAAGACTGTGCTTGCTAATCATTAACTGTCGAAATCAAACACCAGCCTTTTTTAAAAAAATTGGAAGCAGCACCACCACCCAGAGTATTCGCCCCTGAGTCCAGCGTCCAACTGACTTAGTTCATATCGGTGCCACTAGAGGACGCTGTAGTGATATCAGATGATTACGCAAGTACCGTAATCTAAGATGACACCACCTAGTGGGTTCACCATGAGCTCCAGACCCCAACTGTCTTAGTACATTTCGTCGCCGCCAGAGGACGCCCCCGTGACACAGGTAATGACGCAAGTACATTTATCCATGATGGCGGCAAACAGTGTGTTCTCCACAAGATCTAGTACTCAGTACCACCAGCAGAGGACGCTTTCGTCCGTTTCGTGACGTAAATCAAAATGGTGAGCGAAAAATGTTGCGAAACCGATTCAGCCTGCGCTGGGCTGCTGGGAGAGTAAAGAAGGAGTGCACTCTATTTAGTTTGAAACATTTTATTTAGGGGTCGAAAATATTTATCACACTGACGCAAAACACTGGCCATGTTATGCTTCGCGTCACAATACACAAACAACTAATTTACACAAATAATTTAAGTACAGACATTCAGACTCCCCCTAAATGATGCAGCGCAGTGATGTGTAGACAGTATACGCACAGCACTGTCCAAATAACGCATAGCACAGCCTACAGACCTGCTCACAAAATAATGCAATCAATGTGCGCAAGTACCCTCCGCTACATCCTGTCGACAGGACCGCGCAGTGACGCATCCGTTAGCTGTCAAACCAGACCAGGGACGCGCGCTCCATCGCACCCGCCAGACGCTCCCTCCGAACACACGAGAAAGTTGATTTTATACAGTCTCTGTTATACTGACGTCGCAGAAGTCCAAAGCACTCACGCCAGTCACATATTCGAGGCATCTCCCGGCGCTACTTGTCACAATACTGTAGCATCAGAAGTATCACCCATACCACATATCACTACAACATGAATTTCATGCTGCCGACTTCCATAACCAAGTATGTTTGTGAATGGGCATATTAACAAATCCAAACGAACCCCATGCTCTTTGTTGAGGTTCTATTTACCGATGACTCTACATTCACAAAGCATGGTAGCGTTAACCGGCGCAACGCACATTAATGAAGTGTTGATAATCCCTGCTAGTTACGGCAAGTTGACCATCAGCTCCTCGGTCGGTTAACGTATGGTGTGGCATCATGAGGAAAAACCTCATTGGCCCGCATTTTATCGACGGCAAGTTGAATGGACGCAAATATCGAACGTTTTTGAAACTGGAACAACCGATACTATTGCAGTATGTTGCCCTGGACGTTCGAGAGTGTATGTGGTTTCAGCATGACGGCTGCCCAGCTGTTTACGAAATTGAAGCAGCGGGGTATTAGACGTCTTTACACTGGTCGGTGGATCGGCGAAGGTGGTCCTGTCAATTGGCTGCATAGGGTTCCAGACTTTTTGTGTGGGGTATTTAGAAGGTAATTTGTATCAGCAAGTGTCAACAGGCCGTGAAGACGTGGTCGACCGCATCAGAAACGTCTGTTCCGTAGTTCCCACAGATATGCTTCTGTTCAATGTGCGGTCATTTGAAAAGCAGAGCGCTAAATTTATTGAAGTTGATGGTACTACGTATAAAAACTTACTGTAATTTTAAAAATATAGTAGCAAAATGTAGTAGCGTTCGCGTCCAGCCATAGCCATTGTGTTGCGTATAGTAGTGCCCTTTTTGATATGTAGAAGCAATAAAAAGTTGCGAATGATGTTTCCAATTAGAAGGTTTAAAGTACTGGGTTGTCCTACCCTCAAAAAATGGTTCAAATGACTCTGAGCACTATGGTACTTAACATCTGAGGTCATCAGTCGCCTAGAACTTAGAGCTACTTAAACCTAACTAACCTAAGGACATCACACGCAGCCATGCCCGAGGCCCTACCATCACAGCATGGAGGTAGTTCCCCATGTGCCATTGGTCATTGAAGGACCATTGTGTGGCATGTCGTAAATTGCGATTGTGTACCTACCTGTATTCCTCCGATTACAGCGCCATCTTTGGGGAAACGAAGAAAATGATTCAGACAAAACGGATGTCGATTTTACCATAGAATCGTAATATGCAATACAAACCGGGGTCCCATTGAAGATTTCAAAGTTACCTACCACCCACGCACGGGATGGGATGATTTGGGGTCAGTGGAATACCCACTAAAGGACGTCAGGCACGGGGTTATCCTTCAAGTAACCTATGATTTGTAGTAGTTCGTTGTGTTACAGTGGTGCCAACTGCTGCTCAAATAGCTGCAGTAGATGCGGTACGATGTGCCACCGCCGTACACCGAATACGATGGTCTTCCCTCTAGGCAGTGACACGTGGCCGTCCAGAGTCCGGTCTTCTTATGACTTAATTCTTGTGACCAACGCTGCCAGTAATCATGTACAATGTCTACATTGCTGCCAAGTCTTTCTGTAATATCGCAGAAGGAACATCCAACTTCTCGTAGCCCTATTTCACGACCTGATTCAATAATTACCTCTTGATACTGGTATCTTCCTTGACTTAAGGACATTTTTGACTATCATCAGCTCACCCCGTCCAGACCGTTACAGCGTGTATTTAGAGCAAACCTGATGTGCACGCTTATAGTGGCGCTGCTACATCTACATCGATACCCTGCAAATCACATTCAATTGCCTGGCAGAGGAGTCATCGAAACACCTTCACAATTCTCTATTAATCCAATCTCGTATAGCGAGCGGAAAGAATGAACACCTATATCTTTCCGCACGATCTCTGATTTCCCTTATTTTATCGTGGTGATCGTTCCACCCTATGTAGGTTGGTGTCAACAAAATATTTTCGCATTCGGTGGAGAAAGTTGGTGATCGGAATTTCGTGAGAAGATTTCGTCGCAACGAAAAACGCCTTTCTTTTAGTGATTTCCAGCCCAACTCCTGTATCATTTCTGCGACACTCTCTCCCATATTTCGCGATAATACAAAACGTGCTGCCTTTGACCCGTCAGGGTAGCCGAGAGCGCTAACGCGCTGCTTCCTGGGCTCGGGTAGGCGCGCCGGGCCCGGATCGAATCTGCCCGGCGGATTAACGACGAGGCCGTCCAGCCTGGATGTGGTTTTTAGGCGGTTTTCCTCATCCTGCTAGGTGAATAACGGGCTGGTCCCCATGTTCCGCTTCAGTTACACGACTCGCAGACATCCGAACACTGTCACATTATTCTATGGTTTACACCGGACGCTGACAGTTGGGGTGCACTAATTCCGTCCTGTAGAAGGGGGGGGGGGGGTGGTGGTATGGGGTGGCGGCATGAAAGGGCATCTGGCTACCCCTTAAACATTAACATGCTAAAGCCGATTAACGATGGCTGCCACTGTGGGACAAGGCTCAAGCGATATAACAAAACGTGCTGCCTTTCTTTGAACTTTTCCGATGTAATCCATCAGTCCTATCTGGTAAGGATCCCATACCGCGCAGCAGTACTCTGAAAGAGGACAGACAAGCGTAGTATTGGCAGTCTCCTTAGTAAGTCTGTTACATTTTCTAAGTGTCCTGCTAATAAAACGCAGCCTCTGGTTAGCCTTCCCCACAACATTTACAATGTGTTCTTTCCAATTTAAGATGTTCGTAATTGTAATACCTAGATATTTAGTTGAATTTATGGCTGTTAGATTAGACTGATTTATCGTGTAACCTAAGTTTACATTCATGTGGATGACCTCACACTTTTCGTTATTTAGGGTCAACTGTCACTTTTCGCCCAGTTTACACATTTTTTCTAAATAGTTTATCAGCTTTTTTTGGTCTTCTGATGAGTTTATTAGTTGATAAACGACAGCGTCATCTACAAACAACCGAAGACGGCTGCTCAGATTGCTCCCAAATCGTTTATATAGATAAGCGCCACTCCTATGCGACTGGCGTGAAATTTTAATAGACATCATCTGTCAGGTGTACACGGTGAAAAGTATATAAACAAACTCTGGGAGGCTGTAGGACACATCAAAACAAATATTTTTCCCTAATGTCATTTTTTCCTATGACGAGTATTTAAACCGGTAGAGAAAGATTTATCTGGCGGCAAATTAATTAAACCAAAAAACACTTTTCCATTTTTTTATGACGAAGAGACAACACATTAACACAGCTCAATTTCAATTACAGTAGTTTTTCAAAAATGCCTCCATTGACACGCAAACAAAGGTTACACCATCGGATCATGTACTGTCTGACACGGGCAAGAAACTCAGGAGTTCTCTGAATTGTTCCTGCTGCTGCTGCTGCTGCTGCTGCTACTATCCAGGCAACCAGATCCTCTTCTGATGCAACAGGAGTTGCGTAAACAGGGTTGCGCATCTCTCCCCACACAAAAAAGGCCAGAGGGGACATATCTGGGGATCGAGCAGGCCATGATACAGGACCACCTCTGCCAACCCACGTTTCTGGGAACCGTCGGACCAGGAATCGACGCACACGACGACTGAAATGTGCAGGCGCCCCGTCATGTTCTAACCACATGCGTTGTCTTGTAGCGAGCGGGACGTCTTCCAGCAACTTCCTCAAATTGCAGCGTTCTGGCCGTGCGACGGCGTCCCTGTCCAGGTAATCTGCCAAATGAACCGCTCTTACGCAGACGTTGGTACACAAAAGCAAAGGTCGTATGATGCGGGATACGGCGATTAGGATATTCTTGTTGATAAACCCGCTGTACAGCTCATCCGTTGTGGTGTGCTACGTGGTACTCACCAACCATTTCAGTATACTCCAGGTGTATTGATCCATTAGTAAACAGAGACAATGCACTACTACACTGGTGGACAGCAGTTGCCTATAACTGAAGAGCGTAATACGCCCTCTGACAACCGTTATACTGGAGAGCTTAATATGACCTCCATTGGTTTAAATAATCCTCATAGGAAAAAATGACATTAGGGAAAATATTTTTTTTGATGTCCCCTACAACCTCCCAGTGTTTGTCGGTTTAAATACTGTTCACCCTGTATTAAGTGTCTACTAAGTTTCGTTTGTGTCGCGTGAGTCTTCTTGATGTTTAGATTTTTTTCCGTCAGTGCATTTGGGCGCAGGCGCTGTTTCCTGCATAGTCGTTTGCCGCCTCGATACTTGTGTCGTGGCGCGTGGCCGGGTTCGGTGGCCGTGGCGGGATTACAATTGTTGCGGTCGTTAGCGTTGCCCTCTCCCTCTCCCTCTCTCTCTCTCTCTCTCTCTCTCTCTCTCTCTCTCTCTCACACACACACACACACACACACACACACACATGCTCTGCTAAGTGCAGTTTGATGGTGGGACGGGATTAGCCTAATGCGCATAATCGGAGCGGCGCTTGCCCGCGGCTGGGTGAGGAAGGCGCGCTGCTTACTTGGCCAACACACGGCGGCGGCGGACAACTTCCTCGCCAAAAGAGGCTTATTAGCGACTGCAGTGCGCAGTCGCGGCTCCGTTTAATCAAGTCGCCGTTACTGTGGCACAGGGCATCGTCAGCAGCTGGCTTTACGGCAGTAGCACGACGCCAGTTAACAGGTACCGGTTGCCATGTTACAGGTGTTACTAGAATACGACGGCTATTCGGAACGTAAGGTCCGATCGGTCGCGAAATAGAAACAACAGTGAGGAACAAGAAAAGCAGTTCCAGAACGAAATTTTCACTCTGCAGCGGAGTGTGCGCTGTTATGAAACTTTCCTGGCACATTAAAACTGTGTGCCGGACCGAGACTCGAAATCGGGACCTTTGTCATTCGCGGGCAAGTGCTCTTTGGACGGTAGGAGGTAGGAGACGAGGTACTGGTGGACGTAGAGCTGTGAGGACGGGGCATGAGTCACGCTTGGGTAGCTCAGATGATAGAGCACTTACCCGCGAAAGCCAAAGGTCCCGAGTTCGAGTGTCAGTCCTACACACAGTTTTAATCTTCCAGGAAAGTTTCCAAAAAACGGTTATCTGTAACAGTTTTTTTACGCTTTCCAGAGGCTTGCTTATATTGTCGCCGCTCCGACTTTGAAGTCTATTGCAGTGCTGTACCAACTTCTGCATACCCTCGTCATAGAAGGCAGCTGCCTTTGCTTTCCGCCACTTCTGACACTGTTCTGCAGTTCGTTGTCTGTTCCACAATGTTGTCTTTATAGCCAACGGTTCAAAAAAATGGTTCAGATGGCTCTGAGCACTATGGAACTTAAAATCTGAGGTCATCAGTCGCCTAGAACTTAGAACTACTTAAACCTAAGGACATCACACACATCAATGGCCGAGGCAGGATTCGAACCTGCGACCGTAGCGGTCGCGCGATTCCAAACTGAAGCGCCTAGAACCGCTCGGCCACCCCGGCCGGAGCAAGCGGTTCATGTGACCACAGACGAACAGAGAGAGAAAATTGCGTGCTGTTTGGTGGGTGATCAAACACTCCCCATCGAAAACGCCTGCAAGGAGGGTTTCATTGCCTCTGCAGTGTGCGGCGGAGTTCTGTCATGAAGAAGAAAGTGCGTGGCAGGCACGTTACAGGGTGTTGCATGAAATCATGCGAAACTCAGCAGTAGGTACCCGTACTTGGCTGGAGACACTATTGTTATAGACGTCTTTACGTGCCCACTGTTCGCTCAGAACTGGAAAGAGCGGGTGACGTCTTCGACAGGCATACTAGAGACGCTACCCAATACATCAGCGCAAAGCTTCATCGGTTTTTTTACTGTCGTTTCCATTTCATGACTCTACTTTCCGAAAAGCCCTCGTAGCAACAGATCTGAAGAGCAACAGCTAGGAGATATCTATATCTACATCAACATGACTCGTCTGCAATTAAGGCTCAAGTATTTGACACAGCATTCATAGAGTTACAGTCAATTTCTCGAGTGCTTCTCTCCAGTACAGCACGTGGGAGCAATGGACACATAAATCTTCCCATGTGAGCTCCGATTTTTCACTTTTTAGTGCAGTGATCACTGCTCTCTATGTACTTATGAGTCAACAAAGTATTTTCACATTCGGAGAATAAAGGTGGTCATTGTAATATCCTGAGAAGTTCTGGCTGCAATCAAAAGTACCTTTCTGTTATGATTGCCATCCCAAGACGCGTTCCATACGCGTAACACTTGTAATCTCACCTTAGTTTTATATTTTTTGCTCGTGCTTGATGGCAACCGTTTAGTTTGCAGCAATCGGACAAGGGCACCGGATAGTCACCAGAGAGAACATGCTACGTTGCCAACTCTGTCAGTGTTGCCTAAAACGAAAACAAATCTCCTTACTTTACGAATACGAGAGTTTCTCAAATTTTAGGTACAAGAATATTGCTTTGAAACGATAACAGCATATTTCGTTTACTGAATTCGAAAATAGCATACACACATCAACAGTGTTCATATTAACAGTTAAATCTTGGTTCGACTTTCACACTTAAGTCTACAAATACTTATTTCTTTTTCATATTTATGCTGCACATAATGACAGTCCGCTTTAGCCGTTGTAACTGTGAGTAATAACACCAATAACTCCCCGATTCTTGAAAGAATCGAGCTCCCATTTATGAAACACCTACAAAAGTATGATTACATATGAGATAACGTGTTAAATATTTGAAGTTAAACAACGAAAATCTTTGTGGTCGGGAAGGCACAAAATCCTAATACGTTAATTTTATTACTCTACGATTATTCAGCCAAAGAACAACGGAAAAGCTTACGGAAGGTTTGAAATTATGTTGAAAGTTTGTCGTAACTAGCTAATTTCTCTCCTTATCAATCACTGCATGAGTATACGAGGGGCGTTTGAAAAGTACGTCCAGAAAGAAAAACTACATACGTGTTTGGAGTAAAAATAGTCTCCTTTTAGACTGATACGCCTCGTCTAATGGTGTTCTAATTGTTGTTCTCTTCCGAATAATAGGAATTGTCCAAGTCTGCAAAATAGATATTAGTTCCTGCAATCACTTCCTAATTTGCATAAAATATTTGTCCCGCCAGACTTTTCTTCAAATTGGGTAACAAATAGTAGTCCGAGGGAGACAAGTCTGGAGAATAGGGGGTATGTGAATTGAGTTGGAATCCTATTTCTAATAATTTTGCGACCACAACTGCTCAGGTGTGTGCTGGTGCATTGCCGTCATGGAAAAGGGCGTTCGAATCACCAGCGTTTTTCTTGCAGCTCTGCTTTCAAACTGTCCAATAACGATGAATAATATGCACCTGTAATACTTTTACCCTTTTCCAGATAGACGGTGAGGATTATCCCTTGCGAATCCCGAAAGACAGTCGCCATAATCTTCCCGGCCGAAGGAATGGTCTTCGCCTATTCTGGTGCAGATTCTCCCTTGTTAACCCATTGTTTCGATTGTTGTTTGGTCTCAGCAGTATAGTAACGTGTCCATGTTTCATCCACATTGACGAAACGATTCTTGAACCCCTGCGGATTCTTCCTGAATAGCTGCGAACCATCCTTGCAACACTTCACACGATTCTGGTTTTGGTCAAGTGTGAGCAATCGCGGAACCCATCTTGCGGATGGCTTTCCCATTTACAAATATTTGTGCAAAATATTATGTACCCGTTCCTTCGAGATGCCCACAGCACTAGCAATCTCACCCACTTTAACTCTTCTATCATACATCACCATATCATGGATTTATCAATGATTTATGGAGTCGTAACCTCCACAGGGCGTTCAGAGCGTTCAGTATCACTTGTGCCTATATGACCACTCCTAAAATTTTGAAACCACCTATAAAATGTTATAATAGACGGTGCAAGGTCACCGTAATGTTTATCAAGCTTCTCTTTTGTCTCCTGAGGCTTTTTGCCTTTCATAAAGTGATGTTTAATCGCCACACGAAGTTGTTTTTCGTCCATTTTTTGAAAGTCACTCGAGTTCCTTGATTCACACGAATGCCAAACACACAGAAATAGACCAACGTAGCTGAAACTTGGTGTGAGTTCTTTCCGAAGAGCCGGCCGCGGTGGTCTCGCGGTTCTAGGTTCTCAGTCCGGTGCCTCGCGACTGCTACGGTCGTAGGTTCGAATCCTGCTTCGGGCATGGATGTGTGTGATGTCCTTAGGTTAGTTAGGTTTAAGTAGTTCTAAGTTCTAGGGGACTGATGACCTCAGATGTTAAGTCCCATAGTGCTCAGAGCCATTTGAACCATCTTTCCGAAGATGCTTCTAACTAAACATGACGTCAATACTCGCCGGTAGTGCCATCTCTCGGACTTTCCACGGACTTTTTAAACGCTCCTCTTAGTATGTGTAACTGCGCTCCGTTTTAAGCAAAAGAATGTTTTTCACGCGTCTCAAAGTTTATGACTTCGTATCTCCACAACAATGTGTCATTCAATGATATAATATTGCAGGTACATTCAGTGGTATATGTAGATACTGTCTACATATACGTTGCAAAGAGAGCTAGTATTAAAAAGTAATAAATTAAGACGTTGTATCTGTTGCTGAAGTATTGGGTGTGAAAAGAGAAAGTGTAGTAAGCAATAAACTTCTTAAATTTCATCGGCAGCGAGGAAATTACATGTAAAATTTGTTGGAAGTAGCTAAGTACTGTTATACTGAAATATTGGATGAATATTGTATGGATAATTTACGCCCTGTTAGGGAAACTGCCTCATGACGTACACATAGCTTGTAATTACTGTGTTATTATATATTTAACTGAAAGTTATGCATCTTATTGTTTAAGTTATGACAGCATTTTAAACTTGTTCAATATTTGTATGAAATACTGAAATTCAAATTTCTGTTGCCTCTGGATGCCGTTAGAGAGGCAATCTGCCAATGTAATCGTCCCACTGTGCGCCATATACCGCGTTAGCCTTTTAGCAATATAAATTTCCCACCGACAGACGCTACTGACTAATGAAAGAGGTAATTACCCGCATCCTCTGTGAATAAACAGAATTATCATGCCCTCTTGCCATACCAATCACCGGAGGACTTCCAAGCTCATGTTACTTCGAATCCGCTAACTGTTCAACTAATTTTGGTGCGAATCAACGGCACGCGACCACCCCACACGAGAGCCGTGCAGCAACACCCACCTCACATTCTGATATGTGACCCTTGGCATTTCGGTACTGTTCGATGTAACAGCGAGACAATGCCCCAGCAGGAAAAGGTGTGTACCTAGCTGCCGGACGTTCCAGAATGGTTCAAATGGCTTTAAGCGCTAAGCGACTTAACATCTGATGTCAACAGTCCCCTAGACTTAGAAGTACTTAAACCTAACTAACCTAAGGACATCACACACATCCATGCCCGAGGCAGGACAGGAAACTGCGACCGTAGCAGCAGCACGGTTTCGAACTGAAGCGCCTAGAACCGCTCGGCCACATGAGCCAGGTTGGACATTCCAGAGAACAGCGATGTGTGAGGGCTACGGCTTACTATGCCAAACCACTATCGATAGTGGAGGCAGCAGGGCTTAATTTCGGTCGGAAATATTTTTTGAGCTCAATGGAACAAGTGGACTTCGGAAATTTAAAAGAATGTAAGTGTATTAAATCACAAAGTAACCATAATTTGCCGCTGCTACAGCACCAGTGAACGTGATAACAGATGACCAACGTGATACGATTTGTCGGGCTGTGGGGAGAGCGTTATTGAGCGATTTTTTAGACACTATTGATAATAGCTCATTGGGAGGTTCTGGCGTCGAACAGAGCCCAGCTACATTCCGTGTAGATTCATAGTTTATTGTCAAATAATAATGCTGAAGATGTTTCAAACGCATTTTCGAGAGAGCGTAATACTTAAGTTTGATTTGGAGAAATAATCAGTAGCTGCAGGAGCAATTCCAAGATATGTCGAAGCGTTCTTAGCTCAGGCTGGTAACAGTAGCGAAAAATACGTAAAACCCACCCCGCTTTCCGCCAGCAATTGTCTCCCAGACTCATAGCCACGTAAAGTCTTTCCAGGTGCGAGGCTAAGACATTAGCTGAAGTTCTTTTCAGGTCAAATTCTACGGACATGGTCTCAAATTAATTAAATGGTAAAGATGTTTCTGTATGACTAGTAACTAAGAAACCCTTTATTTACCTATTTCAGATCTAAATTTTTTGGGAAAAAGGAAAATTGTTGTTTATGCGCTAATGCTCTGAGGTGATTTTCTAATGATTTTAGATTTAAGATTTATATAGATTGTAACACCGCAAGCGACAGTGAGTAGTTAATACACTGTAATTAACTATGTGAAGTATAAAGTGTTCACTCTTTACTGCTTAATGTCTTTGAATTACTGTAAGGTAGTGGTGTTTTGCGAAATATGTTTTGAAGAATTTTAACAACGTGTTTAAATAATGAAGCTTTCTGAAATACAGAATTGAATGTATATAACTGGTTCATACTTAGGAATTTTGTATTGTACAACACAAAAGACATAATGATTCCCCTCCGCTACGGAAATGGTGTGGCGCGAGCTAAAAGGTGGAATTGGGGCTCAGTCTGGGCGTGAAGCAACAGAGCACATTGGACAGCCAGTAGCCGGCAGCCGATCAGTCAACAGCGGAGGTGCCAAGCGAGGCATCCAGTACCAAATTTGAAATGCGGTGGCCGTAGGCGTAACTGCGGCTGTGAAATGGAAATGGCTCTAAAAATGGTACCCACGTCGCCCAGAAGAACTAAATAGAGCAGATTACTGCCAAAGGAGAGATCATGTAGTCACCACGTGCTCGCTACCACTATTGCGCCACTACTTCGCCAGATCCTTGAGGTTAGAAGTGTATAACGGTATGAACCAGAGTGTTTTTGTGTGGATTAATTTGCAATAATAATTCAAATATTGCTGCACTTTTTGTTCGAACCATGAATTTACTCCTTTCATGGTACCTAGCATGGTTCTCTCCTCAAAATTACTAAACACCGAGTAACCTGTGTGTGAATACTGATGATAATCTGTGTTATTTGATTGTGCCTAATTTCTGAATGCAAAAATATATAAATTTGGATAGTCAGATTAATGGTTACATTGAAGTCAAGGGAGGCACTTATTGATGAATTTATAAAAATCTCCAATGGGTTTGGGTTTGCTTCTAATTTACATATGTCAGTGTTTTAATGTTCAGCAGTATAAAAGTTGTCAGTGAAAATCACTTGCTTCACAAGTGGTGTTATAAATCATTTCGTTTTGATGCTGTTTGTAGTTAACTTTTGATTGAGCAGAATGAAGATACGAAGACACTCACCACTTTGGCCTTTTTGCCGTATTTTGGTGCCATGTTGTCAAGAATCGGAAGAGTCCTAGGGAGATACGGAATTGTGTGTGTTTTTCAACCATCTGAAAAACTAAGAAACCTATTGGGTTCGGTTAAGGATGACTTTGGACTGAGAAAATGCTGTGTGTACGAGATTCCTTGTCAGTGTGGGGCAGCGTATATAGGCCAGACATGCCGCTCAGTACAAGAACGCTGCGATGAAAAATGTTTCTCAAATGCCTCTGAGCACTATGGAACTTAACATCAGAGGTCATCAGTCCCCTAGAACTTAGAACTACTTATACCTAACTAACCTAAGGACATCACATACATCCATGTCCGAGGCAGGATTCGAACCTGCGACCGTAGCGGTCGCGCGGTTCCGGACTGTAGCGCCTAGAACCTCTCGGTCACCCCGGCCGGCCAGCTGCGATGAACATCAGCGTCATACACGCCTTCGTCAACCAGAAAAGTCGGCATTTGCAGAACACTGTCTGAATACAGAACATCAGATGATTTATGAAAAGACGGAAGTTTTATCCCCGGCATCATCTTTCTGAGATTTTGTCATTAAGGAAGCAATACATATCCGTACAGCCGATAATCTCATCAGCAGGGGTGCGGGAATTCAACTGAGCTCAGCCTGGAACCCTGCATTGGTTGCTATTACATCACGACGCGAAAATCGATATTCTTCGATAACAGGCCCGTCATAACACTGGCCCAGTATGACCGTTGGTGAGTAACCGCACTTGACAAACGCAGCGTACAACACATGCACGGAAGAGCAGCTCTGCGATTTTCGGCAGAGGGAGTTTGGATATGGCAAACCACTGCGCATGCGCCATTTCCGCGGCTGCGCATTCTTCGTGCGAGTGTTCGGGTACCGTCAGTGGTACCTAGCCACTAGCTAGGTTGAACCACGTGAAGGTGTCGGAAAAATGCTCCGAGGAAATATTGTGGAATATACACAACGTGATCCGGCGGCAAACACGTGAAGATTATTTGCAACACATCCGCCGGGAAAGCTTGAAGAGTCACACATGACGTAAGTTTATCAGTGCCGATGGTACTGTTACCGACGACTGTGCCGCTAAAGCGGAGTTATTGAACGCAGTTTTCCGAAATTCCTTCACCAGGGAAGACGAATGGAATATTCCAGAATTTGAAACACGAACATCTGCTAGCATGAGTTTCTTAGAAGTAGATACCTTAGGGGTTGCGAAGCAACTCAAATCGCTTGATACGGGCAAGTCTTCAGATCCAGATTGTATACCGATTAGGTTCCTTTCAGATTACGCTGATACTATAGCTCCCTACTTAGCACTCATATACAACCGCTCGCTCACCGATAGATCTGTACCTACAGATTGGAAAATTGCGCAGGTCGCAGCAGTGTTCAAGAAGGGTAGTAGGAGTAATCCATTTAACTACAGACCTATATCATTGACGTCGGTTTGCAGTAGGGTTTTGGAGCATATACTGTATTCAAACATTATGAATCACCTCGAAGGGAACGATCTATTGACACGTAATCAGCATGGCTTCAGAAAACATCTCTCTTGTGCAATGCAGCTAGCTCTTTATTCGCACGAAGTAATGGCCGCTATCGACAGGGGATCTCAAGTTGATTCCGTATTTCTAGATTTCCGGAAAGCTTTTGACACAGTTCCTCACAAGCGACTTCTAATCAAGCTGCGGAGCTATGGGGTATCGTCTCAGTTGTGCGACTGGATTCGTGATTTCCTGTCAGGAAGGTCGTAGTTCGTAGTAATAGACGGCAAATCATCGAGTAAAACTGAAGTGATATCAGGTGTTCCCCAGGGAAGCGTCCTGGGACCTCTGCTGTTCCTGATCTATATAAATGACCTGGTGACAATCTGAGCAGTTCTCTTAGGTTGTTCACAGATGATGCTGTAATTTACCGTCTAGTAACGTCATCCTAAGACCAGTATCAGTTGCAAAGCGATTTAGAAAAGATTGCTGTATGGTGTGTCAGGTGGCAGTTGACGCTAAATAACGAAAAGTGTGAGATGATCCACATGAGTTCCAAAAGAAATCCGTTGGAATTCGATTACTCGATAAATAGTACAATTCTGAAGGCTGTCAATTCAACTAAGTACCTGGGTGTTAAAATTACGAACAACTTCAGTTGGAAGGACCACATAGATAATATTGTCGGGAAGGCGAGCCAAAGGTTGTGTTTCATTGGCAGGACACTTAGAAGATGCAACAAGTCCACTAAAGAGACGGCTGACACTACACTCGTTCGTCCTCTGTTAGAATATTGCTGCGCGGTGTGGGATCCTTACCAGGTGGGATTGACGGAGGACATCGAAAGGGTGCAGAAAAGGGCAGCTCGTTGTGTATTATCACGTTATAGGGGAGAGAGTGTGGCAGATATGATACACGAGTTGGGATGGAAGTTATTACAGCATAGACGTTTTTCGTCGCGGCGAGACCTTTTTACGAAATTTCAGTCACCAACTTTCTCTTCCGAATGCGAAAATATTTTGTTGAGCTCAACCTACATAGGTAGGAATGATCATCAAAATAAAATAAGAGAAATCAGAGCTCGAACCGAAAGGTTTAGGTGTTCGCTTTTCCCGCTCGCTGTTCGGGAGTGGAATAGTAGAGAGATAGTATGATTGTGGTTCGATGAACCCTCTGCCAAGCACTTAAATGTGAATTGCAGAGTAGTCATGTAGATGTAGATATGCTGCCGAACGTGTCATTGTGTTCATTAGTGTCGACTTAAAACTACTTGTTTAGGATTAGAAAAAACAAGTTTTATGAGTTTTTATACGATATCTGTCGTGGATAACTTTATTATTTTACATTAGTTAGCGGTCCTGACTTTCGGAATAACTTTAGTGAATACGCTGTCACCAACTTTGGTCTGGTTCTTTTGCTACAAATATTTGGTATCGTTCTGGTTGTTCCGTGCGTATGCTTCCACAATCGGTTCGCCATTCATTACGAATGAATTTTGAGTTCCACACTGGTTTTATATCGGACCAGCAAAGCGAAAGACTCCAGGAACGATTTCGAACAGCATATATGATGTTCGCTGCTGTATCACGACTATTTTACGGCATCACCAAGTTCGTTCACTACAAACTTTTCACCGTTAGGGATGGCAGATTTAACGATGATAGTTTGATATCCTATTGAAGGCCCTTGTAGCGAATGTAGAGAGATTACAATGGGGACTGTGCGACTTATTTTGCTGAGGAAATTTACTGCATCACAATTTTACAGGATTACGAAGTTGGTTCACTGCAAACATTTCACTGTCAGAAATGACAAATTTAATGATGACAGTTTTATATCCTACTAGCGGGTCATATAGCAAGCACGAACAGATAAAATTAGAAATAGTGTGATTTACCTTGCTGAAGAAGCCTGGACCGTCAGTTAATGTTATCTGGTGAATGCTGGACCAAGCTGTCTTCGTACTAAGTTTTTCTGTTTAATCAAAGACCTTCAAGTTAGCTAACTCCTCAGATTGCCATCGTTAAATTTATCTTCAAAAACCGGTTAAAATTTCGTGTCAATCGCCTTCCTGGCGATGCGAAATGAAACACTGTAATCGATACATGGGTGAACATCTTTTCTGCAGTTTACAGACGTGGTTGAAATGTTTCATCGTCCTGATCCAATAACAAAAGCAACGCTGGTCTCGAGATTTACTCATTGCGAACGACGAGCCGGTTACGGATAGAAGCACAGGGAAATTTTTTGTGTGAAACGTGGTCCATCAATTATACAAAGCGTCCATCGTTCTCTTAATATCTGGGAACGTTTGATACGTTACTTCGGGTTCACGATTTCATGTATATTAAAACGTAGCTTCAGGCCTAAATTCCATCGGAATTCGGGCTAATGCAAAGCGTAGTCGTTCCTTTAAAAAAGGGGACGGGTCCCAAATTGAAAAACACTGACATAAAAATAAATGTAACTGGGGTAAACGTGTATATTATCCCGTCCGTCTAGTGATCTGAACTTAGATTTCGAGAAATGAGATTTTAATTTCTCTTCACATACACTCTCCAGAATGTCCAGCGCTGAATACAAAAGCGTATCGAAGTAATTTGGTTGTTGCGCAGCGAGGAATGAGTTTTAATTGAAATTCTTGCAGGCTTACGCCTCTGGCTGGTAGACGCCCTATTTCTATCGACAAACGATAAATTTCACTCACGTAAAACCTGGTTCATCTGAACTCCAATAAAATTTAATCACACGTGAATCGAGCACATGGGATAGTTGGCTTGTCTCCCACCGCAAGTAACGTTCCGTACTTATAACTCGAGTTGTTGAAAATAATTAGTATCTCTATTTCTTCGGACCACTGATATCTGTGGAACTGTTTTATAAGTAATAGCTCACTCGATACTCCTTTACAAGAACGTATTTCAGTAGCCCCATTTTAATTATGAGAAACCTCTCGCTCTCAAATTTCAGAGGTCGGTAACACGCTGTCACAAGATATCAGTAAGATCATATCAGAAAAAAATTTGCTTTATTCTCTATCCTGAGCTATCACGCACTAAAAGCTGGTAAAATAAGATTTATTGGATTTTTTTCCATACCAATCATTTTATACATTATGAATTAGTGAATTGCTATATGTTGATTTCGCTTACGATCTTACCTCTTTAGAAATTCTACCTCATGACATTGCCCTGAACTGACAGTCATAACCGACTTTCAATCGCACTGAGCCAATAGGTTGTGTGTGTGGGGGGGGGAGGGGGTTCAGAGAGAGAGAGAGAGAGAGAGAGAGAGGGAGAGAGAGGGAGAGGGAGAGAGAGGGAGAGGGAGGGAGAGGAAGAGAGAGAGAGAGAGAGAGAGAGAGAGAGAGAGAGAGAGAGAGAGAGAGAGTGAGAGAGAGAGAGAGAGAGAGAGAGAGAGAGAGGGAGGGAGAGAGAGGGAGAGGGAGAGAGAGGGAGAGAGAGGGAGAGGGAGAGAGAGGGAGAGAGAGGGAGAGAGAGAGGGAGAGAGAGAGGGAGGGAGGGAGGGAGAGAGGCCGGGAGGGAGGGAGAGAGGGAGGGGGAGAGAGGGAGGGGGAGAGAGGGAGGGGGAGAGGGAGAGGGAGGGGGGAGAGAGAGGATGGGGGAGAGAGAGAGGGAGGGGGAGAGAGATAGGGAGGGGCAGAGAGATAGGGAGGGGGAGAGAGATAGGGAGGGGGAGAGAGATAGGGAGGGGGAGAGAGATAGGGAGGGGGTAGAGAGATAGGGAGGGGGAGACAGATAGGGAGGGGGAGAGATAGGGAGGGGGAGAGATAGGGAGGGGAGAGATAGGGAGGGGGAGAGATAGGGAGGGGGAGAGATAGGGAGGGGGAGAGATAGGGAGGGGGAGAGATAGGGAGGGGGAGAGATAGGGAGGGGGAGAGATAGGGAGGGGGAGAGATAGGGAGGGGGAGAGATAGGAGGGGGAGAGATAGGGAGGGGGAGAGAGGAGGGAGAGATAGGAGGGGGAGAGATAGGGAGGGAGAGAGATAGGGAGGGAGAGAGGTACGGAGAGAGAGAGGTACGGAGGGAGAGAAATAGGGATTGAGAGAGGGGGAGGGAAAGAGGGGGGAGGGAGGGAGAGGGAGGGAGGGAGAGAGATAGAAGGAGGAAGATAGGATAGAGAGAGAGAGGGAGGGAGGGAGAGGGAGGGAGAGAGATAGGAGGGGGGAAATAGGAGAGAGGGAGAGAGGGAGGGAGGGAGGGAGAGAGAGAGGGCGGGAGGAAGGGAGAGAGGGAGGGAGGGAGGGAGTGAGAGAGAGAGGGAGGGAGAGGGAGGGGGAGAGAGGGAGGGGGAGGGGGTTGAGAGGGCGGGAGGGTTGGAGGGAGGGAGAGAGGGAGGGGGGAGAGCGGGAGGGGGAGAGGGAGGGGGAGAGAGGGAGGGGGAGAGGGAAGGGGAGAGAGGGAGGGGGGAGAGGGATGGGGAGAGAGAGAGGGGAGGGAGAGGGAGGGGGAGAGAGAGGGAGGGAGAGAGATAGGGAGGGATAGAGAGAGGGAGGGAGAGAGGGGCAGGGAGAGAGGGGGGAGGGAGAGAGAGGTGAGGGAGAGAGGGGGGAGGGAGAGCGAGTGAGGGAGAGAGGGGTGAGAGATAGAAGGAGGGAGATAGGAGTGAGAGAGAGGGAGGGAGGGAGAGGGAGGGAGAGAGATAGGAGGAGGGAGATAGGACGGAGAGAGAGGGAGCGAGGGAGAGAGAGAGAGATAGGTGGGAGAGAGAGGGAGCGAGGGAGAGAGATGGATAGAGAATGGGGTGGCTCGTGTTGACGGAGCTGAAGTGCTGATTCCATCAAACCTATCAGTGCAAAGCATTGAGCCATTTGTGTTAACTAAATGTTTCGAAACAGTCTTTAGAAACAACTAAGTTATTTCAATTGAATTCCAGAATATCTACACGTATGGCTCTAGTTTCCACAACAGATACAAATAAATTAATATGTTAATATAACAAACTGGATATTTTCCTTGTATATTGCCTAAACCTGATTCCAGGTTATAATTAGGAGTTTAAATCTGTTCATTTGATGCATCTAATATTCCACTGAATATCTAATATCTTGATGTTTTGGTAATTTGACTTTTTTATGGGCCTAGCTATTCTGTTCTATAACCCCATACTATTTCTATAGTCGTGAATATCATTTTATATGTGTATGTACATATTAAATCTTTCAAATCATTAGATCAATTTCTACCAACTTGTCGCATGGTTTCAAGAAAAAAAGATTACTTTGTCAACGAGGTATCAGTAGCACCCCTATGGCTGACACGGAGGAAGCAAAAGGCCATGCAACCACAATATTGGCTGCTAATGGGTACAGTGTGCGGGACTAGAGGTATCCAATGGTAAGCACATGGGGCTACTGACCGTAGATCAACTGCTTAGTCGACTAGTAAGTCACAACGCTGCTACTGTCTTAAAGGTAATAATAGAAAGCAGAGCAGTGCCAACGATCAACAAATCAGACATTGCATTGTATCTACAACAGCTGTTGCCAAAGTTAACTTATGTCAGAGAGGAAACCAAGGAATTTCGCAGAATGAGAAGCAAAATGGCAGACGAAAACTTAGCGTTTCTGCAGTACCAGTCAATGGAATGGGTTGTGTTGTATGCTTTCGACTTACATGATACTTACACACAATGATGACGACCCGTGTTTAACAAGTGCAACTGATAGTGAAACATGTGCTGAGCCATGTAGTTCACCATATTTGTCGGGCAGGGAGTCACAAATACCGTCCCCAGTGAAACGTAGCAAAGGAAAATCACCGTCCGAGGAATGCGTTGGGGTACTAAACATAATAATGTACACTGAAGATCATCCGCAGCACAGTAGAAAAACAATTATGAACAGATTTCGAATTAGTCCGAAGCAATATGACCGTGTAGTGCATAAGAAGAACTACGGATATCCAAGGGAGGACAAACCGCACTTGTTACGAAGACTGGTGTTTACGCGTTTCAAGGATGCTCAATAAAGTATACAGGACGTGCGCGTGATAGTAAGTTACTATGTCATGCACGTCAATTTGCTCACAATATAGATTACAGCGATTTCGAGGGAGGCAGTGGATCGTTGTATAACATCAAACAGTTCTACAGAATCGGAAGGTGTAAAATAACGGTATTTCAAACAAAGCATCAAATTGAAGATGCACAGCAAATTGCGGAATCGGCTAGAAAATTTGTGGAATTGAAAAAGCTAATCCTATTTTATAGTAAGGAATTTCTTTTCAACTCTGACCAATCGAGATTTGAAAAGGAAATGCATATGAAAAAGCACTCGGTCTTCAGGCCACAAGTGACCCATCGGGACCATCCGACCGCCGTGTCATCCTCAGTTGAGGATGCGGATAGGAGGGGCGTGTGGCCAGCACACCGCTCTGCCGGTCGTTGTGATGGTTTTCTTTGACCGGAGCCGCTACTATTCGGTCGAGTAGCTCCTCAACTGGCATCACGAGGCTGAGTGCACCCCTAAAAATGGCAACAGCACATGGCGGCATGGATGGCGACCCATCCAAGTGCCGGCCACGCCCGACAGCGCTTAACTTCGGTGCTCTCAAGGAAACCGTTGGATCCACTGCGGCAAGGCCGTTGCCCAATGAATATGAAAGGAACCCCGAAATTAGGGGTACGGGGAGGGTTGTATGAGGATCTGCTAATATTAGTGTCATAACCCTTTCGTTTGCCTCTATGTAGACAGTTAATTTGGATGGTAAATTGGATAGCACGTTATTTTTTAACCTGCGAGGAGTTGAAGGTGCTCTCCCCTGTGCGAGTCTCTCTCGTGTGGTTGATTTTGCAAGGGCAGTGGAGAATATTTACGTGACAGCAAGCAAGAGGGAAAATGGACGTAACAGAAGTACAATACTGGCCATTAAAATTGCTAAACCAAGAAGAAATGCAGATGATAAACGGGTATTCATTGGACAAATATATTGTACTAGAACTGACATGTGATTACATTTTCACACAATTGTGTTGCATAGATCCTGAGAAATCAGTACCCAGAACAACCACCTCTGGCCGTAATAACGGCCTTGATACGCCAGGGCACTATCCTGCTGAAATGTAGGGTTTCGCAGGAATCGAATGAAGGGCAGAGGCACGGGTCGTAACACATCTGAAATGTAACGTCCACTGTTCAAAGTGCCGTCAATGCGAACAAGAGGTGACCCAGACGTGTAGCCAATGGCACCCCATACCATCACGCCGCGTGATACGCCAGTATGGCGATGACCAATATACGATGTCAATGTGCGTTCACCGCGATGTCGCCTAACTCGGATGCGATCATCATGATGCTATAAACAGAACCTGGATTCATCCGAAAAAATGACGTTTTGCCATTCGTGCACCCAGGTTCGTCGTTGAGTACACCATCGCAGGCGCTCCAGTCTGTGATGCAGTGTGAAGGGTAACCGCAGCCATGGTCTCCGAGCTAATAGTTCATGCTGCTGCAAACGTCGTCGAACTGTTCGTGCAGATGGTGGTTGTCTCGCAAAAGTCCCCATCTGTTGACTCAGGGATCGTGTCGTGGCTGCACGGTCTGCCACAGCCTCGCGGATAAGATGCCTGTCATCTCGATTGGTAGTGATCGAGGCCGTTGGGATCCAGCACGGCGTTCCGTATTACCCTCCTGAACCCACCGATTCCATATTTTGCTAACTGTCATGCGATCTCGACCAACGCGAGCAGCAATGTCGCGATACGATAAACCGCAATCGCGATAGGCTACAATCCGACCTGTGTGAAAGTCGGAAACGTGATGGTACGCATTTCTCCTCCTTACACGAGGTATCACAACAACGTTTCACCAGGTAAGGCCGGTCAACTGCTGTTTGTGTATGAGAAATCGGTTGGAAGCTTTCCTCATTCCAGCACGTTGTAGATGTCGCCACCGGCGCCAACCTTGATACAATGCTCTTAAAAGCTAGTCATTTGCGTATCACAGCATCTTCATCCTGTCGTTTAAATTTCGCGTCTGTAGCACGTCATATTTGTGGTGTAGAAATTTTAATAGCCAGTAGTGTACAACTATGGTGTGAGCACTACGTTTGGTCATATGTTGGTCAAAATTACTTGCTTTTGCTCGATTCATGGTCTACATATAAAAATCATACTACTTTCAAGTTATTCCTCCTGAAAAGTATGTGTTCATGAAATTAATACCACCTGGAACCAGTGGAAAAATGTAGGCTCTGGATGTTTGTTTTACTTCGATGGCTATATACTTATTATCGCACTTTCTCCAGCTATGCTTTAAGGCATTCATATTTACACGATATGCTCCACGACAGACTATTTTCATTCGGTTGCGTGCCATCACATTGCATCACTTGTCATCACCCCGTTACACCAAAATGATTCCATATGCATTCTTTAAGAGTGGATACCTAGCTCAACGTCCTACACGTTTGTAAGTCCCAGAGAGTTTGCCTTCGATCTTTATGGCGCGAAACTTTGTGATCACTCTGACGCGCGATTTTTCATTCGCTATTCAAGGTGCATGTTAATGGTTTGTCTTGGACAGTTCTTGAACGTCAACGACATGTAATGTAGTACACACGTCCCACAAAAGGCTGGTCTCTGCATTTACTGGACACTCATTTTCAGTCGCCCACCTGATGCACGTGGTTAGTCATTAGCAGCTAATATTTTTCCTGTCATCGTTGTTAAGACAACACATTCAAATGAGCCTCACTAAAGATTGAACCTGCGATCTCGCAGTCAGGGAGCTCCTTGTCAAAGTGGCGGTGGAAAGAATTGACATACAAGTGTCGGCCGCGGTGGTCGAGTCGTTCTAGGCGCTTCAGTCCGGAGCCGCGCAACTGCTACGGTCGCAGGTTCGAATCCTGTCTCGGGCAGGGATGTGTGTGATGTCCTTAGGTTAGTTAGGTTTGAGCAGTTCTACGTTCTAGGGGACTGATGACCTCAGTTGTTAAGTCCCATAGTGCTCAGAGCCATTTGAACCATTCTTTTGACATATAAGCGTAACTCAGTGTCTCCTGAGGCATTTTCAACCGAATCTGGTATGTAGTACCGTGTGCTATGGACGGGAGAAAAAGGTTGTTATGTTTGTCATCAATGATACAGCGTAACAATGCGTTTCGAGAGACAATTCTCCAGTTATAGTGTTTTAAAATCCTAACTCATGAGTTTCAAAAAATGAGTTAATTTTTAGCAATATGATGATGATAGCATGGTCTATTGAAATTGATTCATAAGCTGCGTGTATGACAGAAATGCTGTTTAAAGCTACCAAATCTGATATATAACTGATATACATTACGTGTATGAGAATAATTGGTAGTAAGATATCCCTGCTACCTCTAGCGATGGAGGTGGGAGTGAGAATTCTTGTACTTAGTTGACCTGGAGTATTTTAAAAGTATACCCATGAAATATATTTCACGTGATCTCTGTAATAGTCGAAGGCACAATGAGAACCTTGGACTACGAGAAAGCTGTTGTGGGTCATCTGCATCCTTTTCTGCTTCACATCTTCTCAGATAGAGATGGCAACATCCAGCAACATAAATATGTGTCACTAAGAATCGTGTTACAGTAGGTTGCGCAGCATGATTGTGAACTCGTCTTGATTTCATGGTCACGAAATTCGCCTGATATGAACGTGATAAATTACATCAGGGACGCTCACGGACGGCAGCATGGAGTCCACAAACGACCGGCCCGTAATTTTTGGGAATTCTGGGACCTGTGCGAAGAGATCTAGTGCCGCATGGTTTCGGAGACCTACGCAGGGAGAGTTGTCGAATCAATTCCGAGTGCAATGGTTGCTTGTGACGTTCCGAAGGTGTACCATGTTTTGTTGATCAGAGTATCATAGCATCAGGTATAAAGGAAATGGATTTCGTACGGGGTTTGCCAAGAAAGTAATACGACGCATTTTATTTCTCACCCGGAAACAAAACTACGAATGCGAAACGTTACGTATGTATTATGTGAAGTCTATTTAGTGAGAGCGCCAAGTTTCTGTCACTTCCGACAGAGAGCCTAGCTGAAGAAGAGTTTCAAAGTGGCGTCTGTAGGTGATGTACGTTACAAGAAACGTGCAGTCACTGAATTTTTCACTGCACAGAAAGAAACTGTGGGGTTCAAATGGCTCTGAACACTATGGTACTTAACTGCTGAGGTTATCAGTCCTCTAGGACTTAGAACTACTTAAACTTAACCAACCTAAGAACATCACACATATTCATGCCCGAGGCAGGATTCGAACCTGCGACCGTAGCGGTCCCGCGGTTCCATACTGTAGCGGTCTCGTGGTTCCTTACTGTAGCGCCCAGAACCGCCGGCAAACTGGGAGGAATATTCACAAACGCTTATGCGAAGTCTATGGAGCATCTGCTGTTGACAGAAGTACAGTTAGTCGCTAGGCACAGAGGGTGAGGTCATCAGAAGGCTCTTCGGCGGAGCTCCACGATTTGCAGCGGACTCCACGGCTGTCACACCTGATATGTTGCAGCGAGCTGATGTTGTCATTCGTTATGACATACGCATTACGATTTGGCAGTTGGCGCTGGATGTGTCAATCAGCAGACGAGGTACTGACGCAATTATCCGCACTCTTGGATATTCAAAAGTGTGTGCCAGATGGGTGCCGTGGTGTCTAATCGCATACAAACAACATTTGTCTTGATTTGTGGGCCATTAAAGGTTGCCATTGCAGGAAGACATTATGAGGACGATGAGGCGATTCGTACAGTAAAGCATTGGCTCCGCCACTAGGACAAGGGTTGGTACTGACAGGGCATGCACGTCCTTGTTTCGCGCTGCAGTAAGGCCACAGAACGGAATGGAGATTACGTGGAACAATAGTGTGTGTAGATAAAACACCATTCTTTCGTGTGTGTAATTTTATTATGTTCAGTGAAGAATTGTTGAAGAAAAAATGCAGTGCATTACTTTCTGGGCAACTCTCGTAAATACGTAGAGTACCCTTGCTCCGGTTTTAAATACTGGGACCACAAAGACATGTCGGATTTCTGCGTTTCTTATAGTGGCATTTCCCGCGATATGAAAAGAGGATAAAGAGGATAACAGTTGGTAATATATACATTCATACAACACGCTTTTAATCCTGATCTGTTATGGCGATACACTAATCATCTTCGCAAACTCGTTGCTCGAAGTGGACGCTCTCTAGTCTGCAGAACAAGTTAGATAAATACAAATTCCAACAAGAGCGGCGTGCTTTGTGATATTGTATCAGCACCGTTCTCGTTAGCAATAATCACGTGAAAGAAATCTTACCTACAATGTAAGCGTGACAGTTTCAAAAAGTGGACATCAACAATTTTTACTGCCCATGAGATACGACGTTCTTTCCAGTGATGAATCCACTTTCTTACTGAGTCAGATGCAGTGTATCCATGTGGTGCAAATGGAATTTCATTGTTGTTCACGTCCACGGAAAATTAAGCGCCTGTCGTTGTGGTCGAGCGGTTATAGGCGCTTCAGTCCGGAACCGCGCAACCGCTACGGTCGCAGGTTCTAATCATGCCTGGGGCTTGGATGTGTGTGATGTCCTTAGGTTTAAGTAGTTCTAAGTTATAGGGGACTGATGACATCAGATGTTAAGGCCCATAGTGCTTTTTCTTTCACTATGGGACTTAACATCTGTGAACAGAACTTACAACTACTTAAACCTAACTAACCTAAGAATATCACACACATCCATGCCCGAGGCAGGATTCGAACCTGCGACCTAAGCGGTCACGCGGTTTCAGACTGAAGCGCCAAGAACCGCACGGCCACGTCGGCCGGTCCCATAGTGCTCAGAGCCATTTGAAAATACAACGTGCCGTAAGCCAAAAACTTTCTTGTGAGTAAAAAGCAGTTTCACTTGAGGAACTTCTTTGCTAAAGTATTTCATTTTTGTTCCAGCAGAACGCAATTTGGCTGACGCCAACAAACTGTCTCTGTCAGTTGACGCGGTTCTACGATGTTGCACGTAAGAACCAAGTCGCTACAGCAACTACGCCACACAGTAACTCGCCATGCTCCTCGACAAGAAGGGCTGCAAGCATACAGGAGGGGTTGCATAGCATCCAGAAGCCGCTCTTTTACAACCACGATATTACAGAACTTGGCGTCTCGGGACGCTACGGTAAGTGAATACAGCGGTGACTGAGGAAAATGCATCGCAATGTGAATGATTTGAAGACAGTTGTGCATATACAGATCAAAAAACGTTTTGCACCACTCCGGGTGACAGAACGCCTGAAGGTAGACGTTGACTGTGGATATTGTATCACAGACATATTCCCTTTGACTGTTCACAGATGTTGCTAAACCTGCCCGTAGATGTAAACAACCACGCATAAGCAACGCCTATTAGACGGATGGTGTCCGAGAACAGATCAGTTCCAGTAATTCCATCAGGAATGATGTACACGGCTTGTATTGTCTGTAGTTCAACCGTGCCTAGACGGTCAATACCGCGGTTCGGTCACGTCCGCATTGTTACTTTCTACCAAGAAGGGCTTCAAAAACGGTAAGTATCCAGGCGTCTCGGAGTAAACCAAAGTGATGTTGTTCGATCAAAGAGGAAATACAGAGACACGGAATGATGACTTGCCTCGATCAGGAGGCACAAGGGCTACTATTGCAGTGGAGGACCGCTGTCTACGGATTACGGCTCGGAGGAACCCTGACAGCACCGCCACCATGTTGCATAATGCTTTTCGTGTAGCCACAGGACGTCGTGTTACGACTCAAACCGTGCGCAATGGGCTGCATGATGCGCGATTTCACTCCCGGCGTCCATGGCGAGGTCCATCTTTGCAACCACGACACCATGCACGGCGGTACAGAAGGGCCCAACAACATGCCGAATCGACCGCTCAGGATTGGTATCAAGTTCTCTTCACCGATAAGTGTCGCATATGCCTTCAATCAGAAAATCGTCGGGGACGTGTCTGGAAACAACCCGATCAGGCTGAACGCCTTAGACACACTGTCGAGCGAGTGCAGTGTGGCGGAGGTTCCTTGCTGTTTTGGGTGGCATTATCTGGGGCCGAAGTACGCCGCTGGTGGTTATACTATAAGTGAATAACATCCTCCGACCTATAGTGCAACCATATAGGCAGCATATTGGCGAGGCATTCGTTTTCATGGACTTTAGTTTGCGCCCCCATCGAGCACATCTTGTGAATGATTTCCTTCAGGATAACGACATCGCTCGACTAGAGTGGCGAGCATGTTCTCCAGACATGAACCCTATCGAACATGCCTGGGGTAGATTGAAAAGGTCTGTTTGTGGACGACTGACCCACCAACCACTCTGATGGATATACGCTGAATCGCCGTTGAGGAGTCAGACAATCTGGACCAACAGTGCCTTGATGAACTTGTGGGAAGTATGCCACGACGAATACAGGCATACATCAATACAAGAGGACGTGTTACAGGGTATTAGAGGCACTGGTGGGTACAGCAATCTGGACCACCACCTCTGATGGTCTCGCTGTACTGTGGTACAACATGCAATGTTTGGTTTTCATGAGCAATAAAAAGGGCGAAAATGATGTTTATCTTGATCTCTATTCCAGTTTTCTGTAGAGGTTCCAGAACTCTCGGAACCGAGGTGATGCAAAACTTTTATTGATGTGTGTACAATCAAGTTGTTCATCGCGTTCTAGTAACATATCACGACAAAAACATGATAAGCCGACCAGACTGCCCTCACTCACTGGTGGAATAGTATTGCCTTCGACCACTACCATCTGCTGAATGTACTGATGATGATTTGCTGAACTAATGTTGCCGTAATTAGTCACACACGAAGATCAGGCTGGTTAGTATTCCTTCTATGAACACCTGAGAAGTGACACAGCAGGCGAAGGCTTGGGAGACTGATTTCCTAAAATATCCAAGTAATCTTTTGTAGAAACAAAGGGAGAGCAGGTACATACAAAGCTATTATCGGACAACCTGCGTGTAAAGTATAAAGCACTACGAAATACAATAGATATTTTAAAGTGACCTATTTTCTACTACAGCAGAAAACATAAATAACTCAACAATATTCTTTGGATGTCAGTAACTGTTTCCTTTTGAAGAAAGCTCTTTTGCTTTGGGTAAAGGCTACCACTGAATCTTTGTTGCATCTACTTTGTTCATCTCTTCTATTTCCTAAATTAATTCACCTTTCGACAGATTCTGGTGTCATCTTCAGGTCTCCACAACAGTCTCCTGTGCACGTTCAATGTTTGGCCACTCAGCATATCCATTTATTGATGCCGTAATCGGTTCAGTTTTCGTTAAACAGGGCGTCCCATAATTATTAGCGAACGCAGTCACAGGTGAAAGTACAAGATAATACAAGGAAAAACATTACAAAGAACATGGGTCTGAAAAGTAGAGCTTTGGGGGATAATTGTGCATGGGTGTTTGCGATCTGACACCGCCTTCAGTAAGAATAATTGCTTTAGTTCAAAGGTATTGCAAGTGTATACTTTTCGATTAAGTCCATCAAATTATGGTCGATTTTCACTCGTGGCGTACCTTAGGAAGAAGTGTAGGGTGATATAAGGAGAAATAATATATTTCTTTTATTAATTACAAACTATGAAATACAGGAACACACTGCGCATGTCACTGGATAAAGAAGGTTGAAAGTTCGATGTTGGCACAGTCACTACAGCATTTATTCAACATGAGCACCATGCGTTGCTCGAGAAGCATCAAGACGGTAGTCCATTTCATTCCATACATAATCAACAAGTCACTGTTTATCGAATCAACAGCTTCAACAATTCTATTTCTGAGATCTTTGAGAGCAGCTGGCATAGGTGGGACCAAGGTTCTGCCTTTTATGTACCATCACAGAAACAAATCGCAACGTGTGAGGTCTGGTGACATGGAATGTGAAACTCTATATAATGTCTCGATGAGTACCTCTTAAAGTCAAACCTTGTGGGTTGGTATTGTTAAGCTGCCGAAAATTCATTCGCTTTGTATGGCCGTGGTCCATGGAACTCTTCTAAACCTGACATTTCGTCCAAAGCTACGTTGGACATCTTCGGAGGTGCTCCTGGTTGTGCTGAGTCTTGCAGTCGGCAAGTCAGTACAAAATTGACAATTATTTGAGGCCTCAGAAAGTGTCTTATCAACCGATGACTTTTCTCCCTAGTTCGACTTTGTACCTCTTCATTAATTAGGCGATCTACACAGCTAATCTTGAGCGTTATTCTGTAGCACCTCTTTTCAGGAGTGTCTGTTTTCTCTTTATCTGAAATGTTTATCGGCGACGTTTCACTTCGACACAAGTCTACACTCTAGACAGATATCTTCGGAAAAAGACTTCCTAGCAATTTAACTTATATTCGATGTTACGATTTTCTTCTTCCTACGAAATATTTTCCCTGCTACAGCCAGTCTACATTATACATCCTACCAGATTTGCTTACAATTACTTATTTGCTGCCAAAATAGCAAAAATCACCTAGTACTTTATATTCTCATTTCCTAATATAATTGCCACAGCATCGTTTAACTGAGTTCCACTACATTTCAATACCCTTGTTTAACATGTGCTGTTCATTTCATCTTCTCATTCCAAGACACTGCCCATTCCGCCCGAATGCTCTTCCTAGTCATTTATAGTCTCTGACTCAACTGAAATGTCATCGGCAAGCCTCAAAATTGTTATTTCTTTTCTGTGAACAGCAATTCCTTCATCACATTTTCCTTTGGCTCCCTTTACTCCCTGCTCAATGTGAAAACTTAATAACATAGGAGATAAGTCCTCCCTCTCCTCAAGGACTTTTACAACCTCACTTCCTTGCTGCTGATTTCAAGATGTTAGTCACATATTTTTACCATTCAGTTTAACGAAACTTCCTATATGCATTGATCGAACTTGTAATGTAACTATTGGTCGCACTTTTATCGCCTACAACTTATCGGATTGATACGTAGTTGCCGTTACAATCTGCTAAAATGTACTTAATGTGATCTCGTACAAATGTTCCGGTTTTGTGCAGTATTCAGTTTGACAAGTTGTGGTTTAGTGAATTGAAGACTTACTGCGATAATGAAGACGTATTAGGTAGAGTATACTTTAAAGCAGTATTTTAACCTACCAAAATGTCACGATTATGTGCAAGGTAAACAAATCAGCCACAATCATAAAATTCTTTATTGACCAAAGTCTTCCACGACGGAGGTCGCTATACACTACTACGGTTCCTGGGTCTTAGCCAAATCATCAGACGTATCTTAAATCTGAAGTAAAACAGCAGTAGCACAACGATTGTCTAATTAATGACGTACATTCAGCTTTTGTCGAGCAAGATTTTGCTCGATGACTACACCACGACTGTGGTGGATTTGTTTGACACGAAAATTTTGCAGACCAGCTGAGAATGTCCCAACACATTAAAATTTTTGATTTTACGATTATTTGTTATTAGCCCTGAGGATAACTGCAAAGTACGTTTGAAAAAGATAGTTCTATATGAAAAGAGTGTAGCGTTCTAGAAATTGCAACGAAGAGTTTTATGCCAGGAAGAAGGAGGCAAGTTAGTGAATTGGAGGGTGCTCCCAGCCAGAGAGAGCCGGCCGATGCGGGGAAAAAGAGGCTCCGGCAGTGGGCCAGCAGACTGCGGCCTGCGTGCCTCGAGGCGCAGATAAGGAGCTAATGGCCCGCGGGGGTTGGCAGGCCTGCCTGCAGATACGCCCCCACTGGTCGAGCAATTAGCGGAAGCCATGGCGCCGGCCAGCGCCTGGGGCCTGCAAAAATTACCCTCTGCCCAACGTCTCAAAGTCTAGTCGTGCTGATAAACCAGGAAGCCGTAACTCTCAGTGTCCCAAACAGCGACAACTTTCCAGAAAAATGAATATGTTTATAAGAAACCCATACCTATCACAAATATTCGTATTGTTACCTATGCTGCCGTTGTATAAACCTCTTCATTGCAGTCTAGAAAGCTACTTGTTCATCATATGGAAAAATCTGTTGTCATCGTACTTCAGTGTCACCTGTGGTCTAGGGATAGCTTATTTTACTGTTAAACAAAACGGCATGGGTACCGGGTTCACATCCAGCAATGCCGGCCAAAAACTCCTGACATAAGAAGTCACCGTCGTTCTGACAACGGCTTTGGCAAAGAGGGCTGAGGATGGGATAAAGGTTCAGGGCACCCTCTTGCCCTTGGGGTTGGACATTTGAGGTAAAAGGCGGCTGAAACAACAATTACCATCGGAATGAGGATGCAGAAGGCAATAGAAAACACTGCATAAGAAACACAATGCCTATAGATACGGCATGTGGCCTATAAGTGAAAAGGTGTCATGATGATCTCTCCAGCGGCAAAAGATTCGGGATTAGTCCTCCTGTGACCTCCAGGAGGAGACTGCGAAGGATGAGGTGACAATGAGATAAAGACGGAAGAACCAACAACTAGATAGCATTCAACGATTCATAGCATGGAATGTCAGACGTTTCGACACAGTATGAAAGCTAGAAAATCTAAAAACGAAAATGTGAAGACTCCATGCAGATGTTGTGGGACTAAATGAAGCGAAACGGGCAGAAGGTAACTGTTAGGAAAGTACGGCATTGAACAGTTCAGTGACAGAGCTGTTCTCGTCAGATAACCAACGCTGACAGCGTAATTGAGATATACAAGTCGATGTCGCAAAGTGAAGATGAACAGATGTAGAAAGTATATAAGAATTATGAACGGGTAATTCCGTACATAAAAGAAAACGAAAATATAACAATCATGTGGGACTGGAACGCAGTTGCAGGTGAAGAAACAAACACTTATTGCAGAATATGGTTAGGCAGTAGGAATGAGAGAGGAGAAACACTAATTCAGATGTCAGATAAAATTCAGCCAGTAATAGCGAATACTCTGTTCAAGAACCACAAGAGGAGCTATACTTGGAAAAGGCTGAATCATTGAGACTCATTTCAAAGCGGGAGTCTTCATTGAAGACAACTGTACTCCAGTCAATGAGATTCCAGTTTGAAGACATGTCTGGAGACGTCTCGGACAGCGTTGAGACACCTAGCTGACTGTGGTCCATCATACGGCCCGACAACCAGGGGAGAAGGTCTGGCTCGCCATTTCTTTTTATAGCAGTACCATTTTGGTTGTCAGCCGCGGTTTTCTCACAGCACTGAGGTACGTAGACTATGTTATGGGCCAATTTTTGTGGCCCTTTATGGCAAGCCATTGTGGGCTTACATTTCAGCAGGAGAATGCCCGCCCACATACATACAACGAGTCTCTACTGTTTGTCTTCGCACTTGTCTAACCCTACCCTGATCAAGTTGGCCTGAGCTCTCCCAAACTGAGAACGTTGGGAGCATTACGGACAAGGTCCTCCAATGGTATAATCCACGTTGGATAGATATCTCTCAGGAGGATATCCAACAACTCCGTCAATCAATGCCAAGCCGAATAACTGCTTCGCATGAGAACAAGAGGTGACCCAATGCCTTATTGACTGTCTCAATTCGTGAGATTCCTTCTCATGAACAAATCAACCAGTTTTTCTGGAATTCCAACCATTTGTTTTTCTGTACATGTACATCACATCTACCGATTTCTGTCTCATTATAATAATTCCTTCGTGACGCGTAGTATTTTTCTGAGTGTATGATAGAGTTAATTCCCAACCGTCTCCAGCAACCAGCCACTCAGCCATGCACCACGGGTTGCCGCCCTCCCACAGCCGCAGCCCTAAAGTCATAGCTGAAAAAGAAAAGCCTGCAAACAAAAAAGTAGCAGGTCGAAACCAAGAGAAGATATGTATGTTTGTGACCAAAGCTGTGACAAGTTACACAAATGAATGGAAGCCGAGAGACTGATTCCGATTTTTTAAGCAGTGACAACCACAAACGATCCTATTGCAACAGCATATCCAGCACAAGTCAAGAAGATAATAAGTTGGCTAAATCTCGAAGAGGAAAAAGGATTTCATACTGTTACAGATATTTCACACAAGAAGTGCAGGAAAAATAGCTAAAAGTTATTTCTCTAAAGACTGTGTACATGGACAAAATATTTTGTAGTTAAATGAAAAAGACATTTCTCTTATTAATTAGTGATGTGATATAGAGATTTCCAATCCCTTATGTTGCTTCTGAAATAGGAAATACCAAAAAGAGGAGTCTGTCTTGTGTTTAAGGGTGCTGTTGATGAAAAATATAAAGTAGTTATTTTCTTTTGCGTACGTCTTATTCTCGTGTTGATGTCAATACAACTGGTATAACTGTAAACAGTTCCTATCCGTGGCTCCTTTCTCTGGCATTAAAAACTGGAAAAACAAAGGAATTTCTACAGTTCACTCTGACGTACATTTCACGCCATTATTATCATAGAAACGAATGTTCGCCTCGTAAAAATACCATGTATACGTATGTATCCTTTCACGTGTTCTTTAACTCATCTTCAAGGCGACAATCGCCCATCTCCAGGGTACATAATATCCAGTGTGCATAATATTTTGGACGAGCCATATTAAATTAAGAATTACAGTCCAAAAAATGAACAATGTTTATAGTTTTCCTAGTCTAAATTTGTAACAACTAAATGATGCGTCATTTGAAAGCAGCTAATACATACACGTACATTTTCTTGTAAAAGTTACTCTTTTTCTTTAAAGAAATAAATACTAATTTTGTGATATTTCTCATATTTAGGTCATCCTACCTAGTTAAATATGAGGGTTTTGACAGAGTTTTAATCATCAATTCGAAACTTTATTTTTTACTTGTTTATTTACCTCTGCCCCTGGCACCATGCCTGCCAAAGCTATTCGACTACGGAACATGTGAAAACACAGTTTATAGGATACGTTAATGATATAAATAAGGAATAAATGTATTATGAGCCACGAAGAGAAGAAAAGCTTGGAGAGCATATACGAATAAACAACACATTACAGAGAAAAGTTCTCGACTAGTCGATGAATAGAAGTACTGTAACACAACGAAACCTCTCAACTACTAATAGACTATGTGACGCTTCATTTCATTTCCGTCACGTCTGTGAGCCGACTGGAATAGCCAGCCCAAGGTTCCGGCGCGATGTGCGCGCGCAGCGGAAGTGTTGACGTGTGCCGCTTCGGCGTCGCCGCTTTCTGGGGCGGTCTCAAATCCTTTCGACCGGCCTACAAGCAAACATCTGGTGCACAACCTGTACCGCGCTGACGCAGCTGGTATGTGTCTCACCCAGGCGTCACGTGCGACCCATCAACCGATTTTGCGGCTGCCATATGATTTCGACACGTGGTCTGATTTCTTTGGCTTTCAAGTACCTGCTGAGGAAATTGGGCGACTTTCGCTTTTGGAAAGATTAAAAAGTAATTTTGTTTGGTACAAACACTTCATATTCATCAGTAACTGATACAAAGATTCTGTGTTAACTTTCGTGGCCTCTTGAGTGGCCGTTGCTGTAGTTTCTCTTAAGAACGATTGCACTTGTTGGTTATTAGTTTTATTATCCATATTTTAGCTATTATGTACAATGTTGGACCCACTCAAAGTTAAGTGTTTCTTCATACCTCTGGTGGTTACGATTCGATTTTGCCAGTCAGCAGCCAGCAGTTACTGCTGATGTTTTAAAAGGAAATGTACATGTTGTTAGAAACCTATGATATAAATGCTATTGTTTTTAAAATTGTTCTTGCCAAATAACTTCATGAGTTTAAATTTTTTTATAAGTTTTTAAATCACCTATATAACCACTGGTACTTTGTGTTTTTTATGATTGTGTGGTGGGGTTACCATACATTGTAGTAATAAAATTGCAAGGCTAACGGGGGAGTCCTCCTTTGACTGAGTTTTGATTTAAATGAATGCATTTGTGTTGATAATAAAAGAAAGTTTTCTTTAAAAGAATGGTTCAAATGACTCTGAGAACTATGGGACTTAAAATCTGAGGTCATCAGTCCCCTAGACTTAGAACTACTTGAACCTAACTAACCTAAGGACATCACACACATCCATCTCTGAGGCAGGATTCGAACCTGCGACCGTAGCAGCCTCGTGGTTCCGGACTGAAGCGCCTAGAACCGCTCGGCCTCACCGGCCGGCGTTTGTTCTTCCCAGGTACTTTTTTCCACCGTTCGTGACTACGGTATTGTGGGTGTTTCAAATTTAAATAATTCAACTAAATTTTGTAGCACAGTAGTCCTTTTTATTTGCCTGCTGCGTCACTTGCAAATACCGATGTTCCATTCGCCTTGTACCGTTCATAACGCAGAATCCATCTGTGACGTCACACGCACCGGCTACACGCGACGAATGCTTTGCCCCTCGACGCCGCTGACCACACTTTTAATGGTACACGCAGTCCCGTCCTAAACGCTGCAGGGAACACGGCGATGCGCTGCACGCTAATCTTGCAACGCGGCGCAGCGAATTCACACTTTCATTCCCCAAAAGACCGCTTTTTTTATGTGGCTAATGTACAGCAAGACGGCAGTATTGAATGTGCTACATCTACATAGAAATACGTACACCGACAGTCACCGTACGCTACATGATAAATGGGGGTGGGGGCATTTGGACCACTGCTATTCATTCTCTATACTGTTCCACTGCAATTAGTACGAGGGAAAAACGGTTGTCTGTATGTTTTCTTGCAAGCCCAAATTTCTCTTTCATCTTGTCTTCACAGTCCTTGCGCGGAATGTACATTGGCGGCAGCAGAATCGTTCTGCAGTCAGCCGGAATTGCTGGTTCTCCAAATTTCCTCAATTCTGTGTAGAGGAAGCAACCTCGTCGTCTCTCCAGATATTCCGATTTGAGTTCACGAAGCATCACTTTGATCGAAGCTTTCTGTAACACATCCGACAGCAAATCTCTGAACTGTTTCGATGTCTCCCTTTAACCCGACCTGATGAGCATCCCAAACGTTCGAGCAATACTCAAGAATGGAGCGTACTAGCGTTCTAAACGCGCTATCCTTCAAAGGTGAGCTACACTTTCACAGAATTATCCCAATGAACCGAAGTCGACTATTCACTTTTCCTGCTACCGACCTAACGCGCTTGCCGGCCGCGGTGGCCTTGCGGTTCTGGGGCTGCAGTCCGGAACCGCGGGGCTGCTAAGGTCGCGGGTTCGAATGCTGCCTCGGGCATGCGTGTGTGTGATGCTCTTACGTTAGTTAGGTTTAAGTAGTTCTAAGTTCTAGGAGACTTATGATCTTAGATGTTGAGTCCCATAGTGCTCAGAGCCATTTTGAACCTAACTCGCTTTTTCAATTTCATATCGCTTTGCCACATTATGCCCAGATGTTTAATCGACGTCACTTTGTGAAGCAGCACACCACCAGTACTGTACTCTGACGTTTACAGATATTTTCCTTCTTATCTGCTTCTGCTTTAATGAACATTTCCTTTACATTTGGCAACGGCCTTGCGGCAGTGGATACACCCGTTCCTGTGAGATCACGCAAGTTAAGCACTGTCGGGCATGACCAGCACTTGGATGGGTGACCATCCGAGCCGCAATGCGCTGTTGCCATTTCTCGGGGTGCACTCAGCGTCGCGATGCCAATTGAGGAGGTATTTGACCGAATAGTAGCTGCTCCGTTCAAAGAAAACCATCATAACGACAGGGAGAGCGGTGTGTTGACCACACGCCCCTCCTATCCGCATCTTCAGTGAGGATGACACGGCGGTCGGATGGCCTAAAGACGGAATGCTTCCCTTTACATTTAGAGCAGCCCTCCAGTAATTATACCTGATAGAAATTCTAACTCATTCTGTACTTTCCGACTGCTACTATTCGTTGATGCAGCTCACCCGGTCCTTCAAATCTGTTATGAAGATGCTGAAGAACAGCGGGTCTATCGCACTTCCATGGGACACTCGTAACGGCACCCCGTCCTGAACAACGTACTGGATTCTAGTACTCAAGAAGTCTTAAGGCCTCTCACATTCCTAAGGACCTGTTCAGTATGCTTGGACAATCGTTAACAGACTGCAGTGTGCCACTGCTGGTAATTTTGCGGCCAAAGGCCTTCCGAGAGAACCGTACGAACTTCCCCCAACTAACATCGTGTGTAGCCAACTACTAGGGCTTCAATATAATGGAAACAGGAAGACGCACCTTTCAATCATTTTAGAGGAAATAATGATTGAAAATTTTAGGGTTGCTTGTATTCTATCAACGGGTCCGCAGCCGTGCGAGTAAGCGCTTAGATTCATAAGCTAGTGGTCGGTGGAAGGATTCTTCCTGTCGGTACTTTCGTTTTTCCTTTGGCTTCTAATTTCCACATAACTCTAACAACTGATATATTATCACTTAAAATTACCACGATTTAATGATTCACTTATTATATTTGTAGTTTTTCTTTTTCTTTTGTAAGGAGACGGAACAGAAAGAAGATACACCAGAACATTCGATCAAATCAGAATACAAAATTTTTGAGGCATTCGTGGCCACTTGTTGCAATATTGTCTTTTAGCTCTTGTCTTGGGTTCTTCAGCTGATGTTTGTTTCATGACAACCAGTGGCTGGCATTGCAAAAGTGCCACCCTCACTTGCTGTTGGTTGAGCTACCAGTAATAGAACATGAAACGTTGACAGTGCCAGCCCCTGGTGCTGGTGAAACATCAGAAAAATCATCAGATAAACATCGGAGGAGGGACACGGGGAGGAAACCAAAAGGCAATTTATCAAACCAGTATAGTCATTTTCATCACATTACAGTATTTATATTTGTGATAGATTTAATGTATAAATCGTCAAGTACTGCAAAAATCAGGGTGATACTGATCGCAGAATTAAGGAAAACGGTCATTATTGCGACATACAGTACATGTTATGATCACCGAACTTTCACATGCATTTGGTTTATTCGATGTGTCTATTAAAAAACAAGGCAACGGCCTTGCCGCAGTGGCTACACCGGTTTCCGTGAGATCACAGAAGATAAGCTCTGTCGGGCGTGGTCGGCACTTGGGTGGGTGACCATTCCAGCGGCCAAGTGCTGTTGCCATTTTTCGGGGTGCACTCAGCCTCGTGATGTCAATTGAGGAGCTGCTCGACCGAATAGCAGCGGCTTCGGTCAAGAATATCAGCATAACGACCGGGAGAGCGGTGTGCTGACCCCACGCCCCTCCTATCCGCATCCTCCGCTGAGGATGACACGGCGGTCGGATGATCCCGGTAGGTCACTCGTGGCCTGAAGATGGGGTGCTATTAAAAAACAAACTTCATTTACGCCCATTATCCGTTCTCGGTCATCAAACGATTTCGCAGTACATGACGCACGTCGAAGCGTGTTGCCGAGTACTGGTTCAGACAACTAATAATGTACGATCGACTGAATGTTTTCACAATATGTTCTTGAACCCCTCTCTACTCTGTTCGAAGATGCATACGCCATCTTGTAATCCTTTTAGAATGTTGTTCACCTATCTGTAAAAATGGACCGGTATCGAGGTTTGATAAAAAGCCCTCGCACCTGTAGAACTATGCGCTTACTAACTAAGAGTTTATTCACTCGGCTGAAGACTCTTCGAATACTATCACACAAATAATACAAGGACGCTTAAAATTTTCGGACTATTTTCTCGAAAACGGTTGAGATTTGAGTCTTCGCGTTTACATGTATTGAAGTCCGTATTGTACCCTACACGCCCTATTAATATGAAACAAATCTGTGACGGTAAGTTCTAACGGTTTCCTCGTCAAAAAATTGCCACTGCCATAAATGGTGAGTTCCGAGGGGCGTTTTTCGTTACAGTGGAATCTTCTCACGAAATTTCAATTACTAATTTTGTCCTTCGAATGCGAAAATATTTTATGGACGCTGATCTACATAGGGAAAAACGATCACCATGATAAAATAAGGGAAATCAGCGCTCGCACGGAAAAATATAGGTGTTCGTTTCTTCCGCGTGATGTGTGTGATTGGAATAATAGAGATTTGCGAAGGTGGTTCGATGAACCCTCTTCCAGGCACTTAAATGTAATGGTCAGAGTATTCATGTAGATGTAGACGTATGTGCAGAGCATGCTGTGATTTGCCTGTAAACTGGAGAGCAATAAGCGCTTTCGTAACGGATTTCCCCGGCCGATATATGCAATCATTGTATCATTTTCAGCACTGTGGAGCACGCTATTGTTTCTTTGTCTGGCAGTGACATACGCAGAAATTCGAAGATTCCCTGATAACAGAACTCGCCGACGGGGAAGAGTAACTGAGCTCTTTGAACAATGAAACCCAACGCGTTTTCTAATTGATAGGTATAACTTGCACGTACATGAAAGAAAACTTAAATGTTGATGTGCACAATAGGTGGAAAGTAACACGGAAAACGGGTACTTTACGAGCTGTCGAATTTTACTATCTTGGAAGCAGAACAGATGAAGAAAGATGATACAAGAAAGATATAGTAATGCGGTTTTCCCCAAGATAAAAGGGCTCTCTGTGTCGACAAATACAATCCCTGAAACCAGAAAGACATTTACGACGTATTACGTTTTTAACATACCTCTGTAATGGTTTGCGAGAACTGGTGATCTGGTTTAGCAGAAACGAAACGATTTTAAGTCACTGAAATGTGCTAATGACGATGAGGTGGATTCATCGATTTAGAATGAAGACATCCTAAAATAATAAGGAAAACGCCTGATAAAGAGTGTAGGTCAAGGGAATTGTTGGGTACACATTTATTTAGACATGAGTAGTTGTATATTTATATGATACGAAAATTGATTTTTTTGGTTATCCAGTTGTCTGAATAAGGTCTTGTTTGGAACACGGACTCTTACGCATTTCAGTGCTTCCAGTATGGAAATTGGTTTATCTCTAGAGGTCGAGAGTTATGTAGGAACTTTATTTTCGTATATTCCTTATAATGGAGAATACAATTTACAAACCACGTTATCTCTGAAACCCTCTTACAACGATTCGTGAAGACAGAAATGATGTTTCAGTCCGATGTGGAGCTTCTCAGCCTCATACCTGGATATTCAAGAGAGAACGTGATACAAGCTGTAGGAACTATGGTAGAACGTCCACTGATGCTTCTAAATAAAATGATACAAGAATATAGATGAAAGTAGAAAGGCCATGCCATACAAGAGACATTAAACCGCTAACTTGTTGCTTTACGTACGCCTGATACGTTGAAGCAATACGTTCGCATATTCACTGCTTAACACTGCCTGCTCCCAACTGACTTCTGTCGTTTACAGTTGTAGATCGTTGACAAGCTGTCAGTGAGGAATTTCTTCCTAATAGAGCTACAAAGCGCGTGCCTTGTCAAAGTGGTTTGAAACTCACTGTAGAAGTTACGTTTCGAATATTTTGTGTAAGGTGCTATGAATCATTCTTAACATGTACCAAGTACCAAACGAAATGAGTCTCTGCTTTATCAGACGTACGTTTATAGCAGAGGCTCCTATCACGGAAACTTAACTTTTGCGGACCCATGTAATTAAGGACTTACGTTCTGATTTTTATTGTCTTTTAGTGCCAATCACGATCGTGAGGGAAAAAGACATATTACTGTTCGAGCACAAAGTTGGCGACCAATCATAACAAAAAAGCAACAACCGTAAAATATAAACAATTATTGGACCTTAGTTACTTCAGATGGAATGACCCTGTGGGAAAAGATGTTTGACTGCAACCGAGCGATGTGGCGAAATGATTCCACACTGAACTATTGTTGGAAGAGTGTTCGTGTCAGTCACTCTCTGCCAGTTAAGATTGACACGTATTATTGTTTCTTTACTACAGGATCACAAAATATGTGTATAAAACTATATACTACAGTACCCTCTATTCCAGCTGTCGAGTAGTTACACGCGCTGAAATCACAGGAGCAGCCGACCTAAATATGAAGAGAGAAAACTGGGAGCCTATGTGGGTCTGTGGTATGTCTGACAAACGATGGATGACAGGAGCCATGCAGCCTTATATTTTTATTCCTTTTATTAAAGTTGACAACTAAAGTGTCTTTAGTCCCTGTAACTACACGAAAATCTACAGTCGATGTTTATAATAATTACCGATTCCACAATACATTGTCTGACTTCAAAATTCGTAAGCCGCTTATTATATGTGTTTCGTTTGTTTTGTTTTGTTTTAAGGCGCAAAAACAACTAGAATCATGCGAGCCCATGTGAAAAACTGCAGAAAACGATGACAAAGAGAGTTAAGAACGACTACACGTTAGTCCTGAACGACGGAGGAGAGGACAGCTAAAAATAGGGACGTGGAGAAAGGTCTGTAAAATACGCCATAGAGAAACGAAGGCGCTGATCAAAAAATTAAATGGCCTTCGCCATATTGCTACATATTGCTACACCACCCGTCAATAAACTTCCGAGACTGATTTTATTCCTGGTGTATAGGTGACCATAGCGCTGTGATTACAGTTGTAGTTTAAACTAACAACTGTAAATAACAAATGTGCACTTGAAAAGTCAGTTGCGAGCAGGCTGTGTTACGCAGCTTATATGCAAACATAGTGCTTCAATGTTGTTGTCACAAATCACGATGGAAAAACATCTCATTTTGAAGAAGAAAAGTGTGTGTAAATTATTTCACTCTAATTTTGTCTCCCGAACACAAGTGACGCGTCTACTCTTACCGGAAGTCGTTAGAGATTCGTAATGCGGACAATTCTTTTCTAGAAAAAATCAACAATACGAAACTACCATAAAAATACAAAGTGGAGAAATTCACATGAAGCGTCCACGCTTTGTGGACATATATCTGACATGGAAGCCAATGCGACGCGCGATTTGAACGACATCCCGAAGAAGGATGTTTCTGATAGTTTCACATGGTTGTATGAACATTCTGTGCGTCGCACTCAAGTGGTGAGGTTCAGAGGACCGTTCGTAGGGGGGGGGGGGGGGGGTTGAGGCTCTGCACAACACCAGAAATATAAAAAACACCGTCTTAATATTTCTATGATTTCTATGTTTTTTATTATTCCAGTTTCGGCAGTTGTTCGATTGACGAGAGAAGACTCATTTTCCTTGTCCATTTTAGGTTCTGCTCCGTCTCTAACGACGATTGGTCAGGTGGTTATACCAGACTTTCATTTTTCCTTTCCACGTTCACTGGAAAAATTATCTGGAATTGGAATTCATCAACGGAATGAGTAACTTACAAATACTTCGTTAGGCCGATATTTCAGTAATGCTCTCGAGCTTACGACAACTGGCAGACGGGGTTAATAAATACACTGGGTATTCCTAAACGGAACAAGGACTTCGGTGTCACATATTGATCTAAACGTATCAGTATAAGCGCTGGAAACTGGTCTTGAATGAAAATCTACCTATAAAAGTAATGTTTCTAGAAAAATACAGCCATATATCATGCCTCCACATTTTTGTAATGACGTAATTCAGTAATAAAATAGACACAAAAGACTGAGAAAAAGATTTACGTGTTTCGTCACGCTAGAATGCCTATAAAACTCTGGTGGCACGCCGGAAGTTTTCCAACACGCAGAGGCTAACCGTCAAAACTCTTACGAGCGTACATTCCACGAACAGACATAAATTACTTGCCCACTCAAATGTCTCAAGAACGGAAACGTCAGTATTCGAGAAAGTCCCGTTTATACGAAGCCTTACTGACAATCATTCTCTACGTGTACCATTTGCGTGTAGAGCAGCAAAGAGAAGTAGTGAGACCAGCGCTATACAATCTTAAACACCGCAAGGTATTTATGAAGTATACAAATAGAGAGACAGCGAGATAAGAACAGCACTCGATCGCGAAATTCGTCTTCTTTCTTGTCAGACACCTGTATGCTATACAACAACCAACGCTGTTTACTAGCCGAGTCTTTGGACTGCTGTCGTCTATTCTGACATGTACGGAAGATGACTATGTACTGCATTTGAACAAGTAATAGCTGAAATCTAGATCTTCCGTTCTTTTCTTTATTGCCTACATTCAATGATTGCTGCGTGCAACTTGATCATATGGGTTCAAATCTAATTAATAAATGTAGATCTCTGTATAAATAGTATACCTCATACGACTGTTGACAGAGAGAATACAGCTCATCATTGTAAGGACCACTAAGTTGCTACTTAATGGAAAAGAAATGACTGGTCCGTCTCCAAACTGCATAGCGAGCATGCGATTAGATAAACCAGATGGTTACGGCTGTTTTCCCAACCGTCCTTATCGATTAGGCTTGCGAACAACTCCGTCCTCGCAACAAGGGTTCCATGTTAGACATCAACCGTAAATTTTGTTGGGCCCATTTTTTCATCCTCTACAAGAACAGATCGTCCAAGAACTTACCACACATTATGTCACATTACCTGTGTCCAACAACTCTTGTTTTAGCCTGAGGAAATGCGTCCATTGAGTTAGATACTGGTATGATGAAAACTACATAATATTTAAGATAATGACTTTCAAAATGGTTCAAATGGCTCTGAGCACTATGGGACTCAACTGCTGTGGTCATTAGTCCCCTAGAACTTAGAACTACTTAAACCTAACTAACCTAAGGACATCACACACATCCAAGCCCGAGGCAGGATTCGAACCTGCGACCGTAGTAGTCCCACGGTTCCGGACTGCGCGCCTAGAACCGCGAGACCACCGCGGCCGGCGATAATGACTTTAATGCGTCATCTGATCTACACAGTCTCCCCTCTTGCATACGACGCACAGAAGTTCACAAAACCATATGAAAGTGTCAGAAAAGCCCTCCTTGGAATGTTGTTAAGTCACAACTCGCATTGGCTTGACTGTGTGTTATGTCTTCAAAGCATTGACCGTTCGTGTGACTTTCTGCACTTGCTCGTTTTGTGATTTCATTTGATAACGACAGATCTCGTCCTCTGTGACGAAGTTTCCTGAAACGAATTGTCGGCGTTTTGCTTTTCAATCAGTTCGTCGCAGGTGTGAACGCCTCGTTGTTGTTTTTGTTCGGAAGTCAAGATGTGCAGAACAAACTTAGCGCACATCTTCTTCGTCTTCAAAACATTATGGAACATATCTTGAGCACTTAATTTAGAGAAGTTCCTCCACTGCGGTATGTGACAACTTGACTGACACACAATGGTCGCACTTCCACCACCTAACACTGCCTCCTCACAGCTGATTGCTCGAATGCACACCTTTCGTTTGCAGTTGTTGGTTCGAGCTGCCACCGTTATTCCCGCACTAATGTGGCTTATAAGTTAGCAATAAAATCATACTGCAAATTTATTGGACGAACGGTTTTTAAAAATTAAGCTACAGGAATTTTTCTATTGAACATATACAGGAATATGTTACTAGGTACCTGTGCGCCATGTGCTTTTGCACACAATCGATAATATCCATAAACAACATATTTAGCCATGCTCTTCATCTCATGTAATAGATTTCAGTTGTTACCTTATTGAACAAAGTGCAGTTTGCTGGGATACTACGTAAGTGTGTATCTTCATTATGTTTATGCCCCATATAGTGCTTAATAATGAAAAATTTTCGTTACGCACATTGAATACAGTATATCGTTATGGACACTAAGTAATTGGTTACCTTAATAGCGTTAACTAAGTCTATTATGGGATTTAGGACTTTTAAGTTTTTGATTTTACGGAAGATAGATGATTAAATGAGAGAGATGGATATAGCCGTGATGGAAAAACGTGCTCATATCGGGATAGCTTGTTTCTGCCACGGAACAAAAACTGATAATAGTAATAATTAAAATAATAATAATAACAATAACAATAACAGTAAAATATTAATAGTAGTAGTAGTAGTAGTAGTAATAATAATAGGAGCGATAATAATAATAATAATAATAATAATAATAATAATAATAATAGAGATAATAGCAATAATAATTCATCCAACATACCAGTCTTAAAAAAAAACCACACAGTAAAATCGCCTCCTGAATGTCAAAAAAGCATTAGCTTCAGCACGAAACCTCTACAAGAAAAAATGAGTTTCAAGACATACAAGAATTCGGCACTACAATACAATAACGAAATCAATAATCCTCTGCTGGAGCGAAACAGTGGCACTAAAAAGAAAAAAAAAATACCATGACATTGAAGAGATGAAAAAAGGAAAGAGGGGGATCACTAGGAAAATTTTCGAAGCAAGAGCAAGACATACCTGAGACGGCTACAGCCTACAAGCAATCAAAACAACACAAAAGTTTTCAAACACTGAAACAGACATTGCAAAAGGCTAAACAAACACTTCGGCGTCTAAACAGAGTACGAGAAAAGCGATTAACATAAAGGACACTTAAGAACCGAACGCCCTGGCTGAACGAAATTCGAAGAGACCTAAAAAACGAAAACATCAGGCCCCCAGAACTTAAAATTACTTAAACCTACTTAAATTACTTAAACCTAACTAACCTAAGGACAGCAGACACATTCGTGACCGAGGCAGGATTCTAACCTGCGACCGTAGCGGTCGCACGGTTCCAGACTGAAGACCTTCGAACCTCTCGGCCACAGCGGCCGGCCCGCATAACGTTGGAAAATAAAACTGAGGACATGTTAGATAACGATCAGTTTGGCTTTACAAAACGTAAATGCACCAGAGACGTTACGGCTGATAAAGAAAGCAACACTAAAGAAAAATCTAGACACATTCGTAGGATCTGTCGATCTGGAAAAGGCGTTCGATAATATAAAGTGGTGCAAGATGTTCAAAATTCTCCGAAAGACGAGGGTAAGATATAGGCAAAGCGGGTAATATACAATATGTACAAGAACCAAGAAGGAATAATAAGATAGGGACGAACAACGAAATGCTCAGATTAAAGGGGGTGTCAGACAGGGATGTAGCCCCTACTGTTCACTCTAAACATAAAAAATAAAAAAAAGCAATTATGGAAGTGGAAATAAGATTCAAGTGTAGAACTAAAATTCAAGGTGAAAGGATATTTCTGTCCTCAGTAGAAGTGAAGAATTACATGACCTCCTGCATGGGATGAACAGTATTATGAGTGAAAAATAGGGATTAAGAGTAAATTTAACAAAGACAGTAGTAGTGAGAAGTAGCAGAAATGAGAATAGAGAGAAACGTATCAGTAGTGATGGTCACGATGTAAATGAAATTAAGGAATTCTTATATCTACGCAGCAAAATATCCCATAACGGGCGGAACAAGGAGGAACTCAAAAGCACTGGGAAAAAGGGCACTTCTGACCCTAAGGGAAGTCTACTAGTATGAAACATAGGCTTTAATTTCGGAAGTAAATTACTGAGAATGTATGGTACGTTTGGAGCACTGCGTTGTATGGTAGTGAAAGATGGGCTATGGGGAAAATGAAAGATAAGAGAGGCTAAGGATGAGAGATGTGGTGTTCAACAAGAATGTTGAAAATTAGATGGACTGATAAGGTAAGGAGTGAGGAGGTCCGCTGGAGAATCGAGAAAAGGATGTATGGAACACTAACAAGAAGAAGGGACAGGGTGGTATGACATCAGTTAACAAATCAGGGAATAACTTGCAATGTACTGGAGAAAGCTGTAAAAGATGAAAACTGCAGGGGAAAACAGAGATTGCAATACACCTAGAAAGTAACTGAGGACGACGAGGTTGGCACAGGAGAGGAATTTATGGTGGACCGTATCAAACCAGTCACAAGACTGATGATTCAAAATATAATAAAATAAAACACGTCATATAATTTTCTTCTTGCCTGTGTACCGTACATATTATCAGTGTACCATACACAACAATGAGACTGCACGATGTCGTATAAGTGATCTGCAAGAGAATCGCTTAACTCAGTATAGCATCTTTTCCTACGGTAACACAGAGCGTGGTGAACAAGTGGTTAAAGCTTTCTGCTGAACGTCGGCTCAAACGCCCGTCTGGCCATTAAGATAGCTTATGTATGGTTTTCTTGGATTTCTTAAGCGAATTCTGAACGAGGTCGTTTGCAGAAGATAATGAAATCCTCTATACTTCGCAAATCTCAACTTGTGCTCTGTGTGTAACGACATCGTGACTGACTGGACTTTAGACCCTAACTTCCCATTTCGTGGACCGTAACAGTGTGCCCCAAGCAGAGATACAGAATCGTGGTGGGTAATAGGGTAACTTCCACACCTAAGCTGGTCGTTGTATTAGTTTAACGACGGTCATTCTGAGGTCTAGAATATTTCCCACACCTTCCGATTTCCCTATCGCTCTACATATTACGGAATTAGATGTCTGACGGAAAAGCTGCTGTGCAGTGGAATGAGATATATTACACGTAGCTATGAATCAAGGAAGTAGATCATCAGATGCGAAAACCGACGGGATCAGTGCGACATTGAGGTTGGAAATATTGAGATTCCCATATTTGTTGCCACAGACTGAATGTTTGAAGCAGAAAATGAGACCGTCGGATTTTAGAGCCGTAGGTATCAAAACCCCCACAAGATAGAACAGCTACATCGAGGCAACAGGCCTAATAGACATAAAGCATACCAAAGCCAAGTGATTTACTTCAGTTACCAACATAATTTGTAAGGTATTGCGAAAAAAACTCCGGAATATCACTACATGAATTTCCAGGGTGCTCTGGTTCTTTTTTCTGTATTTCTACTCGCATTAATAAATTACATTTCTCGTATCGTTGGAAACATGGCATTATAGAAATCTTCTCGCATGAAAAATGTTTCAGCATATGTGACTAACAGCAAGCAACTCTTCCATTCCTTGTTTAAGAGAGCTATTGAAGAAACATTAAAGGTCAACAATGGATGTTTTGAAATTACTTGTTGAGGTCAAGCTTATTGTTATATTATCAGTATCAAGCTCACGTGATCTACGTTAGACCAAGACAATTATAATTAAAAAGCAACAACATTTAAAATTTCGAACTAAAATCGAAAATTTTATGCAGAGCGCTGTTTTGGTGAGCCTGATATATTAAGTGCGGTACTGAACTAGTTGCCATCGTGTGCCTGGTAGGGCGAACTCGTCAATTCATAATTTTTGTTAACATAATGGATAGAATCTCTGCGATGTAATGGAATTGTACCACCTCAGTGCACTGTGTGAATTCACTTGATAGAAGTTCGGCGTCTGACCTCAGTGGCTACAGTTCTTGTCATAAGCCTTACAGAAGAGTGCTTTTCTGAAGCAGACTTACATCTAACTGATCGTAAATTGCTGGCCGGTGTGGACGAGCGGTTCTACGCTCTTCAGTCGCAGGTTCGAATCCTGCCTCGGGCATGGATGTGAGTGATGTTCTAGGTTAGTTAGGTTTAAGTAGTTCTAAGTTATAGGGCACTGATGACCTCAGATGTTAAGTCCCATAGTGCTCAGAGCCATTTCAACGATTTTTGATCGTAAATTATTAAACTGAAGACACTGAAATGAAATAATTTCAGCACGTTCATGTGACGAATGCATGTTTAGGCTACGCTAAATTTACATTGGGAAAATACAATTCGAAGTGAAAGTGCTGGTGGGGATTTTTTGTCAAATTATATGCAACAATCAACGCTTATTGTTATTTTTTAAATTGGTTTACCGTCACCGCAGAAAAATCTGTATATTAGGTTGTTGTTTAAAACAGGTATATCAGATACATTATGCGTTTATTACGTACTCAGATGGAAAAATAGACTTAGATATTAATTTTTATTCGTTATTTTGGTACAACTAGAGTAATTCATATACTACCTTACACTGCTGAAAATGTTGCGCAATTAAATATCAGTGTGGAACGTCAGACCATAATTAAATTAGCACTAAAGTAATGACAGAGTAGAAATACGTGAAAGTAATGATTTCATGTATCCTCAGAAGGTTATAGCGCAGTCTCTTTGGCATCTAAAGCAGGTAATGAGTACGTAGAGCAGCTTAGGGAATAACGGGCGTTGACATTTCTTCGGTTTATACAACGAAAGGCAGATTCAGGGAAGTGCGCCAATGACTCTTTGTAAGTGCGTAGCTATAAATTGGACTGCAGTCAGGTGATTTATGAGCGATTAGTAATAATCTAAATAGAAGTAGTGAAATAATCTGTGTATATCGTTATCAATCGTCTGGTGATTTCCTTCAATAACTAAAGAATAAATACGGGTAAATGCGAGAAGGACTCGCCCACATAGGGTTCGGTACAAACTTAATTATATTTATAAACATTTTATCCATCTCTGGAATCGAGAAATTTGAAGATTTTTTCCTTGTATCGACTTCGATACTGGCAAGATATCAAAATATGTGATGTAAATTAGCGTATCTTTTGATCAAATTAACGTAGAAGCCTCTTTTACAGTGCCAAGGGACCGTAGACCTTAGTACGTCACATACATGTAACTTGATACGACTACCCGTTCCTCTGGAAAAAGGATCTTAAAAGACGGACAGACAGACCGTGGGATATAACTACAAATTAACAATTTTAGGATTTTAGGTTTACGTGTACTATGAAAACTTGCTTCTTGCCATATTTGATGATTCTAGGTCAACGGAAACAACCCAACGTGTACTGGCCCGTCTGGCAGATATTTCAACGTGCGTTTCCGTGAGTATCTTGGCCAATTCGAATTTTGCCTTAAGTGCACACCTTCCAGATACGGGACGCACAGTTGATAACCTACATCCAATTTAACTATCTAGCACTATAGGAAATAATTATAAGCATGCTTGAGATGGAAATCATGCGCTGTAAGAATACCGCCCCATTGCACTCTCTCACTAACCAGATGGAACTAAGGCGCTGTTGTTTATTGGTTGTCAAAAAGTGACTTTAATTGCATTTACTTTGTGATTCTACTTTTTTGCAAATGTGTTACTTTTTTCCGTCACTATCATTCCTTGAATGAGATGTTCATGTGTCTAAAGAGGGGATTTTAATTTAATCTATTTTGTGATTCTCCTTATTTCTACGTCTATTACTTTTTTCATCACCATGTCTACATTTCCTTGAATAAGAAATTGTTGCCTTTAACTTTTTTTAGTATTATATCTTGAGATAAATTATTATTTTTTTATTGGGATGCTCCGCAAACTTCCAGATTCAAAATTTCTGGCGAGTTTACTTTATGTCGCCATCGTACCGCCGCTCACTGGTACCTCCCATCGTATGTCATCTTCCTGCATCAGTATATACCTGACCGCTTTGTGTGCTGTATCCTCCAAACACCACAGCGTACGCATAGATTCTCGTTTTATGTTACTTCAAGTTGTCTTACCCGTTTGCTATGTGGTATGGATGGATTCTCGTTTTATGTAATCTTAGTCCTTTACTATATAATTATCTTAAGTTTCTGTGATGATTAGGAGTCCTTTCACTAGATAGTGTCAGCCTCACAAAGAGTTTTTAACGTATCAACAACAACGTAAATATGTTGCTTATCGGCTTGTTGCTCAGTCTGCCTTCTGGTCTTTACATGGATACTCTGCAAATCACATTTAAGTGGATGGCAGAGGGTTCATCGAACCATCTTCACAATTCTCTATTATTCCAATCTTGTATAGCACGCCGACAGGACGAACACCTGTATCTTTCGGTACGAGCTCTGATTTCCCTTATTTTATCGTGGCAATCGTTTCTCCCTATGTGGGCGGTATCAACAAAATAATATCGCACTCGAAAGAGAATACTGGTGACTGGAATTTCGTGAGAATATTCCGTCGCAACGAAAAACGCCTTTTTTTTTACTGATGTCCAGCCCAAACCCTGTATCATTTCTGTGACACTTTCTCCCATGATTCGCAGATAATATAAAACGTTCTGCCCTTCTTTGAATTTTTTCGATGTACTCCTTCAGTCCTATCTGGTAAGGATTCCACACTGCGCATCAGTATTCTAAAAGAGGTCGACCAAGCATAGTTCAAGCAGTCTCCTTACTAGATCTGTTAAATTTTCCAAGTGCCCTGTCAATGAAACGCAGTCTTTGGATAGCCTTCCTCACAACATTTTCTATGAGTTCTTTCCAATTTAAATTGTTCATAATTGTAATACCTAGGTGCTTAGTTGAATTTACAGCTTTTAGAGCAACTGATTTACCGTGTAATAGAAGTTTAAAGAATTCCTTTTAGCAATCATGTGGATGTCTCACACTTTTCGTTATTTAACGTCAACTGCCAATTTTTGCATCATTGAGATATCTTTTCTAAATCATTCTGCAATTTTTTTGGTCTTCTGATGACTTTATTAGTCGATAAACGACAGTGTCATCTGCAAATGACCTAAACCGGCTGCTCAGATTGTCTCCCAAATCGTTTATATAGGTAAGGAACAGCAAAGGGCCTATAACTCTACTTTGACGTATACTCGTAATGGTGCGTATGCGTGTGTGTGGGGGAGGGGGGGAGGGGGGAGGTGGGAGGGGGGGAGGGGGGAGGGGGGGAGTGGGGGAAGAGGGGAGGGGGGGAGGGTTAGCTCATTGGAGGTTCCAATTTTGACTTTTGCGTACTTATGACTTTCCTTTACCCTCTTTGAACTTACAGAAGAGTTTTTTTTTTTCTTTTAGTACGCCACCCCACTCTTCGCCCCAATATCATTTTTTTCTTTGTTTTGGCGACTACGCTGTTCAGAAATTTCATTTTTGACCACGAACGTTGGGAGTGTTTTGGTGCGCTAATGTAACACTGTTATAAGTACGATTTAATTTTGACTTTTTCTGCCAGTTTAAAAACTTTATATGGAATCTATAAAAAGAATAAAAATCTTTTAGTACAATTCTTTTAAAATATTTGAAAGAATCGTACAGTATCCATCATATTTGTTATATGGGTCGTTTTCTTCCTATGTAGTTCACCTGATGCTATTTTAATGCAGCGAAACCGGTTCTGACTACGATATCACCAATTAAAACTGTCTTGCGATACATTCTACTTCAATTCATTATGAATTTCATCGGCTGTGGCTGGCCCTATTAAAAACTTCTAATTGATGAGTAATTTTGCGAATATCAAAATGTTTTACATAAATGGCCGTATCTTTTGACTGCACTGACTTACAAGCTTACATGTTTTACAAATAAAATGGACTATTGGCTAGAATATGTTGCGAATTTCAAATTGATATCCCTACCCGTTCCCGATAAAAACGGTTTTTAACAGTCAGAAGGACAAACAATCGGATAACAATTGACAAAAAATATTTGCATCGCGTGGTATAAAAACAGAGTAACAATTTACGAATTTTTTTTCTTTACTTGTGCTGTGTTACCTTTCTTTCTGTCAAATTAGATGATTCTAGGTCAACGGAAAGTATCAAAATCCTTTGATGAGCTGCTTTGCGACTATCAAAATATGCGAGATAAATGGGCGAATCCTTTGATTGACTTGAGGCAGAAAACTGTGTTACGTCGTCAAGGACCGTAGATCTCAATCCGTCACAAATTCCACCCTGATACGTCTAGCCGTTCTTGTGAAGAAGGGTTCGTAACAGTCGGAGAGACAGACATATTCTCAGACAGATATACGGACAACAAAGTGATCGAGTAAGGGCTCCGTTTTTACCGATTGCAGCATGGACCCCTAAAAATAATTTTTTTTCTTTACTTAGTCACCTCACATGGTAATACACTACTCGCCATTAAAATTGCTACACCACGAAGATGACGTGCTACAGACGCGAAATTCAACCGACAGGAAGAAGATGCTGTGATATGCAACTGATTAGCTTTTCAGAGCATTCACACAGGGTTGGCGCCGGTGGCGACACCTACAAAGTGCTGACATGAGGAAAGTTTCCAACCGATTTCTCATACACCAACAGCAGTTGACCGGCGTTGCCTGGTGAAAAGTTGTTGTGATGCCTCGTGTAAGAGGGATAAATATGGAGCATCACGTTTCCGAGTTTGATAAGGGTCAGATTGCAACCTATCGCGATTGCGGTTCATCGTATGGCAACATTGCTGCTCGCGTTGGTCGAGATCCAATGACTGTTATCGGAATATGGAATACCTGGATTCAGGAGGGAAATACAAAACGCCGTGATGGATCCCAACGGCCTCGTGTCACCAGCTGTCGAGATGACAGGCATCTTGTCCGCATGACTGTAACGGATCGTGCAGCCACCTCTCTCGATCCCTGAGTCAACAGATCGGGACGTTTGCAAGACAACAACCATCTGCACGAACAGTTCAACGACGTTTGCAGCAGCATGGACTATCAGCTCGGAGACCATGGCTGCGGTCAACCTTGTCGCTGCATCACAGACAGGAACGCCTGCGATGTTGTACTCAACGACGAACCTGGATGCACGAATGGCAAAACGCCATTTTTTCGGATCAATCCAGGTTCTGTATACAGCATCATGATGGTCGCATCCGTGTTTGGTGACATCGCGGTGAACGCACACTGGGAGCGTGTATTCGTCATCGCCATACTGGCATATCACCCGGGTGATGGTATAGGGTGCCATTGCTTACACGTCTCGCTCACCTCTTGTTCGCATTGACGGCACTTTGAACAGTGGACGTTACATTTCAAATGTGTTACGACCCGTGGCTCTACCCTTCATTCGATCCCTGTGAAACCCTACAGTTCAGCAGGATAATGCACGACCGCATGTTGCAGGTCATGTACGGGCCTTTCTGGGTACAGAAAATATTCGTCTGCTGTTCTTGCCAGCACATTCTGCAGATCTCTCAGCAGTTGAAAACGTCTCGTCAATGGTGGTCGAGCAACTGGCTCGTTAAAATACGCCAGTCACTACTCTTGATGAACTGTGGTATCGTGTTGAAGCTGCATGGGCAGCTTTACATGTACACGCCATCCATGCTCTGTTTCAGTCAATGCCCAGGCGTATCAAGGCCGTTATTACGCCAGAGGTGGTTGTTCTGTGTACTGATTTCTCAAGGTCTATGCACCGAAATTGCGTGAAAATGTAATCACATGTCAGTTCTAGTATATTGTATCTGTCCAATGAATACCCGTTTATCATCTGCATTTCTTCTTGGTGTAGCAGTTTTAAAGGCCAGTAGTGTACATAAGATCCCAGAGAAAATAACATAAAAAAATTACACAAAAATTCGACTGCACATACAAAACATTTTACCCATATTAATTTCACTGTGAAAACAACGTATACACCTTCACCTGGCTAGTCAAAAATTGTTTAGGCTATTGTGCAGAGCCAGTAATGAGCAAGAAGGTATGGAGTTAAATTTGCAAGTTAAACAACTTTTAAAGAAACTCAAGCAAAGGAATTGTAGAGTACCATGACGGGATAAACAGTGTGAAAGTAGCAGGGAAATACTAAAAAAAATGCATACCGCCCCAGATTACCCGTTAACAAGCAGCATCTTTCAATATTACGTACTTTACCTTATTTCAAAGAACAGTAGGCTGGATGGCCAGAATAAAATATATTGCATTATCAGCGTCAATCATTGATTGTTTAGTGTAGATTATGAAGGAGCGGTGAAACTGATTAGCCACTGTAGTTCTCTCTTACAACGGCCAGCTGCTCACTAGATCCTTGCTATGTAGAGAATTGACGTTTTATACTTACCAAAATGATCGTGGTACTGAGGTAGATAACTACCTGTGATAGAGATAATACAGAACGACGTTCGATGGAACGTCTCTAAGCTGCCAACATGCAGATTACTTGCACAGAAACTCCAAGGGCTTAAAACGCACCCGTGGTCTGCAGTTTCAGCTGTAAGCTATTCTTGTAACTTCTGATTCCCTCATTTTGCATATACGCTGACTTCGATAGTTCTGTTTATCGGACCTGTACATTCACAGGAGTGGTCGTAATGGTTACACATCGTACAACAATTGTCGAGTTGAGGAAAAGAAGGGGCCTAACTTCGAACGGAAATTCATCTCGTATTCAGCAAGTTAATCTGCCAATAATCCTAGCACATCTCAAACTTAGGAGCGGTCTTCGAGCAACAAGTAGCAACAGCCAATTATCCTCTTACCGCCAGGGATACGTGCCTCTGAAGACAAACGACAGAGATCCTGTAAGAAAGTGAGATAGACAACGAGCTTTTCACGATAGGTTCGTTCTTTAGTTTTCACTTGAATAACTACTTTCATCTGAAACGTAACTGCTACAAAATAAATGCGGGGACAAGAAAAATTTCTTTAACTTACCCTATCAAAAAGAATCTGTAAAGAGTAAGTGGATGATACGCTTGGATATAACGAAATACTAAATTATCCTTCGGTTTCCAGTTAAATGTATTTGTTATGAGATAAAACTGACACAAAATATTACTTGTGTGTAACTGTCGTGGAAGTTGTAAGTGTGGGATACAGGCAGTTTTAGAGGCGTAAATGAAGATTTGTGTTGACAGAATACTTGGATCATTTTCAGCAACACCAATGATTGTGAGAAAGCTCACACTGGCAATCCGTTTTCCAAGTATTTGCCTCGTTGCAGTCGCTCTTCGTGACTGTAAACGTTCCGGATATTTTCATACAGTCACAGTGAAGATCACTTGACGAGATGTAGGATTATCCTGCACATCATATGTAAGTGGCTTGTAGAGGAAAACAAAAAAATATGTTTTGTACTGAGCGAAAATATTCCACCGTTGTTTATAGTGACAAGAACCCCTGCACCTCATTTTAGTTTGTAATTTTCACTTGTCCGACTGTCGTTCCACTTTGCGAAAAAATTGCCATTGGTGTTCCAATTTAACAGATAATTCCCTACTCCTCGTGCACGCCGTTGTTTCGAAATGGATAGTGTCTACCTTGTGTGAACGGCCTTGTGAATCCTTCGCTTTTAAATAATGTTTCGGCAGGTGGTTTCATTTATTTCAAGCATTATATAATGCCATCAAAACAAAATTTTATCTTCTAGCAGAAAGTATAATTTTTTTAATAACACGCATTTTAGATTCCAACTGTATTGAATATGGCTCAAAAGTATCTTACTCCCATCATGACCAACATATTCTTCTAATGGTAAGATTTTGATATTGGGTTGCAATGGTTTGTTCAGACTGGTACCATGATAAAATGCTCACACAGTTGAGGTAGCTGAGAGCTACACACGAATTTTATGGCATACTTAGCACCAGAAAATTGCAGTGAGGTGAATTTGATGGTTGTGAAAGATGTAGGAAGTTATTTTTGAGCTGTATTCAGTATAGTTTTGATATTCCAAATACGAATGAAGCACGAAAGTCGTGATGTCACCATTAGAGCGAAGAAAAGATCCAAGGAGAAATGGTGAAGTACCAATCATACGGAGACACTCGGCTAAGAGGAAGTTAGTAAATTAGTTGACAATGCACGAACACTTGTTCACCAAATGCTACCCGTAGCATCTGCAGATGGCCAACGCAGGTCGAAGCCGGTTGTGACTGCATCATTAAAAAAGTGATTCTATCAAATAAATAACAGACCATACCTTGCAATACGTGAATCACCCTCTCTGGAAGCTGTATGTTGTTCTCCCCAAAAGTGAACAAGTGTCTGATTCCGCTTATTCCTAAGCGTCCCACCCGTCAATCATGAACAGTGGGGAATGTGCTAAAGAATGGTCGCGGACAGTTCACTACATCCTGACTGTCTGTACCAGCGGCAAAACAGACTACAAAGACACATATATGAATACGAAAACTTGTAATACTTCACGACCACAAGGGCAAACTGCTCCTTTCCTAAAAACTTTTAATGTAGCACGTGTTTATATCAAGCAGGTTATCATCAGGTCCACTAAAAATATGTACTCTGTGTGGCTACTCTCTGTCAGACAACCAGATTCGTCCATTGGTCAATCACTATTGATGACGTTTTGAACGAAACACACCGTAGCGCTGGTAACAGGAACGAGAGATGTGTTTGCAAAATGTAGTCTGGCTTGGTGACAGTACCTGTCAGCGCAGCGACGGCTGCGGCAGCGGTGAGCAGCGTCAGCGCTGGAGCCATGTGCGGGCAGTCAGCGGCCACGTGACAGCTGGAGCGGCGCGAGTCTGGAGGCGTCTGGAGGCTGCTGTTTGGAGCGAGGACCACCACGTCACGGCACGCCGCGCTCGGCACTGAGTCCGGCCGACGCCCGCCGACGCTACGCACAGCGGCGCCCTCGCCTCTCGCCCCTCACCCCTCACTCACAAGCGGTGCTGCTGTAACGGCGCATGCGCACCAGCGACCACCCCTCCGCGCTGTGTAGTACGGGGCCTACCGCTCTGCCGCGCCGGCCAGATGGGAAAAGGTTGTCACGCTTTCATCTGATCCACTGCCCGTTATTATTCCCGCGTCAATCACCACTTAGAAGCGAAAGGCAAAACTGTGCTTTCTGGCACGTCGGTGAAGCAACTGCTGGAATATTTTCAGGGAGGCTAGACGAAACAAATTTTTCCTTACCATATCACGGATGCATGCTACTCTCCAAAACTTACTGTATGCTTTTTAACATCGTGCTTGTTGACGACAACTGGAAAACGACGCTTCGTTAAGAGTCTCTGGTAATTCATCGAGGAAATTGGGACTGCAGCTGCATACGATGTATTGCATAGTGATAACAAAACCAAGAAGCTGCATGTGAAGCCAAGTCTCTTATTCTTTTTAACACATGTTACCAGTTTCGACACCAAACGGTGTATCTTCAGGCCCCAAGCGTAACCTGCCATTCACAACCGTTTTCTTATACAATGAACAGAATTGTATGCAGCGGGCCAAAATTAACTGGATTCTGTGCATTCCGTGGGTTGTCATTGCCACGAAAGGTACGGAATTTAGTTAATTTTGGCCCGCTATATACGATTCTTTTCATCGCACATGAAAACGGTTGTGAATGGCAGGTTACGTTTGGAGCCTGAAGATGACACAATTTGGTGTCGAAACTCGTAGCATGTGTTACAAAGAATAACTAACGTGGATTCAAATACAGCTGCTGGTTTCGATTTCATTATTCGAGTACTTCACTAACAGTTTCTCTTTCAGTCCGAAGAAGACCGCACGCTCGTAAACACGCATTTTGTCCGAGACTTCCGTTCCGTAATATTGGATCAATAGCGATCCGTCTCCTACAAGTTACTTCTTAAAACTAGATGACCTTCCAAACAACAATCCACTCTATAGGTTGTTGAACTTAAGTTAAATTGGAACACTAATGATCGGTCGAGATGGCGCAGTGGTTAGCACACTGGACTCGCATTCGGATGGACGACTGTTCGAATTCGAGCCCGGTCATCCAGATTTATGTTTTCCTTGATTTCCCTAAAACGTTTCAGGCAAGCCCTTGGATGGTTCCTTTGAAAGGACACGGCCGGATTCCTTCCCTATCCTTCCATAATCCGATCTGGCCTATGACCCTCCGTTCGGTCCCCTCCCCGAAATCAACTAAGCAAACCCTAATTTTTCATTACAGGAAATTTCTGTTATTAGAAATTAGTCTGATGTTGTATAGGGTGTTTGGAAACACCCGTTACAAACGTCTAGGGCCTGTAGAGGGTAATGAACACGTAATATTTGGGATGGGAACCCATGCCCGAAAACGTACCGTTTCTGTCCTAAGGACGTTTGGAAATATGTTTCCTACGTAGGTATGCAGTAAGGTGGTCGTGGGTGGGGGTGTTTAGGTAGAATCGGATGATGTCATTTGACGCTTATCCTATCTCTCTGACTAGATTTGTACCTCGTTCACATGTCTGTGAGGGTTAGAGCAACATGGTTGGGAACACGTTTTCAGAATACACCGGCATGGTCCTTGTGAATGGCGAAGCTCACGGTAATGAAAGATCTGTTCGTCACTTTTATAAATATCGTTTCCCACGACGCTCGACTTCATACCACACCCTTTTCACACAGTTAAGCAACGGTTACAAGAATGGCTATTCTTTGTTTGTTTGTTTTGTTTGAGGGTGCAAAAACAACTGGGGTCATACTCTCCCAACTCAAAACTATAGAACACAAAGGCAGAGACGAGTTATGAAATGACTATACGTCATTCCCAAATGGCGTAAGAGAAGACAACTTAAAACAGGGACGTGGAGAAAGGGCTACATAAGACACTATACAGAAAGACAGATCCAGAACTAAAAATTAAATGGACTTCGCCATATTGCTGCGACGGATAAAAAGCAAAACTCGGTCTAGTGCCCGGGCGTCATTCACTAAAACGGCCTATAACTCAGACGGAAAACCCAAGCGGGAATGTAAACTGTTAAAAGTTGGGTAATCCATTAGGAAGTGGGGACAGTTAAAACTTGGGCGCAATGTGTACAAGCCGGCCTCTGTGGCCGAGCGGTTCTAGGCGCTTCAGTCGGGAACAGCGCGGATGCTACGGTCGCAGGTTCGAATCCTGCCTCGGGCATGGATGTGTGAGATGTCCTTAGGATAGTTAGGTTTAAGTGGTTCTAAGTTCTAAGGGACTGATGACCTTAGATGTTGAGACCCATAGTGCTCAGAGCCATTTGAACCATTTGAGCAATGTGTACAAAGTGATGGGGCAACACCACTTAACAAACGACGATGGCCAAAAAGGCAGTGCCCAGCAGGTAACCTAGATAAAATGACCTTCCGGCAGAAGGGTCGAGAGGAGGTCGTACAAGCCGCTGGGAGAGGCTTAATTATCCGGAGCTTATTCCCATGAAGGCAGGACCAATGGCAATGCCAAAGTGACACCACCTCCTGATAGACGCCAACACAGGGATCATTGGAGGGAATACAGAAACTGGTTGGCTGAGGTACGAGGACTGCAGCCTTGGCAGCAGCGTTTCCTGGCCGACCGACTCGAACAGTAGGTTCACCGTCAGTAGGAGTGACTATAGTGCTCCAAGCAGACGCAGCACATGCGAAATGCAAGAGGCCTTACTGTATCACATTGAAGAGAACCAGTCCACGAATACAGGAGCAATCTCTTTGCTATTGATGAGTGGAATTCTAAAACAAGTGGTATACTGGGTCATGCCTAATCATTTACGTCTAAAGATGATCGCGTTAACAACATGTTTTCAAACGTTACGTTTCCGGACATGGGTACCAGATCGAAATATTATGTACTCACTCCCCACCACAAGTCCTAGAGGTTTGTTACGAGTATTTCCAAAAACCATTTGTGCGTGTACAGCGGCAGTCTTAATGTCACATTTGCGTGTCTTGTGGTGGCTATTTCTGGCTCCAATACGCTTTACACGCGTTTACATCCGTGAATCGTGCACGGGAAGAACAACTACACTAATCTGTCTGTATCTACATATATGGTCGCAAAGCCACCATACAGTGCGTGGCGGAGGGTACACTGTGCCACTACATGTCATTCCCTTTCCTCTTCCACTTAAAAAAATGGAGTGAACGTAAGAATGTATATCCCTCCGTACCAACCTTAATTTGTCTTGTCTTTTCAGACATTACGCGCAATGTCTGTTGGCGACAGTATAATCATTCTGCCGTCAGCCGTAAATGCTGGTTCTCTAAATTCTCAATAGTCTTTCGCGAAAGGAACGTTGCATTTCCTCCAGGAATTCCTTCTGTAGTTCACTAACCATCGCCGTAATACTAGCATGTTGCTGGAACCTATCCATAACAATTCTAGCAGCCCGCTCTTTAATTGTTCCGATAGTTTCCTTTAATCCGATCTAGTGCGGATCCCAGACCCTCGAACAGTACTAAAGAATAGGTCGCAATAGTTTTCTGTATGCGATCTCCTCTATAGACCAGGTACACTTGGCCAAAGATTCTGACAGTAAACCCAAGCCATCCTTTCACCTTCCCCTTTACCGACCTGATGTCCTCGTTCCATTTCTTGTCGATTCGCAACGTCACGCTCAGACATCAAATCGAGATGACTGTCAAGCAGGATACGAGTAATACTATTCTCTAGCATTATACAATTATCCTCTTGTAGAAATATTGACAAAAAGTCATTAACAAACTGAAAGTTTTATTAAAACCCCCTTACCGCGGTTTCAACATTTCTAAAAACATCTTCTTCAGGAGGTAGGACTCACAACTGTGTTACCTGTTGCGGTTACATTTTACCCCTGCTACAACATGTAACCCAGCTGTCAACATTTCCGTCTGAAGAAGGAGATTTATATAGGTTGAAACCATAATAAAGGGCTTTCAACAAATCTTCCATTTCGCAACTGGTTGTGTGCTTATTATTCCTACAAATAGATTTCATCCTGCAGTGGCTGCCGCAGCAATGTAAAGAACTCTTAAATCATACGATTGTTTTACCTACTCATCTGGATTAACGTACATGTTTCTACATTTAGAGCAACCTGCCGTTCATCACATCAAAAACACAAACACTCCTGGAAATGGAAAAAAGAACACATTGACACCGGTGTGTCAGACCCACCATACTTGCTCCGGACACTGCGAGAGGGCTGTACAAGCAATGACCACACGCATGGCACAGCGGACACACCAGGAACCGCGGTGTTGGCCGTCGAATGGCGCTAGCTGCGCAGCATTTGTGCACCGCCGCCGTCAGTGTCAGCCAGTTTGCCGTGGCATACGGAGCTCCATCGCAGTCTTAAACACTGGTAGCATGCCGCGACAGCGTGTACTTGAACCGTATGTGCAGCTGACGGACTTTGAGCGAGGGCGTATAGTGGGCATGCGGGAGGCCGGGTGGACGTACCGCCGAATTGCTCAACACGTGGGGCGTGAGGTCTCCACAGTACATCGATGTTGTCGCCAGTGGTCGGCGGAAGGTGCACGTGCCCGTCGACCTGGGACCGCAGCGACGCACGGATGCACGCCAAGACCGTAGGATCCTACGCAGTGCCGTAGGGGACCGCACCGCCACTTTGCAGCAAATTAGGGTCACTGTTGCTCCGGTCACTGTTGCTCCTGGGGTATCGGCGAGGACCATTCGCAACCGTCTCCATGAAGCTGGGCTACGGTCCCGCACACCGTTAGGCCGTCTTCCGCTCACGCCCCAACATCGTGCAGCCCGCCTCCAGTGGTATGGCGACAGGCGTGAATGGAGGGACGAATGGAGACGTGTCGTCTTCAGCGATGAGAGTCGCTTCTGCCTTGGTGCCCATGATGGTCGTATGCGTGTTTGACGCCGTGCAGGTGAGCGCCACAATCAGGACTGCATACGACCGAGGCACACAGGGCCAACACCCGGCATCATGGTGTGGGGAGCGATCTCCTACACTGGCCGTACACCTCTGGTGATCGTCGAGGGGACACTGAATAGTGCACGGTACATCCAAACCGTCATCGAACCCATCGTTCTACCATTCCTAGACCGGCAAGGGAACTTGCTGTTCCAACAGGACAATGCACGTCCGCATGTATCCCGTGCCACCCAACGTGCTCTAGAAGGTGTAAGTCAACTACCCTGGCTAGCAAGATCTCCGGATCTGTCCCCCATTGAGCATGTTTGGGACTGGATGAAGCGTCGTCTCACGCGGTCTGCACGTCCAGCACGAACGCTGGTCCAACTGAGGCGCCAGGTGGAAATGGCATGGCAAGCCGTTCCACAGGACTACATCCAGCATCTCTACGATCGTCTCCATGGGAGAATAGCAGCCTGCATTGCTGCGAAAGGTGAATTTACACTGTACTATAGCCGACATTGTGCATGCTCTGTTGCCAGTGTCTATGTGCCTGTGGTTCTGTCAGTGTGATCATGTGATGTGTCTGACCCCAGGAATGTGTCAATAAAGTTTCCCCTTCCTGAGACAATGAATTCACGGTGTTCTTATTTCACTTTCCAGGAGTGTAGTATCTGTCAGCCTATGGCGATTAACAATTTGTACAGAAACCAGATGGCAGTTATCAGAGTCGAAGGACATGAAAGGGAAGCAGTGGTTGTGATGGGAGTGGCACAGGGTTGTAGCCTATCCCAGATTTTTTTGAATCTGTATATTGAGCATGCAGTAAAGGAAACAAAACAAAAGTTCGGAGTAGGTATTAAAATCCATGGAGATAAATAAAAACTTTGAGGTTCGCCGATAACATTGTAATTCTGTCAGAGATAGCAAAGGACTTGGAGGAGCAGTTTAACGGAATGGACAGTGTCTTGAAAGGAGGGTATAAGATGAACATCAACAAAAGCAAGACAAGGATAATGGAATGCAGTCGAATTAAGTAGGGGGATACTGAGGGAATTACACTAGGAAATGAGACACTTAAGGTAGTAAAGGAGTTTTGCTATTTGGGGAGCAAAATAACAGATGATGGTCGAAGTAGAGAGGATATAAAATGTAGACTGGCAATGGCAAGGAAAGTGTTTCTGAAGAAGAGAAATTTGTTAACATCGAGTATAGATTTAAGTGTCAGGAAGTCTTTTCTGAACGATTTTTTATGGAGGGTAGCCACGTATGGAAGTGAAACATGGACGATAATTGGTTTGGACAAGAAGAGAATAGAAGCTTTCGAAATGTGGTGTTACAGAAGAATGATGAAGATTAGCTGGGTATATCACGTAACTAATGAGGAGTTATTGAATAGGATTGGGGAGAAGAGAAGTTTGTGGCACAACTTGAACATAGGAATGGATCGGTTGGTAGGACATGTTCTGAGGCATCAAGGGATCACCAATTTAGTAGTGGAGGGCAGCGTGGACGGTAAAAATCGTAGAGGGAGACCAAGAGATGAATAAATTAAGCAGATTCAGAAGGATGTAGGCTAAAGTAGGTACTGGGAGACGAAGAGGCTTGCACAGGATAGAGTAGAATGGAGAGCTGCATCAAACCAATCTCAGGACTGAAGACCACAACAACAACAACAACAACAACAACAACAACAATGTCCTCCTGTCTTTACGCAACCACGACACCTTCCCGCCCACACAGCCCCTGATTTCTCCTCACCCTCTCCTCAGTCTTGTGACACCTCGCTATTGTACTCCTGACGATACCACTGTCTCTGATAAACTCTTGCCGTCCACAGCAATGTAGTGGATCGATCCACTCACTTTTTCATTTAGTAGGACTTTCGTCAAATCTGCAGTGGTGAAGTGTGTCAGACGCTTTACAGAAATCTAGAAATATGGAATCCCCTAGTTGCCCTTCATCCATGGTTTAGAAGATATTGTGTGAGAAAAGGAAAGCTGAGTTTCGCTCGAACTATGCTTTCTTAACCCGCACTTATTTGTGTAGTGAAGTTTTTCTGTGTCAAGGAAATTTGCTGTACTCGAACTTACAATATGTTTAAAGAAATCTGCCGCATACAGATTTTAAAGATATTCGTCTGTAATTTTACGGCTCTCTTTTACTCTTCTTGTATACACAAACCGCCTTTTTTTCTTTCGCTTGCTACTTTACTATGGGCGAGAGATTCGCGACAAATGACCAAGTACGTGACCAGATGGCAAGAAATCTGATACCTGGCAGAAACGGTGAAGAGAACCTACCCTTCAAAATGGTTCCAATGGCTCTAAGCACTATGGGACTTAACATCTGAGGTCATCAGTCAACTAAACTTAGAACTACTTAAACCTAACTAACCTAAGGACATTACACATATCCATGCCCGAGGCAAGACTCGAACCTGTGACCGTAGCAGCCGCGTAGTTGCGGACTGAACCGCCTACCCTTCCTTCTTAATATAAAAAGAACGTCAGACTTGCTTTACACCAAGAGAACTATAAAATCCACAATGAATTTTCAGTTAGTAACTAAGTGAGCACCGATTACGAACTTTCGATTTTAACTTTGGGTCTTTGCCTTTCTTGGGTAAGTGCTTTTTACACATTGAGTGATCCAAGCGCGACTAGTGACTCGTACTCATAACTGTATTTCCACCAGTACGCCATCACAAATCTTCCAAGCATGACAGAAGTCCTCCTGCATTCCTTGCTGAGCTAGCCCTCCTGGGTGAAAGCATATTGTGGGGACATGACTTAGCCACAGCTTGGGGGATTGTTTCCAGAATGAATTTTCACTCAGCAGCGAAGTGTGTGTTGATTTGAAAGTTGCTGGCAGTTTAAATGCCTTGGAAAGCCCCCCCCCCCCCTCCCCAAGACTGTTGCATAACGCATCTCAGTAACATCCTTCCTTCATGGAGGACTAGTCCCATTTGTGGGACAACTTCTGTGAAGTTTACAAGGTAGGAGATGAGGTACTAGCGGACGTAAGGCTATGAGGGCAGGTATTGTGTCGTGGCTGGATGATTCAGTTGGTAGACCAGTCGCCTACAAAAACATACGTCCCAGTTTCGAGCCCCAGTTTTAATCAGCTAGGAAGTTTCGAGCTATATACTACCTATCGGGACTTGGTCCATATCCCAGCTACTTACTGAAAATACGCTAAGACCCGCAGACACTCGTGGATGTGAACCAGTCATAAGCTTGGATCACATCGTCTGGGGGACTGACATTAGACACGATGTTTGAGACCGGACACTAGTCTAAAACATAGTCAAAATTACGAGCTGTTGTACAAGCTTAACTTGCAGGCAGCAAAATATCTGCTTAAGAACTGCAAGCCTACAAGGCCGAGAACAACCAAGCTGAGACCACACAACATGACAACGAGATGCACCACGATAGAACATCAACTTACAACAACCTTCCGGAAGCAGTCGGGAGATGAACCACGGGGAGGAACAGTAAGGGTTTCCTGAAGACCCTGACAGATATCTCCCAATCTCCACGCCTCTCCACGTCTTGATTGACACGGTAACACAGCCCTGTGAATCATGAGTTCTGGCTCAGAGCAACAGGAAATGTAAAACCTGACAAACGAGAGGATCTAGTTTCATTCTGATACCAAGTAAAGTAGTTGGTTTGGTTTTGGTTTTGTTTTGCCTTAGGGCGCAAAAAACAACTGGGGTGACACGTGCCCAAGTCAAAACTATAGAACACGAAGACAGAGAGGGGTTAGGAAACGACCATACGTCAGTCCCAAGTAACACAATTGAAAACAGCTAAAAACAGGCATGTGGAAAAGTGGCTAAAGAAAAGACACCATACAGAAACGGAGGTCCAAAACTAAAAATGAAATTGCCTTGGTGGATAAAAAGTAAAACACTGCCGGCAGCCTCCGCGTCGTTTGCTAAAACGGTCGGTAACTCAGACGGCAGACCCAAGCAGGAACGTAAATGGTTAAAAAATGGGTAGTGCGTCAGGAAGTGGCAGACAGTTGAAACATGGGCGCAATGTGTACAAATTGGTGGGGTGGTGCCACTTATAAAATGACGATGGCTAAAAAGGCAGTGCCCAATACGCAGACTACTTAAAATGGTATCCTACCCGCGCGATGGCCGAGAGGAGATCGTCCAAGCCACTGGGAGAGGCATAATAAGCCAGAGCTTATTCCCATGAGGGGAGGACCATTGACGATGGCAAAGGGACACCATCTCCTGACAGACGGCAAGAAAGAGATCACCGGAAGGATTATAGGAACTAGGGGGCAGCCAGCCTTGGTGGCTGAGCGGTTCTAGGCGCTTCAGTCCGGAACCGTCCGATGTGTGTGATGTCCTTAGGTTAGTCAGGTTTAAGTAGTTCTAAGTGCTAGTGGACTGATGACATCAGATATTAAGTCCCATACTGCTCAGAGCCATTTGAACCATTTGAACTAGGGGACAGAGGTACGAGAACTGTAGCCTTAACAGCAGCGTCAGCAGCTTCGTTTCATGGCAGACCGACATAACAGTAACGTAGTGCTGTGTAGAGTAGTGAGTGAATTGTTATATAGCACAGTGCAACTTACAAATACAAATTCAAATTAGAAATTTGTTATGTAACAATGTAGCATAGCGCAACAGATCAGCAGCCTCTAGAGTTTTAAAATTGTTTATATTACATACATCAAAAAAAGTTTTGCATCACCCCGGTTTCCAAGGCTCCTGAAGGTAGACGTTGACTGTGGACATTGAATCACAGAAACAGTCCCTTTGACTGTTCAGAGATGTCACGAAACCCGCCCAAAGATGTAATAAACAATGCAGGAGCAGCACGTAATAGACGGAGGCGGTCCGACCGCCGATTAGTTCCAGTCATTCCACCAGGAAGGAGGTACACGGCTCATGTTGTCTGTAGTTCAACCATGCCTAGACGATCAATACCGCGGTTCGATGGCGTCCGCATTGTTACTTTGTGCCAGGAAGGGCTCTCATCAAAGGAAGTGTCCAGGCGTTTCGGAGTGAACCAAAACCATGTCGTTCGGACATGGAGGAGATACAGAGAGACAGGAACTGTCGCTGACATGACTCGCTCAGGCCGCCCAAGGGCTACTACTGCAGTGGATGACCGCTACCTACGGATTATGTCTCGGAGGAACCCTGACAGCAACGCCACTACCTTGAATAATGCTTTTCGAGCAGCGACAGGACGACATGTTACAACTCAAACTGTGAGCAGTAGGTTGCATGATTCGCAACTTCACTCCCGACGTCCATGGCGAGGTCCATTTTTGCGACGACGACACCATGCAGATGGCCCCAACAACATAAAGAACCCGCCACGCCAATATCATTGCCAATAACTCCCGTGCTCGCTAATTATCATGGAAAGGAGCCAGCAGCAGTATCGTCGTCAGCAACTTCGTTACAGCGAGAATGGACTGAAGTAGGATTGATTCATCACAGCTTATTATCAACTAGTTTCGTAACGGCGTTACTGAGCTTTGTGGTGTTTTGCGAGTGAATAATTACCATAGTTTAATCAAAACTGTTTACCCGTGATTCTCCTACAATCATTCACCAAGTATGTTCCTGTCCTGTCCTATTGTTACAATAATCCGAGTACCGTTTATGAAAAATGAAAATTGCAGTGCCAGTTAATTTTGCTTATGAACTAAATAATTCAGTTAGATTAAAGATTTGAACGTAAAGCATTCAGTAATTTCAGTCTCACTACCTTAAATTTGAACTTTAATCTGAGGCGATCTAATTGTTGCAAATAGTAAATCAACTGATCAAATTAAAATGATTCCTGGCACTATGAACAAAACCACTAACCAGAATTAATGAGTGAGTGCAAATATCAGTGATTATTGTAATTTGTTGATAGTAAAGTTCTGGTTAAAAAAAAATGGTTCAAATGGCTCTGAGCACTATGGGACTTAACATCTGTGGTCATCAGTCCCCTAGAACTTAGAACTACTTAAACATAACTAACCTAAATACATCACACATATCCCTGCCCGAGGCAGGATTCGAACCTGCGACCGTAGCGGTCACGCGGTTCCAGACTGAAGCGTCTTTAACCGCACGGCCACACCGGCCGGCAGCAAAGTTCTGGATCACATTTTAACTTGCAGTCGTAGTAAAGTATAAAAATTACCTTTTGATACAGTAATTATCAATTTCCACTTCCCTGTTCAGAAGTCAATAGAGTTTCGTTTAATTATTTTTTGCCATTTTCCAAAATTCATATGAAAATAGTAGATGTTATTGTGAGGTAGCGCCTTTGTCACTTACAACAGTAAGGAACCATTAATATAAGCGTTATCTTGTATGTTTTCAAAATTTCAGCTCTATTAGTTAATGATACTTCGAGTGCAAACTATTTTCTGTCGTGCTTTATTACGTGAATGTTTCAATTGTTTTTGATAACGTCCCAGCAGCTCTCTGTTGCCGCGCGTGTTCGAATAATTCTTGATATTGACTGTTCGTCTCATTAATTCACCTATCGAACAGAAATTTTGCCCAATTGGGCTGGCGACCCTATTTCTTTTAGCTATAATTATTCCAGTAACTCTTATTATTCTGTTCCGATCCACGCGGTACCCCTTCTCGTTGCACAGTACGTGAATGATAGCACAAACCTTCCGAATAACTGTAGTAAACTTACAGTAATTAAGTAGGCGGAATAACATGTCCTAGAAGGCATTGTTGTTAACCTCCCATTCATTTATCGACTTTATATTGAATATTCGGAACGATAGCCTTTTAAAAATTTTATTCCAATTGTTTAGGCATATGCTTACACGCTCATATATTTCTAATATATTTCTAGCATTGTCGATAGAAGGGAAGGGGGACGTAACACGAGAAAGGAGTTAAATGCGACTACAGGTTAAACCGAGTCCACAGAAGGAAAGACATCTATGAACAGGGACTTTCTCTCGGAGAAAGAGCCATAAATACGTCAGAGAGACAACGGAAGTCCTGAAATAAAGATTAAATGTCCTTCGCCTTATTGCTACGGCGGATAAAAAGTGAAACGCGGTCGACAGCCGTCGCGTCGTTCGCTAAAACGGCCGACATTTCAGACGACCGAGCGAAGTGGCGCAGTGGTTAGCACACTGGACTCGCATTCGGGAGGACGACGGTTCAATCCCGTCTCCAGCCATCCTGATTTAGGTTTTCCGTGATTTCCATAAATCGTTTCAGGCAAATGCCGGGATGGTTCCTTTGAAAGGGCACGGTCGATTTCCTTCCCAATCTTTCCCTCACACGAGTTTGCGCTCCGTCTCTAATGACCTCGTTGTCGACGGGACGTTAAACACTAACCACCACCACATTTCAGGCGGCAAACATAAATTAGATTGTAAGTGGTTAAAAAAAAGCGCTTTCCATGAGAAAATGGCGAACAGCCAAAGGTCGATGACAATGAGCTGAGAATGGTGGAGGACCGCCACTTAACAAACGGCGATCGCTAAAATGACAGTGCATAATACGCAACCTAGCTAAAATGATTTCCTCGCGGCTAGAGGGTCGAGAGGAGGTGGGCCAAGCCGCTGGGAGAGGTTTAATTCCCCTGAGCTTGTTCCCACGAAGGAGAGACCAGCGGTAACGCCAGTGTGACACCAGCTGCTGACAGTCGGCAACACAGAGGTCATAGGAGGGCATTGAAGAACTAGCGGGCCGAGGTGCAAGGACTGCAGCCTTGGCAGCAGCATCAGCGACCTCTTTTACTGTCAGACAGACATGACCAGGTACCCACATACACATAACAGTGGCTCCATAAAGAGAAAGCAAGTGAAAGCTTTCCTGCACCCGTTGCACTAAGGGATGGAAGGTGTACAGCACACAGAGGCTACGAAGGTAACAGAGAGTCGGTGCAAATGACACAATTGAAAAGTCTTTGTCGCTGGATGTACCGCGTGGCCTGATACAGGGCGAAGAGCTCCGCTGTAAATACTGAGCACTGTTCCGGAATCCGATACTAAAAACGTCAGTGCTAATGACGAAGGCACAGCCAACAGCACGGTCAGTCTGAGAGCCTTCATTGTACACAAAGGTACTATCGCTAAATTCTTTGCGAAGGTCGAGAAATTTAAACTGAAGCAGCAAGTCTGGAGAAGTGTCCTTAGGAAGCGAATGAAGTCCAAGATCAACACGGATCTCACCACGAAGCCAAGGTGGTGAAGAGTTCACACCCATCCGGAAACCTGCTAGTATCGTGAAGTGAAGCTACTCCGGAAGTGGAAACTGAATTCCAGGAGCTAACAGAGAAGAGGGACACGCACCATACTGGCGGTTAATGGAGTCATCGAAGAAGGAGCCGGACACAGACAAACGGCATACCTGTTCGCTTAGGAGAACATCACGTCGCTATGACAGCAGTAGTTCGGCAGCTTTTGCGTACAGGCTCTCAACTGGCCTAGTGTAAAAGGTGCCAGTGGCCAAACGTATGCCACGAAAGTGGATTGCATTGAGATGGCGTAAGATGGACGTACGTACAGATGCATAGTCTAGTTTCGAACGGACAAGGGATCGTTACAGATGGAGGAGGGTGGTCCCATCCGCTCCCCATGAGGTGCTGATGAGGACATGTAGGACCTGGCACATCGGGCGTCCAGGTAAGACACGCCCGACCAAGAAAATTTCCTACCGAGAATTTCGCAGTTTCAACTAGCAGAAGAACGAGAGACCCAATACTTAAAGACGGTGGATGAAATCCATTGCTCAAAATGGTTCAAATGGCACTAAGCACTAAGGGACTTAACATCTGAGGTCATTAGTCCCCTAGTCCCCTAGAACTTAGAACTACTTAAACCTAAGTAACCTAAGAAAATCACACACATCCATGACTGAGGCAGGATTCGAACCTGCGACCGTAGAAGAAGCGCGGTTCCGGACTGAAGCGCCTAGAACCGCTCGGCCATAGTGACCGGCTAAATCCATTGCGGTGTAGGAAATTTATACAGACGGTTTCGTGGAAAAGCGAAAGCCACTGCCGATGCTCCATGAATAAAGACAATAACGCTCAAGATGCCGTTCAAGGAGACAACAAGTCTGTCGAGAACTGCAATTGTTGTATTTGAACAGTACCGGAACCTGTGCAGTGTCCTCTACACACATAACTTGCGGCCAGAACAATGTTCGGTGTAGTTGTATGCGTATTAGATCGGAGTTAAGCGAGCTCTAATGTCGGAAAATTGTTGGTGCACGAATGGCAGATACTTCTGTAACCAAAATAGTGGGCGTATTTGATGTTTCAAGAGACACCGTCTCCAGGATTTACGCCACAATCGTGGAAAACGGGAAATCATCATCTGCTAAATCTCCACGCTGGAGAAAGTGTGTTGAATGATAATGATGGTCGGTCATGGAAGAGGATTGTGAAGAGGAATAACGGTGTGACAGCTCCGAAAGTCACTGGAAAAATCGCACTAGAGAACCGTATCAATACCAGAAAGCGCGAAGGGAGCTTTAGAATCAGGAAAGTGCAGGGCGGGCTAGAATTCCCAAACCACACGTCAGTGATGCAAATACCTACAACTGGAAAACGTGGTGCAGAAGCCATAAAATGTGGATTACGGATCAATGAAAGAAAGTGATTTGGTCAGATGAATCTTGTTTCTCACTGTTTTCAATTTCTGGCAGACTATATGTCACGAGAATGAAACATGGCAGGGGATTTTGTGCTGGTTTAGGTAGCCACGTCGTGGTATTCCAAGGACCCCATGGTTACTGTGGAGAGTCCCATTCCTCTAAACAGCGAGTAGTTCGCCTTCCGTAATGTTCGTATATGCATTGGCAATACACTGACGCATGTTGTCAGGCGTTCTCGGTGAATCACGATAGCAAATATCCTTCAACTTTCCCCACAGATCCGGTGAAAAGGGCGGGCCATGGTATGGTGCTTCGACGACCAATCCACCTGTCATGAAATTTGTTCTTCAGTACCGCACGCAATCTATGTGCCGGACATCCATAATGTTGGAAGTACATGGCCATTCTGTCATGCAGAGAAACATGTTGTAGTAATATCGATAAAACATTAGGTAGGAAATCAGCCCACATTGCACCATTTAGAGTGCCATCGAAAAAGTGGGGTCCAGTTAACCCTCCTCCCATAATGCTGCACCATACATTAACCCGCCAAGGTCGCTGATGTTCCACTTGACGCAGACATAGTGGATTTTCCGTTGTTCAAAAGTGCATATTATGCCGGTTTAAGTTACCGCTGTTGGTGAATGACGCTTCGTCGCTAAATAGAACGCGTGCAAAAACTATGTCACTCTCTTGTAATTTCTCTTGTGCCCAGTTCAAAATGGTTCTGACCACTATGGGACTTAACATCTGTGGTCTTCAGTGCCCTAGAACTTAGAACTGCTTAAACCTAACTAACCTAAGGACAGCACACACATCCATGCCTGAGGCAGGATTCGAACCTGTGACCATACCTGTCGCAAGGATCCGGACTGAGCGTCTAGAACCGCTAGACCACCGCGGTCGGCTCTTGTGCCCAGTGGAAGAACTGTACACGACGTTCAGAGTCGTCGCCATGCAATTCCTGGTGCATAGAAATATGGTACGGGTGCAATCGATGTTGATGTAGCATTATAAACACTGACGTTTTTGAGATTCCCGATTGTCGCGCATTTTTTCTGCTAGTGATGTGCGGATTAGCCGCGACAGCAGCTAACCCACCTACTTTGGCATCATCATTTGTTGCAGGTCGTGATTGACGTTTCACGTGTGGCTGTGCACTTCCTGTTTCCTTAAATAACGTAACTATCCGGCGAACGTTCCGGACACTTGGATGATGTCGTCCAAGACACCGAGCAGCATACATAGCACAGGCGTGGTTGGGCATTTTGATCAAAATAGCCATACATTAACGCGATATCGACCTTTTCCGCAATTGGTAAACGGTCCATTTTAACATGAGTAATGTATCACGGAGCAACTACGGACTGCACTGGCGGAATGTTACGTGATACAATGTACTTATATGTTTGTGACCATTACAGTGCCATCTATCATAAAGCGAAGAAAGTGGTCCGACTAAAACATTCATATTTCCTTACGTACCACACGAATATGTAATAGAATATGGGGTTCCCTATTTTAATAAACGCAGTTGATATCCGTTTGATCTATGGCAGCGCCATCTAGCGGGCCAACAATAGCGCCATTTGGTTTCCCACTTAAAGCTAGACGAATTTCGGTCTTTGTAGTTTTATCATTTGATGCTTATTTCGTGAGATATTTGGCCCTGTCACTAGCAATGGACCACCCTGGATATGCGTTATCTCTTCTCCTACGTTGGTACAGTATCACTTGTTATGCCATGAGTGTGATTTACCGCCACACGTCGTTAAGAAGGCCTGTTTCTGGAACATGGTCATATCTTTTTATCCCATGTCGAATTGTCCTCTTATGGAGAACATTTTCTAATATACCATAGCACCCCATCACAGATAGAACGATAACTCTCTTGTCGTGGTGGTGTAATTCTGCAAACCATTCTACTTGCTGGTTTTGCTGACTGCACGATTCTGTGTGAACAGCAACGTTGGGCGCGAGTGAAACAGGAAGCTACACACTGTCTAAAGCACACTCCCTAAGGAAGCTGTAATTTCCCACCGTGATGTGTCTTTCTGCCGTCGTAAACGATGTCAACACCATCTCAGTTTTCTGGCCCATAAATACAAATGCGGCACGCCTGTTACCATCCACATAAAAGGTTCAGCCGTTCAACATTAATATTAAAGTTTCAATTTTAGCGTACCAACGATGAAGTAGAACATTGCATTACCTCAGTGGACAATACTTTAACGTGACGCCAGCGTGGGCGGGAGTTGCAAGAGAGGGGATGGGCTCTAGACGTTAGGCAGATACATGCAAGAATCAAGGGCGCTTGTTTATAGGCAACACGTACGTCTGCGAATCATGAGCTGTAAGTAGGCTGTTTAGGTTCTTATGTTGGTAACGCCACGTAGCGCTCTACATGAAAATCACTGACTGTGCTGTTTGCAGTCTGTGGCTGGTTTCAATTGTAGTGTTGGGCAGTTGCATGTGAACAGCGAGTAGAGTTACGCAGTTGGAGGTGAGCAGCCAGCAGTGCTGGATGTGGGGAGCGAGATGGCGGAGTTTTGAGAGCGGATGATCTGGACGTGTGTCTATCAGAGAGAGTAAATTTGTGAGAGTGGATGTTGTGAACTGATTATATATATATATATATATATATATATATATATATATATATATATATATATATATATATATATAAACACTTTTGAACACTATTAAGGTAAATACATTGTTTGTTCTTTATCCAAATCTTTAATTTGCTAACTATGCCTATTAGTAGTTAGTACCTTCAGTAGTTTGAATCTTTTATTTAGCTGGCAGTAGTGGAGCTCGCTGTACTTCGAGTAGTTCGAGTAACGAAGAATTTTGTGAGGTAAGTGATTCATGAAAGGTATAGGTTATTGTTAGTAAGGGCCATTCTTTTGTAGGGATTTTTCAAAGTCAGATTACGTAGCGCTAAAAATATTGTGTGTCAGTTTAAGCACAGTCATGTATAATTTTTCTAAGGGGACGTTTCGGAGCTTTTGTATACTCTTAAGAGTAACGTCCAGGGCAGGACCATAGTGACACAGATGTTCGTACGCGCTCAGACACCGAGGCATACCATCGTATAATTCTCAGACAGCATCGGCGCCGCACCCTCTGCTTTTGCGCTTCCAGCGACTTGTACAAGACGGCGGCGTCGTCTAAATACGTTCACTTCTACAGCATGTGGTCTGCTCGCAGCCGCCTGTATCTGAAACCTCCCCTAAATTTCCCAGCGCCTTTCCTTATGTAGAAGTTCGACAATACCAAGCGTGGTTTCCGTCGAAATGTGCTTTGACGTCATTTCTTCCCCCATTCTACATTACAATTCCACATCTATGTACCGACACTACTCACTCATTCGTCAAAGATGAAGCGAGGAAAAATACACTGGCTCATCCGCTGATTCTATGTTGAATATGTAGACTGAGAACTTGGTGATTTTAATCGCAGATAGTTCTTACGTAAAATTGCAAACACTTTACTATGAAGTGAGCTTTTAGTCTCCTTATGCTACACTATGTGATCAAAAGTATACGGACACCTGGCTGAAAATGACTTACAAGTTCGTGGCACCCTCGATCGGTAATGCTGGAATTGAATATGGTGTTGGCCCACCCATAGCCTTGATGGCAGCTTCCGTTTTCACAGGCGCACATTCAGTCAGGTGCTGGAAGGTTTCTTCGGGAATGGCAGCCCATTCTTGACGGAGTGCTGCACTGAGGAGAAGTATCAAAGTCGGTCGGTGAGACCTGGCACAAATTCGGCGTTCCAAAACATTCCAAAGGTGTTCTATAGGATTCAGGTCAGGATTCTGTGCAGGCCAGGCCATTACAGGGATGTTACTGTTGTGTAACCACTCCGCCACAGGCCGTGTATTATGAACAGGGGCTAGACCGCGTTGAAAGATGCAATCGCCATCCCCGAATTGCTCTCCAACTTCGGGAAGCAACAAGGTGCTTTAAACGTCAATGTAGGCATGTGATGTGATAGTGCCACGCTAAGCAACAAGGGGTTCTAGCTCCCTCCATGAAAAACACGACCACACCATAACGCTACCGCCTCCGAATTTAACTGTTGGCGCTATACACGCTAGCAGATGACGTTCACCGGCCATTCGCCGTACCCATACGCCGCCATCGGATCGCCAAATTGTGTACCGTGATTTGTCACTCCACACAACGTTTTTCCACTGTTGAATCGTCCAATGTTTAAGCTTCTTACACCAGGCGAGGCGTCGTTTAGCATTAACCGGCGTGATATGTGGCTTACGAGCAGCCGTTCCACCATGAAATCCAAGTTTTCTCACCGCCCGCCTAAGGGTCATAGAACTTGCAGTGGATCCTAATGCAGTTTGGAATTCCTGTGTGATGATCTGGATAGATTTCAGCCTATTCACATTACGATGCTCTTCCACTTCAAATGGGACTAAACTTCTGAGGTCATCAGTCCCCTAGAACGTAGAACTACTTAAACGTAACTAACCTAAGGACATCACACACATCCATGCCGAGGCAGGATTCGAATCTGCGACCGTACCAGGCGCGCGGTTCCGGACTGAAGCGCCTAGAGCCGCTCGGCCACCACAGCCGACGCTCTTCAACAGCAGACGGTCTATGCCAGTCAACAGACAAGGTCGGCCTGTATGCTTTTGTGCTGTACGTGTCCGTTCACGTTTCCACTTCACTATTACAACGGAAACAATGAACCTAGGGGTGTTTAGGGAGTGGAAATCTCGCGTACCGACTTATGACACAAATGACACCCAATCACCACGTTCGAAGTCCGTGAGTTCCGCGGAGCGCGCCATTCTGCTCTCTCACGATGTCTAATGACTACTGAGGTCACTGATATGGAGTACCTGGCAGTAGGTGGCAGCACAATGCACCTAATATGAAAAACGTGTGTCTTTGGGGATGTCCGGATACTTATGGTCACACATCTAGAATCGTACCAATGTGTTCCTCGCTTTTAACAAGGGCAAGCGCCATACTAAATATTTTAATATTAATGAGAGAAGTGGAACATTGTTAATCCACCAGAGTAGTATTCGGATAGTACTAGGTTCAGCTTTCCGTATAGTCGCCTGTATATTCTAATTACATGATTTCTTTTCACAGCTCAAACGAATACCCCTCAAACCATCTCTGGGTTAGCATTCGCCTCTTGTGACTTTGTAGGCAAAGATACATTAAATTCTAAGCTTCCTCTCTCAATTTTGATGATCATTACGTAGCTAGACTTCCGGTACAAGAAGTCATCATCGTTCTGCCATCAGCTTTGTCAAAAAGGGCTGAGGCGATGAAAGAATTTCAAGGAAATCTCTTGCCCTTCGGTGGGAAACTAACTATAGAAGGAAGAATAATTACAAATAATCAACGATATGACTTTGCAGAAAATAGTGGAAACGACGACATAAAAGACGCATAATGTGTATGTACAAGAAAAGTGCCTTATTACAGGCGGCGGGTAACAATAAAACCAGTCATAAAACTGATGACTTCCCTCCATAAATAAGGTATTTGGCATCATTTACATCGTAGGTAACATACGAGAGCGCTAAAAGGGGATTCAGGTTCGATCCTATTTACTGGAAAACTTTTGAAGCAGGTTGAAGACAGCTGCGTCCTGCGGTATTCGTAACCGGACTCCGTGTGCAGTGAATAAGGCTGCGGTCGGTCGCTACACCTGGGTCCTATCGGACGATACAGCTGTAGACACCTCTTTATGGAGACGTCAGCTCCTGCTCCCATTTGTAAGTCCACGCCCTTACTTTCGCGTTGTCGCTGTCACTGATAGGGGATTGGTGAATTGCGGCCCTAACACATTTAAAAGCAGGCTAAACAAAATAGTCTGCCTGACAAGAAAAGTCAAGCATCTAGAAGACACCTTCGGATGTTAGTATAACTTCGTACGTGTGCACACTTTCGCTGGGTATGTAAATGATTAGAGGAGCAGATCTCTGTGGTAGGTGAACATGCGCCAGAGTGTGTTACTATTCTCAGTGTTCAGTGATTTTACCTGGTAGGGTATACAAGTGGTTTGGACAGCATCAGTTGTTGAGTGATTACTAGAGAGGACCCAAAGATGCCGAGTATTCGTATAATACAGCGTATCAGCAAGACATCTCTTACAACTTCTGGATTAATAGGCCGTGATCGGTGTATAGAACATTCTTCTAACGTTTTCTCTTCAACTGCAGGAAACATTTTCAGAGGCAAAATCGCGAACTGCAAACCAGAACGCGAGAAAGCGCCGAATATAAGGGCAGTGTAGAGGGCACCACAGTCCAACAATTGACGTCGGCTACGAGATTATCTTTGGTAATGGCAACATTCTTGTCGGAGAGTAATCGATCACCATTCTTATGTTGCAATGTTGACATCGATTTTATGTAATTCAACTTCTTCCTTGCATCTAAATCTCAATAGCCTCTCGATACATGCTCGCATGATGCGATAATTTCGATGTGACGCTCGTCTCGCTGAATTTTATTTCGTGCTCAATCTCTTGGTACTTAAACACCATACGGGTGTTAACATTTCTTATCCTGGGAGGAATCTAAATCAGTTCACAACTAAAAGCAATTTTATGGCTCAAATGGCTCCAAGCATTTGAGGTCATAAGTCCCCTAGACTTAGAACTACTTAAACCTAACTAACCCAAGGACATCACTCATATCCATGCCCGAGGCAGGATTCAAACCTGCGACCGTAGCAGGAGCTTGGTTCCGGACTGAAGCGCCTTGAACCGATCGGTCACAGCGGCCGGCCAAGAAATTTTATGTAGATTCGGTATAGCCAAAAGATTTCGTTTATATTTTGACGATCTTAAGGAGTTGTTTATCTTCCAGGTGGGTCTGAAGGTAGTTTCCACACCATACTTGCTCAGCGCTTTTCCAAAACGATCTGCAGTCTTACTGATGAATGGAATAAAATCTTTCCGCATAGACGGTTGTCGTTTCTCGTCGATTCTGATTCTCTCCCTACGACGAAGTGCTCGATGTATCTCCTTCTAAATAGTTCGGTTAAGAAATTTTGTACGCCCTGTCTACCAAAATTTTAATCTCAACTCTTCTTTGTCAGGGATTTTGGTTAGGATCTTTAGCTGATAGCCTTCGGTGTGTACGACTTTCTATACACCCTATGGCCCGACGTGCCGTACCCTCGCTTCGTAACACACTCAAAAAACTTCAGTTGGCCGTTATTCTCCATCGCCATAGTAAATGGTATTTTGGGATTGATCCTGTTGAGATGTATCATGAAGGCATCCAATTTCTCTGCATAGTGCGTCGATACTGCGAAAGTATCGTCGACAAGCTGTACCACGTGGTTTGCCTTTTACTCGTAAACGTCAGGTGCTAAGTCTTAACACCCGTCTGACTGAACACAGGAGGTACTGCTGCCTGGCACATAAGGATAAATCGGGCTTAGTGGTTTGCTTACAAAGAGGGTGAACATGAAACAAAATTAAGTGAGACTATCATCGCATCGAAATATCGCATTACCATTGGCGCTTGTATAGAGAGCTATTAAGATTTATAAACAACAAAATTTTATCAGAAAAGAGAAAGATGTTAAATTAGATACAAATTCGCTGTCGACGTTGCTACCTAAGAATGACAACTGATTACTCTCAGCCAAGAATGTTGGCATTACCACAGATAATCTTGTAATCGACGTCACGTAATCGTCAGTGGTGCCCTCTAATTTTGACATATATTCAGCGCTCTGTCGAGCTCTGGTTGCAGTTTGCCGTTTGACCTCTTAATGTGTCTGCCGCAGTCGTAGAGGAAACATTAAAAGCAAGTTTTCTGTATCGACCACAGCCTATTAGCCGGAAAGTTTCAACTGATATCAGTGACGGCCGCGAAAGCTTACATTGTGTATCGGCTAAGAGTTTAAAAGTAGCCTCATTGTGGGCTTCCATTTTGCTGGCTGGTCGAATTGTGCACTATCTTGATTTGTGGGACACAATTCATCCACCCGTAAATATTATAAAAAATGTGTGTGTGTGTGTCTGCGCGTGCGTGTGTTTTTCGTGCTACTAACGCTATTCGCAATTAATTTCGCAGACTGAATCCACATATGCTACTTGGATCCACATATGCTGCTAAATGCACCTACAAAATTATATCATGGTACCATACATATATGAGGAAATATGAAGTCATGAACACTGAGCTGCATCAAAAACTTCCATACTGTGCATGACGTTTAGATTTATTACTTGCTACTAACTGTATTCGTAATAAAATTTCTAGTCAGCATCTATGTATGCCGCTAAATGTGCGTACACAAATACATCACTGTAGAACATATACTTCAAGAGGTATTACGTCAAACACTGTGATGTGTGAAAAAATGCCGCATCATGCATTATGCTGTGACACATCCATTCTGTAATACTAAGACACTCCTACACACTATTCAACTTAAGGAAATCATTGACACCTTACAGCGCTTTTGACAGCTTTCAAGTGTGAAACGCAAGTGTCTGTAGGCGAAAACATCAGTCATCTGTGGAGCTATGAAAAGGCGTTGTCATAGAGACGTTTACAAAATGGCGCTGTAGACGCGGGAAGCCTCTGTAGCTATATTTTAGCACATACACATATTTCTTCGTACGACTCGTTCATAATTTCAAAGGTGTTTTCATCAATACATAGAAATGAAATTTTTTCGTTATTACACTACAAACACAGTTCATATTTTCTTTCAGTTTGTAATAAAAAAATTGCCAAAATGAGTACTACAGCCATATCGTGTTTCTCAGATAGTTTGTTACTAACAGTAATTGTAATATGAGAGTATTTGAACCTCTTATGAAACACGAGACAGCCGACCGCGGTGGCAGAGCGTTTCTAGGCGCTGCAGGCCGGAACCGCGGGACTGCTACTGTCGCAGGTTCGAATCCTGCCTCGGGCATGGATGTGTGTAATGTCCTTAGATTAGTTAGGTTTAAGTAGTTCTAAGCTCTAGGGGACTGATGACCTAAGATGTTAAGTCCCATAGAGCTCAGATCCATTTGAACCATTTTGAAAACGCGACACACGATGGCAAATATTTACCGAATGTTTTGAATCTCGTTTTTCTTCTACTCATCGTATTCTATTACAACAGTCTTAATTTAATTCCATAGCCCCTGCTACAAATAAGAGCCGTATTGGAACACATCTCGATACAACGCTTCACTAATCCATGTTAGATCCATGTCAACATTTATGTCAATAATGTTTGAAATGGCTCTGAGCACTATGGAACTTAACATCTATGGTCATCAGTCCCCTAGAACTTAGAACTACTTAAACCTAACTAACCTAAGGACAACACACAACATCCAGCCATCACGAGGCAGAGAAAATCCCTGACCACGCCGGGAATCGAACCCGGGAACCCGGGCGCGGTAAGCGAGAACGCTACCGCACGATCACGAGATGCGGGCTACATTTATGTCATGGCAACTGCTTGCATAATTGCCATGTGTTCGAAAGTTGCCTGTAATGTAGGAGAAACAACAACATTCTCTCTCTCATATCCTCTAACACAGCAGGAATTGTGCTCCAGATCTCTCTAATCCGAGGCCAACTAAGCGCATCCATAAGTATTACTTCACTGTAAGTGTTTTTGTTCGTTACCGATCACGACAGCTACACTCTTAGCGTGGAGTCGGCTATTATGGGAGTCAGCACAGAGACAAACAAGGAAGGAGAAATAACCAGTGGCAAGAATCCAAAATGATCTGCACGTAACACTTACAGAATAACAGACTAATGGCTGTCTCTGAGCACTATGCGACTTAACTTCTGAGGTCATCAGTCGCCTAAAACTTAGAACTAATTAAACCAAACTAAAATAAGGACATCACATACATCCATGCCCGAGGTAGGATTCGAACCTGTGACCGTATCGGCCACTCGGTTCCAGAGTGTAGCGCCTAGAACCGCACGGCCACTACGGCCGGCCGAATAATAGAACACTTTAATTTTAAAAGGGAAGAAACAGAACTTCTGGTTAAGAGCTGGCTTGATGTGCTTCCTGTGACTCCTACGAGTGATTATTTTTACACTATTGCTGCTCGCAGAACGCAGGCGAAGTATCGCCTTTCTATAACTCAGTACTCATGCTCTCTAAGTCTGGTACCGAACTGCCCCGACCAGCGATGGGTGGCTGGTTAACTCACAAGGTTAGGCCACGGCTTTGGGATCACGGATTTACTTCAAACTTTGTGCACCTTTAGTAGGCCGTTAAAACAACAATGAGTAAGTAGTAAGATGCACTACTCTAGCATTTCCGAGAAAATCCCAAGAGGAGTTTTACGAGTGTATTGCATAAGTGATGTACTTGCGCGAAAGTGCCTGTTCTAAAAATTCACTGTGGTAAAGTTATTAGCATTCGTGTTCTGCGTGAGGATTATGGACGATGCGTCGGTTCGAATCCCCCAGCCGGCGCAGTAACTCTGGTGTTCGGTCAGAGGATTAGCTGCCCTCTGTAACAAACAGAGCTGAGTGAACTGATCAAAGATGAACTTAAAAAGGTGTCGTGGGCCTTCCTCCCCGAGCAAATGCAAGGAATAACAACGAAAACAAAATGAAAATAGAAAACAAACGCCGGCACGGTAGCTCAGAGTGTTAGGTCAGAGAGCTGGCGGAAAAACCTGAGTAAAAGGATCAACAATCAACGGACGTCATGTGACGTTCGCCATGACCAAATACATCGAACCATGACCGCCAACACTTACTTTTAAACTACTTTTTTATCGCTGGTCACATTATTTTTAACTTATACGGCATCTGAGAGTTAATAAGCCAAAAAATGTTTTTTTTCATGAAGTAATATTGATTTTCATATGTTCTTTGATTATTTACTATTTTTAATTAAATTCTCAACGACGAGGGACAGGCTTGGAAAGCCCAAGTCAAATCTCGATACGTAATTATAGGAATGACGTTATTCACAATCAGTAATATAGCAAGTCACAATATGCCATACCATGACAGTATGTACAATTACTCATCGGATGTTCTCTCAACTTCACACGCTGGAGAATGATATTTGTCATACTGACGTGGAAAATATGAACGGAAACTGCATCTGCTACAACGAATGAAGGCAGTTTTCACGAATTTGCAGGAAATTTTCAGAGTTTCTAAAGGAAACCTTGATTACATTTTGAAAATTAAATAATGTGACCAGTGATGAAAGATATACATTAATAATTTGTTTTGAGCGAGAGTCGAACCTTCGCCTCACACACGCTAGTCTTACGAAACTCTAACGCTATTTACATTCTGTATGTAATTTTATTCGTTGCATTTGTTCGGGCGGACGTGCCACGAAATCGGTTCAAGTTCATCGATGATCCTGTCACCCAGTTTTTGTTTATTACAGAGGGCAACTAACCCTATGACCGAACTCACTGAGCTACCGTGCCGGCCTCACTTGACCACCATTAACTCTAACGACCAGCACCTTCGCACAGATACATTAGCCACATAAGAGATGCGTAAAACATTTTTTGCGATTTTGCTAGAGTATTACAACTTACTAGTGGCACATTATGTTATTTTAGTGGCCAGCTAGAGGTGTAAAGAAGTTTTAAGTAAATCTGTGATCCCACTGTCGTGGGCTCCCCTTCTCAGCATTGACAGGCACCCCTGAACACCATTTTCATGGAGGTGTGGCGCTGCCCGCTCTTACAATTAGTTCGGGTCAGCGTCTTCTTAATGTCGTTTCGCGGTGCTGCGCTGGTCTGTGTGCAGTCGATGCCTTAGAACTGCAGATTTTAGAAAATCTCAACAGTAGATGACGTTTTTGGATTCGGCTGTTACTTGGTAGACGCACATTATCATCAATTACTGCTGAGAACCACGGGCGGCGCTAATTCTTGATTCGAGGCAGCATGTGGCCCGCGGTTCACAGTTTGACGACCTGTGATCTAGCACCTGCATTACATAAATGGCTCATGTGGTCGTTCTACTTCTACATCTACATCTACATGGATACTCTTAACATCACACTTAAATGCTTGGCACAGCGTTCATCGAACCACCTTCACGATTCTCTATTATTCCAATCTCGTATAGCGCACAGAAGGAATAAACACCTATACCTTTCCGTACGACCTCTGATTTCCCTTATTTAATCGTGGTGATCGTTCCTCCCTATGTAGGTCGGTGTCATCAAAATATTTTCACATTCGGTGGAGAGAGTTAGTGATTGGAATTTCGTGAGAAGATTCCGTTGCAACGAAAAACGTCTTTCTTTTAATGATGTCCAGGGAAAATCCTGCATCATTTCTGTGACACTCCCTCCCATATTTCGCGATAATACTAAACGTGCTGTGAACTCCGTCAGTCTTATCCGGTAAGGATCCCAGACCGTCCAGCAGTATTCTAAAAGAGGACGGACTAGCATAGTGTAGGCAGTCTCCTTAATAGGTCTGTTACGTTATGTAAGTGTCCTGCCAATAAAACGCAGTCTTTGGTTAGCCTTCCCCACAACATTTTCTGTATTTTCCTTCCAACTTAAGTTGTTCGTAGTGGTAATACCTAGGTATTTAGTTGAATTTACGGCTTTTAGATTAGACCGGTTTAGCGTGCAGCTGAAGTTTAACGAATTCCTTTCAGCACTTATGTGGATGACTTCACAGTTTTCGTTATTTAGGTCAACTGACAATTCTCGCACGATACAGATATATTTTCTAAATCGTTTTGCAGTTTGTTTTGAGCTTCTGATGACTTTATCAGTCAATAAACGACAGTCTCATCTGAAAACAACCGAAGAGATTGTCTCCCAAATCGTATATATAGATAAGGAGCAGCAAAGGGTCTAAAGCACTACCTTTGGGAACGCCACAAATCACTTCTGTTTTACTCGGTGACTTTCTGTCAGTTACTACGAACTGTGACCCCTCTGACAGGAAATCACAAAAAACGTTCAAATGGCTCTGAGCACTATGGGACTTGACATATACGGTCATCAGTCACCTAGAACTTGTTGTTGTTGTTGTTGTTGTCTTCAGTCCTGAGACTGGTTTGATGCAGCTCTCCTTGCTACTCTATCCTGTGCAAGCTGCTTCATCTCCCAGTACCTACTGCAACCCACATCCTTCTGAATCTGCTTAGTGTACTCATCTCTCGGTCTCCCTCTACGATTTTTACCCTCCACGCTGCCCTCCAATGCTAAATTTGTGATCCCTTGATGCCTCAAAACATGTCCTACCAACCGATCCCTTCTTCTAGTCAAGTTGTGCCACAAATTTCTCTTCTCTCCAATACTATTCAATACCTCCTGATTAGTTATGTGATCTACCCATCTAATCTTCAGCATTCTTCTGTAGCACCACATTTCAAAAGCTTCTAGTCTCTTCTTGTCCAAACTAGTTATCGTCCATGTTTCACTTCCATACATGGCTACACTCCAAACAAATACTTTCAGAAACGACTCCCTGATACATAAATCTATATTCGATGTTAACAAATTTCTCTTCTTCAGAAACGCTTTCCTTGCCATTGCCAGTCTACATTTTATATCCTCCCTACTTCGACCATCATCAGTTATTTTACTTCCTAAATAGCAAAACTCCTTCACTACTTTAAGTGTCTCATTTCCTAATCTAATTCCCTCAGCATCACCCGATTTAATTTGACTACATTCCATTATCCTAGTTTTGCTTTTGTTGATGTTCATCTTATATCCTCTTTTCAAGACACTGTCCATTCCGTTCAACTGCTCTTCCAAATCCTTTGCCGTCTCTGACAGAATTACAATGTCATCGGCGAACCTCAAAGTTTTTACTTCTTCTCCATGAATTTTAATACCTCCTCCAAATTTTTCTTTTGTTTCCTTTACTGCTTGCTCAATATACAGATTGAATAACATCGGGGAGAGGCTACAACCCTGTCTCACTCCTTTCCCAATCACTGCTTCCCTTTCATGCCCCTCGACTGCCATCTGGTTTCTGTACAAATTGTAAATAGAACTTAGAACTACTTAAACCTAACTAACCTAAGGACAGCACACAACAACCAGTCATCACGAGGCAGAGAAAATCCCTGACACCGCCGGGAATCGAACCCGGGAACCCGGGCGCGGGAAGCGAGAACGCTACGGCACGACCACGAGCTGCGGACAGGAAATTACAAATCCAGTTACATAACTGAGACGATTTTCCATAAGCACGCAATTTCACTATGAGCCGCTTGTGTGGTACAGTGTCAGAAGCCTTCCGGAAATGCAGAAATATGGAATCGATCTGAAATCCCTTGTCAATAGCACTCAACACATCATATGAATAAAGAGCTAGTCGTGTTTCACAGGAACGATGTTTTCTGAACCCATGTTGACTCTGTGTCAATAGACAGTTTTCTTTGAGGTATTTCGTAATGTTCGAAAATAATATACGTTCCAAAATCTTGCTGCATATCGACGTTAACGATATGGGCCTGTAATTTAGTGCATTACGTCTACTACCTTACTTGAATATTGGTGTCATCTGTGCAACTTTCCAGTCTTTGGCTACGGCTCTTTCGCCGAGCGAACGGTTGTATAGGTTTGTTAAGTATGGAGCTAATGCATGAGCATACTCCGAAAGGAACCTAATTGGTCAACAGTCTGGACTAGAAGGCTTGCTTTTATTAAGTTGTTCAAGTTGCTTTACTACTCCTTGATATTTACTGCTACGTTACTCATGTTGGCAGCTGTTCTGTATTCGAATTCTGGAATATTTACTTCGTCTTCTTTTGTGGAGACATTTCGGAAGGCTGTGTTTAGTAACTCCAATTTGGCAGCGCTGTCTTCGGTAGTATCTCCATTGCTATCGCCCAGTTTGCTTGGCACGTATATCATCGCATATTCTACGGCTGCAGCTATTGCTAGTGGCTTTCCTTGAGAATTGTAACCATACAACAGAGCTTTCTCCCTTATGGTTAATACACTATATTAACTAACCTGGAGAGCCTGTTGTACCAAGTGCCCACTCTCCACGTGTATTCCTGAACATCACTACGGCTTTCTGGCAATGTGACTTTCGTATCGAAGTAAAACAGCGTTAATCCTCAATACCCTGAAGTTTCTTCAGAGGTTATAAAAAATGGTTCAAATGGCTCTGAGCACTATGGGACTTAACTACTCTGGCCATCAGTCCCCTAGAACTTAGAACTACTTAAACCTAACTAACCTAAGGATATCACACACATCCATGCCCGAGGCAGGATTCGAACCTGCGACCGTAGCTGTCGGGCGGTTCCGGACTGCCCGCCTAGAACCGCTAGACCACCGCGGCCGGCTCAGATGTTATCCACCTGACTCTTTACACAGATGTGGACAGTAGAGGCCATATTAAACTCGTTTGCATCTCGCTGAGACCACATTTAAAACTATCAATTCCAGTCTGATAAGAACAACCAGCAGAAAACTATACGCTATGAAGTTCTGCATCTAGTCAGAAAGACGGGCCCATATTACACAGGCTTGAGTAATAGCTTCTGGAAGTCAAGGAACATGACATTATCTTGTCCCTCATGATCCAAACGGAAGTAACTTATATAAATGTCGGTCATTTCAGCGTTTGTGGAGTTATTCAAAGAAGTCATCGAACTGTGCAATGAAACAGTTTGGGAAAAAAATCATGGTTTAATTTACTAAGTGGAAATTAATTCAACGGCAAATAAATTTCACAAAGTTGTGTAGACATATTTGTTTCGGTATGGACACCAGCAATCCCGCTGCCATTGAGAGGTATGGGAGACTGCTTGAACATTTGTTCACTACCATCACGTGCTTCATGGGCAACGTGTCGGTACATGGGTTGTGTTATGCGCTGTGAGGGTAGCTTTCGGAGAGAATGGAAAGGTGTGCTGTTAACAAGAGAACATTACCAACTTACGTCATATCTTAAACATAAAAAAGCTCATTTGCAAGATATCGGCCCCAGAAACAGATACTGCGCGTAAATTTGGGCCATAATTCTGATATTACCCAGTTATCACCTTCTGCGCGTACTGCATTTAAACATTCGCAGGCAGCGGTTGCTCGTCACTCGCAACACTCCACTGCTGCCGAAATATTGCACAGCGGAGCGGTAGGGAACGAACAAGCGGTAGTGCTTCGTTCGTTGTGTCAAAGTGCGCAGTTTCTACAGTAAAGATGGTATCAGCGATGTCTTTCCTTTGAAGAATTTCGCATTGCAATTCACAAATGCAGTGTAAATTAACGAAATGAATCTACAGCTACATACTTACTCCAAGACACAGTACGGTGCATGGCGGAGGGTACGTTATTCTTCCCCTAATAATTTCCCTTCCTGTTCTGTTCGATAACAGAACGAGGGAAAAGCGACTGTCTATATGACTCCGTAAGAGTTCTAATTTCTTTTAACTCTCGTTCGACGCCCTTACGCGAAATTTTCGTTGGATGCAGTAAGATCGTTCTGCAGTTAGCTTCAAACGCCGGTTCTCTACATTTTCCCAGTAGTGATCCTCTGAAAGAACGTCGCCCTCTCTCCATGGATTCCCCTTTGAGTTTCTGAAACATTTCCGAACTTACATGTGACAAACATAGCAGACGTCTTTCGAACTTCTCCCATGTCTGCCTTTAATCCGACCTACTGCGGATCAAAGATACTCGGGCAGTAATAACGTTCTGTATGCGGTCTCTTTTTACAGATGAATCACTATACTTTGCTAAAACCCTTCCCAATAAAGCCAAGGCAACCATTCATCTGCCCCACTACAATCCGTTCATGCTCGTCCCAATTCATAACTCTTTGCAACGCTACGTCTAGATATTGTGTCTATCTGACTGTCAATAAGCAGACTATGTAATGTAATAAAATAAAAATTATTTATGTCTCTTTTTCTTTGCTATCAGTGTAATGTAATAGAGTGAATATGAGCCGTGACTTATATAAAAAAGAAACACACATTAATGCAATGGCTCAGTATAAAAGAGGAATAAATAACGTAGGAATATTATTAACAGTGCAATATGTTGTTTAATTTAGCCAGACGTGTGTAAGCACCCAGTAAACTAGCTCAGTTCTCAGGGTAGTTACGTAATCGTCGATAATGAATTGTCCTTTTCTTATTTACCCTACACTACAGATATTATTCCAGGCTCGAGAGAAGTCGTGCGCTCATTGAACCAGAGAATATTTTTCGATGTACACTACTGTAATATGTAATTTAACATCGTGGTTTCGTCTCGATTCCCCAATATTAGATAACAAGACTAGCATCTACAAATGAAATCCTATAATGGAACTACAATCCTGTGACCAGACCTTTCCTGCCTGGGATGTTATCTCGTTATATAAATAAAATATGTAAATAAAATTGTTAAATTATTAGTAGCTGCCTCTGGTCTCGTGGGATCTGAAATAAGGTTAACTGTCCTATCCGACGGCACGCGTCGTAGATGAGCTAAAAGAAATATGCTAAAGATTTTTCTAAGATGGCGCCTAACAATGAAAATTCTTTGATAAGGCCCATACCTACTTAAGACACTCCAGGTATCAGACTACCAACTGATTGACCACGCACACAAATTCTTTTCACACAATAACCATTATATTTTTCGAGTTTTAAGTACGGCAAGATGAGCTTTACACAAGAACGTCCGAGGAAAGATATTTCATGCATATAAGCGCAAGAGTTGGTTCAAATGGCTCTGAGCACGATGGGACTTAACATCTGTGGTCTTCGGTCCCATAGAACTTAGAACTACTTAAACCTAACTAACCTAAGGACGTCACACACACATACATGCCCGAGGCAGGATTCGAACCTGCGACCGTAGCGGTCACGCGGTTCCAGACTGAAGCGCCAGAACAGAACAGCCACACCTGCCGGCATAAGCCCAAGAGTACGTGCAATAACATGTCCATTGTAGTTCTCTCTCTTCTTCTTTGGCATACTTGTCAATTATTTATAAAATTTGTCGTAACATTTAGTGTACACTTTTTTTAAACCCAAGCCAAGTCCACCCAGGAGAAACAGTACAACTACCTTGCATTAACTTACATTTTTATACATTTAGAGTTAGCTGTCATTAATCAAACCAACTAGAAATTCTGTTTAATTCATCAAGTATTCTCCTACAGTGACTAAACGACGACATCTTCCAGTACATCACAGCATCATCAGGAAAAAGTCACAGGTTGCTGTTGAAACTGTCCGTCAAATCATTTATGTATACATAGAATAATAGTGGTCCAATTTCACTTCCAGAGGCACTCTCTGATGAATACTCGCCGTCTAGGACGACGTATTGAGTCCTATCAAGAAGTCTTCGAGACACTCAAGTCACTGTAGATGTATTTCGCATCAATGTACTTTTCGTTAACAGTCTGCAGTGGGGTACCGTGCCAAATGCTTTTCGGGAACCTAGGAATAACGAACCTGCATGTTGCCCTTTATCCATAGTTAGCTGGATATCAGGTGAAAAACGGACAAGCTGGATTTCACATGAGGGATGCTTTTTGTATCCCTTCTGATTTCTGCACAGAATCCTTTCCATCTCAACGGGTTTCATTGCATTCGAACTGAGAATATGTTCAAGAATTGTACAGCAAAATGATGTTAAGGATATTGGTTTGTAATTTTGTGGGTCTTACTTTTACTTTTTTCCATACTAGAGCCACCTGCGCTTTCTTCCGGTCGTTTGCGACTAAAAAAATGGTTCAAATGGATCTAAGCGCTATGGGACTTAAGTCCTGAGGCCATCAGTGCCGCCGGCCGCAGTGGCCATGCGGTTCTAGACGCTACAGTCTGGAACCGCGCGACGGCTACAGTCGCAGGTTCGAATCCTGTCTCAGGCATGGATGTGTGTGATGTCCTTAGGTTAGTTAGGTTTAAGTAGTTCTAAGTTCTAGGGGACTGATGACCAAAGAAGTTAAGTCCCATAATGCTCAGAGCCATTTTTTAACCATCAGTGCCCTAGACTTAGAACTAATTAAACCTAACTAACCTAAGGACAGCACACACAATCATGCCCGAGGCAGAATTCTAACTTGCGGCAGCAGCAGCAGCAGCGCGGTTCCGGATTGAAGCGCCTAGAACCGCTCGGTCACAGAGGGCGGCCATTTGCCACTTCCTGCTGGCGAGAAGATTCGCGATAAATGCCAACTAGTTAAGGGGCTAACGGCACCGAGTCACCGTCAAAACCGAACTGGGATTCCATCCGGACCTTTCGTGTCGTTAAGTACTGGAGTGCTGTTTATGTGGGGGGTTCAGTTTCGTCAAGCCGCGCAGTCGGTTTGCGCGTGAGCCACGAGAAACGCATGTTCTAGCCGCTACAACTGGGGGCGCTTCAGCTATCTAGATTCTGCTGTCGGAGTTTTCATTCACCGTGGAGCAAGCAAGGGGTAAACAAAGGCTGCGTCATACCGGCTGAAAGCGAGGTTGCTGTCATATGCTTCAGCCGGCCGCTGAATTGGGCCGACGAGCTGGACAGGCCACTGACACGCTGCTTTGAGTCCTTTGTGTTGTAACTTACTCAGTCTTTACCGTCGCTTTTTACGTAAATCTGACTTGTCACCTTTTTCGTGTCAAATGATATGAAACACATCAGTTTGCTACCAGAGATCATAGCGACTGTCCAAATTCTAAACAACAATGTACTTCATGTAAACTGCCTGTATCAGGACACTAGACTCTTAACAGGTGTATGTTGGTCCAGTGCTTAGCCAACGCGCCGATGGGGTTCTGTATTTCTGAGGGCCAACCGTAACAGCCACACCTGTCAAACTTGACTGAATTACTTGCAAAGTAGCTAACAGTACGTTGAACACCAGCACATTTAATCCGAGAATGAAACTATCACTAAAATTACACTGTGTATGGTCCCTATAATTTCACGTGTTACTAGCACCCATCCACATACTTTGCCATGACCTAGAAACACAATTAGATATCATGTCATAGATAGTAAATCGTATATATGAATATATAGATGAGACTGAAATTGTCACTACACCTTGCAAATAATTGTTAACGCTTATTGCATGAAAGGTGACAATGTGTCTTTATTATCATACTAGTGCAGGTTGGAACGACAGTGGAAATGAAACGGCAGTCGGAACTCAGTCCCAGGATGGAAGGCCCACACAGGTGTGTTGGTCCCACCTAAACACACGAAGTAGCAACACGGACGTTGGGACAGCGGAGCACTGGGGCACAACAGAGCCGCGACCAGCCGGTGTTGCAGCCGATGGGAAGGATAGTACTTAGGAAAATCTTGGACGCAGCTGAAAGCAACGAGGAAGCGTCGTCTCGGAAACCATTAGGCTGGGTTATTTCCACGGATTTTTACTCAGTGGCTTACCATTGTACGAGTATAGGTTTTTCCTCGGAAACTTTCCTCGCTTGACGGCAAAAGACTAAAATATGGCTGGTCGGAGTCTGGAAGAATCTGTAGAGAGGGAGAATAAACCGTGGTTTCGGGAATATGATTCTCTTTCGAAATTACGAGGATGGAGACCCGAGCTTTGCTGGGAGGCCAGCAGTGGAGAGACGTGGTCTTCCATGGTGACCGCCCGTGTGTGACGGTCGCTCTGTATCATATTCGTTGGTACAGACGGACTTGCTGTTTTTACTCTCAGGAGAGTTTATACACTCCTGGAAATTGAAATAAGAACACCGTGAATTCATTGTCCCAGGAAGAGGAAACTGACACATTCCTGGGGTCAGATAAATCACATGATCACACTGACAGAACCACAGGCACATAGACACTGGCAACAGAGCATGCACAATGTCGGCACTAGTACGGTGTATATACACCTTTCGCAGCAATGCAGGCTGCTATTCTCCCATGGAGACGATCGTAGAGATGCTGGATGTAGTCCTGTGGAACGGCTTGCCATGCCATTTCCACCTGGCGCCTCAGTTGGACCAGCGTTCGTGCTGGACGTGCAGACTGCGTGAGACGACGCTTCATCCAGTCCCAAACATGCTCAATGGGGGACAGATCCGGAGATCTTGCTGGCCAGGGTAGTTGACTTACATCTTCTAGAGCACGTTGGGTGGCACGGGATACATGCGGACGTGCATTGTCCTGTTGGAACAGCAAGTTTCCTTGCTGGTCTAGGAATGGTAGAACGATGGGTTCGATGACGGTTTGGATGTACCGTGCACTATTCAGTGTCCCCTCGACGATCACCAGAGGTGTACGGCCAGTGTAGGAGATCGCTCCAGACACCATGATGCCGGGTGTTGGCCCTGTGTGCCTCGGTCGTATGCAGTCCTGATTGTGGCGCTCACCTGCACGGCGCCAAACACGTATACGACCATCATTGGCACCAAGGCAGAAGCGACTCTCATCGCTGAAGACGACACGTCGCCATTCGTCCCTCCATTCACGCCTGTCGCGACACCACTGGAGGCGGGCTGCACGATGTTGGGACGTGAGCGGAAGACGGCCTAACGGTGTGCGGGACCGTAGCCCAGCTTCATGGAGACGGTTGCGAATGGTCATCGCCGATACCCCAGGAGCAACAGTGTCCCTAATTTGCTGCGAAGTGGCGGTGCGGTCCCCTACGGCACTGCGTAGGATCCTACGGTCTTGGCGTGCATCCGTGCGTCGCTGCGGTCCGGTCCCAGGTCGACGGGCACGTGCACCTTCCGCCGACCACTGGCGACAACATCGATGTACTGTGGAGACCTCACGCCCCACGTATTGAGCAATTCGGCGGTACGTCCACCCGGCCTCCCGCATGCCCACTATACGCCCTCGCTCAAAGTCCGTCAACTACACATACGGTTCACGTCCACGCTGTCGCGGCATGCTACCAGTGTTAAAGACTGCGATGGAGCTCCGTATGCCACGGCAAACTGGCTGACACTGACGGCGGCGTTGCACAAATGCTGCGCAGCTAGCGCCATTCGACGGCCAACACCGCGGTTCCTGGTGTGTCCGGTGTGCCGTGCGTGTGATCATTGCTTGTACAGCCCTCTCGCAGTGTCCGGAGCAAGTATGGTGGGTCTGACACACCGGTGTCAATGTGTTCTTTTTTCCATTTCCAGGAGTGTAGTTAGAACAATTCAAATGGTTCAAATGGCTGTGAGCACTATGGGACTTAACATCTCGGGTCATCAGTTCCCTAGAACTTAGAACTAGTTAAAACTAACTCACCTAAGGACATCACACACATCCATGCCCGAGGCAGGATTCGAACCAGCGACCGAAGCGGCCTCGCGCTTCCAGACTGCAGCACCTAGAACCTTACGGCCACTTCGGACGGCGTTAGAACTGTTAGGCGCTGTACTGTTGTGAACATATACGTTTCTGGACTTCATCTCTGGGTTGGAAGTCGTCGTTGAGTACTCAACGTTCAGTAATTGAGGGCACTCATTCTGCCTATACTTAAGTTGAGACGTCATTTGAACTCCGTCCTTGTGGTTGGAAGTTCGCGTTTCTCTTCTGTAGAACACCGGGAGGAGTAGACAGTATTAGAGTATATTAGTCAGAGGACCGTCTTCTCCCGTCCGAGTGTTTCAAAGAGTTTTGTTTGTGGCTGGTGTTCACACATCGTCGCAGACGAGTATGAGAAAAAACCACTCCAACGCATCAGACGCAGTACATACGGTGATATCGCAAATTGCTTCAGGCTATAAAGCTAAACAGTTGTGATCACGTTAGTTTATTTCCACTGAGGTTCCACACCACTGTAGATCATTTTGGAAGTAGTGTCTTCTAGTGTTTAGTACGTAGATGATGTCAACCATTTCGCGTTATTTACGTTAGATCGCCTAGCCTTAAAAAGGGAAAGAATGGGCAATTGAGCTGCAATTTTAGTTAGGAAATATAGAGAATTGTACTTAAATCGTCGATTTTAATCTATATTAAATATATTGAGCAATATCGTTTATCATTTAGTAGTATTAGTTGCCTTCCTCATTCATTTATGTTTAGGTTTTAATTGATATTTTAAAAAGAATAAATAGATCCTAAGATATGCTTAGGGGGTAGAAAGACAGTGGCAGATCATCATTTTAGCGTTTATTATTTTCCGTTGCGCACATTCATTTTACACCCGCCTGGTGTAGCATCTTGAAACTGATGTGACAAAAGTCGTAGGACAGAGATACGCACATATACAGATGGCGGTGCTACTGCGTTCAAAAGATATAAAAGGGCAGCGCATTGAATTATCTATCTTTTGTACTCAGGTGATTGGTTTGGAAAGATTCACGACGTAATTATGGCAGCACGATGGGAATTAATAGACTCTGAACGCTGAATGGTTGTTGCAGCTAGACGCACGGGGGGTTCCATTTCGGAAACTGTTAGTGAATTCAATATTCTGAGATGCACAGTGCCAAGGGTGTGCAAAGATTACCAAACTTCAGGCATTACCTCTCACTACGTACAACGCAGTGGACGACTGGATTCACTTAACGATTGAAAGCAGCGGTGTTTCAATAGGGTTGCCAGTGCTAACAGACAATAAACACTGCGTGACCTAACGCCAAAAGCCAATGTGGGACGTATGACGAAAATTTTCGTTAGGACAATGCCCCGTAATTTGGCGTTAATGGGCTATGGGAGCAGAAGATCGACACGAGTGCCGTTGCTAAGAGCACGACATCGCACGCAGAGCCTCTCTTGGGCTCGTGGCAGTATCGGCTGGATCAAAGACGACTGGACAAACGTGGAGTCCCGACTTCAGTTGGTAAGACTTGACGTCAGGGTTTGACCATGCCACATATCCCACGAACCATGCACCCAGATTGTGAACAACTAAATGTGCAAGGTGTCGGTGACTCCATAACTGTGTGAGCTGTTGTTACATGGATTGCACTGGGTCCTCTGGTGCAACTGAACCGATAATTGACTGGAACTGATTATGTTCGGCTACTTGGAGACCATCTGCGCTAGTCATGGACTTCATGTTCCCGAACAACGATGGTATTTTTAGGGATGACAGCGCAACATGTCACAATATCGCAGTTGTTTGGGACACCCAGATCGCCCGACACGAATGCCATCGAATATTTGTGAGATGGAAAAGACTGAACTGCTTGTGCTCAAAATGATCCACCGGCAACAATTCCGCTATTATGGACGGCTATAGAGGCATCACGGCTGAGAATTTCTGCGGCCGGCTTCCAACGACTTCTTGTGTCCGTGCCACGACGAGCTGCAGCACTACACCGGTCAAAAGGAGGTTAGACACTGTATTAGGTGGTATTCCATTAGTTCTGTCGCCTCACTGTATACTCTGGGGAAGTTGTTACACTCGTAAATAAACCCCAGATAAGTGTGTTAAAATCATGATGTACTGTCGAGAGCCAGCTTCTTCCAGTTTCGCAGTTGTACACTTACGACACATAATTCCAGCTGCTTGGATCAAAAGTCGCAGTGCGTAACTTTTGCCCCCAGACCCGACACTATCAGTACGCAAGACAAAGTTACTTGCGCCAAACACCCACAATAATAATTTCCCATCATTATCCTCTGTTTTAAACTGTACCTGTCACGCGGGTCATGCCCCCACATCAGCAGGGTAGTTTAGGAAATGTCGGCAGTTTCGCAACAAACACAAAATTACGGAAATCTCTCTCTGTCGCAACCAAATGGTCAGCTTTCAGATAGTACACACCGGACAGTAAACGAAGCCAGGTTACCTACATGAATTGTGATAATGACGTCGCTACTGGCATAAGCTAGGATCATTGTTTGATAACTTCAAAGTTTGCCAGTTAGTACCAACAAAATGTAATTAGTCAATATCCAAAGTCACTTCCTACAGGACTTGACTTTCAAAAACATTATTTATATAATATGTGCAAAGACAGTGAGGATTTTGGCATAACTGCGGAGTCTGCTCTCGGTACCTATCGCTCTAGACTCCAATGGCGTCCTCCACGAACAATGGCGGATTCTCCTTGCTGCTGCCCCTTCAGGGCTACAGTGGTGTTTCATCATCACCTTTCAGAATTGTTACTGTTTTTGAAAGAATAATACATTTCATCGTCAGCTGCAAGTGAGACGATACGTGCAAGAATTTTAGCTCACCACCAACTACACTCCTGGAAATGGAAAAAAGAACACATTGACACCGGTGTGTCAGACCCACCGTACTTGCTCCGGACACTGCGAAAGGGCTGTACAAGCAATGATCACACGCACGGCACAGCGGACACACCAGGAACCGCGGTGTTGGCCGTCGAATGGCGCTAGCTGCGCAGCATTTGTGCACCGCCGCCGTCAGTGTCAGCCAGTTTGCCGTGGCATACGGAGCTCCATCGCAGTCTTTGACACAGGTAGCATGCCGCGACAGCGTGGACGTGAACCGTATGTGCAGTTGACGGACTTTGAGCGAGGGCGTATAGTGGGCATACGGGAGGCCGGATGGACGTACCGCCGAATTGCTCAACACGTGGGGCGTGAGGTCTCCACAGTACGTCGATGTTGTCGCCAGTGGTCGGCGGAAGGTGCACGTCGACCTGGGACCGGACCGTAGACTCCTGGGGTATCGGCGAGGACCATTCGCAACCGTCTCCATGAAGCTGGGCTACGGTCCCGCACACCGTTAGGCCGTCTTCCGCTCACGCCCCGACATCGTGCAGCCCGCCTCCAGTGGTGTCGCGACAGGCGTGAATGGAGGGACGAATGGAAACGTGTCGTCTTCAGAGATGAGAGTCGCTTCTGCCTTGGTGCCAATGATGGTCGTATGCGTGTTTGGCGCCGTGCAGGTGAGCGCCACAATCAGGACTGCATACGAACGAGGCACACAGGGCCAACACCCGGCATCATGGTGTGGGGAGCGATCTCCTACACTGGCCGTACACCTCTGGTGATCGTCGAGGGGACACTGAATAGTGCACGGTACATCCAAACAGTCATCGAACCCATCGTTCTACCATTCCTAGACCGGCAAGGGAACTTGCTGTTCCAACAGGACAATGCACGTCCGCATGTATACCGTGCCACCCAATGTGCTCTAGAAGGTGTAAGTCAACTACCCTGGCCAGCAAGATCTCCGGATCTGTCCCCCATTGAGCATGTTTGGGACTGGATGAAGCGTCGTCTCACGCGGTCTGCACGTCCAGCACGAACGCTGGTCCAACTGAGGCGCCAGGTGGAAATGGCATGGCAAGCCGTTCCACAGGACTACAACCAGCATCTCTACGATCGTCTCCATGGGAGAATAGCAGCCTGCATTGCTGCGAAAGGTGGATATACACTGTACTAGTGCAGACATTGTGCATGCTCTGTTGCCTGTGTCTATGTGCCTGTGGTTCTGTCAGTGTGATCATGTGATGTATCTGACCCCAGGAATGTGTCAATAAAGTTTCCCCTTCCTGTGACAATGAATTCACGGTGTTCTTATTTCAATTTCCAGGAGTGTATTACAATCCGTAACATTGTCTATGGGCTATCACCTATCCTCTTCAACCTGGCACTTGAGAAGGTAATGCGGGATTTCAACAAAGAAAACAAGGGGTATCACCTGTCCTCTTCAACCTGGCACTTGAGAAGGTAATGCGGGATTTCAACAAAGAAAACATCAAGGGCATTCAAATTTCTAATGAACACATTACATATCTGGTCTATGCAGACGACATTGCATATTAGCATGCACACAAGAAGATCTGAAGAGAAGTATCCAGACCTTGGAGCTATTGGCAGCTAGGATCGGTCTACAAATTAGCTCTGAAAAGACAGAGTATATGACCATAGGAAGAAAGATCCAGAGCTATCAAGATTTAATGGTGAACAACACTAGGTATAAACATGTGAAAGAGTTCAAATACCTTGGATCATTTTTTACAGAAGTAACATCAACTGAAGCAGAGATAAAAGCACGACTACAGGCAGGAAACAGATACTATCACTCTCTAGACCCTATATTAAAATGTAGAAGTGTCTCTCAACAACTAAAGCTACGGTTGTATAAGACATTAATAATGCCAGTAGTACTTTATGGTTCTCAAACCTGGAGCACTCGAAAACAAGACCTTAAGGGACTGCTAACATTTGGAAGGAAAGTCCTCAGGAAAATATTTGGACCAGTCAGAGATCAGACTACTGGAGAATGGAGAAGACGCCATAACACTGAATTAGAAGAGCTGTACAAGGAGCCTAACATCTTGGGAGTGATGAGAAGCAAAAGACTGCAATGGGCTGGACATGTTGTTACAATGGAGACAACAAGATGGCCCAAAATCACAATGGACTGGATCCCGTCAGGCAGCAGACCAGTGGGAAGACCTAGAAAGAGGTGCATCGATGGAGTGAGAGAAGACCTGTTGCAGCTGGGAGTCACGGAAAACTGGAGACAGACAGCAGAAGACAGAGACGGATGGAGAGCTGTGACTGTGGTGGCGCGCGGTCCTCTGGGCCTGATCGCGTGAATGAATGATGATGAACATTATCTAGCTCCACTTTGGCAATGACTCTTACCGTCACCCTAAACGCTTTCACGGGTTCGGAAAGAAGAAGTTTTGCTGCTGCAAACTACACAGTACTTTTGCTTAGGGGAGAGTTCGTATCCATCCGCCAGCCTTCGCACTTTCCAGAAGCTGTGACTACAACCACGCACTGATATTCTGCGTTTCTCGGCCAACACAGTCCTGCTCTTCGACTATGGTGGAGTCCACTCACTTCTGTTACTCGTGAATTAAGTTCTATCATCTGAATTAAAACCTGATTATCTCGTGATCTCGTTGTGTGTTGTGGTTTTGGCCACCACCATACTAACAATATTCTACATGCAGTTACTCGCTCAGTTCTTTCTTTAATTACTTTAATTTAACTAATCACTGGTGTGGGGTACAGTGAACATGTACAGTGGACTGCCGTACCACTGCGATGTCTCATTGTCAAGGCAGAACCTATAGATGAGAGAGCTTCCAAGTATTTTGGCATCCTAGGGACTTCTTGGGAGACCCTACGAGATTAGTGTTATCACATTAAATCCAGCGGTATGTTCCTGTAAGTTTCTCCTTGTGTGTTTTAGATGGCTTACACAGGCTTTCTCCAAAATCATACTGATTACTGTGCATGACAGTTTCTTGCATCAAGTTTCATACAGCTGGGTGTGTTTTCTTTTAATTCTATACCTCATAGTGCCCTATTAGGCACTATGAGGTTAAATAAGGTTACACTTAACTACATTTGTTATTCTGTACGATTCTTTCCTTCAGTCATTAATTTAGTTCTGTAGGCATTAGATTACTTGCAGAAAGCGTGTCATGCAAGCAGTTATTGTTTAAAGCAATCTTTCAGGACTTGATTTTAAGGTTGTGCCTTGGATCTGTTGCAAGTGACAATTGTGAATGGGATCTGGAGTTACACCACCTTTCCCTCTCTTTGTTATTGGTAGCGAAACAACTAATATATTGCTAAATGGATGTGATAAAAATGTTGCTTTTTAGGGATGCTGTGCTGTGACTTTCTTTGGATCATTAATTTTCAAGAAAACAAAATATATTATGTTCTTATTATTCTGGATCTGGCTTTCTATAAAAAGAACATTGTTTCGTTACTGTAACCGACTATAAAGTTCAACATATCTTTCTTCCTTTACAGTTATTGAAAAGGCTACTGAAAAGTATTTCGTTATCAATACTGATGTTACAGTATGCAGTGTTTGTTCTACATCAAAACTGGTCCGCCCTAACAGCTGAGGACGCTGCGGTGCCTGTAGAGCTACCTCGGTGCAACACCGTGAGTCTCTTGGTGTGCAAAAGGGAAGGAGTTAACGTTTCCGTAGAAGACGGAGGTGGCGAGAGGTAGATCGTCGGACAGTGCTTTCATGCGTACAGGGACCTTCCTAAAGCATTCGGTAAAATTTGAACGCGATCCTATGCTTATCCCTCCTGTTGTTCACACTGGACTCGCATTCGGGAGGACGACGGTTCAATCCCGTCTTCGGCCATCTTGATTTAGGTTTTCCGTGATTTCCCTAAATCGTTTCAGGCAAATGCCGGGATGGTTCCTTTGAAAGGGCACGGCCGATTTCCTTCCCAATCCTTCCCTAACCCGAGCTTGCGCTCCGTCTCTAATGACCTCGTTGTTGACGGGACGTTAAACACTAACCACCACCACCACCTCCTGTTGTTCTCCCCTGTGTGGTACGTTCAAGCAACATTAACACGTATGCGAATAGAACGGTAAAGGGTTCCTCTGAGAATCCACAATTCGGCAACACTCTCAGTGCCACCCACGCACCTTTTGTTTCTGCACGTTAGAAATTCACCTTCAGAAATTTCGACGCCAAATAAGCCTGGTGGCTGCTCTAGCGCCTGACGGTTATGCAATTCCTTTGGCACCATTTAGGTACGGTTGCGCCCGCTTGATGTCGCAAGGCGCCACACTTTTGCGCCGTTACAGAAGAAGGCTGTAGTCACCTTTGAGACAAATTTCCATCTTACGCGTTTCAGTTGGAGGCAGTTACTGGGTTTAGGAAAAGAGATCTTTAATTATGTTATGCAGAGACACTTTAAGTGTGTAAAAAAATCCTCAGATAAACAGCAACTAGAACTAATCCAAGATTTAATTTAAGAGCAGAAACACTGGTCAAGCTACTGCTTGAACAACCTGTGGTCCCCTACCTCTACCAGTCGGCACTTTACATAGCCGGAGGTTATTAACACTTTTCTAGAATCACTGGCACATTGTTAAGCACGCCTGTAGGTATTCGCAAATTAGGTGAAGAATACAAATACAACTGCTCCAAAATAAATGGCAGAATACAAAAAAAGGTCCGTTAATATCAAGGAGCAAGGAAGTCGGTGGGGAAGGGGCGGGGGGAGAGGGAGGGGGACACGGCGTGCCATATGCAAACAACATGTGCACATGTGCTCAGATTTCAAATACACACCTATCGCTCACCAACAGGACTTTCAGACGTTCTTCTATTGTAATAAAGATGTCACATATGAGTTTTTACATACCTCTTGGTCCAGCAGTACCACTTCCACTTCAGCACATTTTAATTATTAACATCAATCTTGTGCGATTTCTTCGGACTGAGAAGTTGATACTGTCGAAGTAAAGTACAATTTCAAACATTGCGCCATTCTTAAACGAGACTGGAAAGATTAAATTGTAAGTCAAAACTAATTCAGTTCGTTCCAATAATTATTCAGCTGCTGAGGTTCACTAATTTTCGTTTTAATGCATGCTGCAGCATATCAGTGATAGAGTGCTGGTAAGATAATATTTTGAACGTTTCTTCAGTCATTTTGCAGTTCATACATGTTGGCCAGTAACGAGTCATATATACGATTGAAGTTAATCCCATCAGTGTTAGTTAAGGCCTGAAGATGGTGTACTGAAGCACCGTAACTGGTAGCCATATAATAAATAACATTGTAAGGACGACTGTAGGTGTTCCATTTTATTACATTCCTCCTTATGATTGTCAGACGTGGGCGATAGGTACCCTGCCGACGATTGCGCCTGCTCTCACGGTCCCCATACGGACCAACATCAGCTCACCGTCACATCCGAATGATCAAAAAGACCTAGACACTGCACGATTCGGCCAACTTGCCAGGTGGAGACCCGCAATGAGGCCATATCAAACTCTGTCTGGTTGTTACAACGCTGTCCCATATGAGTATCCGACATATCTGCGTCCTTCACGACGATCATTCAATACCCGAAGCTGTTCAAAGCTCTGCTATAACCTACCAGATCTGGAAAGCGTCATTAATTCAGTCTGACACCTTGTTGTATGTCTCACAGAGAATTTCATATCTATTCATTTACATATAAGTCGTTGGTGTAAACATGCACGAAGCTATCCGACATTGTACTCCACGTACATAACATTTTTGTCAGGCTGCCAACGGCCTTGCTACAGTGGTAACAAGGTTCCCGTCAGATCACCAAAATTAAGTGTTGTCGCACTTGGCTAGCTCTTGGATGGGCCACAATCCAGGACTGCCGAGTGCTGTAGGCAAGAGCGATGCACCCAGCCCTCTTGAGGCCAATTGAGGAGTTGCTTCACAGAAGTAGCGACACCGGTCATGAACGCTGACAATGACCGGGAAAGCAGTGTGCTGACCACATGCCCTTCGGTACCCGCATCCGGTGACGCCTAAGGGCTGAGGGCTGAGGGTGACACGGCGGCCGGTCGGTACCGTAGATCCTTCAAAGCTTGTTCCAAAGGCTTTTTCTTTTTGTCTATGTGGGGAGAAGTCAAGGAGGGTGGAGAGCAGAGGAAATCTGTTTTACCCGTATCAACACAACATAACGTACTACGTCTGTACTAGAAGAGACGATTAGCCGTGTAGGCTACATGTGACAAGCATCAGTAATATTGACTGCAGTAACAGTCGCATTGTGAGCACTGCACGTGACAGTAATATTTTCTGATGTTCATCAAAGGACAGGTTGTGCTTATCAAACTGATGATATCTACAGTTAAGGCAGTGATCGCCATTACGAAAAAGTTTGCATAAATTGGATTTAGCAGTGTTCGAGCTGTTCTTAGGCTTATGTAACATTTTGCTTTAAACATTACGTGAAAAGCGCCCAATCGTGTAAGATACTGAAAAGGAATGTTTACAAATAATGTATCCTACCAGCTCTGACTTACGAAAGTTAGACAAAGACTTTTGATGTGAAAGACATTTAAAACTATTTTATTGCGAGAAATCGAGAGAAATGCGAAATGAATTACTTGGAGAGACAGCGAGACGGAATGGAGTAGAAGATATAATTGTAACAGTAATGAAACTGAAATTTAGCTGCGCGGGACATTTTTCCAGGTGGTTAGACGGTAGCCGGACCGACAAATTTCTTTGCTGGATGAAGGGAACAATGTAAAAGACTGAGATGACGACCGAGCGAAATATGGGTGAATGTTAGGAGAAAATGGAATAACATGAACTCTCATAGCTTATTTGCCATAATCGTAGTGCGTACAATAGTCTAGAGGAGATCATATCCGGCAGCGGCTGTACGGATGTAAGATGGCTGATGACGATGATGATGTGTGATAATAATGATGATGGTGATGGCAGCGTGCGGGAAGATAGCGATCACAGATGTACAGGTAGAAAGTGATGATAGTAACATGAGAGGTTGAGACGTCAATAATTCAAGAAGCAAAATCCCTGCATGCATGTAATTGGATTTATGTCTTCCCGGGACACCCACACTCAGCTGACAGAGTGGTTGTATGTAATGTCATACTTGCTGCGTTTGACTGGAAATAATTGGCACTGTATGCTCATACCAAGGTTATCATTTTGTGTGTATGTAATGGTTAATGGTGAGGTATAATGTGTATTTGGTTACTCACATGTGCAGTGGTTATTTGAAAATGGACTTGATTTTCCGAAACTAAACGCCACAAAGAAATGACTTTTGTAGTGATGGTCACTGACCGAAAATAAAGATTTTAGTAATCCAAGTTCCCGGTCCTATCCTTCATCAGTATGTTGGAGCATGGTGAGAGATTTTAGAATGTATCGAACGACTACTCTGAAATGGACAGGTTGGCACAGGAGAGGAATATCACAGTAGCGGGAATGCCAATGAAGAACAAAAGCAAATCGTACAGAACGATTTTGATGAAACTCGTCACGCTCTAAGGACACAGTTTTTAGTCGAAAAACACATGCGCACTATGATGCCAACAGCTGCTTGGTAATGGGAACAGTATCGTTTAATTCATGTCATAATGCAATTCTAGCACGCAAGAGCAAGTGCGTGAAGTCGTTAATATCATTGGTAGGAATCACAGTCATGTAGGATTGTCTAAATTATGATGCTTTCAAAGTGTGTTGTACTCTATTTTCTCCCGGGTACACTTCTACTCTTAAATGACGAAAGCAACGTCATTTAAACAGTTAGATGTTGAGGTAATGGCGAAGCAAAACAAGGAATTACTTAAAATAATTGGTAAAGAGTTAGGTCTCACGATTTCATTGTTCCACAACATTTCCTCAAAATTTTATTTTTCTTTAAAATATGGGCATTGAAAATCTGACCTACCTTTCCAGTTTTAAGTAAATGAGGTCTGTCATCCATGTTGTGCTGTAGAGACTTTACGTGCTGAGGAAGTTAGAACAATGAGCAAAGGAAGAATATTGCTGGTGCCATGGAAGAAGAATATTTTCTGAGAAGTTCGGCGAAGTAATTACGGAAGTGAGGAGTGGTGATTATCGCACAGAAATCTGTACTGAAAGTCACGCACTAAATCAGACAGGTTACACCGAAGTCCTCTGACTTAAATGGAGAGGACCTCGGTGGTAATTATTGTTTAGTGCAAAGGCTGCGTGATTAAATGTTAGTGTATCCTTGTTGCAGTAAACTTCGCGTCATCAGATAATTATTGCCGGCTCACGCAAGCGTTCTCAAACCACGTCTTCGTGAGCCAAATAATTACAACAGCTACTTGATATTATCCTTGATACTGCTCCTAGTCGTTTTTACATTGTAGGTTACTTGTTACATGGCTCCGTGGGCGGTTGTATGGGCGGTTGTAATACTACGATAATTTTCGAAGTCATTTAAATAAATTGACCAGGTTAGATTGTGCCTTCTTGCGATATGTGATGCAGATACAGCAGAGCATCTTCAAATGTATCACATCCTAATGGCTGTATATTGATGTAAGACAGGACCAAGTTTTAGCTGCTTTCTACTTCGCTTTGTGTGGAATGTTAAAGCCAGTAACAAACCGAAACTGCCTGTTCATGACTGAACATGTGTTAGCATGTACACTGCGCAACAAAATTAAAGGATCATTTTTTCTAACCCCGCAAAGGTCTCTCAACGCGAGGCCTAACTTTGAAATTGGTCTCTAATGTAGCTATCACCTCGTTCTGTGGTACTAAAAAAGCGTGGCCCTCTGTGACGTCATTCTCTGGCTCGTCGGCACTTCAAACAGATAGGTATCAAACCAGACAATAGACAGGCAGCAGCTCAAAAATTCACTTGACGTGTAAGACGGGTTGATGAGGTCACATTGTCACCAAACTTCACCACAAACATTCCCAACGCTACCATGGACGTGTCATCCGATGGAAAAGTCGTCACACCCTCTATTACCCACATTTCACCCATTCTTATGACGCCTCCCAGATGGAGGTCAGAGCCATGACGCCCAGCATTCAAACCAAGCGGTTCTCTTATATGTAACCGAAGAAAACATTCCAGATACACTGTTGCTCAGAACCGATACGAAATGACCTTGGGGGAAGCTATAAATGGAGTCAATGAAAAAGTCATTCCCTTGAGGCGTTAATTACACCTCATTTGACGCCTGGAAACGCTAGTTCGGAATGTGATGAGCAACATGTCAACATTCTTGACAATCTTTGACACTGCTAACAACCCCCCCCTCCCTCCTCCTCGATTCAACCATTCCCCAAGGGCATGGTGGGCCAATAAACCCACTGTACGTGATCGCTCCCCTTTTGGAGTGTAGTGTGATCGCAATATTTACTCTGGTGTACAGTGTGGAACCAATAGGGAATATTCAAAACCATTCGACAAAGATTTGAACGAAGCAGTGAAGGGACCCATGCTTTTTCAGCCCACCTATTTTGCGGTGTCATGTGGGGTGATCATAGAAGGGTGTGACGCTGAGATCCCCAAACTATGAAGTTCGGGAACGCACTCAGGGCCTTGACTAGGGTCCTAGGCGATTGCAGACAGGCTACGCTACTACTCTGGCACCTACTACTAGGCCATCCGCAATTCAGTAGTATCGAAGTGGTTGCCTGTGTGCAGGCGCCTAGGATTTCGTCACACACTTTCCCCGTTCAGATACATTTTTAAAAAGATAACAGAGGCGGGGTCCATTGCACTAGGGGTGCTATCGAACTGGAAGAGTTTAGAAGGAAGCTATTCCACTGTCTTTACACGATTGTCAATGTCACACCCCTCTGTGACCATTTTACAGGAGGGAGTGAAACAGGAAGGCACCCTTTGTTTCTTCACACCGCGTTCAGATTTCGTCGAGTGGCTTTGAACGGCCCCTATTGGTTCCACCTTGTACACCAGAGCTAAAACTGCGGTCGCACTGCGCTGCAAAGGAGTGCGGTCATTTACAATCTAGCTGCTGACTCACCACGTGTCTTTCTAAGTCATCAGTGTTCCGACAGGTTTGATAAGTTCCGTTAAGAATTCCTCTCTTGTGCCAAAATCTTCATTTCGGATTCACACTTTCAATCTACTTCCTCACTTATCTGCAGGCTGTATTTAATCTCTGACTTCCTCTACAGTTTTTATCCTCTACAGTTACCTCTACTTAACAGTTGTCCTACCATTCTGTCCCTTCTTCTTGCCCTTTACTTGTCATTCTGCAGTGATCCTCATCATTGCATACTTCATCAGCGCACCTAATTTTCAACATCCTCCTGCAGTACCGAATCTCAAATTCTTCGATGCTCTTCTGTTCCTGTATTCCCAGAGTCCATGTTCCACTGCCATAGATTTCTGTGCCCCAAAAGTACATTTCCAGAAGTTTCTTCCTAATTAACGCCTATGTCTGTCACTGGTAGACTTCTTTGGCCAGGAATTCTCTTGATGCCAGATCTATTTCTCCTTGCCCCGTGCGTCATGGGTTATTTTGCTGCCCAGGTAGCAGAATTCCTTAACTTACCAATTTCTTGATGACCAGTTCTGATGTTAAATTTCTCGCTTTTCTCATTTGCGCCACTTCTCATTACGTTCGCCTTTATTAGATTTTCTTCATTCCATATTCTGTACTCAGACTGTTCACTGCGGTCAACACATCCTGTAATTCTTGTCCATTTTCACTGAGGGTAGCAACATCATCAACGAACCTTACCATCTATATATCCTTTTACTTTGAATTTTTAATTCTACTCTGCAATCTTTTTTCCCCATGGCCGTCATTGCTTCTACGATGTATAGATTGAACGTAGGGGCGAAAGCTACATCCCTGACTTATATCCATTTTATCCGAGAATTTCGTTCTTGGTCTTCCACTCTGATTCTTATCTCTAGGCTCTCGTACATATTATACATTACCTGTCTTTCTCTATAGCTCATCCCCGTTTTTGTGTAGAATCCCGATGCACAGTTTGACACTGTCGATCGCTTTTTGCAGGTCCACAAATCCTATGGACGTGTCTTGGTATTCTTTAGTGTTGCTTCCATATTGAACCGCGTCAGACCTTCTCCTTCTGGCGCCTTTACCTTTCCTAAAGCCAAGCTGATTGTCATCTAACACTACATCAGTTTTCTTTTAGAACCTTTTGTATATTATTTTTAGCAACAACTTTAATACATGAGCATGTAAGCTAATTGTGTGATAATTCTCGGGCTTGTTGGCTCTTGGAATCTTGGCAGTTGTGTGAATGATGTTCTTCCGAAACTCCGAAAGTACATCGCCACACTCACACATTCTACTCACCTATGTGGGCAGAAGTTATTTCAGAAATTCTGATAGAATGTTATCTGTCCCTTCTGCGTTATTTGCTCTTGAGTCTTCCAAAGTTCTTTTGAATTCTGTTTCTAATATTGGATCCCCTATCTCTTCTATACTGACTCCTGTTTATTCTTGTGTCACCCCATCAGACAAATCTTCTCAAATGGTTCTGAGCACTATGGGACTTAACATCTGTGGTCATTAGTCCCCTAGAACTTAGAACCACTTAAACCTAACTAACCTAAGGACATCACACACATCCATGCCTGACGCAGGATTCGAACCTGCGACCATAGCAGTCACGCGGTTCCTGGATGAAGCGCCTACAACCGCTCGGCCACAGCGGCCGGCTCAAGTCTTCTCACTGATAGCGGTCGTCAGTGTACTCTTTCCACCTATCTGCTCGTTCCTCTACATTTAACAGTGGAATTCCCACTGCGTTCTTCATGTTACAACAGTTGCTTTTAATTTCAGTGAAAGTTATTTTGGCTTTTCTGTATGATAAATTAGTCCTTCCGACAATTATTTCTTCTTCGATTTCATCACATTTTTCTTGCAGCCATTTCGTTTTTTCTTTCCTGCACTTCCTATTTTTTACGGTCCTATGGGACGTGTATTTCTTTATTCCTGGATTTTCCTGAACGTTTTCGTACTTTCTTCTTTCATAGATGAACTGGAGTGTTTCTTCTGTTACCCATGGTTTCTTCGCAGTTGCCTTCTTTTGTACATATGTTTTTTTTCAAATTCTGTGATTGGCCTTTTTGTAGATGTTCATTTTTTCTTCAACTGAACTGCCGACTGAGCAACTCCTTATCGCAGTGTCTATGTAGCCTTACAGAACTCCAACCGATGTGTTTATTCCTAGTACTTTTTATCTCTCACTTCTTTGCACGTTTATTCTTCGTGACTAGTCTCAAACTTTAGCCTTCTTTACGTCATTACTCAGATGCGATATGAGTCTGTATCAGCTCCTGGGCACGCCTCAGAATCTAGTATCTGATTTCAGAATCTCTGCCTGACCATGATGTAATTTAATTGAAATCTTTCCATATCTCCCGGCATTTTCCAAGTATACCTTCTCGTCTTGTGCTTATTGAACAGAGTATTCGCTATTACTAGCTGAAATTTATTGCAGAGATCAATTAATCTTTCACCTCTCTCACTGCTACTACCAAGTCCATATTCTCTTGTAACCATTCCTTCTACTCCTTTCCCTACAACTGCATTCCAGACCCTCATGCCTATTAGGTTTCCGTCTGGACTCCCCATTCAATATCCCCATATTCTCTCAATCTCTTCATCTTTAGGTCGCGAAGGCCTGCATGTAATTCCGAACCATCGTTGTCGGTGTTGGCTTAATCTCGATTATGATGAGAACAACCGTTTCATTGAACTTTTCACAGTAACAGTGTGCCGTTAGCGAACTGCTGACTTCTCCGAGGTGTGTCAGTGTCACAGGTTGTCAAGAACGTTGTCCCGTTGCTCACTACACTGTGAACTACCGTTGCGTCAATAGTTCCAGAGAATGGGTGAAATCACTGACGCCATTTATGCCACCTTCTGAGGCCATTTCGTGTCGATTCTGAGCGATGTTGAGTCTGAAATGTTTTCCTCGGCCAACTACAAGAAAACCGCCTAATTTGAATGCTGGGTTTCATAGATTTTACCTTCATCACAGAGTCGTGAAAGCAAGGTGTAATCTGTGGGTAAGAGGAAGCGTGATGACCTTCCCGTCACGGGGCACGTCCATAGTGGCAATGGGCGTAATAATGGTGAAATGTAAACTATTAGGCGTCCATAAACCGTTCTAAGTGCTGTAAGACAAACGATTTTGTGGTGATGAGTGAACGTATGTTATTACGGGTGTAACAGCATCGTCTAAAACTTATAATAGTACTGTCTGCTCTTGTAAACTTAAGTTTACCGAAAAGTTAAGTACAGATGAAAATTAATTTCACTTGAAGACTTCGCTTGATGCAAGTTCTACAAATGAGCAGGGTACGTTCTTAATGTTGTAGATTGAGTGGAATTTACCATTACGAGGGCGGTCTCGAAGAGATCACCCAAACGAGATAGCATTTTTGTTTCTTGTATTACGAAAGCCAATGAATAAATTACTGTGTAAAATGTATTTAGCGTTCTGTGTTGCACAAATAATGAAGCAGTCTCTGTTAATGTGATTGATAACTGCAATCTAGGCTTTCGTAGTTCATTTGAGGCTACCATGGACATCAGATTTATGCAATACCGGACACTATGTTTTTATCGATGAACACACAGCAATGAAAAGTTAACCTAGTCGTGTGCTGAACATAACTTCAAGGAACGTGTGTGACAACACGACTTACATAGACAATATTTCCACGAATGTTATGGTTACAGATGTTGACGTCCTCAAATGGATGTCTGTAGTAGTAGTGTAGAACTAACTGCGAAAATAATAAGTTTCGCATCTGAACGACAACCCATAGCGATCTGATGTCATCCGAAAGATCAATCATGATCGTCCGGCTTGAAAGGTTAATCACAAATACAAATAAATTAGAACCCTTTCTTCTAATGACTCGATAGTCAGAGCACTTGAATTTTACTATATGTGAAACTTCCCTTTACTATAAATGTCTGTTAAGGAAATGTTCTGTCTGTGAAAACGCTGGCTAATGTATTCTGCATACAAGCTATGAAAGCAGATTTTGCCTATTTTTACGTTTAACCGGAAGGAGCAGCTACACATGGAACTGACGAAGCACGTAGCATGCTGTGATGTTAAATAAACATGGATCCTAAGATGAAAGAACGTCACTTTTCCAGTGACGCCTGTGTATGTCAAACGGCGATAACACTATTTACCTCTCTTTTTCCTTACAGTGCTTGCTACTGGGCTATTTCCAAAGATATATCAGTACGTCTCGTTGCCAGAGTTCTCCTTTCTCCAATGTGATGGCCATGCTGGGAATGCGAAAAGGAAGACGACTTGACGGAATTCACGCACCACAACAACACGTTGATTTGATTCAGTTTACAAGGAAGATAGGATTAATTGTCCCTAAGATTTTTACTGATAGTATCCTGGACGTCAAGAACTCGAGGCCTAAGTTCTACCCAAGGAAAGGGAAGTCCGTGGGAATCCCTCATTTTCGATGTCCAAATACAGGCAATTACAATACTTCTTATTACTATGTTATTTAGTCGCATCTGGGTTCATTGGTGATACGAAATACACTTTCTTGCAGCAATGCTCCACAATCCAGCGGAAATGGCGTATCATGGAAAACTTCCAGTACAGGACAAGACAAGGATTGACGCAAGTTAGATACACACATTCCAAATGAGTACAATCCAATTTATGAGGAGGTGTTGGTAACAACAGTTACTGCAGAAATGAAGGACAGTAATCCAGAATGAGATTTTCACTCTGCAGCGGAGTGTGCGCTTATATGAAACTTCCTGGCAGATTAAAACTGTGTGCCCGACCGAGACTCGAACTCGGGACCTTTGCCTTTCGCGGGAAAGTGCTCTACCATCTGAGCTACCGAAGCACGACTCACGCCCGGTACTCACAGCTTTACTTCTGCCAGTATCCGTCTCCTACCTTCCAAACTTTACAGAAGCTCTCCTGTGAGTACCGGGCGTGAGTCGTGCTTCGGTAGCTCAGATGGTAAGAGCACTTGCCCGCGAAAGGCAATGGTCCCGAATTTGAGTCTCGGTCGGGCACACAGTTTTAATCTGCCAGGAAGTTTCAAGGACAGTAATGATTTTAGGGGTAAATTTCATAGATAAAGCTTTCAAAAACTACCAGTAATATAGACATTTCCTCTGTAGGATTTTTTGAGAATTCTTTGTGAAAATATAATATTTCTGATGTAATAAGAAGTTTCAATACCTAATTCATAATGAGTTTTCAAGAGCGAACAAATCCCTCATTTTTAAATATTGTAATGAGTACTTCAGGACACTCCACCGTTTCAAGGTATTGAGATAGGACTTTAACTTAAAGATCATGATATAGCTATTTTGGTAAGACAAAATTAATAATAACAGTAGAAAGCCCCCCCCCCCCCTCCTCCCCAACTATTCCCTTTCTTCTGCGAACTACAGATTCAATGAAACATCGAAGGTCTAGTAAGTAGTCTTTGTCAAAGACAGTTTTAAACAGTTACACAACGTGCAAGCTAACAGTGTATGAAACCATAATTTCGCACAGCTGACAACGTAACCAATTGTGCTGATACACGATTTAGTGGTGGAACAACGCTTGATTGGAAAATTTGGTAACTGTCATGCGGGCTGCCGCTTCGTTTCCTTGGGGATAGAAGGACTGGGCAAACAGAGTTTTAAATACGCTTCATTACAATGACCATGTGTCTTTACAAATATGAGAAGTCAACAAAACAATGAAATATGTTATCTGAAAGCAAACAGAATAGGACGCTACTGGTTAATCGGGACCCTCCACATTCTAAACTGATCAAGGAAGTAATACGCCAATTCATTCTAAGAGTCAGAGGTGAAATAATATTAAAGCGAGAGTGATAACTGATCAGCTTTACACCGCCAGAATCTTTTTTCTCTAATAACAGTTAAATTTAAACTGAATGCAATCAACTCCCAGTAATTTCTAATGGCGCTCGTGTATTCGAAAGGGCAAGAAAATCGAGCACATCAAGGTAATTACAAACAAAATCAGATGATACAAATGGACAAGCACAAAAATTTGATAGAGAGGTGTCCAAAATTTACCAGTTGACAGGGATTTAAAAAGGTACTTACAAATTTTTAAAAAAGTACTTGGACTAAAAGACAGGCTACATTAGTGCAACACTCTAAAGTCAGCAGTTAAATACTGACCGAACAGTCGTTCAAGCAAGTCCGAAGATAATAAGGATACGAAGTTTTCCGCGGCGGAGTTCTTGCATAAGAATTTCTCTGTTCACTCGCCGCGACAAACTCATATAAAATTCCAAGATTTGGATGATACCCACCATTATGTTCGTGAGGGACTGAAACTGACTACCGGGAGCTGGTAGGGTTCCTCTTTTACACCCCGAGAACGGCATTCAATTCGCTGAACAACCTCATGATGGTGGGTACAGAGGTGGCGCGATTTCTGTCTAGCGTTACCTGGAGCGCCGTTCTTCACAACAGGTGGTGAACAGCTGGAAGTATTCCTCTGTCTCTCTTTCTTTTGGAGTGCACGCTTCCATGTAACCTAAATGCGTAGCCGATGTTTCTGTTGAAATTGTTCAGCGGTGGCAGAGCACAGACTGTTAAATAAGCCGAAGATCTTGTTTGAACTCTCGAGAATACAGGCTCACTCTTTGCACTATTGGGACTCCGAGAAGAGAAGCTGTTGAAAACAGACTTCGAGAAAACAATTTCAATAGAGACACGTAATGCAGCCAATCGAATGTCTCTCTGGGGGTATAAAAGAGGGAAGCAACCAATCGAAAGCCTCTCTGGGGGTATAAAAGAGGGAAGCTTGCCAGCTCTCAATACCCCTATGGTAAACTAACATACGCAAACAGCGACAAACGTCGGTAAGCCGCTGCATATCAGCCACACTGACTGGCAACTACCAGCTGCTACTAGAGCCGACCAACAGGCCACAGCAGGGACACCGACGAGCTCGCCCACAGGCGCACAAACAATCTGCCAACATTCCCTCACACTGTGCTTCCGGTACATGACCTATCGGACACAAGATCGATAACAAGCCTAACTGTTGCAGGTTGCTGACGCTGAACGAGGACTCCGTACCAGCACCCAGCGCCAGCCGCCGAGCAGCACAACGCACAACGTCAAGGTATCTACATGCCTATCCTTGCACAACCTATCGCATGGAGCAAGACAACGGCTACTGCTCTTACCACCCGACCTAACTATCGCAGAGGTTTTTTCCCTTGGCTCTTGCCTTGGCACTTTTTTTCCTCTGCCCTTAAAACCGCTACCCTTCGTCAGATTTCGATCAATCTATCTCCAGATGAGCGCGTATTAATAGTTAATCTTAACCAGACGCACGCAAACATCGCAGTACCCACATCCTGCGACACCTCACTTTAGTGAATACTAACCCTTTTGCAGAGATTGCAGTAGACCTTCTGTGTTGGCCATCATGCCGGTGAGGGCGTGGAGGGGCTCCACCTCTATTTAAAAAAAAAAGCTCAATACCTTTTGTACCTGACATAAATAATGGTGCATATCATCGAAAGGTTGGAATTTTATCCGAATCTGGCGCAGTAAATGTACGGTGAAATTCTTATGCACCACAGTTAATAGCTTCATAAAAAATCAAGTTCTTTAAGAAGTTACGTTAATGCCAACACCCACTGCATACGAACCACCTTCGCCGTAGAAACAACAGTAGGTCCCGCTGCAGACCGAGTTACTGTGCCAAGCGAAAGACGATCCCCTTCAACATCAGAAGGGAGCAGAATTGATTCAGAAATTTCTCTCGCAAAATTACCCGGATCAGGAGAGCCCATTCAAATGAAGAACAAGCGGGGAGTGCACTGGAAAACTGTTTCACGAACAACAAAATTCAGAAGAGGGCACACCTTAAAAACGTAATTCCAAAAACCAGAAATGCTAAAGAAGGTTGAGATTCACTGCACATAATTTAAATGTCTGCTTGCCTAGTCCCAGAAAATCAGATCTATCCCAGGCAGTCACACGAGGTGCAGAATACACAACACTTTCGGTTAAAACCACTGAAGAGACTGAAAGAATTAGTCGCACAGCAAACTTCCTTGATCCAAGACCACAACCTGAGACAGAGCGAAGTTATTCACTGGAAGAGTAGCAAAGCGTGCTCGCCCGTAGTAAAATCCAGCAAGCTGCTAGAAAACGCAAGTTTACGTCGGCGTTCCCCCAGAGGCAGGACTGCCTCTCCGCTAGCCGTTGTCCACAAGAATGCCGCTGCGTGCCTCAACGCTGGCGGCCTACTCCTTGCGGCCGGTCCCACTGTGACCCTTCCAGGTCACCACGACCAGCACGCCAAGCGTGCACCAGGAAGGACTGAGGAGGCGAACCACAGATGCAGAACATGAGGCCAGTCGAACCAATACTGAGTGAAATTCTGACCCCACTCCCTGCTCTGATCCTCTACCAATCAGTCCCATACCCGAACCTCAAGAAAACGAGACTTGTCAGGCGGCTTGGCACGCCTTTCGGCCAAAGATGAATACTATACAGAACATGGCACGACCTATAGATTCGTGGCACGGTGACATAACATTGACCGGAAATTAAATCAAAATACACTCCTGGAAATGGAAAAAAGAACACATTAACACCGGTGTGTCAGACCCACCATACTTGCTCCGGACACTGCGAGAGGTCTGTACAAGCACGCACGGCACAGCGGACACACCAGGAACCGCGGTGTTGGCCGTCGAATGGCGGTAGCTGCGCAGCATTTGTGCACCGCCGCCGTCAGTGTCAGCCAGTTTGCCGTGGCATACGGAGCTCCATCGCAGTCTTTAACACTGGTAGCATGCCGCGACAGCGTGGACGTGAACCGTATGTGCAGTTGACGGACCTTGAGCGAGGGCGTATAGTGGGCATGCGGGAGGCCGGGTGGACGTTCCGCCGAATTGCTCAACACGAGGGGTGTGAGGTCTCCACAGTACATCGATGTTGTCGCCAGTGGTCGGCGGAAGGTGCACGTGCCCGTCGACCTGGGACCGGACCGCAGCGACGCACGGATGCACGCCAAGACCGTAGGATACTACGCAGAACCGTAGGGGACCGCTCCGCCACTTCCCAGCAAATTAGGGACACTGTTGCTCCTGGGCTATCGGCGAGGACCATTCGCAACCGTCTCCATGAAGCTGAGCTACGGTCCCGCACACCGTTAGGCCGTCTTCCGCTCACGCCCCAATATCGTGCAGCCCGCCTCCAGTGGTGTCCCGACAGGCGTGAATGGAGGGACGAATGGAGACGTGTCGTCTTCAGCGATGAGAGAGTCGCTTCTACCTTGGTGCCAATGATGGTCGTATGCGTGTTAGGCGGCGTGCACGTGAGCGCCACAATCAGGACTGCATACGACCGAGGCACACAGGGCCAACACCCGGCACCATGGTGTGGGGAGCGATCTCCTACACTGGCCGTACACCTCTGGTGATCGTCGAGGGGACACTGAATAGTGCACGGTACATCCAAACCGTCATCGAACCCTTCGTTCTACCATTCCTAGATCGGCAAGGGAACTTGCTGTTCCAACAGGACAATGCACGTCCGCATGTATCCCGTGCCACCCAACGTGCTCTAGAAGGTGTAAGTCAACTACCCTGGCCAGCAAGATCTCCGGATCTGTCCCCCATTGAGCATGTTTGGGACTCGATGAAGCGTCGTTTCACGCGGTCTGCACGTCCAGCACGAACGCTGGTCCAACTGAGGTGCCAGGTGGAAATGGCATGGCAAGCCGTTCGACAGGACTACATCCAGCATCTCTACGATCGTCTCCATGGGAGAATAGCAGCCTGCATTGCTGCGATAGGTGGATATACACTGTACTAGTGCCGACATTGTGCATGCTCTGTTGCCTGTGGCTATGTGCCTGTGGTTCTGTCAGTGTGATCACGTGATGTATCTGACCCCAGGAATGTGTCAATAAAGTTTCCCCTTCCTGGGACAATGAATTCACGGTGTTCTAATTTCAATTTCCAGGAGTGTAGTTCCGAACCGAGGTACAGGAACTTTCCTTGGCAATTAGTCAGATGCATAGCCAGCAAACCCTTGTTCATCGCACTTAACAGTACTCGTACACGCAGTAGTACATAGCCCTCTGCTTACCAGCAAATCTGTGCAGCGTTGGCTACCAGTCGGACCTCTCAGTCCCGCGTTATTTAAATTGACATAAACTGACACTATTTCGGCTTCATTTGATGTGAACAGCTTTTGAGGTATAAATACTTTGGAAATAATTTTATTTAAATATTGCGCTTTAGGAAACACTACATTTATACGTTTACTGGCCGATTTTATTCGTATTGCAAATTTAAAAAGGGTTGTAATGACAGCGCCAATATTTTGTGTCACCAGCGTATGCGTCAGTGCTCGAGATGAAGTGATGAATATTTTTCCAGAAATAACTTTTAAGCCTATATGTGAAAACTGACTTACAACTGTATTGTGAAATGTAAATAATTTCCTACAATGTTTTTTTTTAATTTTTATACACAGTTTTCTACAAAGAATAATCTTATAACACCATCAAAGGAATGTATTGGCATTGCATTGTCTGTGAATTTTTTTCCCTTCTATTGTTCTCTAACGATAAATAGTCTAGACAAGAAGAGAATAGAAGCTTTCGAAATGTGGTGCTAAAGAGGAATACTGAAGATTAGATGGGTACATCACATAACTAATGTGGAGGTATTGAATAGAATTGGGGAGAAGAGGAGTTTGAAGCACAACTTGACAAGAAGGGACCGGTTGGTGGGACATGTTCTGAGGCATCAAGGTATCACAAATTTAGCACTGGAGGGCAGCGTGGAGTGTAAGAAATGGTTCAAACGGCTCTGAGCACTATGGGCCTTAACATCTGTGGTCATCAGTCCCCTAGAACTTAGAACTACTTAGACCTAACTAACCTAAGGACATCACACACATCCATGCCCGAGGCAGGATTCGAACCAGAGACCGCAGCATTCGCGCGGTTCCGGACTGAGCGCCTAGAACCGCTAGACGACCGCGGCCGGCGTGGAGGGTAAAAATCGTAGGAGGAGACCAAGAAAAGAATACACTAAACAGATTCAGAAGGATGTAGGTTGCAGTAAATACTGGGAGATGAAGAAGCTTGTACAGGATAGAGTAGCGTGGAGAGCTGCATCAAACCAGTCTCGGGACTGAAGACTATAACAACAACAATTGTTCTCTACAATGTATGAAGTGACTCAGATCAAAGATTAAGCAGAGATGTGTTCTTTTAAATATTGTGAAAAACAATCGCGTTGTGTGCGGTGCAAGTGGTCTTAAATGTAACGTACAATTTACTACATGGAATTCCAGTGTACGAAATTTTATTCGTAACTAGATAACCTACTATGGAAGTTTTAGGTTTAGTGTTCGTAGCAAACATGAAAGCGGCCTTTAGCGCAGGTACGTCGATACTGAATTATTGGGAACTGGCGAATAATATTGATATAGTCAACAGTCATAAAGGAGTAGGATTCTGACATTTAATACAGCATAAGGGGAAAGGTTCATACTATTGACTTACTACGAAAAATTACGTTGGTAAGAATACCAAGCCAACATTGTGTTTTGTCTGCCGCCATTACGTGAGTGTATGGAGCGGCAATTTCAAATTGCAGAAATAATCAGACACTAATTCTTTCGATAGATATTACAATATTTGAACTCCGAGGACAAGAACCCACAGGAATTTATTATTTTTCTATCTAAAAGTGAAAACAACGTTCGGTAGAACAATGGTAGCCTTTACGTAAATCAAATAATTTTTTAGACTGGTCCGTAAGATTAATTTTTCTCAGAGTAATTTATCAGTGGCTTTAAAAGAAATATTTACGACACCAATATTGTTGTGATAAGAGGTTGTGGTGTGATACATATTAATTATTTGGTGCATACATTTTAATGTCACTTGCTGAATTAATGAAATAGCATTTCAATATTTATTTGTAGTGATAAGTGTGACGAAATAATTTATTATAGTCGGGCTCAGCAGCACATAAATAAGAATTATCGGATAATTATTTCTTTTGAATAATACTGTTATTGTTGTTGCTAAATTTTCATACGTTTTACAGTAACACTGACACACGACAGTAACAACTTTAAACAAACAGAACAAAACCCATCACAGGGTCTCTATATAACAGTAGAATGTGGCGAGCACACAGGTTTCGTGCTCTCATAACATGCAGTTTGACGACTTTTATCTTTCTTCTCCTTCTCTTAGCTGGTGGTTTCACTAGTCTTAGTGGATCCGGTGCTACTAATGAATTCATTGACTTCTTACCCCTACTATAGGTTTCCCAAATTAATTATGAAAGTCCGATCATCCAAATTATGTATGCGTTCATTACATTTACATTGATCACGTTGAAGAATACCACCTATGACCAGCGCCTCGTTTTCCTCTTCACACTGGTCCCTGGTGTCATCACCACCCTTTGTGTTATTTTATGTTATTCTAACATCCGGCTTCTTTACTTGTGATGATGATACCGTTGGATGGCCACGAAGACAACTATGGACGCTAATAACTTTGGTTTACTTGGAGACTTGACAGGTATCGCCACAGCTGTTTCACAATCAAATAAAGTAGACGTCAAATAAAATCGGCAGGCGGTTCAAGTTTATTTTTTCGGGTAGTACGACTAGTATCAGATCCTTTAGAAACAAATAGTGAACTAAATCGAGAGATGAAAAAATTATCACGTGTGATATTCCAGACTTTTCATTTTCCATCACTAGGGTTTTCACAACATTCTCTGCAAGTCTCAAGGCTCTGGTTTCTTCCTCCTCCCACAAATAACCTTTCATCTTCCAGCGGTAGCTTTTTACATTGTCACAAATTGCCCAGAACTTTATTCCGTTCAAAAAATGGTTCAAATGGCTCTGAGCACTACAGGACTTTGACATCTGAGGTCATCAGTCCCCTAGAACTTAGAACTACTTAAACCTAACTAACCTAAGGACATCACACACATCCATGCCCGAGGCAGGATTTGAACCTGCGACCGTAGCGGTCGCGCGGTTCGAGACTGTAGCGCCTGGAACCGCTCGGCCACTCCGGTCGGACTTTATTCCGTATCCACTACATTTTGAAATGGAGAGCGACCTCGAAATGTGACCAATTGGTAATCCACGATCCTGCACCATCCTGGAGTTAACGCATGCCTAAGCTAGTTTCCCAAATCTCAAAAAAATTCTCTGATTGGTTACAATTTGTCGTTTGAACTTTTTTCACTTCTCTGTAACAGTTCCGACTTGTAGAACAGACATTTCTTATGAAATAATGCACCAAAATGAACATGTGCGTGTTACAAAGAGGACTGTTGAAATCTGAAAGAATAACAGCGCGAGTCAACAACAGCAAGTGACGCAACAGATACTGAACAGACACACACCTGGCCGCCGAAACATTCCCTGTAATAGCAGGGGCCTGCGAGGCCCCGCACCAGCACTTCAACACAAAGCCATAGGCAAATTTTATATTTCTTTCCAAAATTATGACTAACTTGACAAATTTTGAAAAGTCATAGAATATGAGTAAAATAAAATGTGTATCTACTAATAGAGAAGATATTAAATATAACAGACGGCCTTCTGAGGCCCGATTTAGGTAAAGGGTTAATATCTGTTGATGAATCGCGTCGCTCCAGAATCTATTGCAGTGTATGTTTACCGTAACCCAATTTACATGCATCCTTATGCGTGCAGGTACCTTCTATTAGTTTCCATTCCTGTACACTCTCTGCAAATTATTCCATTCCTACCTCTTCTCAACTTCCATGGAGATCTTCGCCCTTGTACTCTTTCAGGTATGCCTCCAGCATCCGTACGTCTCATATGACTTCATCGTTTTAATTGTTTGCTTCCTTTTATTCGCTTCATTCTTTACTCTCGCCATTACTGTACTTTTTCGACACAACACATCCGTTCCACTGCGTAAACACTTGCTTTCTCTTTCTACGCTAGCGCCACAAAGAGCTATTGCAAACTTTTATACAGTCACTTTTTTGTAGTTTCGGGGGTACACTTATGACCCAAAACTTCTCGACCTCTTGCTCAACAGCGAGCTGATCCACTTTTAGAATTCAACACTTAAGGGATTATGTATGGAATGAATTTGGCAAGTCATCGGTAGACTTTCGGACTTGTATGGTACTAGATGTCTGCCCACACGTCATATAATGCCCGTGAATTACTGGGATTCGCTTGCGGACGAGGTGATGGAGTCCGATAGCGATCCAGATGTGTTCGTTAGCGTTCAGATCAGGCAAATGTCGTAGAAAAGATTTCATCATGAGTTCACTATCAAGCTTGTCATATCATTGTAGCACGATTCTGACCGTGTAATGCAGACAGATATCCTGCTGGAAGATACCATCGTCATTGAGGAACTTATCACACATGAACAGACACAAGTGGCCCGCAGTAATGGTCTTGTAGTCCACAGCTGTCATGGCGCCTTTATTTACTCCTCGGATCCCATGTAAATCCAACTCCTCCTCCCCCCCCCCCCCCCCCCCTCCTGAGCGCATAATCAGCCTTCACCCGTGGCACCGTGCGTGCGTGCCGTCTGGATGAAGGCATAACTGGACAAGATTGTCGACCTGGTGTACCTAGATTTAACCGATCATGTAACCTCATTGACTCACAGTCTAGTCTTGATAACCATGTGCCCACTGCAATCTTACATAAAGATGTCTTAGTTCAACCTAAAAACCGGAAAGGTTGCGCCGGCCGCGGTGGCCGAGCTGTTCTAGCGGTCCGGAACCGCGAGACTGCTACGGTCGCAGGTTCGAATCCTGCCTCTGTCATGGTTGTGTGTGATGTCCTTAGGTTAGTTAGGTTTAAGTAGCTGTAAACTATAGGGGACTGATTACCTCAGATGTTAAGCCTCATAGAGCTCAGAGCCATTTGAACCGGAAAGGTTGCGTCTTTCAACACTGTGATCTGAATGGCGTGCTTCGAAACACCTGTGCCTGCCCCAGCACTGTACTCTGTCTTCAGATCTGCCACAGATCATCATCAATTCTGTACTATGTTGCTTTTCATAGCGAGGAAGTCTTCGACCATGTTGCATGATGAATAGTGCATGTCTAACAAACAGTCGATTAGTCATGGTTTCATCGTCTTCCATTGAAACTCATGATACTAGCGAGCAAAACCGGTTCAGTTGTTTCCGAGACTCTCTTTCCCACCTCCCGGGCACAACAACATGCCGCTTGTCGCAGGATTTCCCCACTGGCAGTCTGTTGCGTTGCGAGAATGATTTCTCATTCCTGTATGCTTTGCTTATTTGCTGTAATCACCACGTCGCGTGCCCAGAACGTGAAGAGGTGGATAGGCAGCACTCAGTTTCACACTGAGCAGTGGTCACAATTTTTTTTCTGATAAGTCTATTTTCTTTCCCAAATACTGAATGTAGCTGCTCAATTATGACCTTTGCTTTCCTCAATTGGTTCTGCACACCTTGAACATGCCTTCTGATCGCCGTCAGTGAGTCCCCAAAGTACTACATGAGGTTGTGTTCTGAACAGTACTCGCATTTTTAGTCGCAGTATCCCGATCCTATACCGCGTTTATCCAACATTAATGTCTGAGCCACAGTCTTTGCATTCGTCCTCTAATTTTCGAAACGGGCAACATGTATTCTCTTCATCCTCGGCAAGAATCACTAGGCCGTCTGCAAACAGTAGACTATCACAGCTGGACTGTATTATAATATTTTGACTTTTCTTTTAGCAGTTCTTAAGGGCCGTATGAACGTGCGTCTTAGGAAACGCAGATGAAATGTAGCAACGTCTGTTTGAGTCCCTATTCCGACAAACGGTTACCTACTTTGACTCTTGTTTTATACCTTTAATGAAGCTGTTTCACTGCTTTGGTATGAAGTGCGAAAACGTCTTTGTCTTTCACTATTTCTCATTAGCTACATTTGGCACTCTGTAACCGTTCCAGAATCAAGTGAAATAGTTATTTAACAAATCAGAATTTATAATATACAACGTTATTAAATTGAACAAAAAGTATTAAATAATGAACTAGCCTCAATTAGTCTTTCTCCTCTCTCATTCCTTGTCTCAAGCCCGTATCATCCTGTAACTCCTTCCTTACAAGTGCATTTCAGTCTCCCATTTGATTTTCATATCCCTTTACCTACTGTCTTACCCTTTCAATATCCTCGTATACTTCCTCCATCTCTTCGTCGACGGCCGAAGTGGCCGAGCAGTTCTAGGCGCTTCAGTCTGGAACCGCGCGACCGCTACGGTCGCAGGTTCTAATCCTGCCTTGGGCATGGATGTGTGTGATGTCCTTGGGTTAGTTCTAAGATATAGGGTACTAATGACCTCAGCTGTTAAGTCCCATAGTGCTCAGAGCCATTTGAACTATTTTTTTATCTCTTCATCTTCAGCTTGCGACATCGGCGTGTGTACCTGAACTATTGTTGTCGATGTTGGTTTGCTCTCTATTCTGATAAGAACAACCCTATTACTGAAGTTTTCACAGTAATACACTCTCTGCCCTACCTTCCTATTCATAAGGAATCCTACTCCCGTTACAGACTCTTCTGCTACTGTTGATATTATCCTATACTCGTCTGACCAGAAATCCTTGTCTTCGTTCCATTTCACCTCACTGACCCGTGCTATACCGAGAATAGGTCTCTGCATTTCCCTTTTCAGATTTTCTGGCTGCCCTCTCACGTTCGAGTTTCTGATATTCCATTGTCCGACGCCTAGGTCGTTATCTTTCCGTTGCTTATTCAATCTTCTTCTCATGGGCACCTCCCCCTTGGCAGTCCTCTCTAGGAAATGATAGATAAACTCCAGTGGAAGACTCTGCAGGAGAGACGCTCAGCAGCTCGGTACGGGCTTTTGTTAAAGTTTCGAGAACATACCTTCACTGAAGAGTCAAGCAGTATATTGCTCCCTCCTACGTATATCTCGCTAAGAGACCATGAGGATAAAATCAGAGAGATTAGAGCCCACACAGAAGCATACCGACAATCCTTTCCACGTACAATACGAGACTGGAATAGAAGGGAGAACCGATAGAGGTACTCAGGGTACCCTCCGCCACACACCTTCAGGTGGCTTGCGGAGTGGATGTAGATGTAGATGTAGAAATCCGAATGGGGGCTATTCCGGTACTTTTTGCCAATGGAGAGATGATCATGGCATTATTCGAATTGCAGGCCACATGTCCCATGGATACATGATATGAGTCTTTAATGCATAGGTTTCCATTGCCTTCTGCGCTCTCATGTCCTTGATCATTGCTGATTCTTCCATCTACCGTCCTTGACAAGGCCGTTGGCTGAACGAGGGCGACTTCTTATGTCTTAGGCCGCCAATTCTGTCGAACTCAGGACCGAGGATCTTACCTTTTCTTTTTAGGGGCGGACGCCCGATGACACCCGTTCAGGTTGCACGTTGATACGATCACTCAGTTTTTTTTTTTTTTTTTATTACAGAAGGTAGCTAATGCTCTGACCGAACACACTGAGCTACCGTACCAGCACCCTAGACCACAGGTTACCATGAACAAATAGCAAAAAGTAAACAGCCCGGACACCACGGTCGTGACGAACTCGGAGAGTTGTGCTGACCGCTAAATGCCACACCGCAGTGCTGAATGAAATGTTACGCTGTTCCGAGTACTTCCGACAAGGACCGAACAAAGCCGAGCAAGGCCGAGTGAGAGGCATGGCCTTCACCCGCCTGCGGACCGCACTTGTTTCACGTGAAGGTTAGCACACCGTGATTGGGCCTGCCTTCCTCAGAAGCAGATGGGCTGATGTGTAGCGAGGCTGCCACAGGATACAAGCATAACTGAGATGGTTTTAACCAAATACCACGGTCCGCCCCAAGCCTCTGAAATGACTTCGCCAGTAAATGTTAAGCGACAACTGCCGACGAAAACGTATATTGCTCATGAGATTAGAGTCACGACATTCCAAGAAGCTGTGGACGCGTTGCTGTAAGTACTATCAGTAACGAAGAAAGCGACCAATAAACTTATGAAAAGGTTACCTAATCGGTTAGGTTGCACACATTATACCTTACCACTTAGGTCACGGTATGGGCAGTTTGTCATCACGTTTTTTTGTTGTTTTTAGTGTCATTATGGACATTAGTTGTCTTTTTTATTGTGTTACTATAAATGTATACGTATGATGTGCCATTTCGAACATAATTTTTTTCCATTATTTGTCAATAGGTAGAAGCTGAATTTATTTTTCCTCACCTATTCACATTTTTTAAGGAGGAAGGGAAATGATAAATTCATCTTTCTCTTACACGGATGCAAGTATGAACTTTGGAAGTGTTAATCGCGCAACAGAGATGAGCTTACGTTCTCGTGTGTGTCACTCCACAGAAAGACTCTGAGATGTGGCTTGAATTCAAAGAAATAGTATCGGCAGCAATTGACAGATTTATACCAAACAAATTAACAAACGACGTAGCTGATCCTCCTTGGTACACAAAACGGGTTAGTACACTGTTGCAGAAACAACGAAACAAACATGCTTAATTTAACCAGACGCAAAACCCCCAAGATCGGCGATCTTTTAATGAAGCACTGAATTTAGCGCGGACTTCAATGCGAGATGCTTATAACAGTTTCCACAACGAAATTTGGTCTCGAAACCTGGCAGAAAATGCTAAGAGATTCTGGTCGTATGTGAAGTATGTTATCGGCAAGAAACAATCGATGCTTTCTCTTCGCGATAGCATTGGAGATACTATCTAAGACAGTGCTGCCAAAGCAGAGTTACTAAACACAGCCTTCCGAAATGCCTTCACAAAATTAGACGAAATTAATATTCCATTAATCGAAACGAGAACAGCTGCTAACATAAGTAACTTAGAAGTAAACATCTTCTGAGCAGTGAAGCAACTTAAATCACTAAATAAAAGCAAGTCTTCTGGTCCAGACTCTATACCAATTAGGTTTCTTTCGGAGCACGCTGATGCATTAGCTCCATACTTAACAATCATATACAAGCGTTCGCTCGACGAAAGAACCGTACACAAAGATTGAAAAGTTACACAGGTCACAGCAATATTCAAGAAAGGTGGTAGGAGTAATCCATTAAATTACAGGCCCGTATCGTTAACGTCCATATGCAGCAGGAGTTTTGAACATATATTGTGTTAAAACATGAATTACCTCCAAGGAAACTGTCTGTTGACACACAGTCAACATTGGTTTAGAAAACATCGTTCCTGTGAATCACAACTAGCTCTTTATTCACATGAAGTGCTGAGTGCTATTGACAAGGGATTTCAGATCGTTTCCGTATTTCTGGATTTCCGGAAGGTTTTTGATACTGTACCACACAAGCAGCTTGTAGTGAAACTGCGTGCTTGTGGAATATCGTCTCAGTTATGTGACTGGATTTGTGGTTTGCTGTCAGAGAGGTCACAGTTCGTAGTAATTGACGGAAAGTCATCGAGTAAAACAAAAGTGGTTTCTGGAGTATTTTAGGCCCTTTGCTGTTTCTGGTCTATATAAACGATTTTGGAGACAATCTGAGCAGCCGTCTTCGGTTGTTTGCAGATGACGCTGTCGTTTATCGACAAATAAAGTCATCATAAGATCAAAACAAACTGAAAAACGATTTATAAAAATATCTGAATGGTGTGAAATGTGGCAGTTGAAGCCTAAATAACGAAAAATGTGAGATCATCCACATGAGTGCTAAAAGGAACTCTTTAAACTTCAGTTACAGTCAAATTTAAAAGCCGTGTATTCAACTAAATACCTAGGTATTACAGTTACGAACAACTTAAATTGGAAGGAACACGTAGAAAATGTTGTGGGGAAGGCTAACCAAAGACTACGTTTTAATGGCAGGACACTTATTAAATGTTACAGACCTACTAGGGACACTGCCTACACTACGCTTGTCCGTCCTCTTTTAGAATACTGCTGCGCGGTGTGGTATCCTTACTGGATAGGACTGACGGAGTACATCGAGAAAGTTCAAAGAAAGGCAGCACGTTTGGTATTATCGCGAAATATTGGAGAGAGGGTAACAGAAATGATACAGGACTTAGGCGTTTTTCTTTGAGACAGAATCTTCTCAAGAAATTAGATCACCAACTTTCTCCTTCGAATGCGAAAATTTTTTTGACACCGACCTACATAGGGAGGAACGATCACCACGATAAAATAAGGGAAATCAGAGGTCGTACGGAAAGGTATAAGTGTTCGTTCTCTCCGCGCGCTATACGAGATTAGAATAACAGAGAATCGTGAAGATGGTTCGATGAACCCTCTGCCAGGCACTTAAATGCGATTTGCAGAGTATCCGTGTAGACGTAGAAACTTCTTCAAGGAACTTGGTATTCTATCCTCTGCTTCTGAGTATATTTATTCCTTAATGAAATTTGTTGCATGTAATATATTTGTGCTTTCAACCCACAGCTCAATACATCTAATCAGTATTAGGATTAGGAGCAATGTACACAAAGACCTAAAATCACTTGTCTCGGTCCAAAAAGAGGTCCAATATTCAGGAACACACATTTTCAATAAAGTGCCAGGAGACGTTAGAAACTTGGTTCACATAAAGTACAGTTTAAACAGATTTGGAAAGACTATTTATAGACAACTCCTTTTACTCTACAGATGAATAGCTTAACAGAGACAGTTGGACCTGCTTAAATAAAAATGAGTGCTAGATTTCAGTTCTGACATCACTTAGGTCACAACAGTGAAGAGTAGGTATTTTGTATATGATAAATGTATTAAAAGTACTCAACTATGATTCATTCTGACAGTGTATTAATTTCGTAAATATTAGCAGCTCGAGTTTTCTGTAATGTAGTCACATAGTTTGACAATCTCCTGACAAATAATCAGTGTATTAGGTGTTATATTGAAACGTTCTATGTTTTTATGTTATACTTACTGACTGGATCCACACCGACAGCATCATCCCATTTTTGGGTTTATGGAACGAAAACTTAATCTAATCTAATGTAATCTAATCTAACGGACACACAAATTCATGATAAAATAGAGTTACGAAGCACTTCTATGTTGATTAATAGTAAGACCCGAGAAATTAGGGCTGATACGAAGCTGTATAGATAGTAGTTTTTTCCTCGCTCTATCTGGGAGTGGAACAGGAAAGGAAATGACTAGTAGTGCTACGGCGTACCCTCCGCCATGCACCGTGTGGCGGCTTACGGAATGTCTATGTAGATTTAGATATAGATGAACCTGTTATATAGTAGGAGGGCGGTTTCGCCTTCCAACTACAATCATTGGGTCGGTTCTAATCAAGCTATCACGTTCTGCACTAGAATAGTCGAAAGAAAGTGTTACATGTGCTATCAGCACAAAACCTAACTTTACTAAACAAAGCATTTGATTTCTACCTATCACAGTCGTTGCGTGAGCTCATCGCTTGGTGGAGAAGAGGAATTACCACAGAACACGTTCCAGCATATCCATCAATACTGAGACAAACAACATTATAACATAACTACTGCAAGTGTTACAAATACCAGTGTTGCAATGGTTCTATTAAAAGTTCTTGTGCTATACTTCTGCTTTAAAAGTAAAACTGCCCATCCTTCACGTTATCAATGTATCAGATATCTGTACAGTGGCTTATTAGAAAAATAAGGTTCAAATGGTTCAAATGGCTCTGAGCACTATGCGACTTAACTTCTGAGGTCATCAGTCGCCTAGAACTTAGAACTAATTAAACCTAACTAACCTAAGGACATCACACATACCCATGCCCCAGGCAGGATTCGAACCTGCGACCGTAGCAGCAGAGCGGTTCCGGACTGAAGCGCCTAGAACCGCTCGGCCACTCCGCCCGGCTATCCAAAGTCACTAACTGCATCTATATAACGATCAAGAGGCAGTCTTGAAACGGTATTTCCTTACTTCCCGTTGATCAGTGCTGTCGTGAAAGTAAATAATTACAGTTTTATACTTACAACGATGTTGAGGTAAATACAGAATTAAAGTGCACTGCCGCCATTAAACCCAAGTCCTCGTGTCTTCAGCAACGTTTGACTGCAGGGAAGTAATAGAACTAGGTGCTTCAATCGTAATTGTTGCACACATTTCAAGATGGTAAATGTTTTCCACGTTCCATTATAAATTAATCTGTGACAAGAATTAAGGAATAACCGCCAACTAAAAGTAACACAGCAATACTTTCTATCGACTGTAACATATTAAAAGCTTCATGTGTAATCATTTTCTTTAATTCTGTTCAAAGAGTCGAAATATTTCTTCTCGTTACTGTTCAGTACACTTAAACAAAACCACTCATCATCATATTCATCCATAAAAGTTTAGTTTTAAAGTGCGCAATTATTTTGCTCCAAACTATCTATTCATAAACAATAAAACATCGGAAAGCAGTCTCTGTAACTGCATATGTTGCTGCAGTCATTTTCATTAACAGCTACTGTTCAACTCATACGAAATCACAACTGCTCCTGTCTTGAATCAAAACCATTATGAAACGACGGCTGTAACTCGTTCTATCAGCTACCCTTCATTATCGATCTATCGACACAGATCACATAGGTGATATTATTGATCTAAGTTGTCATTGATACGCAGTATATGATGGTGGTTCTAAAAAGGCAAATGTAGTTCACGGTATGATTGTTAAGACTGGGTGGCAATAACGTCAGATGCTCTAGCTTGGCGAGCACTTCTCATTACTCACAATACTGGTTGTCGCAGGAGGAACGCCAAATACTCTGAGATGTGACAGGAAAGATCAGAGAGATCATTCGAAGCAAACAAGTCAAGTATAGATGGCTTCTAAAATGCATTCTATATCTTAAGAGCTATGAGCAGTTGTTCGTCTTCGATAATACGAAACAAATCACTTGTGTCACAATATTTTTGCCTTCACTATTTTGACAGGTGGTAGTGTGGACCAAAACAAGAAAACAAATTTCCAATAGGAAACACAGGCTATAAAGTGGGTAATTTCAGGAGCTCTGAGCGCTTACTCATCTTAGCTACTGTTACACACATCTATCTGTTCTATTGAACAATTGCTCGTTGCTCTTAAAGTACGCATTAAATGCATTTTAGAGCCCATGTTTACGAGACATCTTTTTCTTATTTTGATCCATACTAAGTTCTCGCAAAAAACGGAAAGCAAGGATCCTGCAGTTTAAGAGGTTTGTTTCACAATATTTCACATAAAGAAGTGCCCATACTTTTAAGACAACGTATGCGTTTTAGAGCACAAGTTTACTGGACTTTTTTGCTTCCAATGACCCCTCCTGTCATAACCATCAATAAAGACCATTCTTCTTCAGACACCCTGTATATAGAAGAGTGTTGATGCCTTCTAATTTACTCTAACAGTGATCCTTGACAATACATACCTCATTAGAACGCCCAGAGCTTTGTATTTCAACTGCACCATTCACCACTGAATAGGAAAAAGCAAGGATAAATAACATTAGGAAGTACCTTTCACCATAAACTGTGCAGTGGCTTCTGAAATGTTTAAGTAAATATTGTTGTTAATTTTTCGTCACACAAGTAGCTCCAGAGGGAGAAAAGCCAGGTTCGCCCCGTCCAGATGCAACCAGTCTGCGGTCGGGTGCAGAGAGGAGACTACGTGGGGTGTAGGCAGCCGAAGCAAACAGCGGCCATTGTAGCGATTCGTCTGTCAAAGTGTCGGTCCGTCAACCAGATTGAGCCGGTAACGCTGTACCGAGGATTTTAATTAAATTTTTTGTGCAATTCTGCAGCGGCAAACTTGCAGGCGGAAACTGATTTCTTTCTGTGTCTTTTTCCGAGCGGACGTGTAACTAGCGTACTTGTTCCTAGGACCTTGCTACTTGCTTCAATTCAATAAAATTGGTCAGCAGAGCCTGTTGTGCGGAGATAGTATGACAGATACATCAATTATTGTGTATCATCTTTCAGACGGTTCACAGCATGATCCTAAGTCCTGCAGTGACACACACACACACACACACACACACACACACATACGCTGTATAAAAAAGACGAGATATCTTTATGTTGCAGAGAATTGAAACATGCTCATCGTAACATAAAAATAATATAAAAGTACCGATCGGCCAATCAAAGATAAGTAAGAGCACTCCTAAACTCAGAGAGAATGACATAATTACGCTCTTCAATTATTAGCTTTAGTGGTAGTCTTCTGTTCTTTTTTTGTTCATCATACAGTGTAGACGTATATGTGAAACCTGATACTATATTTATGAAACTTTATTGGAATAGTCACCAGCTTAAGTCAAAACGAAATCTCTGCGTTTGTCTTTATTTATTGAAGCGTAATAACACATTCCCTCGGACCAATATTGTTATTATTTATACGAGATGGATAAAGATAGCAGCAGCAATGTTCGCGACTGCGCAAAACAAAAATGAAGTTATGTCAACATGCTCTTTTCTTCCTTTGTGGCTGCCATTTTCATTTTTTTTTAAATTTTGTTAGCTGTCGCGACACTGTTACCTGCAATATTAATCACTTCTCTTCTTCTAACTAAGTCCGATTCCTTTTGTTGTAATTTTTGTCTGATTCTTATTTTCATCAAAACCGATATTCCCTGCAACCAGGTCACAAGGAAAGGTAGACCAAAGAAAATACATGCGTCTACCTCTCCAGTATATTCGGAATATGTAAGTGGCTTTTACAATAATTACAATTTCTTACCATCATCCCCAAATGCAGTAGTTATTAGAAAGCTCACTCACTAGCGAATGTTCCAGCCAGCTTGGTGTTAATATTTAACATTTTGTGACATAATTTCCACTTGTGTATATTGCTACTGTCGCAACGCTGCTTCACGGCGAGAATTATTACGTGACTTTATACTCAACCCATTTTCCAAATTTCTGCACGGGCTGACGAAAAAATCATAAAGATTAAAAAACAACTGAAAATGCGAATTACAATCAAAAAGACAAGATGAGTTCAGACTGAAGGATCATCGTAACGTAAAAATTCTGTAAAAGATTTGGATTTAAATATTGTTGTTCAGTCATCAGACATAGCCAGTGGAAGGCCATAGAAATAAAACTTTGTTGAGCACTATTTCGCCGACCAGGGTGGCCGAGGGGTTCTAGGCGCTACAGTCTGGAACCGAGTGACCGCTACGGTCGCAGGTTCGAATCCTGCCTCGGGCATGGATATTTGTGACGTCCTTAGGTTCATTAGGTTTATGTCGTTCAAGTTCAAGGGGACTGATGACCTCAGAAGTTCCATTGTGCTCAGAGCCATTTGAACCATTTGAGCACCATTTCCCCATCAGTGTGAATAGCTTGGGGATTTGAAGGAAAATGTAGATCACGCTCACGAAGCAGATAAGGCAACTTCTCTTCATCAGTACGTGGGTTCAGCATCGCAGACACTGCGCCTACTCGATATTTGTAACCCGAACAACTTTTTTCTGTTTATCTTTACTCATGATGCATCACCTAGGTTTCTAATAGGAATAGTAAGACACACACACACACACACACACACACACACACACACACACACACACACACACACACACACACACACACACGGTGATATAAAGGGAAATAAAGAAGTTTTGATTGGGGGACGTTGCTGCAGCCTATATGCAACGTAGCGCGATGCCGATGTCGATATATAAGCACTTGTGGCGAAACATATGGGGCAAGTGAAGCCCTCGAGTATTGTGCAACCGATCTTTTTTGCCCCCTCCCGAAATCTAAATGAGGACGTAACCACGTTTTCCCGGTGATTGACGGTTTTAGTAACTAATTCAAACTACATCCACTAAAGAGAGTTAATGGAAAAACGCTGGCAGACAGGTCTGAAAAGGACTGTTTTGTAAAGATTGACAAGCCTAAGAGTCTCTTATCGGATAATGATCGGCATTTTGAATCTGAAAAATTTCAAACCTGTCTAGAAAACGCAGGAATTCGCTAGGCAGGAATTCGCTACTAAGAGATCTTGGAGTATTTTCCACAGGAAAATATGAGAGAGTGAGTTATGCGTGAGCTAAACAGATTGTGTAGGACTTACTGTGCCAGGAAGCTTCTTACTTGGGCCGATCATGTCAAAAACTTTGAAGAAATCATCAACAATCTTAAACACAATGCCACAGGCTTTTCTCCATCTGAACTGACGTTTGTTCAGGAATAACACAACATACATTCAAACATGGTTGATTTTCCAGTCCTATCTCAGAGCTCTAGAGATGAGAAAAAGAAGCAGGCTAGGGCAAACATCCATAAAAGAGCCTTGGACAGAAAAATAAGGCATGACGTTAAATCTTCACACACTATTTTTAGCGTTGGTGAGATAGTGTTAGTCAAAACTAAAGAGAAATCTAAGAAAATTTCAGCGCAAACAAGGATGTTTATGCATGTCTGCCAAGAACTGTTCAGAATAATAATTAAGCCTCAGGCAAACGCATTGGAATAACCGAAAAGTAAAAAGATCTAGGTCTACAGAACATTGTAGGTCTGAAGCGCCTCAGACGGGACAGCAACAGCGATTCTGTAAGAAGTCTGCCACTCTTTGGCGCATACAGAGTTTGGCGTACTATGCTGTCCTAGCTGGAAGAAACTTTATTCCCATTTCAAGTTTGATTCTCTTCTACTGTACTCTCACAGGAAGTAAGAAATGTATGTCTTCATATTGAACAAATGTTATTAGTTTGTAATATATACTTAGTGAATAAGAATGATTCCCGAAAATTATTATACCCGAATGGTGACTTATAAGACTAATAAAAGGTAGCTTGCAATAGCAGATTCTAAATACTACGATAACAGTGGATATCTTTTGAGCACCAATGGTAGAAAAATAATGCCTCAAGTAAATAAATAATAAATAAGAGTCATAAAAATGATTTCTAACAGCAAAATGCACACACTTTGCGGTAAGAGAAGTAAATGAAAAAAAATTTCTAAAATCTAAAACACTAAGCTGTGCACAGATTAAAAAATTTCATTTCAGTTGGGAATAACGCGGTCCGAAGATAAGAGAGAGTAGTAGAATGGTCCCAGTAAAGGCAAGCCAAAGCGTGTTGTTCATAAAATGTTCAAATGTGTGTGAAATCTTATGGGACTTAACTGCTAAGGTCATCAGTCCCTAAGCTTACACACTACTTAACCTAAATTATCCTAAAGACAAACACACACACTCATGCCCGAGGGAGGACTCGAACCTCTGCCGGGACCAGCCGTACAGTTCATGACTGCAGCGCCCTAGACCGCTCGGCTAATCATGCGTGCAAAGCATGTTGAAATGAATTAAAGGAGGTGTGTGAAAGTGGTGTGGGGATCGCACCAAAAGAATATATAAATAATGAGTTCAGTAGGTTGACGAAGATAAAAGGGAGAAACAAGCGTCGAAATATGTGAATAGATTAAAATAGGGAGAAATAGGAGTAATGAAGTCAGTAGGCTCACATACGGTAAAATGGCGCAAAACTGATGCGTAATTCCCTTACACCTTGTAAAAAGGGATGAGAAACGCGTTAACTTGCTGAAGGCAGATGATAATTTAACAGACAAATATAAGTAAGCATTTGTTGTTGTTGTTGTGGTCTTCAGTCCTGAGACTGGTTTGAAGCACCTCTCCATGCTACTCTATCCCGTGCAAGCCCCTTCATCTCCCAGCATTTATAGGCAACAATACAGATAAAAGAATGTTTTAAGAAATGTAGATTGCAGAGTATGTTGTAATAAAAATTTCTAATTATGTGTAACAAAGGAAAGTAACTGCGGACGTACAAGTGACTTCTTTAGCATAATAATCCGTATGATGACTGAGCGATATGAAGATAGAAATTACAGAGATTACTTGATTTTCTAAGTGTGGCAATGTCTAAAATAACAAAGTGAAACGCAAACTACCTCAAAATGTGTTTATCTAAGAACGTATCGGCTTTCGGAACCCAGAAGCTATGGTTTATATTAAAAATTACAAAGAGTGTTTCAGGCTTAATAATGAGTAAAATGACGCGATTTTTTGTAGAAAATATTGACAATAATCATTTTAAAAATGTTAATAACAATTATCCAAATAGAAAAAACTTCTGGTAACTTCTCAATTGTTTATTTTAATTATACAGGGTGTTTCAAAAATGACCGGTATATTTGAAACGGCAATAAAAACTAAATGAGCAGCGATAGAAATACACCGTTTGTCGCAATATGCTTGGGACAACACTACATTTTCAGGCAGACAAACTTTCGAAATTACAGTAGTTACAATTGTCAACAACAGATGGCGCTGCGGTCTGGGAAACTCTATAGTTCGATATTTTCCACATATTCATCATGCGTAGCAATAATATGGCGTAGTCTCTGAATGAAATTATCCTAAACCTTTGACAACGTGTCTGGCGGAATGGCTTCACATGCAGATGAGATGTACTGCTCCAGCTGTTCAATTGTTTCTGGATTCTGGCGGTACACCTGGTCTTTCAAGTGTCCCCACAGAAAGAAGTCACAGGGGTTCATGTCTGGCGAATAGGGAGGCCAATCCACGCCGCCTCCTGTATGTTTCGGATAGCCCAAAGCAATCACACGATCATCGAAATATTCATTCAGGAAATTAAAGACGTAGGCCGTGCGATGTGGCCGGTCACCATCTTGCATACACCACGAGGTGTTCGCAGTGTCGTCTAAGGCAGTTTGTTGCCCTCTGTGATTGCCGTACGCGGTCGCCCTACCTTTTCAGTACGTTCATCCGTCACGTTCCTAGTCCATTGAAATTTTTCAAACAGATCCTTTATTGTATCGCTTTTCGGTCCTTTGGTTACATTAAACCTCCGTTGAAAACTTCGTCTTGTTGCAACAACACTGTGTTCTAGGCGGTGGAATTCCAACACCAGAAAAATCCTCTGTTCTAAGGAATAAACCATGTTGTCCACAGCACACTTGCACGTTGTGAATAGCACACGCTTACAGCAGAAAGACGATGTACAGAATGGCGCACCCAGAGACTGCGTTGTCTTCTATATCTTTCACATCACTTGCAGCGCCATCTGTTGTTGAAAATTGTAACTACTGTAATTTCGAAAGTTTGTCCGCCTGAAAATGTACTGTTGTCCCAAGCATATTGCAACAAACGGTGTATTTCTATCGCTGATTGTTTAGTTTTTATTGTCGTTTCAAATATACCGGTCATTTTTTAAACACCCTGTGGAAGGAAAGTGGAATAAAGAATGTGTTTTGTCCTCCCTTACATGTAAGTTCAGAAGTTAGGCTATAATATCTGTTTCTCAGGGATTAGACGCTTCATCAAAGGCAGCCTACAAACTGAAATGGAGAAGAAAGCGAGAAGGACTCAATCTGCAGCGAATCTTCCCCTTTCTCTTCTGTAATACGACATAAAGGGAAACGTCACAAAGTGACTTCCCATCGTCTACCTTAAATACTTTACTGAAAGCGGTTCGTATCGATGCTCACAGTGATGCCTACGATTGTGATTAAATGAGTGAGTACTGTAAAACAAAATGTTTTGTGTATTTCTCTTTCAGGTAAAGACTGATAAACCTTAGTCACAAAAGCAATTATGTAACAATAGAAAATTTTATTTCACGTTTCTATGCAATTCAAATACACTCCTGTAAATTGAAATAAGAACACCGTGAATTCATTGTCCCAGGAAGGGGAAACTTTATTGACACATTCCTGGGGTCAGATACATCACATGATCACACTGACAGAACCACAGGCACATAGACACAGGCAACAGAGCATGCACAATGTCGGCACTAGTACAGTGTATATCCACCTTTCGCAGCAATGCAGGCTGCTATTCTCCCATGGAGACGATCGTAGAGATGCTGGATGTAGTCCTGTGGAACGCCTTGCCATGCCATTTCCACCTGGCGCCTCAGTTGGACCAGCGTTCGTGCTGGACGTGCAGACCGCGTGAGACGACGCTTCATCCAGTCCCAAACGTGCTCAATGGGGGACAGATCCTGGAGATCTTGCTGGCCAGGGTAGTAGACTTACACCTTCTAGAGCACGTTGGGTGGCACGGGATACATGCGGACGTGCATTGTCCTGTTGGAACAGCAAGTTCCCTTGCCGGTCTAGGAATGGTAGAACGGTGGGTTCGATGACGGTTTGGATGTACCGTGCACTATTCAGTGTCCCCTCGACGATCACCATAGGTGTACGGCCAGTGTAGGAGATCGCTCCCCACACCATGATGCCGGGTGTTGGCGCTGTGTGCCTCGGTCGTATGCAGTCCTGATTGTGGCGCTCACCTGCACGGCGCCAAACACGCATACGACCATCATTGGCACCATGGCAGAAGCGACTCTCATCGCTGAAGACGACACGTCTCCATTCGTCCCTCCATTCACGCCTATCGCGACACCACTGGAGGCGGGCTGCACGATGTTGGGGCGTGAGCGGAAGACGGCCTAACGGTGTGCGGGACCGTAGCCCAGCTTCATGGAGACGGTTGCGAATGGTCCTCGCCGATACCCCAGGAGCAACAGTGTCCCTAATTTGTTGGGAAGTGGCGGTGCGGTCCCCTACGGCACTGCGTAGGATCCTACGGTCTAGGCGTGCATCCGTCGCGGTTCCTGGGGTGTCCGCTGTGCCGTGCGTGTAATCATTGCTTGTACAGTGCTCTCGCAGTGTCCGGAGCAAGTATGGTGGGTCCTATATATATACAGGAGAAATAAAATTTGCAGAGAAACACGCTTTTTTCAGACGGAAACCAGGCGCGTGTGCGTTCCCTAAATGTCTTTCGGAACCTTCAGTAACGTATTCTCGGTCGGTGCCGCAACATGCAAGAACAACCATAGTTCATGAATCAGACAATAGCGTCACATCATCATAACGCGCCTATGTTTAGCATACAAGGTATTGCGCCATAATCCAAAAATTAAGTTAGAGATTAATGTAGCTTTTCCAAATTTTGTCGATACATACTTCGGTGTATTAATGTTAAAACTGCTAAATCTCAGAAAAATCAGATTAAAATGCTCCACTAAACGCATTATTTAACAAAAAAAAATGTGGAACTAAATAATGCAGCTAGCAAGCTACACATTTTTCAGAATGTGCGATGGTAAGACACAATCAACTATTACAAGTCTGAACTTGATTGTAGCAATATTTTGGCCAAACTCGGCGTTTATACGAAAAATTGGAGATTCTAAATATTAGACTCAGAAAGATGAAAATTCATATGAAGCTTCAGCATCACATAAAAACATTAACATCGTGACTCCATCAAGCTACCTCGAATAGATTTCGGGTAATTTACTAAAAACTAAATTTAGAACAAAAACGTCCTTATTCGTAATAGTTTAAGTACCTTTTCTATTAATGACAGGAAATTTTGACTGCAGAACTAGTTTACATACATTATATAAAAAAACTGCACGAAGTTTCAAGACTTTAATGTAAATAACAATCACGCCGGTTAATACGCCAGTATGACGATGATGAATACACGCTTCCACTGAGCGTTCACCGCGATGTCGCCAAACACGGATGAGACAATCATGATGCTGTAAACAGAACCTGGATTCATCCGAAAAAAAGGCGTTTTGCCATTCGTGCAGCCAGGTTCGACGTTGAGTACACCATAGCAGGCGCTCCTGTCTGTTATGCAGCGTCAAGAGTAACCGCAGCCACGGTCTCCGAGCTGATAGTCGATGCTCTTACAAACGTCGTCGAACTGATCGTGCACATGGTTGTTGTCTTGCAAACGTCCCCATCAGTTGACTCAGGGATTGAGACTTGGCTCCACGACCCGTTACAGCTATGCGGATAAGATGCCTGTCATCTCGACTGTTGGTGATCCAGCACAGCGTTCCGTATTACCCTCCTGAACCCACCGATTCCATATTCTGCTAAGTTATTGGATCTCGACCAACGCGAGCAGCAATGTCGCGATACGATAAATGGAAATCGCGATAGGCTACAATCCGACCTTTATCAAAGCCGGAAACGTGATGGTACGCATTTCTCCTCCTTACACGACGCATCACAACAACGTTTCACCAGGCAACGCCTGTCGACTGCTTTTTGTGTATGAGAAATCGGTTGGAAGCTTCCCTCATGTCAGTACGTTGTAGGTGTCGCCACCGGTGCCAACCTTGCGTAAGTGCTTTGAAAAGCTAATCATTTGATCATTTGCATATCACAGCAGTTCTTCTTGTCGATTAAATTTTGTGTCCGTAGCACGTCATCTTGGTGGTGCAGCAATTTTAATGGCCAGTAGTGTATATTCTGTAATTATTATAAAACCACTTGTCCACACACCGGCTTGTAGGCAATGTAGTGGTGTGGCATTTGTGATTTCCGAATGCGTATTGTATATGAAGAAACGTGAACCATCGGGTCTCTACTGGCAAATGCTTCCTAACAGTATCAACTTACTGTTATTCAGAAAGGCAAACACCGAGTGAAATTCATCGGAGAATGAAGTATATGTATGTGGCAGCATGAATGTCTAAAATCACCGATGTGAGACAACGGGTACCGGTAATTCATGGCGATGCACGTCCCCTTACCGTAAATGTCATAATGCGGAAGTCAACGGCAGCTTGTCTGTGGGACACTCTCTCCAAGCGATCATCACACTTTAGGGCGCTTCGAAAGGGCCTTGGACGGTCGATGATTCTTGTTGGACGGAGATGTGCTGCGGGCATTTGTGGTCATCTTCACGCAGCAGGACACCATGCTTTACCACATGCGTATATTGAACCTGGAGCGTCAGTGGTATGATCGCCTGAATGGTCACGGCGATTTTGCCTGATTGGCATAGAGACGCTATAATGTGCAGCCTTCGAAGGGATAATTTTTGATCGACCGTTATATATTTTTAAATTATCTGTCACAGTTTAAAAAACACTAAAGCAAATATAAAGTGGAACATTGTATCGTATTTCGCAAAGATTCTGGGTGACTAGAGTGTATCTGCTAATCTTCTGATTTTTCTGTAAGCCGATTATTAACTGAATGGTCGTTCTCAGCTCGTTTCTCCTAAAGAACGGCAGGGCATTTTGTAAATATTTCAATAAAAAATAAAAGGAACTGGCCCATATCTTCATATTCTATAAGCCGTAGGCAGAAATTGCAGTACAAAGCATTCACTACGTCGGATGCAGCTTTAACACGTTTTTCAGAATTCTCACGGCTCCGAAAGCAAGTCAGGGTGCATTCGATGGCTTCCCATTAATTCAGCTTTTTGAGATAGCGAGTATTGGAAGACCGTCTCACTTTCACACTTGGCTTTCACCGCAGCTGTTTCCCTTGATTCAGTCATTTGGTTCCTGTCCTGGTATTCATTGTTCTCGTCCGCGCCTCATCATATCGTCCTGCCCAAACTGAGTATTAAATGGTTAACGAGTCCACTTTCTGCATCCAAATGTTCATCTATGCTACGCAGGAAATCTTACATCTTGTGTTCCAGTTGCAAACAGTCCACGAGCATTGTTGGCAAGCCACCTTGCCAACTCTCTCGTTTTGCCTTCATGGTTTTTTCGCGAGGTATATGTTAAGGAATGAGATTACGAGACACGAGTCCATTAAGCACTGTTTAAAATGAGAATGTTTAGTGAAGTGATGTATGGTTGATAACTTGCTTCATAATGGCTGAGCCAGGAAAGTCAGAGTGGTTGCAGACCAGCTCAAAGTCGGGAGGACGACGGTTCATATCCCTCTCCAGCTATCCCGATCTGAGATTAGGCAAATGTCATGAGGGTTCCCCTCAAAAAACGGCACGGCCGATTTTCTTCTCCATCGTTTTCCTGCACCATAAAAATTATGGGGCGCAAATTGTAAAAATGCATGCATGCGAGTCCGAAGGAACACGGCATCGCATTTTTGAACATAACAGCCACTGCAATATCGTATTTATCCGGCGACACTGAGCACGTGACTTGAAATGTCTACCTTGTACGGGAGTGCACTTATTGAATGTAAGAATGAAAGCTGTAGACACATGGTTGACGACTTGCGAAACTTTGTGTCTGACTATGAGATGTACTCGAGTAACCTGATGCAAGGCCGATCGCTCACGACAAGCGGGAAATCTAGATTTGAGTCCCGGTACACCATAAATTTTCAATGCGGCCGTTTCATTATACAAATGATGGTTGTCCGTATTTCCAACTGCAAATAAAATTCATAAAATTCATACAGTTTCTTATATTTTTCCACTATCTTCGAGAGGAATGTACTGTAAAACACATATATCATGCGTTCAAGGCTGCTATTGGAAATCAAATTTGTTTGTTGTTGTGGTCTTCAGTCCTGAGACTGGTTTGATGCAGCTCTCCATGCTACTCTATCCTGTGCAAGCTCCTTCATCGCCCAGTACCTACTGCAGCCTACATCCTTCTGAATCTGTTTAGTGTATCCATCTCTTGGTCTCCCTCTACGACTCTTACCCTCCACGCTGCCCTCCAATGCTAAATTGGTGATCCCTTGATGCCTCAGAAAATGTCCTACCAACCGATCTCTTCTTCTAGTCAAGTTGTACCTATTCAATAACTCCTCATTAGTTATGTGATCTACCCACCTAATCTTCAACATTCTTCTGTAGCACCACATTTCGAAAGCTTCTACTCTCTTCTTGTCCAAACTATTTATCGTCCATGTTTCACTCCATACATGTCTACACTCCATACAAATACTATAGGAAACGACTTCCTGACACTTAAATCTAATTTCGATGTAAACAAATTTCTCTTCTTCAGAAACCCTTTCCTTGCCATTGCCAGTCTACATTTTATATCCGCTCTACTTCGACAATCATCAGTTATTTTGCTCCCCAAATAGCAAAACTCCGTTACTACTTTAAGTGTCTGATTTCCTAATCTAATTCCCTCAGCATAATCCGACGTAATTTGACTACATTCCATTATCTTCGTTTTGCTTTTGCCGATGTTCATCTAATATCCTCCTTTCAAGACACTGTCCATTCCGTTCAACTTTTCTTCCAAGTCCTTTGCTGTCTCTGACCGAATTACAATGTCATCGGCGAACCTCAAAGTTTTTATTTCCTCTCCCTGGATTTTAATACCTACTCCAAATTCTTCTTTTGTTTCCTTTACTGCTTGTTCAATATACAGATTCAATAACATCGGAGATAGGCTACAACCCTGTCTCACTCCTTTCCCAACCACTGCTTCCCTCTCATGCCCCTCGACTCTCATGACTGCCATATGGTTTCTGTACAAATTGTAAACAGCCTTTCGCTCCCTGTATTTTACCTCTGCCACCTTTAAAATAGGAAAGAGAGTACTCCAGTCAACATTGTCAAAAGCTTTCTCTAAGTCTACAAATGCTAGAAACGTAGGTTTGCCTTTCCTTAATCTTTCTTCTAAGATACGTCGTAGGGTCAGTATTGCCTCACGTGTTCCAACATTTCTACGGAATCCAAACTGATCTTCCCCGAAGTCGGTTTCTACAAGTTTTTCCATTCGTCTGTAAAGAATTCGCGTTAGTATTTTGCAGCTGTGACTTATTAAACTGATAGTTCGGTAATTTTCACATTTGTCAACACCTGCTTTTCGGGATTGGAATTATTATATTCTTCTTGAAGTCTGAGGGTATTTCGCCTGTCTCATACATCTTGCTCACCAGATGGTAGAGTTTTGTTAGGACTGGCTCTCCCAAGGCCGTCAATCGTTTTAATGGAATGCTGTCTACTCCCGGGGCCTTGTTTCACTCAGGTCTTTCAGTGCTCTGTTAAACTCTTCACGCAATATCGTATCTCCCATTTGATCTTCATCTACATCCTCTTCTATTTCCATAATATTGTCCTCAAGATCATCGCCCTTGTATAGACCCTCTACATACTCATTCCACCTTTCAGATTTCCCTTCTTTGCTTAAAGCTGGGTTTCCATCTGAGCTCTTGATATTCATAAAAGTGGCTCTCCTTTCTCCAAAGGCCTCTCTAATTTTCCTGTAGGCAGTATCTATCTTACCCCTAGTGAGATAAGCCTCTACATCTTTACATTTGTCCTGTAGCCACGCCTGCTTAGTCATTTTGCACTGCCTGTCGATCTCATTTTAGAGACGTCTGTATTCCTTTTTGCCTCCTTCATTTACTGCAATTTTATATTATCTCCTTTCATCAATTAAGTTCAAAATTTCTTCTGTTACCCATGGATTTCTAGTAGCCCTCGTCTTTTTACCTACTTGATCCTCTGCTGCCTTCACTACTTCATCCCTCAGAGGTACACACTCTTCTTCTACTGTATTTCTTTCCCCCATTCCTGTGAATTGTTCCCTTATGCTCTCCCTGAGACTCTGTACAACCTCTGGTTTACACATTTACACATGTAAAATTGCTCCATCGATACTTAATGCAGTGGTTAACACTAATAGGGTACTGTATGCTCTGGTGTATATTCTGACCAAAAACGCTGATACGGCGTAAGTCAGTGTTTCCAACTACCGTGAAATGACGCAACTGCGCGTGTAATACTTCGCTGACAGCAACATCGGCACCTCCTTATCTCAAAGGCCATTCTATGAATCAAGACACCTGCCATGGCCAACAGAGAGAAGGTGGGAGGGAGAGGAGAGGCGTTAATAGGGACCAGATATCATGTCACATCAGTATAAGTATTTCTCTATTTCCACAGGTATTCTAGGAATCATAGCATCAGAATCATCACGTCTGGCCACATGTCAAGATCTAGGAGGGAATGGAAGGGAGCAGGAGGGCGCCGCCGCCCTGCCCCATCCCCTTCGCCTTAAGTGACCACACACAGCAGTCAAATACGATGAGGTATCTAAACTACCGAAAAATGTGTCAGCATGTTTGCATTACTGACTCCCAATAATTAAGGATTAGTTTACCAGTCACACTGACAAATTTTATTTGAAGTCATAAATCATTTGGCATGGAATACCTGAACGAGCACGTAGCATTCTCTTATATCTCTTTTAACAATTAATAAACAACATTTGCTTATAAAATTAAATAATAAAACAAATATAAAAATTGAAACATATATTACAAATTAGGAGTCAATATTTGTTAGAAATAACCCAAAAAAAGAAACCTTCAATACCATCCCACAGGCCCTGAAAACACAAAATAAAAGCATAACCTGTTTCACATCCTACATTCTCCTGTCACCACCAAATGGCTCCTTATCTTGATTTCCACATATACACATGTTAGCCAGATCAGTGTCCAAAGCTTTAAAGTATTTTCTCCAATGCTAGGTTACCGCAACTAGTAACATTTGACATTAGAGAATGTCATCCTAACAATTCAAGCTAATAAAACTAATATTATCAAGCTTATTACTGCAGAAAAATACGTGTTAGCTGAAATACTACACTAAGCAGGTAAACAGATATACTAAGTAGGTCTAATCTTGACGTAAGCGACAGCTCACCATTAAATTAAACATTTCCTCCATAAAATTGTTGTTGAGAACCATTTTGCTAGGGACAAAGATCCCATCATATTATACTCTTGACAAAATAGAAGTAATCCTAGTGATTGACAATTATTGCTATTATTACAGATGAGACAGGTCTATTCAAATCAATTAATGTGTATTCACATACGCCTGCAATGTAAAAGGAAGTACTAATTAATTGGCATATACATACACGTACACGAAATTAATGCTCAAGAATTTAAGCTATGTACCTCAGCGCTCAGTGCTGGAATCCAAATTTAACAATCTGACCTTTTAGAAGTTAGGCCCACTAACTCAGTGTTGAAAAAGTAACCTGACCACACTTACAAACGCAGAAGAAATTGTTGTTAGCTAAAAACACTATTCTAAGTATCCAATTAGAAAGACTAAATGTAACTAATTAGGCCTACTCTTGCTGTAAATCACAATGCAACCTCAAAGTATATATTCCAGCATTTAAAGTGTTCTCATGCTCCATTTAAAGAGGGGCAGAAATAATGCACAATGATATTCACTAAGACAATTATAACCGATGATATAGATTGAAAATTACTGCTATTATTACAATGATATAGATGGAACATTACTATTATTACAAATAAAATAGTTCTACTGGAGGCTACATAAATAACAGCAGTTTACAATCAGAAGGCGTCCACAAGCTTTATGTAATTGCTCACAGTATTCTAACAAAACGTCAGGAACGTGAAAAGTGCGCTTTTCTCGTTGAAGCGGTATTCAGATACCGAACGTGTGTATTCAATCTGTGAGTATTTCGGGAAACTATGGCTCACAAAAATAAAACTTGTAGCCGAGTATATCACCACAAACACGTGCATAACGCAACTGTCTTATTAGGGAAGGAAGAAATAAGGTGCCCTTACAACTGAATATCACTTAAGCGGCAGAACGTCTTAGACTGCTTGTAAAAACGAAACCAAACACGGTAACACCGAGAGACATTTCTAAACACAATATCAGAGTCGATATCTCGAAAAATAAAGCAAACTCTTTGCCGTATGTTGTGAGACGTCTCACACCTTGCAAGCAGAAAGTAAATATTGTTAGATCTAATGTTTTCTTTATAAATCATTAAAATACATGTTTATCGTAAATACGCAAAACGCTACGAAACGTCGACGTTGTATGACCAACCACTACTACTATAAATGCTAAACAAATGCCATAACATATATTAAAGTGGTGCTATTCCCCACAACAGACAGATTTGTAGATGTGGAAGTTGTCATGTATTAAGATTTAGTGGATCACAACCTGAAGTGACGCCAGAGATTCCAGCAACCCATGACGCTACCTCAGCTGAAATAAACCCTTAATATTAACGTCACAAGAACATCGTTCATATTAAGACTTTCAACAGGCAATGCTTACACAAGACGGATGAAAAATTACGAGATGTGATACCTAAGCATTGTAGTGTTACGTTATGATAGCGCCAGTTTGCAGGGACGAAGATATCGATGTCGTAAACCATGGAAAACGGAAGAAATAATGTTATTACAGCAACAAACGAACTATGGACCTTGCCTTTGGTGGGGAGGCTTGCATTCCTCAGCGATAGAGATAGCGGTACCGTAGGTGCAACCACAATAGAGGTGTATCTGTTGAGAGGTCAGTGGATCCTGAAGAGGGGCAGGAGACTTTTCAGTAGTTGTAGGGCAACAGTAGGGACGATTGACTCATCTGGTCTAGTAACACTAATCAAAACGGCCTTGCTGTGCTGGTATTGAGAACGCCTGAAAGCAAGCGGAAACTACAGCCGTAATTTTTCCCGAGGGCTTGCGGCTTTGCTGTATGGTTAAATGCTGATGGCGTCCTCTTGAGCAAAATATTCCAGAGGTAAAATAGTCACCCATTCGGATTTCCGGGAGGGGACTACTCAGGACGCCGTTATCAGAAGAAAGAGAACTGGCGTTCTCGGATCGGAACGTGGAGTGTCACATCTCTTAATCGGTTAGCTAGGTTAGAATATTTTAAAAGGGAAATGGATAGGCTAAAGATAGATATAGTGGGAACTAGTGAAGTTGGGTGGCAGGTGGAACAAGATTTCTGGGCCGGCCGCGGCGGTCTCGCGGTTCTAGGCGCGCAGTCCGTGCGACTGCTACGGTCGCAGGTTCGAATCCCGCCTCGGGCATGGATGTGTGTGATGTCCTTAGGTTAGTTATGATTAAGTAGTTCTAAGTTCTAGGGGACTGATGACCACAGCAGTTGACTCCCATAGTGCTCAGAGCCATTTGAACCAAGATTTCTGGCCAGGTGCCTACAGGGCTATAAATACCAAAGCAAATAGCGGTAATGGAGGAGTGGGTTAATAATGAATCTAAAAAATTTGAGCGAGGGCAAGTTATTCCAAACAGCATTACTTAATCACAGCTATCACTTGGTTCAAGAATCATGAGAGAAGGCTGTATACATGTATGAATCCTGGAGATACTGGAAGGTCTCATACAGATTACATAATGGTAAGACAGAAATTCAGGAACCAGGTTTCAAATTGTAAGACATTTCCAGGGGCAGATGTGGACTGTGACCACAATCTATTGGTTATGAACTGTAGATTAAAACCGAAGAAACTGCAAAAATGTGGGAATTTTAGGAGATGCCACCTGGATAAATTGAAAGAACCAGATGTTGTAGAGAGTTTCAGGGAGAGCATTAGGGAACCATTGACAAGAATGGAGGAAAGAAATATAGTAGATGAAGAATGGGTAGCTTTGAGAGGTAAAATAGTGAATGTAGCAGAGGATGAAGTCGGCTAAAAGACGAGGACTAGTAGAAATCCTTTGGTAACAGAAGAGATGTTGAATACAGCTGATGAAAGGAAAAAAATATAAGAATGCAGTAAGTAAAGCAGGCAAAAAGAAATCCAAACGTTTCAGATATGAGATCGACAGGAAGTCAAAAATGGCTAAGCAGACAGGTCTGAGGACAAAAGTAAGGATGAAGAGGCTTATCTCAATAGGGGTAAGTTAGATACTGCTTACAGGAAAATTAAAGAGACCTTTGGAGGAAAGGGAACCCCTTTAATGAATATCAAAAGCTCAGATGGAAACCCAGTTCTAAGCAAAGAAGGGAAAGCAGAAAGGTGGGATGAGCACGTAGAGGGTCTATACAAGGGCGATGATGTTGAGGACAATATTCTGGAAATTCAAGAGCTTGTAGATGAAGATGAAATAGGTGATATGGTACTGCATGAAGAGTTTCACAGATTACTGAAAGATCTAAGTCGAAAGAAGCCCCAGGAGTAGACAACATTCCATTAGAACTACTGACGGACTTGGGAGAGCAAGTCCTGACAAAACTCTACCATATGGTGAGCAAGATGTATGAGACAGGCGAAATACCCCCAGACTTCAAGAAGAATATAATAATTCCAATCCCGAAAAAGCAGATGTTGACAGATGTGAAGATTACCGAACTATCAGTTTAATAAGTCTCGGCTGCAAAATACTAACAAGAATTCTTTACAGACGAATGGAAAATGGTAGACGTCTACCTCGGGGAATATCAGTTTGGATTCCGTAGAAATGTTGGAACACGTGAGGGAATACTGACTCTGCGGCTTATCTTAGAAGATATATTAAGGAAATGCAAACCTACGTATCTAGCATTTGTAGACTTAGAGAAAACTTTTGACAATGTTGACTGGAATACTCTGTCTCAAATTCTGAAGGTGGTAGGGGTAAAATGCTCTGAGCAACAGGCTACTTACAATTTGTACAGAAATTAGATGGCAGTTATAAGAGTTGAGGCGTATGATAGGGAAGCAGCAGTTGGGAAGAGAGTGAGACAGGGTCGTAACTTATACCCAATGTTATTCAATCTGTATCTTGAGCAGGCAGTGAAGGAAACAAAAGAAAAATTCCGAGTAGGAATTAATATCCATCGAGGAAGAATAAAATTTTAAGTTTGACGATGACATTTTAATTCTATCAGAGACAGCAAAGGACTTGGAAGAGCATTTGAACGGAATGGAAAGTGTCTTGAAAGGAGCATACAAGATGAATATCAACAAAAGCTAGACGAGGATAATGGAATATAGTCGAAATAAATCGGATGATGCCGTGGGAATTATATTAGGAAATGAGACGCTTAAAGTAGTAAATGTGTTTTGCTATTTGGGGAGCAAAATAACTGATGATGGTCGAAGTAGAGAGGATATAAAACGTAGACTGGCAATGGCATGGAAAGTGTTTCTATAGAAGAGAAATTTGTTAACATCGAGTATAGATTTAAATGACAGGACTTCGTTCCTAAACGTATGTGTGTTCAGTGTAAACATGTAAGGTAATGAAACAAGGACGATAAATAGTTTGTACAAGAAAGGGAATAGAAGCTTTCGAAATGTGGTGCTACAGAAGATTGCTGAAGATTAGATGGGTAAATCACATAACTAACGAGGAGATATCGAATACAACTGGGGAGAAGGGAAATTTGTGGAGCAATTTGACTATAAGAATGGATCGGTTGGCAGAACATGTTCTGAGGCATGAAGGGATCACCAATTTAGTATACGAGGGCAATGTGGAGGGAGACCATGAGATGAATACATTAAGCAGTTTCAGAAGGATGTAGGTTGCAATAGGTACTGGGAAATGAAGATGCTTGCACAGGATAGAGTAGCATGTAGAGCTTCATCAAACCAGTCTCGTAACTGAAGACCACAACTACATCAACAGCGGCGATGAATTACCACTACTTTCCGAACTGATGTAATTACATCCCACAATGAGTAGTTGAAAGATACGTCATCATGTACATACTGAAACACTTTTGCACCACTCGGTTGTGGTCTGCAGCCTGGTAATACCATGTTGTACAGCTAAGGAAGACGTTAAAAGTTTCCCGTAACCACGTGTCTGTTCACTTTATAATTTCTACGAATGTTATGATTAGATATATAGATTGCGTTATGCAGGGTGGTCCATTGATCGTGACCGGGCCAAATGTCTAACGAAATAAGCGTGAAACGAAAAAACTACAAAGAACGAAACTTGTCTACCTCGAAGGAGGAAACCAGATGGCGCTATGGTTGGCTCCTCAAGATGGCGCTGTCCTAGGTAAAACGGATGTCAACTGCGCTTTTTTAAATAGTAAACCCCATTTTTCATTACATATTCGTGTAGTTCGTAAAGAAATATGAATATCTTAGTTGGACCACTTTTTTCGCTTTGTGATAGATGACCCTGTAATAGTTACAAGCATATGGCTCACAATTTTAGACGAACAGTTAGTAAAATGTAGGTTTTTTTAAATTAAAATACAGAACGTAGGTACATTTGAATATCTTATTTCGGTTGTTACAATGTGATACATGTATCTTTGCGAACTTATCATTTCTGAGAACGCATGCTGTTACAGCGTGATTACCAGTAAATACCACATTAATGCAATTAATGCTCAAAATGATGTCCGTTTACCTCAATGCATTTGGAAATACGTGGAACGACATACCTCTCAACAGCGAGTAGTGCGCCTTCCGTAATGTTCGCACATGCATTGACAATGAGCTGACGTTTGTTGTCAGGCGTTGTCGGTGGATCACGATAGGAAATATCCTTTAAGTTTCCCCACAGAAAGAAATCCGGGGACGTCAGATCCGGAAACGTGTGTGCCATGGTATGGTGCTTCGACGACCAATCCGCCTGTCATGAAATATGCTATTCAGTACCGCTTGAACCGCACGCGAGCCATCTGCCGGACATCCATTATGTTGGAAGTACATCGCCATTCTGTCATGCAGTGAAACATCTTGTAGTAACATCGGTAGAACATTACGTAGTTTATCAGCATATGTGGCTCCATTTAGATTGCCATCCATAAAATGGGGGCCAATTATCCTTTCTCCCATAATGCTTCACCATACATTAACCCGCCAAGGTCGCTGATGTTGCACTTGTCGCAGCCATCGTGGATTTTCCGTTGCCCAATAGTGCATACTACGCCCGTTAACGTTACCGCTGTTGGTGAATGACGCTTCGTCGCTAAATAGAAGGAGTGAAAAAAATTGTCATCGTCCTGTAATTTCTCTTGTGCCTAGTGACAGCACTATACACGACTTTGAAAGTAGTCACCGTATAATTCCTTATGCATAGAAATATGGTACGGGTGCCATCGATGTTGATGTAGCATTCTCAACACCGAAGTTTTTGAGATTCCCAATTCTTGCGCAGTTTGTCTGCTACTGGATTTCGGGTTAGCCACGACAGCAGCTAGAACACCTATTTCGGCATCATCATTTGTTGCAGGTCTTGGTTGACGTTTCACATGTAGCTGAACACTTCCTGTTTCCTTAAATAACGTAACTATCCGGCGAACGGTCCGGACAGTTGGATGATGTCGTCCAGGATACCGAGCAGCATGAATAGAACACGTCCGTTGGGCATTTTGATCACAATAGCCAGAAATCAACCTCATATCCACCTTTTCTGCAATTGGTAAACGGTCCATTTTAACACCGGTAATGTATCACGAAGCAAATACCGTCCGCACTGTCGGTATGTTACGTGGTGATACCACGTACTTATACGTTTGTGACTATTACAGCGCCATCTATCACAAAGCGAAAAATGCGGTCCAACTAAACTATTCATATTTCTTTACGTACTACACGAATATGTAATAAAAATGGGGGTTCCTATTTTAAATAAACGCAGTTGATATCCGTTTGACCTATGGCAGCGCCATCTAGCGGGTCAACCATAGCGCCATCTGGTTCCCCCCTTCAAGCCAGACGAGTTTCGTTCTTTGTAGTTTTTTCGTTTGATGCTTATTTCGTGAGTTATTTGGCCCGGTCACTATCAATGGACCACCACCCTCTATGCGATTTACTCTACAGTTGGAGGCTGCCCACGTTGAAAAGTCAAGGCTAACGTTCTTATTGTATGGTATAACCCTAGTTGTCGCTGTATATGTGAGATGTCGCCAACTTCTAGGAAAAACCTGATCTAACTGCCAAAGCAGGTTCAAAAAACTGGTTCAAATGGCTCTGAGCACTATGGGACTCAACTGCTGTGGTCATCAGTCCCCTAGAACTTAGAACTACTTAAACCTAACTAACCTAAGGACATCACACACATCCATGTCCGAGGCAGGATTCGAACCTGCGACCGTAGCAGTCGCACGGTTCCGGACTGCGCGCCTAGAAAAGCAGGTTCGTTCACATAATGTAGTGTAGTTCCTTGAGGCAGAGCAGAATATGAATCCCACGTGTTCTGTGTATAAATTTACGATGACGTAGCATATTCTATACAAAGTAATAACCTGAAGGGATAAGTTAATAGTGCTTTCCGCGATATCTTTGTAACAGAGTGCCAAATCACTATGGGCGGAGTCTGCCACTGATGGTGTTGAGAAGAACAATGTTACCCCCTCCTCTTTACTGTTTTATACAGCACCTCTGTCAGGGTCACAGTAGTTCATTGTAGCCAAATGGAAACTGTGTATAGTTAATGGTGCACCTGTACGCCAGTTGACAAACAGCGGAAATCTCGTTAAGTACCTCACAGCGCCTGTTTTGTAAGTTAATCTTTAACTGATAGCAGATTAACGCAATTGGCACAGAGTAGAATGGAGCTTATTTCAATTATTGTTAGATGGTATTTAATACACTAAGTAGTCTCGCACAGAGTCAAAGCACACTATCCATATTGTTTCCAACTGTAATACTTTTTTGTATCTTTTATTTTGATTCCAAAAGCTCTGGTATTCTATCCCAATAAATACCAGGTGTAAGGAAAGTTCTGGCGAGAAAAACGTAACAACCGTACGAAGAGTTTTGCGTTAACACGCTTGTTACTGATGGCACAGAACCGAGTGAAGTAGAAGAAAAGTGAAGAGGTATTCACTATCTCGTGGCCCCCATAATGACTTAAGGAGATATGGAAAAAAAAGGTTGACTATCCGGAGACAGTTAAATCAAAATCTACTGCTGAGACGATTCTTTAAAGGCGCTCTCTGCGAACTGGACTGTTACCTAGCAGTGATACAAACAAAGCTCGGCGCCTGCAACACGCAAACTGTAGTCCGGGATGTGTGGTGGGTGGCAGCTCTGGTAGGGGTACACCTATGGCCGCTGCGGTACGCTGCTGATAAATGAAACGTCGCGAAGCCGATGTCGGTGTGTATCGCACACTGCGACAAGCAGTACGTGGCGTGTGCTGCCAGATGTGCGGCTTAACCCTCCTGTCGATATCGTAAAACAAGCGCCGTGCAGCCTAAACGGGGGCGTATTCCATTCCACATTTTTATCCCTCCAGTCTACCCTGAATTCTCCGTCCGCTTTCCAGTCAATACTCTATAACATTCTCAAAAAATTCATTGGAAGTGTTGGGTAGATAGTCTTCATACCTTCTAAAGAGTGTCACAAATTTAGAGTTTCAAAATTATATAAACGGTAACAGTTAATAAAATTAGTTACCTTTATGCTTGTGTTTAATGATTATTGAGACCACAAGTGAAATCGAAGAGAATTAGGTTTCTCAACAAGAGCGTTTCTCTTTTTTTTGCGGTCGGAGTGCGGATATAATAAGGTTTTCCTAGACAAGGGTGGTAGCGTGGTAGATTTGAGTACGAAAGTAAGGTGACAATGCACAAACCAATTGAAGTAAAACTCTATCCAGTTGCAATTGTCGATAGGGAGGCTATGTGGGCTAGTTCAGATGGTACAAATAGCTCTGAGCACTAGTGGACTTAACATCTATGGTCATCAGTCGCCTAGGACTTAGAACTACTTAAACCTAACTAACCTAAGGACATCACACAACACCCAGTCATCACGACACAGAGAAAATCCCCGACCCCGCCGGGAATCGAACCCGGGACCTCCGGCGTGGGAAGCGAGAACGCTACCGCGAGATGCGGACATGGGCTAGTTTAAGATAGATTTGGGAATGGTATGTAACGAAGGCATATAGAAGTATAATTCGCATCACTTGTCAGTCCTCAACTGTTCGATCGCAGGATCACCTGTTACCTGTGGTGTCACCGCCAGACACCACACTTTCTAGGTGGTAGCCTTTAAATCGGCCGCGGTCCGGTAGTATACGTCGGACCCGCGTGTCACCACTATCAGAGATTTCAGACCGAGCGCCGCCACACGGCAAGTCTAGAGATACTTCCTAGCACTCGCCACAGTTGTACAGCCGACTTTGCTAGCGATGGTTCACTGGCTTCTACGTTCTCATTTGCCGAGACGATAGTTAGCATAGCCTTCAGCTACGTTATTTGCTACGACCTAGGAATGCTCCATTATCAGTTACTATTGATATTGTGAAGCATGTACTGTCACGGGCGACGTTAATCATTAATGGACTAAAGTTAAGTATTCCACCAGCTACGTCCGTTTTTCTCAATTCTAAATCCCTTGTCATGTTCTAGACCTCACGCCAGGCTGCGTGAGCTAAAGCGCGTGCATTTCGGCCTCCTTTAGTAACACGGTGTTGTCTCTCCTGCCAACCACGACATTACCAAATGGTTTTGCTAATACAGTGACATGGGATTCAGCTGACGGTATATGGTTGGTCCCTAGAATCTTACGACCCAAGCTTCATTCGGAGCCGTAGAGTCGCACTTATGTCACTTCGACGTCTTGTCGAAGTTACAGTTTTGATAATCTGACTACATTACAAGATGGTAAATGACAGTATCAATTGCAAACAATGTTTGAGGGACTCTCAGATTGTTTCCTAAATCATTTATATAGATAACGGGCAGCAGAACTTTCAGACGAAAATCTGGTTCTGAAGCTATTACTCGGCCCAAAAGCAGATGAAATTCTGAATTAATAAAATTCCCAAAACTAGATTTTTAGAACCTTTATTTTATAGCGGTCAAAGGGTTTGATTTCCTACTTCTAAACACTTGTGTCTGAAGGATTCACGCTCGTTCACAAACAGCATTTTCACCTCCTATTCTTTGGTTGTGGTATGTGTGGCTGGTAAGGTTCTCCCGCAAGGTCTTCCTTCGCCCAATCTCGGGGACTTTGCGAAAGACCACGATTGTCTCTGAAGAGTGCGTCAAGAGCATTTTGTATGTGTTTTTAAGAGATATATTTTGCCTTTATTTTTGGTATTTTGTGTGAATACCACGGTTGTCAATATTGCTACAAGGACCTTGTGGTCATTAATCCCTTGTCCTCTATGTTCTCTGGACCATTTGTTGCTAAGAGGTGGAGTATGATTTTGCAACCATTTACACTTCGAGAGGGCACCTCAAATGATTATTCAAAATAATTTTCTGAGAAAGCATTCAGTACGATTTCATACGGCGATTTATGCCTGCCACAGATTTTAACATCTTCACCAACATATAGAGGGCTGATTGAACACACCACCACCTACAATTGTTGAGTGGGGTATGTTGACACACCAACCAGCGCAGAGCCACGAAACAGCGCCAAGAAGGAGCTGGCTCCTGCGCCAATGGAAAGAGTGGGCAGCACCACACCTCCAGAAAAACAGAGTTCAGTGCCCCCTGTCAACGCTGACTCAACCAGCCACCCACTTCCGGTAGGGCCCAGTTCGGTCGCAGCCTTCGAGAACATCAGTACTGAGTAACAGAAAGACGATATTTAGCCAGCATTCTGCGAGTAACAGTAGTGGATAAAAGTATTTGCAGGTAGGGGGCACAGGAGGCTCAGGAAGCAAGCTGTGTCTGTTTCATATTAGAAATAAACTATTCTAATACTTTGAAAATGTTTGCTGCAGATTATTTTGGATTCCTGCCACCGGCCATCGCAACTTCTCTCCTTCCTTGTTGCTGCCGGTACTGACTTCATAGTAGCCGACACAATAGGGTACCTGTTTGAACTGAGGTTGCAAACAGTTCAGCAACTGTATCAGCTGAGTCGGGGGTCAGTAAAAGGAACCAATTATAAATTTATTCCAGTTGTTATTAACTTATTCCGATTCTACCATTAGTCGCAGGAACAATCCACTTCAATTTCACTACAAGGAGAGCTACTTCGGACAGCAATGAACACTTCATGAGCAATAGCATCTAACCAGACCTTTCCGAACGTCTGTTCTTACAAAAAGCTGTAGCTGTGGAGTAATTCTTACCGTTTTTTATGGAATACAAGAGACGTATTCGCAGTTGCGACTAATGTCAACCATCATCTGCGTAATGGAATGACGACAGTGAAAAATTTGTGCTGGACCGGGACCCGAACACGGATTTCGCCTTACCATTTGGCTACCCGAGCACGACTCACACCCAGTCCCAAACTTCCGTATGTCGTCAACCATGAGTCTACAGCTTGTACTCGAACGTCCTTAATACTTACTACTATACTATATACTTATTTGGATATGGTGTCTCTTCTTTCGGACATGTCCATCCAACATCAACACATTTACTCTATAAAGCTTTCTTTCCCCGTTAATAAGCCTGACTGCTTTGTGTGAATATGCCGCACAGCTGTAAGGTATTACATTGGGTATTCCAATCTACCGTGCATCGGGATCAGATACTCCATTAAAATATCTTGGACGTCGGTTTTATGTGACTGAGTACTATCAGTCGTGGTCCTGTTACCTTGCTGTACGCTAGTTGAAAAACTCTCTACTGAAATCAGACTGTAGCAATTAAATAATGATCCCAGTTCATTTTAGTATCAGAATCTTTTACGAAATCTGCATTGAAATCTCCACATGCCATTAACTAATACTTAAACTCATTCTGGCGTCTACATTAACTATCACTGGTTTCACGATATCATTCCTATTTAATTAATTCTGTACATACACACCCCTAGATGTTTAATGGATGTGACTGCTCCCAGTGATTGTTCTGTAATCAAGTAATCTTACAACAATGCTCAATACATACGTTTCCTTATCTTCACTGACTATTACATCTACAGAGGAAAGTCATTCACTACCTAATGATGTTGCTCGCTTGAGTCTCCTTGCCTATATACGTTCACATTGCACGAATTAGAAGGGTCAGATAATGTGCTGTGACAGTGACCACAAGAATCTATGAGATCAAAGAGGAGAGAGAATGAGATGAGCTGTTCCTTTATGTGCCTCGTAGAGGAAAACGCTATTTGTCTTTCTCTTTCGAAGGATTGTAGTAGTCACAGCAATTTATAAGTGTTCCTTTTCAGTTCTATTGTAGTAGTTGTTGTGGTCTTCACTGCTTGTTCCAAATTTGGATGTTTTACTCTGGTAATACGCAAGCAGATAAGAACAGTATCACCAATTTAGTACCATAGTACTAATATATACAAGTTCTGTCTTTTTCTCGTGACTATATGAACCCTTCCGTTGGTCAAACCTATTTCCCTTTATTTAAAAGCATCATCATTGGTCATTGTAATAACTTTGTACTTTTTTCCATGTTGATTAAACGAGATCGCAACGAATTCTCACGTTAACGCTAGAACAGGCATTCCGATGTATTTTAGACACCAGACTCACCTTTTTCATTCTTCCGGAAAAAGACAGGCCTTAAAACCATATAGCTGTTAATACCTTTCAAGTCATTCTTTAAGTTATGTTTGTGTTTCTGATTTTAGGGCAAAAGAAAAAACTTGCTATCAAAGGCATGAGAGCGGACTCCTTTAGATGTGCTTGTGGAAGAAGACGACAGGGGAGATAATGATTTTTTTATGTAGGGGGTGGAATTATATTACCGAGTGATCATGAAACTAACTTTTGTAAGTGGGCTGTATAGGTTTTCTTATTGGTAACGCCACGTAGCGCTCTGTATGAAAATCACTGGCTGTGCTGTGTGCAGTCTGTGGCTACTTTGCATTGTTGTCTGCCGTTGGAGTGTTGGGCAGCTGGACGTTAGCGGCGCGTAGCGCTGCGCAGTTGGAGGTGAGCCGCCAGCAGTGGTGGACGTGGGGAGAGAGATGGCGAAGTTTTGAAATTTGTAAGACTGGATGTCATGAACTGCTATATATATTATGACTATTAAGGTAAATACATTGGTTGTTCTCTATTAAAATGTTTCATTCGCTAACTATGCCTATCAGTAGTTAGTGCCTTCCGTAGTTTGAATCTTTTATTTAGCTGGCAGTAGTGGCGCTCGCTGTATTGCAGTAGCTTGAGTAACGAAGATTTTTGTGAGGTAAGTGATTTGTGAAACGTATAGGTTAATGATAGTCAGGGCCATTCTCTTGTAGGGATTACTGAAAGTCAGATTGCGTTGCGCTAAAAAAAAACAATATTGTGTGTCAGTTTAATCACAGTCTTGCACAATTTTTCTAAGGGGACGTTTCACTTTGAAACTGAATGTGATTAAAGATTACCTTCCTTTGGCGCTGAAGACGATACATTTATTGGTACAAACAAAGAAAATAGATTAAAAGTGATACTCGTAAAAAGACATCACATATCGCAGCAAAAAACAGTATGAAGATCTTTACAGGCCCTAAAATTGATAACATTAGGTACTGTAGAAGAAATTGAATCGTTCCATAAAATCATCAGCACTAATATGGTAGCTGAAACTGTGCGTTTTACAAATGTATACATGCACACGAAAAGGCAAGAAAAAAATTATTCTAGTCACAGTGATGATGAGTTGACTGATAGTACTGAAATTGGTGCAATATTAGGCCGTTGTATTTTATTGGCATGAAAGATAGGAACCACACACGTTTATTGGAATTTTGGTCAAATTACCAAACAGGAATGTTTTTTTTTTTTTGAGATTCAGCTTGAGTTATTATTGCTTTTCAGGCGTATTAGATTGATGATAAAGATACTAGGGATATGAAACGTGAAAGAAATGGGTTGGCAGCTATTAGGAGCTTTGTGGACGAGTTTGTGGAAAACACCACTAACAGTCACAATCTTAAAGAATTTGTTACTGTTAACGAGAAATTGGAAGCATTCAATGCATTCGCAACAAACCAGCATAATACGGCATCAAAACATTTATTCTACGCGATGCTAAGTTATTCTACACTGGTTTGTTTGGAAGTGTATCATTTGTTGGAAGCGTATTGTGGCAAACGACCAGACGGATCGTTTTGTGTTTCAAATTAGCCATTTGATAGTGTGTGTAGACTAACCGAACCGATAAAACGCACAAATAGTAATGTGCAACAGATAACTGGTATACTAGCTATCTGCTAGTTCTCTATCTGCTTCACAAAGAAATCATTTGTCCAGGAACCTTAAGAAAGGATGAAAAAGAAATACCACCTGAATTTTTCCCCAAAAAGAATAGAGAAATCGTTTCTGTAGTTTTTGGATACCAGAAAAACAGTACTATGGTATCACATGTACCTAAACATAACGAACCTGTTGTATTCATTTTCTCAATGCACAACGAAGGAACAGCAGATGAGGCTACTAAGAAACCTTACATTATACGGGATTGCAATAAGACAACAGGATGGGGTTGACACTGTTCACCCACCCCAGCCGCAAATGATTAGAAAATGGACGACGGCTATATGGTAAATGTTGTTGAATGTGTCTGGTATCATTTCTAACAAATGAAAAAAAAAGAAACATCACGTCGAGTTTTTCTAAGGAGCATTTCTTTCCAACTCATGAAGCCACATTTTATCCATAAATCTTCGATACGAAGTTAATCATATGATGTTTGCATCGTATCTGAATGGTAACTATGTTCAGGAAATGCATATACAAGAAAAAAAGGGAATGGAAAAGAACTGCTGTACAACAATAATATGTAGTTCTTGTAATGATTTTGTCTGCAAAAACTATTCGAAAACAATAGTTCTCTACAGAAAATGCAGTGTTTCTTCACCCGAGGTTGAAAACGATTAATTTGCAAGTAAATAAAGTGGCAGCTATAACCTGTGTGGGACCGTCGTTAACTATAAGCTTAAATGTTACCTGTATCCACTGTACGATGTAATGTGAATTCTTGCAATAAATGATAAAGCCAAGGCCACTTATCATCACTGTGTACATAATACGCTATTGCAGTGCCTGTATATACAGTACACCGTGCGCCTTCTCCTGTAACATGAAACAGAACTCCTGCTCTACAGTTAAAATTAACTTTTCAGAACGTGCTTCATATGGTATAGGGATATAATTTCCGTCGCAGCTAGAATCCTTACAAACACACTGCCTGACTTTGAACTCAGTAATTGACCTGTTTTTCAAGGTCATGTACGACATGATCGATGACCTTGAACTCATGATGTAGTCAATCAATAAAATCATTCAATCAGTCAATAACTGGAAATGAAAAGCCTCTCCAATCCCCCATCGCTCTCTGCCTTCCCTTCCCCAACACAGACAATGCAAGTGGCATGAGAAGCCCAATTGCGTTTGTGGAAAGTTAAAATACCCCCATCCCTTTCCCTATCTCCAATCAATAACACAGGGCAGTATTCGTTGTATCCAGGAAATTATAGTTTGCTTTTAAAATCCCAAATGTGGAAATATCCCAATTGTGTTAGTGACAGACGTAAAACCCCCTACTCTCCTGATATGGAAACAGACCAATTGTGTGCTTTACACCTCCACCTCCTCCTCTTTTTCCAGCCAATCAAATCGTAGTATTAGAAAATTGGTGTCAGGCATAAAAGTGATGTTAAGTTACGTTATTTACATACAGAATAATTGTTTTCTTTATACACACATCTTCCTCTCATCTCTTTCCAACCGGTCAGAGGCTAGTTTCAGAAGGCAGCTTTGAAAATTAAAATGAGCCTCTCACCCTCCGCTCCCCCTCCATACCATCATCCAGTATTAGCATAGTAACAAACATCTCAAGATACAGGAAACAGACCAGTTGTATGCTTGATTCGACACATTTCACTGTCTCCGACCAATTGGAGCGAAGTATTAAGATTTTATCAAATTTCATTATCTCTGACGTACACACCAAGTTATTTATCCCTCCCCCATTCTTATCTCCGGCAAATCATAGTGCAGTATTTAACAATATGTAAGAGATGATGGAATTGTGTATTCCCCGTATTCTTTTTCCAAACAACCGGTCGTACTACTTAAATGATGTTTAAAAACAGTAACAGATACGTAGTAAAAATTACGTAAGTTCCACTTTAAGGTCAAAATATTCATTATTCTCTTAATATTCAAAGATATTCAACATGGGAGACTCGTTATTTCCTTGAAAGACAAATATGTTCACCATGTCCTGCAAGGGAGGGGGGGGGGGGGGGGAGGGTGGATGTGGAAACGTGAACTAAAACTTGTTAAAACGTAATTACTAAACTGGAGAAACTTGTGCTATACTGTAAAAAAGTTTACAGACAGTAACTCGTAACAAAGTATCACTGCAACAGTACTAAATGGGGCTGTTAAAAATACTAAACACTGCGTGGTATGAAACTTCGTGGCAGATTAAAACTGTGTGCTGGACCGAGACTCTAACTAACGACCTTTGCCTTTCACGGGCAAGCGATAACCGACTTTTTTGTTTAATTATCAGACTGACTTGGTAATTTCATGAAAATCAGACAAACATAGTCAAATCGTCATTTAATATAAGCTGCAAAAAGAAATCAACAAATTAGAAGGACAAAGAATTTTTAAAATTCTGAACGGGAAGACTAACCCATTTTCCCACCTTTTTGTCAATTTCTTTTATACATGTGGAGGAGAAAAAGTGACAAAACACAGCTACAAGGGAGGGGACACAAGCTCAGGGAAGAAACAGGGATCACAGGGGAACTTAACCATCACCCTGATGGTTAAACACAAGAAAAAGCATATTAGAAAAAAGCGCTTGGTATCGTCGCAACCGCTGCCATTGGCACTGCTCGTTTGTCAGATAATGGTGAAAAACGCGGGGATCTGGGTCATTCCCGCTTTCAACGTCTAGTGAACATAGAAACCCAAGAGCCAGACAACCGTGTTCGCTTTCTTCTGAGGAAAAAAGGATATTTTCGGATGTAGGAGAATGTCGTCTGGGGAAGGGGTTTCAGGCCCTCGAATAAGTAAGGTTATAATGTTACTTAAAAACCGTCTTGATTGCAAATATTTTTATTCATATGACCGGTTTCGGTTCATTCAGAACCATCTTCAGATCTGATATTTCAGTTACAGGAGTAACCCGTCCAAATCCAGCAGTTTTCACATGCTACGTCACATGTGAAAACTGCTGGATTTGGACGGATTACTCCTGTAACTGAAATATCAGATCTGAAGATGGTTCTGAATGCTACGTCACATGTGAAAACTGCTGGATTTGGACGGATTACTCCTGTAACTGAAATATCAGATCTGAAGATGGTTCTGAATGAACCGAAACCGGTCATATGAATAAAAATATTTGCAATCAAGACGGTTTTTAAGTAACATTATAATTTCACTGATTGCTGTTGTCCCAAAAGACATTATGTCTGTTTTTGCAAAGTAAGGCTATGTAGGAGAATGTCGTCTGGGAAAGCGGTTTCAGCACCTCGAGTAAGGAAAGCTAATTCGTGTTCGTTTTCGTCTGAGGAAAAAATGATATGTCCGGATGTAGGAGAATGTCGTCTGGAAAAGCGGTTTGAGGTCCTTGAGTAAGGAAGGCTAATTGACGGCGGGTCCAAAGCCAATGATCACGTCCGCAAACAACAAGTTTGTGAATTAAGGTGTCAGTTTGATGACATTCTTCACACTGATCAGTCGAACGAAGGCCAATACGAGAAAGACATCAGCAGTAGGTATCAGACGGTGAATGGCCTTGTACCACGTTGAAGCAATCTCCATCGGCAATATAGGAAGACTAAGATGAGACCAGACCGCTTTCCAACGGGGAAGCGAGTTCAACAGAAGAAAGGGGACATGGTGCACACCAACGGGATGATAGCATGTTGGTATTAATATGAGTCATAGAAAGTATATGAGCACCTAGATTACCGATAGTTAGAAAGTATTCACGAATGTGCACCAATTTAGGATTAATCCGTCCAGCATCAACAGGAAGGATCAGACATACTGGCCGGAAGCGGGAAAGTAAAGGAGAGATAACTGAATGCAGAGCCGGCGTACAGGTTAAAATATTGCGGCGGGCAAAACAGATGGATGTCTTCATTTTGATATCTGAAAGACCCAGTCCTCCAAGCTTTAGAGGCCTGGCCACTACTTCATACCGGACAAGGAACATATGGTGGCGCCTCGGGAACCGACCAGACAGCTGTTTCAGTCTGCGGTCCATCATCACGGGAAGTGGGAAGACCTCCGCAACGTAATATACTTTACTGAAAACAAAGGCTTCTAAAACCTGTATAATTTGAAGGAGGCAAAGGGATCGGCGTCCATGTTCAAGGATCGGCCCTTGAACACGACTCGTAACCTAATGCCAATTTAGTGTCGCCATTTTGATCGGATTGCAATTCACATGGCGATTGACGACCATCGTCCAAGGAATGACGGCATGATCGATGCCTCTCAACGCTAGGAACGTGCATTTACGATCATTAATTCGAGCATAAGCAAGACGACAAAACGAATCTAAGGTATCCTTAAGCATCGGTATGTCCTCGACATGTCGTACTAAAACCATGATGTCATCGGCGTATGCACGGACCGAGAAAAGCTCCCCCAATGCAGTACAGCCACGTAATTGATGGTGAGGCGGCAAAGTAAGGGCTCAAAGAACAAGACAAAAAGGGATACGGATAAGGAGCTTTCATGGGGTAAACCCCGACTGATCGATATCCAGTGGGTAGGGTCACCGTTCACAATCACCGAGACACTGATACCGGTAAAAAGGCGAGTTATGACCTGTCGAGCATCATTATTAAGGCCGACAAAGGTGAGCACACTCGTTAAAAGAACACGGCTGACACGATCAAACGCTTTTTGGAAATCAAGTAAAAGCAGAGCCCTTGGGACATGAGCGGCAGCCGCCAACGAAATTACATCGCGACATTCGAGAACAGAAGTCAGTATCGTGCGTCTAGGCGCAAAGCTTTAGCGGGCGGCCATAATGGCATTGAGCAGCTAAGAGAGACGGATATTACTTGCTCGAGCGACAATTTTACAATCGAAGTTAAGGAGAGTAATGGGACGGAGGGAATCAATCGCAGGTCGACCTGTGGATTTCAGGAGGAGGACCAGTTTACCTTCCTGAAAAGGAGCAGGAAGGGAGACCCCCACATCACTTTATTTGCCATTGGCGTTGAGGTGTCACCAATGAGTGGCCAAAATTGAACATAAAACTACTTAGGGATAACGTCAAATGCAGTCACCTTGCGGGACTGAGATCCTCAGCTGGGACATGGGTATCGTATAGATCAGTAAAATAGATGTAATTAAAGTCGAAAATGTCACGGTGAGAGGTGAACATCCGGCCGTCAGCGGTTGTGACGGAGTCAAGGCACACACGTTTCCTGCGCGCCCGTAAACGGACTAGATGTTATAGTGACGTCAATTCGTCTTGTAAAAGGGAACGTGGCTGAGACCTCGTCCGCAGTCCCTCCATTCGAATGCGTTTCAGCTGCAGCAATTTGGCTGTGGTGCACTGTATATCAGTAACCCGTAGGGGAGCATGCATGGCACTATCGTACAGTTGACGTAAGACAGAGTAATAAAATTCTCTGCTACCTTCGCAGCTCCTGAACGCATGAGTGACCTACGGATTTGTGGGTTAACATGCAGTGTCCAGCATGCCACAACAGACGAGTACCGGTCCATAGTACGAGAACAATGAACCCATACGTCCTCCAGGATGACACCCATAGAGTTATCTTGCAGATAGCTATATTGAGAATCCAGAGAGGATGAAACAATTTTACCGGTTGCCGCGGGTAATTAAACTTGACGGCTATGACCAATGATCAGTAAAACAGGCTGTTATCACATCAACATCCAGAAGTTGCCCACACAAGGAATGGGAAAGGTAAAAGCGATCGACGTGGCTGATAGACGTGGGAGTAAAGAATGTGTGTCATACAAGTGCAGGAAAGCGACAAACACACATATCACGCAGGCGCAAGGAGCGCATCAGGTCGTCCAGTTCTTTACTGAAATTAAAATTAGGAGAAGAAGAATTAAATGATCTGCTGAAGGTAATGAATAGTCTAATGAGTACACAGTATGGTTTGAGAGTAAATCGGAGAAAGACGAAGGTAATGAGAATTAGTAGAAATGACAACAGCGAGAAACTTGTCAGGATTGATGGTCACGAAGTCAATGGAGTTAAGGCATGGTGCTACCTAGGCAGTAAAATAACCAATGACGGACGGAGCAAGGAGGACAATCAAAAGCAGACTCGCTATGGCAAAAAAGGCATTTCTGGCCAACAGAAGTCTACTAATATCAAATACGGGCCTTAATCTGAGGAAGAAATTTCTGAGGATGTTCGTCTGGAGTACAGCATTGTATGGTAGTGAAACATGGACTGTGGGAAAACCGGAACAGACGAGAATCGAAGCATTTGAGATGTGGTGCTATAGACGAATGTTGAAAATTAGGTGGACTGATAAGGTAAGGAATGAGGAGGTTCTACGCAGAATCGGAAAGGAATACGTGGAAAACACTAATAAGGAGAAGGGACAGGATGATAGGACATCTGCTAAGACATGAGGGAATGACTTCCATGGTACTAGAGGGAGTTGTAGAGGGAAAAAACTGTAGAGGAAGACAGAGATTGGAATACGTCCAGCAAGTACGAGTAATTGAGGACGTAGGTAGAAAGTGCTACTCTGAGATGAAGAGGTTAGCACAGGAAAGGAATTCGTGGCGGGCCGCATCAAACCAGTCAGTAGACTGATGACCAAAAAAAAAGACATATCACAAAACGTCCACCAGATCCCCCTTCCACTGTCGAGTACTTCGAAATCCACGAACGGAATGCCTTCCCTATAAAACAAGGCAGTACCCGTAGAAAGTTCGGAAGCTACATTGAAACAGGTTGAGAACCGAGGAATGGAATACTAGTCGAATAAGACTTCCTGTAAGAAAATATCTGCCCCAGATTGATATATAAACTGTCACAAAGCAGCGAGCCGAAGCTCAGAACATATTCTGTTAGTATTCAGAGTAAGAAATGCGTATGCTTGCTTGAAACTTCAACCCAGGAAGAAGAACAAAAGAACGGTAGAGATCCGTCAGTTGACCAGAATCAATGAATCAGAGAGAGAAGAACTACGAAACTTAATCCATATCTTCCCACTGCTTTTTTCGACCGTGACGCGGCTCTGTGTCGCTGTTTGCGGATTCTACTGCGGCTCCGCGGAGCCGACACTGCAACGTTCGGTCGCGTGGAAGCATCATGTGGGTATTCAGTTTTAGATTGCGAGGAAGAGGCCTCTACATCCTACTCGTCCGCAAACATGGGTTCACGGAGGGACGGTTGCTGAATAACAACGGGATCCACTGTACTTGAGAATCAGTCAGTTGTTTCATGGGAGAAGGCTGTGACCCAAAGGGGGCGACAGAAGTCACAAGATTAGGATGAGAAACAGAGTAAACAGGTGAAGTGTCCGAGAGAAACGGAGAAGACAAGTCGGAACCGGAAGCAGGTTCCTTCACGGGTGTCTCCGAAGGGGACAGCTCGACAACAGAAACAACGCCAGGTAAGGTGTCAGGGATCTACTGCACAGGCGTGAAAGCACCTGTGGTGTCCTCATTCGCGACTTCAGACTGAGAAAGGTGGTCCCTTACGGGAAGGGCGAGCCAATAGGGAAAGATCATCTGCCGCATCATCTTGTGTTCGGCAACTCTTGTTGTGAGAAATCACGGTGGGCACATCGGTATTAACGGCATCAACATCCAGACGCAAGGACAGCGGGGGAAAATCACGGGCGTTGTCGGTCAACGGATCACTGTGTCCCTCAGTAACAGGGAGCGATTAACTCTGAGATCCCTGCGGGATCTTTACGCTGTTCGTATGTAGGTTCTAATACAACCATACGTCGTGGACAATTACTACGGAAATGACCGTTTTGATTACAACAATATGTTCCTTCTAGTCTACTGTTCGTAATATGGACCCTATAACCGCATACCTGCAGATGAGAAGGAATATGTTTTTGACCACCATTACCACCGAACGAACACCACTATGGACCTGTAAGTGGTGCTGAGCAGACCAGCGTTCCTTTCGAATATGACGTATTTCCCCATAAGAAAGCCAAAGAGGTCACAGAAAACCGCCGTGTACCTCGGGCGAAAGGTTAAACACCCGGTCATTCGTATAGATCGCTGCTGTAGTTGCCAAGAGATTCATAGTAGTGGAACCATCGCGGTGTGTAAAGGGTACCTGAGAACCGTGACGAGAAAGTATCCTATCAACCTGGAGCGGGTCAAGAAACTTAACAAAAAACACATGTAATTCGCAGTTAATATATGCAGTATGCACCTGATCAGTAGTGACTTTAATTGTATCGACCAACCCGTCACTTCTCTCCAAAGAACCGGGATGGACGTGACGCGTGTGGGTTTGTCGGAGGTGAAGCTGACAGTACCTTTACGCTGGAATTTTCGTGGGAACCATGGTGGACATCACGTCGCAACAGGTAGGGCCGCACGAACACCAACCACTAGCCGACAACCAGCAATGCGCCGCACACGGAGACCAACACAACACTAAACGGACACGAGGAAAACACGCAGCGCTGCGGTAGAGGCGGAACTAATAGCACAAGCTAGTCGCCCGACGAGTGAAGCGGGAATAGACCGACTATTACCCAAGCACGACGCAGGCCCCTTCCTCACAGCCTCACTGTAGCCAGTACCTCGCCTCCTACCTTCTAAACTTCACAGAAGCTTTCCTGCCAGACTTCCAGAAGTAGCACTCTTGGAAGAAAGGATACTGCGGAAACATGGCTTTGCCACAGAGTGGGGGATGTTTCCAGAATGAAATTTTCACTCTGCAGCGGCGTGTGCGCTGATATTATACTTCCTGGCAGATTAAAACTGTGTGCCAGACTGAGACTCGAACTCGGGACCTTTGCGTTTCACGGGCAAGTGCTCTACCAACTGAGCTTGTGTGAAGTTTGGAAGGTAGGAGATAACGTACTGTCGGGAGTACGGCTGTGAGGAAACGTCGTCAGTCGTGCCTGGGTGGCTCAGTTGGGAGAGCACTAGTCCCTGGAAAGTAAAGTTTCCGCGTTCGAATCTCTGTCCGATACACAGTTTTAATCTGTCAGGAACTTTCATATCAGCGCACACTCCGCTGCAAAGTGAAAATCTCATTCTGTGAATACTTCAAGGAATTGGCGTGGGAGAAACACGAACAAAAGGTTATTGAAAGTTAATTGCTAAAACGGTGAAACTTCCATCTCGCTTTATAGACGTTTACGAATGCCAGATGAAGCAGAACATCCAGAAAATTCCAAAATTCAGATTAGGCGCCAAACATCACCAAGACGTTACGAAAAGTTTGACAATAATGCTATATAACACAGAAATCTGACATAAAATGAAAAACGGTGTAAAATTACTGAAGGAAGTAAGTTTTTGAGGACAACTTCATGCTCGTCGAAGCTGGCGGAGACAAGTAAACAAATGCAATGTGGTTGTAAGTGGCAGGTTAATGACATCGAGAAACGTCTGACTTGCAAGCTGCAGATGATCACGCAAGATGTTACCACTTCTGTTAGCTAAGAGCTTGAATATTTGAAGTTCTTCTAACAAATCTAATATCTAGCGTTTTACCTCCTTTGGTAGAATTACTGTATCTTCCAGATATCTTGGAGAATTATCAAAAATAAGGAAACGCTTTGAAAAAGAGGAGTTATGTACATCGAACTTGTTTTCCGCAGCGGAAGCTCCTATTATAGTCCTAGTGTGTCCTACGCAATAATTAGGCCGACTAATTCACATCATTTTGTAGATGCCTGAGTTTGTAAAAGAATCTTCTTCGGTTTACTGAATTTGTTCTTGCAAATGTTGTTAGTGGAGAGAGTAACCTTACGTCTATACTTTTCGGTCAAATTCGGGTAATCCTGTAAGACATATTTATCAATTAAAATGGTGTACAAAGAAGCTTGCAATGTTGCTCTTTATTACTCTTGCAATTTTCCACTTCACAGATCTCTTTTTTTTTTGTCCCCTAAACTTGAAGACATTTTCGTTCCTTTATTGCTAAATATTTGGTCGACCATACACTAATCGGAGCCATTATTGCTGGCAATAAATTTAATAAGATTAACTTCTTTCAATAGACTGTTGGAGGAAAGACTTGGTCTTAAAGCGTGGTTGATTGTGGAACGGAGGATGAATACTTCACGAACCTGTGAGTGAAATGGGTGTGCTGGAATAATGTTGTCAATTTAACTTCAACTAGTGCTCTAACCGCTGTTTTACTCAACTACCTAGAAAATTGGTTTTTTCCAAAACTAACGGTCGACAAGAGCCTTATGTTGAAGGACCATCACACTTGGCCTTTATTATTCACACCGGAAATACTATGCTGCTCCAGTCTGCAGTCATGGGTTGAGATTATTTGTTTTCCTTAGATAACGTCTTATCGGACAAGAGATATTTGGCTTCATTCAACGTACTTTATCAGCAAGTGAAATAGCTGAGCTGGACTTCCTGCGACGCTCTTGGCAGGATAGTTTATCTGTCGAAGTTACGCGCTTTGCGGCGTCCTTGTTAGAGGGCGCTTGGTGTACTTCGAGGACTCGCGGTGTTGACATTCCGGCGCCTGGGCCTGGCGGCGAGCCGAAATGGAGTGCGGAGGCAGTCACAGGCCAACATAGGCTCTGTTTAAGAGTCGTGTCTATCTCGAATCCTGAGGAGAGCGCAGGAATTTACCCTGGCGTGCATGTTAGCAGCGATCTCCAGGACTAACTTTAAATGGTGAGCCATTTTGTGGTGGAACTTTTGGATGAGGTTGCTCCGTGTAGCCACTTAGATTTTCACTAATCATTCATTAAATCACTTGGACGTTGGTCCGGGATACTTGGTATGGTAAGCTCCTATAACTGCGCTGTACACTGGTTCCGTAGCATCTATTTTGAATTACAAGTGTGGCCGATATTCGGCGATTCCTTTTCTATGATTATTGTTAGTTAATATGTGGTAAATTTTATGAATCAAAGTATAAAACTTCAGAAGCTAGTTTAAATTGGAATTGAAAACTTATTCTTTATTGCCAACTATAATAGTAATAAATTAGCGCAGTGTAACCGTACTTTGGTATTTAAGGTTGTGAGCGGATTGTCTGGTCATTATCATCTTGAGCTAGTTGTGGTTTATAAATTTATCAAGTGAAATTTCACGTCATTGAAGACGGATCAATGAACTATTGTTTTAATAGTAACTGCCACAGGCCCTCATGCCTGTTGCTATCACTTGAGCTTTGGAGCATGGAAATCAGACTCGCGTGCGATGTGAACGCCAAACGTCGAGAATGCGCTGATTACTGTGGAGATCTTTCAGGCTATTATAACATCGTATTGCCGAATGTTTTCCATAATAGTTAATTCACATATTTATGAGACCTTGCTACTTGAGTATTTTTGAAACGTAATAACTTTTACAGATTGTCTCATATTTCATATTCACAAGACTTGATAAATCACTTAATTGCGCAACTAGTGAGCTCAGATCTGCAGTTATGTCAAATTTACCAGTGTGTATAGCAATTTTTTATTAATTTAAATTTGGGGCCACAAGGCTGACTTTCTTTTAAAATTTTTTGAATTATTCTCATTACTTTTATACCACTGAATAATCAGTGTAGATCACCGCAATTTGCAAATGCTAAATAATTATTGTTACTAGTGCTCTGTTTTAATTAACGTGGTGAAAATAAATTTTGGTATCCTAAAATGGGGTCAGCATTCCACTCCAGAAGCCCATATGCCCTGTTTACCAATCCTACACCTTGCCAATAGCAAGTGAATACACTTATTTTCCAGGCCTTGTCTCCATTTATTACTTCTTTGTTTTGCTGAAAATATTTTTTGAAGCCCTTAACGTAATTTTTAGAATCGATTAAGCCTTCTGAAGAAAACAAATTTAACATAGGCTAAACCTAGATCACAGGTCCCAATGAAACTACACTTGCAACAGCTTAGCTGACATTTTAAGAATCTCCGAATATGATCAATTTACAGCCGTGTTTTAGATTTGAAACTTCTTTTGTTTTTACATTCATTCAATTTTTGTCTTCATCTGGCCTAGAAACTAGTACCCATCAGCTCGTCCTACGACATCATTCTCTGGTTGTTTGAAGTATTCTATTATAAGTGATTTTCCGTCCCATATCCAAACCTGGCCTGTTAAATTATTCCATTAGACGTTGGTGCCCACATTCACTACAGGTAACCTGTTGTGTGTCAGCATCAAACACTTGCAGATCACTTATCTTCCATGAGCACCTTTTCACTCTTCTTTCACCATGCTTAGATGCTGGAAAAGATCGTTTTAAGAGCGTGAGACAGTGGTGATCTCCATGGCTGGCTTCTGTCGGTCTACTCCAATGAAAGATATTGGTTTGGCGAATATTTTCTTCAGTGAAGTAACATTTACGGAATAAGTAACTTTTTTGCACAGGTTTTTAATAGACACACAATAATATTACACACTAAAGACAAGGATTCCATAAAAATATGGAAATTACAGAATTGATTTCATACCAGAGTCTAACAAGCGAGTATTAAGTCATCCTGGAAAATTTAAAACCACACATGGACAGAGGTGCCAAGGAAACAAGCAGGGATGAGAAAGCGCAGAGGCACCCGGAAGAAATAACGGAAGTAAGACGCATCGTGGGAAAACACGTTGAACAATATTAAGACTTGTCTATGTACTTCACAGACTTCAGCAAGGAATCTGTGTAAATAATTCAAAAATTTATCAGTAATCAAAATTTTCTCGTTCCCAGGTTCGAAACCCGTCACCGCTTAAATTTTGAAAAAATGAGCATTTTCGGCCGAAGGCTTCCCATATAAATCACCCTCTTTCTGACAACGGCCTCTCTTGCCCTTGGGGTAGGAAAATGTCCTTAAAGGCGGAAGAATCATTAATGATCAATGGCAGGAGTGTGCAGAAGGCAACAGAAATCACTTCATTAAAGACACATATCGTGTATCCTTGGGACATGTGACCTATAATTGAAACAGTGTCCAGGTGATCTGTTCATTGGCAAAAGATTCTTGAATAGATCGCATTCATATCTCCAGGAGGGAACTGCGAAGGGGGAGGTGCCAATGAGAAAAAGATTGAATAAATAATGGAATGATGACGTTCTAGGAGTCGGAGTGTGGAATGTCAGAAGCTTGAACGTCGCAGAGAAGCTACAAGATAGAAAAAGGGAAACGCGAGGACTCAATCCAGGTACAGTATGTGTCAGTGAAGTGAAATGGAAAGAAGACAACGATTTCTGATCAGAAGAGTATAGGATAATAGGAACATCAGCAGAAAATGCTATAACAGGAGTGGGATTCGTAATGAATAGGAAGGTATGGCAGAGAGAGTTCAACTGTGAGTAGTTCAGTGATAGCGATGCTCTTATCACAATTGACAGCGAACCATCATCAACAACGATAGCTCAGGTATACATGCCGACGACGCAAGCCGAAAATGAAGAGATAGAGGAAGTATACGAGGATACTGAGAGGGTAATACAGTACATAAAGGGAGATGAAAATCGAATAGTCATGGGGGCTGGAATGCAGTTGTAGGGGAAGGAGTGTAGGGGAGGTTAGAGGAGAATGTGGACTTGGGACAAGAAATGAGAGAGGAGAAAGATTAATTAGGTTCAGTAACACGTTTCAGCTAGTAATAGCGAATATCCTGTTCAAGACTCACAAAAGCAAGAGATGTACTTCGAAAAGGACGGGCGACACGGGAAGATTTCAGTTAGATTATATTCTGTTCAGACAGAGATCCCGAAATCAGATACTGGGTTGTAAGGTGTACTCAGGAGCAAATATAGACTGAGATCACAATGTAGTAGTGGCGAAGAGTAGACAGAAGTTTCAGATATCAGTCAGGAAGAATCAATACGCAAAGAAGTGGGATAAGGAAGTACTAATGAATTACGAGATACGCTTGAAGTTATCTAAAGCTATAGATAGAGCAATAACGAATAGCTCAGTAGGAAGTACAGCTGAAGAGGTATGGGCATCTCTCAAAAGAGCAATCACTGACGTCGGAAAGAAAAATGTAGGTGTGAGGAAGGTGACTGCGAAGAAACCATGGGTAACAGATCGAAAACTTCAATTATTGGATGAAGGAAGGGAGTACAAACATGTTCAGGGAAATTCAGGAATACAGAAACACCAGTCTCCCAGGAATGAAATAAGCAGGAAGTGCAGGGACGCTAAGGCAAAATGACTATATGAAAAATGCGATGGAATCGAAAAAGAAACGATTCTCCGAAGGACTGTCTCAGCATATAGGAAAGTAAAAAAAAAACCTTGGTGAAATGAAAATCAGGGGTGGTAATATTAAGAGTGTAAGTAGGCTGTTTAAGTATTTTTATTGGTAACGCCAACACCACGTAGCGCTCTGTATGAAAAATCACTGGCTGTGCTGGTTTGCATTGTTGTCTGCCATTGTAGTGTTGGGCAGCGGCAGCTGGATGCTAACAGCGGGTAGCGTTGCGCAGTTGGAGGTGAGCCGCCAGCAGTGGTGGACGTGGGGAGAGAGATGGTGGAATTTTGAAATTTGTAAGAATTGGTGTCATGAACTGCTACATATATTATGGCTAGTGAGGTAAATAGATTGTTTGTTCTCTATTAAAATCTTTCATTTGCTAACTATGCCTATCAGTAGTTAGTGCCTTCAGCAGTTTGAATCTTTTATTTAGCTGGCAGTAGTGGCGCTCGCTGTATTGCAGTAGCTTGAGCAACGAAGATTTTTGTGAGGTAAGTGATTTGTGAAACGTATAGGTTAATGATAGTCAGGGCCATTCTTTCGTAGGGATTTTTGGAAGTCAGATTGCGTTGCGCTAAAGATATTGTGTGTCAGTTTAAACACATTCGTGTATAATTGTTCAAAGAGGAAGTTTCACATAGACCAGTCATGTATAAATTTTTCTAAGGGGACGTTTCAAGAGTGCAACTAAAATTCCACTGTTTTATGCAGAGGAGAGAGCGGATAGGTGGAAAGAGTACATTGAAGGCTTCTACGAGGGCAAGATTTGTCTGAGGTGATAGAAGAAGAAACTGGAGTCGATATAGAAGAGATAGGAGATCCAGCATTAGGATCAGAATTTAAGAGAGCTTTGGAGGACTTAACACCAACCAATGTCTAAACTCATTGGGGCAAGCGGCAACAAAGAAACTATTCACGTTGGTGTGTACAATGTATGAGTCTGGCGATATACCACCAGACTTTCGGAGAAATATCATCCACACATTTTCGTAGACTGCAAGAGCTACCAGGTGCGAAAATTATTGCACAGTGAGCTCAACAGCCGATGCAGGCAAGCTGCTGACCATGATAATGTACAGAAGAAACAAAGGAAAATCGAGGGTGTGTTGGATGACGATTAGTCTGGCCCTAGGAAAGGTAAAGGTACCAGAGAGACAATTCTGACTCAGCGGTTGATAATGGAATCAAATTAATGAAATATCAAGACACGTTCATAGGATTTGTCGGCTTGGGAAAAGCGTTCGACAGTGTAAAATGGTGTAAGACGTTCTAAATTCTGAGAAAACTAGCGGCAAGATATACGGAGAGATGACTAATATATAATACGTAAAATACCCAAGAGGGAACAAATAATAAGAGTTGACTACCAAGGACGAAGTGCTCTGATTGAAACGGGTGTAAATCAGGAATGTTGTCACCCGCCCCTACTGTTCAATGTGTACATCGAAGAAGCAATGGTGGAAATAAAAGGAAGGTAAAAATTCATGGTGAAAGGATATCAATGATACTACAGATTGCTATACTGAGTGAAAGTGAAGGAGAATTACATGATCTTCTGCATGCAGTGAACAGAGCACAGAATGACTGAGAGAAAATAGAAGAAAGAAGAAAGTATTGAGAAGTTACAGAAATGAAAACAGCGAGAAACTTGACATTATGATTGATGGTCACGAAGACGATGAAGTTAAGAAATGCTACTACTTAGGCAGCAAAATAACCAGTGACGGAAGGAGTAAGGAAGACATCAAAAGCTGACTTGTTATAGCACAAAGGGCATTCCTGGCCAAGAGAAGTACACTCCTGGAAATGGAAAAAAGAACACATTGACACCGGTGTGTCAGACCCACCATACTTGCTCCGGACACTGCGAGAGGGCTGTACAAGCAATGATCACACGCACGGCACAGCGGACACGTCAGGAACCGCGGTGTTGGCCGTCGAATGGCGCTAGCTGCGCAGCATTTGTGCACCGCCGCCGTCAGTGTCAGCCAGTTTGCCGTGGCATACGGAGCTCCATCGCAGTCTTTAACACTGGTAGCATGCCGCGACAGCGTGGACGTGAACCGTATGTGCAGTTGACGGACTTTGAGCGAGGGCGTACAGTGGGCATGCGGGAGGCCGGGTGGATGTACCGCCGAATTGCTCAACACGTGGGGCGTGAGGTCTCCACAGTACATCGATGTTGTCGCCAGTGGTCGGCGGAAGGTGCACGTGCCCGTCGACCTGGTACCGGACCGCAGCGACGCACGGATCCACGCCAAGACCGTATGATCCTACGCAGTGCCGTTAGGGACCGCACCGCCACTTCCCAGCAAATTAGGGACACTGTTGCTCCTGGGGTATCGGCGAGCACCATTCGCAACCGTCTCCATGAAGGAGGGCTACGGTCCCGCACACCGTTAGGCCGTATTCCGCTCACGCCCCAACATCGTGCACGGTACATACAAACCGTCATCGAACCCATCGTTCTACCATTCCTAGACCGGCAAGGGAAAATGCTGTTCCAACAGGACAATGCACGTCCGCATGTATCCCGTGCAACCCAACGTGCTCTAGAAGGTGTAAGTCAACTACCCTGGACAGCAAGATCTCCGGATCTCTCCCCCATTGAGCATGTTTGGGACTGGATGAAGCGTCGTCTCACGCGGTCTGCACGTCCAGCACCAACGCTGATCCAACTGAGACGCCAGGTGGAAATGGCATGGCAAGCCGTTCTACAGGACTACATCCAGCATCTCTACGATCGTCTCCATGGGAGAATAGCAGCCTGCATTGCTGCGAAAGGAGGATATTCACTGTACTAGTGCCGACATAGTGCATGTTCTGTTGCCTGTGTCTATGTGCCTGTGGTTCTGTCAGTGTGATCATGTGATGTATCTGACCCCAGGAATGTGTCAATAAAGTGTCCCCTTCCTGGGATAATGAATTCACGGTGTTCTTATTTCAATTTCCAAGAGTGTATATTAATATCAGACGAAGCCTTAATTTGTGGAAGACATTTCTGAGAATGAACGTTAGGAATGGTAGGTATGGTAGTGAAACATGGACTATGGGAAAACCGGAACAGAATAGAATCGAAGCATCTGAGATGTGGTGCTACAGACGAATGTAGAAAATTTTGTGGACTGAGAAGTTAAGGGATGAGGAGGTTCCTCACAGAATCAGGGAGAAGAGGAATATGTGGATAACACTGACAAACAGATGAGGCAGGATGATAGGATATCCGTCAAGACATCAGGAAATGACTTTCATGGGACTAGAAGGAGCTGTAGAAGGCAAGAACAATAGAGCAAGATAGAGGTTGGAATACATCCAGCAAATAATTGAGGATGTAAGCTCCAAGTGCTACTCTGAGATAAAGAGGTCGGGACGGGAGGGGATTTCGTGGCGGGCTTCTTTAAACCAGAGAGAAGACTATTGATTGAAGAAAAATTGCTAGAATGTGATGAGCATTATGCTAAATGGAAGTGTCAGGGCTCCGAATGCAACTGAGCAGGGACCACTGGAAACAGCAAGAAGCAACAGTAAGTATATAGTAAGAATGTACAGGAGGTTTCGAGATAGGGAAAGGAGTCGGCTAAAGTTGTACATTATATTCGTTTCGTTTCAATTCGTATGGTGAATACAGAACGGGAACTGCAGGTCTAATAATATGGAAACATAATTACAGTGGGGCGGGATGCACTTAAACAATGAGTTCATATATGCGGATGAGGCAACATCTGCACCAAATGGTGAAGAAGACACAATATGCAGGAAAGAAAGTGAAAACACTGACCTAAGGATGGATATGAAGAAAACTAAAATTTAGGCAACAGGTGTAGAGGCTAATGTGATAGCAGGTGAGGAAATCATTGAAGAATGCTAAATAGTGTTTTTAGGACCTACAATAGCAAAACAGTTCTCTTACACTGAGAAGATAAGGATGATACAGCTTGTGAACGCCACTACAATTAAATTAAGCAAGTTGCTAAAGGAAAGGAAACTGTCATTGCTGATAAGAACACAAAACGGCTGAAAATTCGATCTTTTCCTTATTTTTATACGTATGTGAGTCGTGAACAATAAAAATAGTGGATTGCCAGAAAGTCTATCCATTTGATAGGTCGGTATGGAGAAAGATCCTCAGGACTTCATGGACTGAAAAATTAAAACTAAATAAATAAAAAACAGTAATGATAAAATTTAATCATGAAATCTTTGGACTGAAAATTCGGCGCACGAAACTAAAATAGTTTAGGCATATCATGTGAGCAGAAGACCACACAAAGGAAAATCTATAATGCTCGAAATAACGGAAAGTTAAAAGTTTAGAGGACAATCTATTATTAGGTGGATAGAGGATACCTAATAATACACTGGAATGATCCTGGAAGAAATGAGGACGGCAACAAAGTTTGCCCAGAAGGGCAAGAAAGGACATGGTTAGTTAAGTCATCATATGTATGAGATCATATGATGGATTATATCCGTCTGGTGAAACCTCATAGAAGAGTCGAAATACAACTATAATGGAGTAGGAACTTTTAGGACGATAAGCAAACCCGAGCCACTGAAAGCTTTGGAATATGAAGAACGACTCGCATAATCAATACACTGCCGTCTGAAGTTCAGCGAAGAAGACGTATTGCTTGTTCAACAATGTTGTACCATCCACCAGGCTGAATGGATGGCGGAATGAGTTCAGGCGCCCTTTTAAGGGAGTAGAGGAGGCACGTTAGCCTTACCTTTGAAGTACTTAGGAGAATAGATGACAAGCAAACCAAAGAATAAGATAGCCATAGAAAATAAGGTGCATAAAAAGGAAAGAGCATTCCAAACAACAAAATTAAGACACTATGAAACAGTGGTAAAGTCTGAAACACTGAGTGCAGCAGAAACACGTTAACATCAAACCGACAGCACTATTTGAAATTGGAAAAACTGATGTAATGAGGAAAATAAGACTACAGTATTATGGACACATATATCGAACGGATAATAACAAACTAACCAAGCAGCCCTTCAACTTACTAAACAGCTACCAATCCAAAGACATGTGGTTCACCGACACTGACAATAATATGAAAAACGCAGGTATTAGAATGGACATATTAAATAACAGAATATTTTATAGAAGCAACAGAGAAGAGTAAGGTTTTAGAAAAGTAATGTTGTTGTTGTTGTGGTCTTCAGTCCTGAGACTGGTTTGATGCAGCTCTCCCGCTACTCTATCCTGTGCAAGCTTCTTCATCTCCCAGTACTTACTGCAACCTACATCCTTCTGAATCTGCTTAGTGTAGTCATCTCTTGGTCTCCCTCTACGATTTTTACCCTCCACGCCGCCCTCCAATACTAAATTGGTGATCCCTTGATGCCTCAAAACATGTCCTACCAACCGGTCCCTTCTTTTTGTCAAGTAATAGTAGTAAAAAGTAATATATCTGCAAAAGGAAAGAAGTGGACACAGGAATAGAAGGAACGACAGTCTCGAAGGGAGAAAGAAGTCTGGAGCAACGAAAATTAAACACTAAGAAGCAAGCTCAAAGTTGATTTGTAATAGCCTCCAAAGGGGTTATTCGCAAAAGTAAATACATTTTGGATTTGTGGGTATCCACAGCCTCCATATGCTGTGTAAACATGGTTCGTAGTAGCCAGTAACACAATGTTTATTTAATCAGGCGATTAGATAATTTCGATTAAGCGTCATTGTCAAGCACATTTTAACGCCTGTGTCTCATGTCATTTTCAAATCATTCTCAGTTGCAAATAGAACTTTGATCTACGTACAACAACATGGCGATCTATCACGGTATTGTACAAAGAGCAAATTTCAGAATGCGATCTTAAAAGGTGTCACTGCGGTGTGGATCCTTTCGTAAAATGAGGGAATATAGCAACCTTTTACTTGCAATTAAGAATAATTTGAAAATGACATGAAATACAGATGTTGCAAATGTGCTCAACACCGGCAGCTACAGCCGAGCGGTTCTAGGCGCTTCAGTCCCGAGCCGCGCTGCTGCTACGGTCGCAGGTTCGAATCCTGCCTCGGGCATGGGTGTGTGTGATGTCCTTAGGTCCTGGAGAGACGTCTACAGACGTTAAATTAACCTCTGGTGTGCCACCGGGGAGTGTTATCGGACCATTGCCTTTCACAATATATATATATACATTACGTAGTAGATAGTGTCGGAAGGTCCAGGCGGCTTGTCGCGGATGATGCTGTGGTATACAGCAGCATTAGAAGTTGTAGCATTAGAAAATTGCAACGAAATGCTGGAAGATCTGCAGCGGATAGGCACTGTGTGCACGGAGTGGCAACTGAAACTTAACATAGACAAGCGTAATGTATTGCGAATACATAGAAGGAAGGATCCTTTATTGTATGATTTTATGATATCAGAACAAACACTGGTAGCAGTTACTTCTATATAATATCTGGGAGTATGCGTGCTGAACGATTTGAAGTGGAAAGATCATATAAAATTAACTGTTGGTAGGGTGGGTGCCAGGTTGAGACTCATTGCGAGAGTCCTTAGAAAATGTAGTCCATCAACAAAGGAGGTGGCTTACAAAACACTCGTTCTACCTATACTTGAGTATTGCTCGTCAGAGTGGAATCCGTACTAGGTCGGGTTGACAGAGGAGATAGAGAAGATCCAAAGAAGATCGGCGCGTTTCGTCACAGGGTTATTTGGTAAGCGTGATAGCGTTACGGAGATGTTTAGAAAACGCAAGTGGCAGACTTTGCAAGAGAGGCGCTCTGCATCGCGCAAGCTTTCTGTCCAGGTTTCGAGAGGATGCGTTTCTGGATGAGGTATCGAATATACTGCTTCCCCCTACTTATACCTCCCGAGGAGATCGCGAGTGTAAAAATAGAGAGATTCGAGCGCGCACGGAGGCTTTCCGGCAGTCGTTCTTCCCGCGAACCCTACGCGACTGGAACAGGAAAGGAAGGTAATGACAATGTCACGTAAAACGCCCTCCTCCACATACCGTTGGCTGGCTTGCGGAGTATAATTGTGGATTTAGCAGTAGATGTAGATGTAGGTTTGTTACATTTAAGTACTTCTAAGTCTAGGGGACTGATGACCTAGATGTTAAGTCCCATACTGCTTAGAGCCTTTTGAACCAATGTGCGTAACAATAACGCTTAGTCGCCGTTAGCTAATCGTATGAGTAAATAAATATCGCATTGCAGCCTACTGCGGACCATGTTAACGTTTATTAAATAAATAAATCTGACGATCCCGTGGAGACACGGGGTAAGGCAAAGAAAGAGAAGGATAAGAGGAACATGAATGTCAACAACGATCGACATCGCAGGCTATTTTCAAAACGACGACCACCTCATCTAATACAGCAATAACAATCTCCGGAAATAATTCTGGCATCGCACGAATCTCATCTGATGCCGCAAGTTCCCTAGCGAGAAGTGTTTCTTCGTCGGAAAGTGGTGTGGAGTGCACGAGGCTCTACTATTTTTCTGGAGTGTAGTCTGTATTCCCCTTCTGTCAGCTCTGGAACGAAAATTTTTCTTATGATTTTGCTTTCTTCCTTAGTATGATTCCCACGTAGCTTTCGTATGGAGTGTCAGTGTCGCTGGGACGGTCGAGAGGTGGTAACCCTCCGCCACACACCGTCAGGTGGCTTGCGGAGTATGGATGTAGATGTAGAATAGGAGGGTGCTGAGACAGAGAGCAATATAATTAGAAGCTTCGTCTCGATAGTCTACCACCACATGTTTCTCGTGCACATAAAGTGCTTCAGGAGTAGTTGCCCTGTTCTAATGTCTGATTTTTATGTGAATGGAGATGTACGAGTATTTATTATTATGTAGAGTCGTTCAACTGCCCCTACCGCTGTCGTTTAGAGCAACCCTCATTGTAATAGCTGACTTTCATAAACGACGCGCATGATTTTCAAATTCTATCACTCTCTACGCGCTGACTACTAGTCTTGCAGAAAAAAATGAGCATTCCTTTTAGTAGAAAATTAAATGTAGTCAATTTTTTACCGGGGTATGTTTTCGCTGAAGGCTACGTTTTCGAGTTATTCAAGAAAGCCGTACGAAAGTGATCTTTAAAAGCACCTTCACCCCCACACTCATTCTTCTCCAGTCAGGATATCTAGTACGTTGTTCGTGACACTCCCGCGTATCACTACGTATAAAAGTTTTAGATAACACGAACTGTTGCCGATATTCGTCCTCTTTGTGCTACTAAGCCACCAACATAGACCACTACTTCGTTAACTTTATTAGTTTAAACGTGTCTGTCTGGGTAACAAACGAGAATCGGCTTTCGTAAACGTTACATTAAACCTAATTACGTTGACAGGTCCATCCAGACTTAACCCTTACCAACATAGTAATTTCGCAGTCAGAATGCCTGACGAATACAACGTTGTATGTGGGTAAAATATACACATACGTCAGTTTTACAATTTGAAAGTGCTCAACTAAGCCAGTGGCGTGATAAAGGCAGTTAATGAATACCAAAAAATGTGAGAAATAATTGCTGCACTCGCAAATATTTGTACAATGGTAGGAGGGAGTGCCATGAAATACACACTAAATATCTTGACCGGTGGGGCCAGAGTATGGGAGTCGGCAAGCATTTGACGGTCACTGTTGCACGTTTTTCTAGAACAGCTCGAGAACGTATCCCCACGCAACATTTAATCACATTAAATTTAATAAGAAAAGGTCCTGTTCGTATCCTGTAGGACTAATAGTTTGCGCGTAGCGAGCGAGAGAATGTGATAGTCTCGCACGTGAAAAAACTGTAAATTAGTTACAAACTATGGCGTGCACACACTTTATTCAACATGTAACTACAGAAAAATGGTTCAAATGGCTATGAGCAATATGAGACTTAACTTCTGAGGTCATCAGTCCCCTAGAACCTAGAACCACTTAAACCTAACTAACCTAAGGACGTCATACACATCCATGCCCGAGGCAGGATTCGAACCTGCTACCATAGCGATCACGCGGTTCCAGACTGTAGCGCCTAGAACTTCTCGGCCACCCCGGCCGGCTGTCCACTACAGATATTCGGAATTAGGTTATGACATGTTCGATATACCTGACATAATTGGCGATGATGTGGCGCAGACGAATAGCGATATTCTGCAAGAACCGATGAAGTTTCGGAACATCGATGCTGTCGATGAACTCCTGAATGGCTTAAAAATGTATTTGAGGTTATTACTGGACTCTTGTCTTTCCAAATAGGAGTCGCATGTGTTCGGATACAGGGAATATGACGCCCAATTCGAGGCCCATGCAAGTTGCCTCTGGGTACCCCAGAGCCAGAATGCTTTCCCCAAAGTGCTCCCCAGGAATCTCCGTATTGCTTGAACCACATCTTGGCGAAATCAGCGTCACTTTGGATAATGGAGATGAAATCGTCTGCCAAAACCTTCACATAGCGATCGGTAGTCACCATGTTGTCAAGGAATATCCCACCGATTATTCCTCGATATAGCATACTATACATTCCCCCCTGGAGGGCGAAGGAACTTCTCGATCGTGAAATGCGGATTCTCACTGGCACAAATGCGCCACTTACGCTGTTTGAGGAATCCATCCATATGAAAGTGAGGCTCGTCTCTAAACCACCATACCAGTTTCCAAGATGCCCCGTGGCTTACCGTAAAGTTTCAACAGCGTAACACAAACCGTTCAGAAGTTATGAAGATTATATCATGTGGTTTAATAATTGTCATGCTGTGCAACGCTGTTGAGTGAGTAAAACGACATCGGTAGGGACACATCAATCACCATTTGTATATTTACCTTGTTGTCTCCTCTCTCAAGAGAAAGAGGTGGGGTGTTGCGATTGAGAGAGAGAGAGAGAGAGAGAGAGAGAGAGAGAGAGAGAGAGAGAGAGAGACAGAGAGATAGACAGAGAGACAGAGAGACAGACAGAGACAGACAGAGAGACAAAGAGGGAGAGGTGGCTGAGGGGGGCGAGAGAGACAGAAGAAGAAGAAGAAGAGCAAGAAAAAGAAGAAGAACAAGAGAGAAGCAGATACAAAACGAGATCGGGAATGTGAAAAATTAATGGCCTCGAAATGATTTGAGTACTGCTTGTAGCAACTACAGCTGCGTTTCTACATGGTCACGGTGGCATTATACTCTGCAGGTGTTAAGCCACCAAGAAAATGAATTTCCTGCCTCACGCCCTACGGAAAATTTGATCCTATCTCGCCACTTCGAGTTTCGGAGCAACGTAAGGTGCTCTTCCTCCGCAAAGTGTCTCCTCAGAAATGATTTGGGTACTGCTTGTAGCAACTACTGCTGCCTTTTTACACAGTCACGGTGGCATTATACTCTGCAGGTGTTAAGCCACCAAGAAAATGAATTTCCTGCCTCACGCCCTACGGAAAATTTGATTCTATCTCGCCACTTCGAGTTTCGGAGCAATGTAAGGTGCCCTTCCTCCGCAAAGTGTCTCCTCAGAAATGATTTGGGTACTGCTTGTAGCAACTACAGCTGCGTTTTTACACGGTCACGGTGGCATTACACTCTGCAGGTGTTAAGCCACCAAGAAAATGAATGTCCTGCCTCACGCCCTACGGAAAATTTGATCCTATCTCACCACTTCGAGTTTCGGAGCAACGTAAGGTGCTCTTCCTCCGCAAAGTGTCTCCTCAAGCAATGAAAGTAACGTGCGTGAGCACCGTGCGGTATCCACTATTGGCCTGTAAAAAGAACAGCAACGACGTATCAAACAGGGCAACACGGCGCCATAACACCTCGTATGTCTGTGTGTGCGGCGCCTCGGTCTCAACCACCGGTCGTTTCGGGGAACGTAGGGGGTTGACGAAGCTGCGAGCGGTGACCGTTTAACGACGCCGCCCGCGCCCCTATACTGCCGGGGTATTCTTCAGTGTTTACGACGTCGGAAATTAGCTCTCGCCTCGCCAAGATTACCTATCGCGCGTCTCACGTCGCACCCCAAGCGTGCCTCTCCCCTCACTCCCTCAGGGCAGAGCCAAGTTTTTCCGTCGGCGCCGCAGCCTTTATCTTGGCGTGATGCCGCTGCGCCTGTGATGTCTTACGGGAGTATTAAGGAGATCACGTCGCGGGGAAGAAGATATTGTACGTAGATTGTCACAAAACTTAATCGTGGAAAGGCAAAGAAATTGAGAGAAATGTTTATATTTGTATTCTACCAGCTACATTATACTGTGTGGTGGAGGGTACAAAGTGCAGTATGTCATATTCCTCTTTCCAGTCCCAACTGCGGATGGTTTTGCGGGTGGTTCTAAGGAAGACACGCCCTCGGTAGCCCCCTCTTTGAGTTAGACTTACTCTAGCTTTGTTCTCGTGGTCTTTACACGAGATGTACGTCGAAGAAAATAATTCATTGATGAATTAATCTCTCAATGCGCTTCTTCCATTTTCTAATCTCCCATTCCATTGTTTGTCTCGAGCAAAATATATTTTATTCTTTCATCATTTCAGAACTCTTTACCTGATCTCTCAGAGTACATAGTTTCACTTTCCTCAAAAGTTTCATTTTTGCTTACTGTATACGTCAGTGGTCTTTCTTATCCACATCTTACTTCCGCCATTAGTTTTGTAGAGTTTATCTTTGTGTCTTTCCTGTTTTTGTTGGCTAATGTTCCACGTATAGCGTTACGTATCATACGAGAATTTCTTAACTTACTGGAGATATTATTATCATACTTGGAACCTTGCGCCACTTTGGAGCCAGTACAATCGGCTGCTGAATTGGACACCAAGGCGTAAAGAGAAGTTTTCTGATACCGTTCACAGTATTTTGCTGTGACAGCACTAGAAGATAAACAATGAACGATGAAATGAACAGCAACCATTAAAGGGCGGTCATTAACTTACAATAAGTGCAACTCTTTTCCTTAGAAGTTACTTTAAAAATATAGCAAGATAGCAATGAAAGCCAATGGAGGAAAATTCATAGTAAATCAGTTAATCAAAGCAAGCACTATTAAGACTAAGGAAAACTGTCACGCTGAACAACTATACATAGTTCTTTGATTTACAAATAAATTTAGTGAGGCAGAATGACGCTCAACCAAAGAAAAATTGGAAATTAGCAAATCGCAGAGGCAAACAAGTCTGGTTTAATGTCTCTGATAGCTGTACAAATTGTACTCAATAAATTACATCCCTCATGACGGACTTTTAGTCCCATGTGAACAATTCAGCACCTCACTAATAACAAAAACAATTAATTAGACCACAAATGCGGAATAGCAAGAACCCTGATGAGATCAAACGCTCGGAAGAATCAGGTAATCCATGATAAATGAAGGGCGACACTACAGATATAATGTACTCTCAGGCAGCCAAGTAATTGATTAAATCTTGCCTCACAATTTTTAGTTCATACAACTGTAACACATTCCTGGCTTAATAAGTTACGGACTACAAATCCATTGGAGAAAAAGTATGCATTTACAGTGTCACCACAACTGGTGGTAGTTTCGAAGGACTAGACATAACAGTTTCATTATTCTTCGGGTTACAACTTACTCCAATCTAGCTCTGACTCCTCACAGGCATTGGTCCAGTCACAGTCCACCGAAATATCCAGGACACTCGGAAACCTGTTCTCGAACAAACTACGATCTCGGATGAGAACCCTTTTGACACTGGCGTAACTCAAGGACGTAGGGAAGCAAAATAAAATTTTACAATCACAATAGTACAGTTACATAAATAACAAAGGATTACACAACTAAGAAGTAGAAATTCACAACGAGTTGAGTGATCTTGGAGATGAACGCGGGAGCCCATACCTGAGTCCCAGCTACTTGGAGATGTTGCTTAGAAAGGTCAATTCTATTGGCCGTATGTGGTTAGAATACCAGCTAAATGCCGCTCTAGACAACAGGGCTATGCAGTTAGTAAGTGCAAGATAACTACCTGTAGGAAACGACTGGGCTGAAACAGTTGGCCTTCAGAAGACAGCTGCTAGCGAACCAAAACAAATTTCAAGTGAACTTAGACCATTTCAACCCATTTTGTAACAGTATTATATCCCACTCAACACAACCCCACATTCAGTTCGCATCAAATAAAATATTGTCCTTACTCGAAAACACTTGAGAATGTACCACCCAATTTTAAAACAGCAGTATTTATTACTGCCAAATTTTAATTTAACTATGGCGGTCTCTTTAAATAACGGACAGTAATTCACTTATACCAGTGGATAGTTTAACAAACAGCCCAATAATTATTGCAGCACAACCCCTAATAAGGCCCAAGTTTTTAACAATATTAGCGCTTAACTAAGAGCACTAATGCCTAGGTACTACATCGATGCACCGAAAATGGTGATTTCGCAAACTGGGGAACAATCAAGAATGGGGTGCCACAAGGTTCGGTCTTGGGTCCTCTGCTGTTCTTAATATACATTAATGACTTGCCATTCTATATTCACGAAGATGCAAATCTGGTACTTTTTGCCGATGATTCAAGTATAGCTATCACACCCAACAGACAAGAATTAACTGGTGAAATTGTGAATGATGATTTTCAGAAAATCATGAAGTGGTTCTCCGCAAATGGGATCTCACTAAACTTTGACAAAAGACAGTACATACAGTTCCACACAGTAACTGGAATGACACCATTAATAAATATAGACTTCGATCAGAAATTGGTAGCTAAGGTAGAATATTCAAAATTTGTAGTTGTTTGCATTGATGAGGCGTTGAGCTGGATTAAACACACTGAAGATCTGCTGAAATGGTTGAGTTCAGCTACTTATGCTAATAGGGTCATTGCAAATTTTGGCGATATACATCCCAGTAAATTACCTTACCACATCTATTTTCATTCTCTGCTTTCGTATGGCATCATATTCTGGGGTAACTCATCATTGAGTTAAAGAGTGTTCATTGCACAAAAGCGTGTAATCAGAATAATTGCTGGAGCTCATCCAAGATCATCCTGCAGACACTTATTTAAAGAGTTAGAGGTCTTCACTGTAGCCTCACAATATATACACTCCTGGAAATGGAAAAAAGAACACATTGACACCGGTGTGTCAGACCCACCATACTTGCTGTACAAGCAATGATCACACGCACGGCACAGCGGACACACCAGGAACCGCGGTGTTGGCCGTCGAAAAGTGCTAGCTGTGCAGCATATGTGCACCGCCGCCGTCAGTGTCAGCCACTTTTCCGTGGCATACGGAGCTCCATCGCAGTCTTTAACACTGATAGCATGCCGCGACAGCGTGGACGTGAACCTTATGTGCAGTTGACGGACTTTGAGCGAGGGCGTATAGTGGGCATGCGGGAGGCCGGGTGGACGTACCGCCGAATTGCTCAACACGTGGGGCGTGAGGTCTCCACAGTACATCGATGTTGTCGCCAGTGGTCGGGAGAAGGTGCACGTGCCCGTCGACCTGGGACCGGACCGCAGCGACGCACGGATGCACGCCAAGACCGTAGGATCCTACGCAGTGCCGTAGGGGACCGCACCGCCACTTCCCAGCAAATTAGGGACACTATTGCTCCTGGGGTATCGGCGAGGACCATTCGCAACCGTCTCCATGAAGCTGCGCTACGGTCCCGCACACCGTTAGGCCGTCTTCCGCTCACGCCCCAACATCGTGCAGCCCGCCTCCAGTGGTGTCGCGACAGGCGTGAATGGAGGGACGAATGGAGACGTGTCGTCTTCAGCGATGAGAGTCGCTTCTGCCTTGGTGCCAATGATGGTCGTATGCGTGTTTGGCGCCGTGCAGGTGAGCGCCACAATCAGGACTGCATACGACCGAGGCACATAGGGCCAACACCCGGCATCATGGTGTGGGGAGCGATCTCCTACACTGGCCGTACACCTCTGGTGATCGTCGAGGGGACACTGAATAGTGCACGGTACATCCAAACCGTCATCGAACCCATCGTTCTACCATTCCTAGATCGGCAAGGGAACTTGCTGTTCTAACAGGACAATGCACGTCCGCATGTATCCCGTGCCACCCAACGTGCTGTAGAAGGTGTAAGTCAACTACCCTGGCCAGCAAGATCTCTGGATCTGTCCCCCATTGAGCATGTTTGGGACTGGATGAAGCGTCGTCTCACGCGGTCTGCACGTCCAGCACGAACGCTGGTCCAACTGAGGCGCCAGGTGGAAATGGCATGGCAAGCCGTTCCACAGGAGTACATCTAGCATCTCTACGATCGTCTCCATGTGAGAATAGCAGCCTGCATTGCTGCGAAAGGTGGATATACACTGTACTAGTGCCGACATTGTGCATGCTCTGTTGCCTGTGTCTATGTGCCTGTGGTTCTGTCAGTGTGATCATGTGATGTATCTGACCCCAGGAATGTGTCAATAAAGTTTCCCCTTCCTGGGACAATGAATTCACGGTGTTCTTATTTCAATTTCCAGGAGTATATATATATATATATATATATATATATATATATATATATATATATATATATATATATATATTCACGTATGAAATTTGTTATAAACAATCCGAACGAAATCAAAAGTAATAGCAGTGTACATGGCTACAACACTAGGAGAAAGGATGATCTTCACTACTGAAGGGTTAATCTAACTTTGGCTCAAAAGGGGGTAAGTTATGCTGCCACAAACGTCTTTGGTCACTTACCTAATAGCATCAAACGTCTGACAGATAGCCATATAGCATTTAAAAGTAAAATAAAAGAAATTCTTAATAACAACTCCTTCTACTCATTAGATGAATTTTTGGATATAATAAGAGGTTAATTTCCCCAACCCCCACAAAAGAATTTAATATATTAAGTGTTATGTAATATTTTGTGTAACGTAATGTCTTGTATAGACACCTTTTATTAACCTGGCACGTTCCACATCATTACGAAGTGTCGTATTCAAGATGTATTGAACAAGCACTAATCTAATCTAATCAAGCATGCCAATACATTAGGCGAATAATGAAGAGTAAGTAAAGTTTCTTACGACAAACGTGAATACGAGAACCACCTGCAGGAAGCTTATAATTTTAGTTAATCTCTTAATAGATACCAGATAACGAGAGATTCTGCTGAACGGAACACCCGTCAAAGTGCAAGGTATTTCGGCGGAAAATGTTTAATGAGTCACATATCACCGAATATTGTTGCTAGGACAGCTACAGCTGTCGCAGCATTCGCGAAACAAATCACTATTTACATATTCGCTATTCTCAGAATAGAATGACAAGACCCATGTAAGCAAGGCGACATTTTAGAACAGTTAAATTCAGATGACTTTAAGTAATGTAACGGAAGAGTCACTTCCGATAACCAGAAGCCACGTGCCACTTTATCATACTAATAGAACGACAGGTGAGTAATACACAGTACCATGATTTACACTTCCAGTTTTGCTCATCAACGAACTTGCTCACTGCGTCCTTTCACACTATCTGGCAATTTTAGACCAGGCAAGGTGCTCTTAAATACCGTAGCTGTTCCGCACTCTAGCAGTAGTAACTGCGCAATCAGCCTCCGGTCGCTTGCAAAACATTAGACGGCCCATTTCCGTCCTCTCGCTGTTTGCTTTCACACGTCGCGCAAACGTGACTCCGCGGAACCACTGCTCCAAAACTGCCCCATCTCCATCTGCCCACCGCCCTTTCGTGTTCGGTATTTCATACCCAAAAATGTGCGCCAAAACCGCAGTCAAAGATCGTCGTCGCGGGACGCAGTGATCGATACTTGGAAATCGATGGGTCGCGGTGCGACCGTGGCGCCAGTAACTCATGCGAATCCACACGTCTCAATATTCATATCTTGTATCACATCCCAACAGCTAAAAGTGAGAAATGTGTGCAACTGAGTTTCCATTTAGCATTGCTTTAGAATGTACTTGGTACTTTCCTTTAAAAGCCGAAAACTTTTATTTTCTAATATGATCAAACCAACTGATGTAGAAAAAACGGTAAGTCGTACTCCATCTTATATTTAATAATTTTTTTGATCTTAAGCAAAGAGTTTAGTCTTTAAGCGTGTGTTTCTAGAAATAAATTTTGTCCTGGCTTAGGTATTTTCTTTTCAGTGTCCAAGGATATCGTCAGTGTGTCAAAAAATGTGTGAAATCTTATGGGACTTAACTGGTAAGGTCATCAGTCTCTATGTTTACACACTACCTAACCTAAATTATCCTGAGGACAAACACACACATCCATTCCCGAGGGAGGACGCGAACCTCCGCCGGGACCAGCCGCACAGTCCATGACTGCAGCGCCTGACGCAAAGGATGGGGCCGCTGCACGCCCACACCAACGTGGTAACCAAACCGAAAGTTCTACTGTCAGCTCCGTATAACATGTTAGCTTTTGAATCAGGAGTCACAGGATGCGGGCTGTGATGTTATCCATGCGTCTGAGTAAGATTACTGATTAACATGGTCCATCAGGAGATAGAAAGTGGAAGGAAGCGATCGAAGGATAGCGGTTGTAAGGGCAGAGGAAAAACAGTGCCAAGGCAAGCGCCAAAGGAAAAATACCTCTAGTATAGTAGGACGGGTAGTAAGGGCAGTAGCGGCTTGCTAGCTGCGACAGTGCTTGCAAGGTGTGGTTGTGTTAGTGTGAGGTATGGTGCATCGTTACCTTTTGTCGTTGCTGGAGCTCGTTGAGGGGCTTGCTGCAGTTGCTGCGTCCCTGCAACAGTTCAGGGTCGTTGTACATTAATGGGCGATGGGTCATAGATCGGCTCACAGACAGTGTAGGGAGTGCGTGTGGTTGGTTAACGTGCTGTGTATAGTACGGTTTCCCTGCGGTTGCCTGTTTTTTCGCGGGTCCAGCATCTAGGGTTACCAGTAGTAGCTGTGTTGCAGGGGCTTGCCAGTACTGTCGTGTTAGCGTGCTATGTACCCTACATGTTTAGTTCCTAGCCAATAGTGTCTTTGGTCTGTTATGCTTCCATCTTGGTCGTAGTTACCCGGAGAAAGGATAAACGAGTTGCGCGAGTGTCCTGTGTTATATTACAGTCGTGTGGAGAGATTTTGGAATACCTGCAAGATGGTATCTAGCCTATATTCCCGGTGAAGGTCCGCGGTGCGTGTGTAGCGCGGAACGTTGCTTATGATTTTGAGTACTTCGTTCTGTATGTGCTGCAGACGGCACAGGCGAGTGGGGGCAGCGTATCCCCAGACAGGGCCTGTGTACGTCATGAGGGGTCGAATAAGTGTCATGTACATGGACCTAGACACCCTCCTGTTCAGTGCGCTAAGCCTGTTAAGCATAGGGTAGAGTTGTTTGTGACTCCCGTTTGCTTTGTTGGTCAGGTGTTGAATGTGGTCCCATGTGGTCCCCCCAGAGTAGTTTCCGGTCCAGCCAGACACCGAGGTATTTGACCTTCTCACGGAAACGTATTAGTCGCGTATCTAGTGTTATTGGGTTGCAGTGCTGATGTTTGCGCAGTAGCTTCGGTCTTCTAGCGAACAGAACGGCTTCGCACTTGTCGACGTTTACTCTAACACGCCATTTCTCCAACCGAGGCCCTGCCGTTCTGAGTGCAGTCTGTAGTCGTGAGTTAGACGGCTTCCAATCTTGGGCAAGGATGGCGGTGTCATCCGCGTAGATTGCCACCGTCGTTTTGTGTGTAGCTGGGAGGTCGGTAATGTAGAGGTTAAAAAATAAGGGCCCTAGGATGCTTCCTTGGGGTACTCGTGCCTGGATGCCACGTCTTGTCGATTGTTTGCCCTGCACGTTGGTGTTGAAACTCCTGTCCGTGAGATATGAGAGTATGAGACGTACGAGCCCGTCGGGGATCCCCGCGTCGCTGAGTTTGCGTATTAGGCCGTTGTGCCATAGACGATCGAAAACCTTTTCGATGTCCAGGAACACCGCCCCAGTTGCTTTGTTTGTGTTGTATCCGTGTGTTATGTATTCAACGACTCGAAGGAGGTGTTGTGTTGTTGAGTGGTGATTCCTGAAACCGAATAGCTCCGGTCTCAGGGTGTCGTTTGTGATACAGTGCCTGTTGAGTCGTTTTAGTATTACCTTCTCAACGATCTTGCTGAGCGCGCTCAGCAGACTGATGCGTCGGTAATTTTGTGGGAGGGAGTGGTCTTTCCCCGGCTTCCTGAACATCAGGACCTTGGCCGTCATCCAAAAGGCGGGGAAGTGTTGGTGCTTGAGTATGGCATTCGTTATGTGTGTTAAGTATTCTACAGCTTTGTCCGTGAACTCCTGGAGGACACGGTTTTGATTGCAATTGTGACCTGGGACCTTCCTAGCGGTGACATGCGTGATGGTCCATTTGACTTCAGCTGTACTAGCTTGTCGGGTGACGTTGCGCGCTGGTTGGGCCAAGATGCGTGTGACCTCCTGGTCGGTAACAAATGTGAACGCTGGGTCTGAGGGATCAAGGTTTGGTGTGAATGACGCTGCGAGTGTGAGGGCCATCAGTTCCGCTTTTTCTTCCGCAGAATATGCTGGTCCTTCGGGCCCTTGTTGCGTGGGGGTGTACAGTCTCTCCCTGGTGAAGTGTCGGGCCAACTTCCACACGCCAGGTCGCGTGGTGTCCAGCCCTTCGAGTTTCCGGTCCCACTGCTGTATCTTAAATGTTTGTATTTTGTCCCGGATTATACCCTGGAGCCTGTTTCTGTGCTGTTTGAAGTGCTGGCGCCTGGTACGCTGCCAATGTCTCCTGAGGCGGTTCCTCATTGAGATACTGCCCAGGATCTCCTGGGGCAGGGCTGCACTGTGTTGTTGTGGTGTGAAACCGCCCGGCTAATCCCTCGCGGCTATCGTCAATATATACATTAAATAAAATGGGTAAGAGTCTTCATCATTGTTGCACTTGTCCCTTAATTGCTATTGGTCATCTTCTGTCCTTGCGTGAAATACAAACTTTTTATCACTTATATTAAACGTTTACAATAACCTAGTCTTTGCATTCTACTCGACCGCATATATTGTACCTGCTCTCTCTATCTGAAGGCTTTTCGTAATGTACAGACGTAATATGACACACGATTGCGTTCTCGACACCTGCCAATTACATGCCGTACTAAAAAAGTATTGTGATACTGTGAATGCCTGAACGTCGTCTTCAAAAACCACTTTGTACCTACAATAAGGGCGTCACCTAACATCTTCTGTCTGTTATTATTTATTCGAGCATATAATTATTTGTAGCCCCTGATCAACAGACTTATTTGTCCGTAACTTTCACAAACATTCAAGTGTCTGTTTCATAGTGTGATATTACCTCCGCCACTGCCCAAGAGATGGGTATCACCCTCCACTTTGAACATTCATTTAATACATGCAGTTCCAAATTAATCCTCTTTGTTAATTTCTGCATTAATATTATCCACTCCTGCTGCTTCTCTACTTTTCCTCTAATTTGTCTTTGTTTGTATCTCCTCCAATGTAATATTGTACACTTGGTATACTTCATTTTCTTCATTGTCGTGGTCTAATTCCGATAAATCAATTTTACCACTGTTTTCTGACCACAATTCATGATAGTGATTCATTGAAGTTCCTTTCCCTATTAGATGTAACATCTCAAAATCTTTTTCCTGTTAGATGAGTTGTTTCGGGAATTTATAACACATCGCTTGGCTACCGCGCAGATCGTTGTCGATATTTAATATCGTTCTTGATGGGCTTCTCTCAATACATTTTTTTAACCTTAGTTCCATTTTACGTTGTGTGCACTTTCGTTTTATTCCGTATCATACTGTAGTGGCACCTTCTGCCACCGAATGTAACAGCAACACCAAATGTAGCGGGAGGAGGTAGACTTATCTGAGCTTTCCAAGTGGTTTATTGTTTCCACCTACAGTGGCCCCGTTCCTCTCGGTCTGTGTCACCGGGTCCTGCAATGCTGAGGACACCACTTTGCTGGCTGTGAAACGGATTGGAGTGGAATGGTTGCCTCAGCAACCCGTGCACGCACAGCTGTGTGTCGGCGAGCAGAGCTGCGTCGTCGTAGGGATGCACCGGCATCCGACTCAGTCGCCTTTACCTCTGCCGCCTCAGCGCCGCCAGCTGCAAGGCGAGCCGCAGCACGCTCCCTCGCCGGTGTGGCTAAGAACGCGGCGACAACGAGCGCCCTTGATCCGGCGTCCGAATCTGTGGCTCCTATCCCGGATGTCTCTGGTGCATGTCGTGAGCCAAGATGACTGCCCGCCGTAGTGAGCTGTGGAGTGGACCGTCGCTGGCAGGCTACGGACCCCGCGTCGGCCTCAGAGGTTCAAACCAGCGACCCTCTGTGGACTGGATCGCTGATGACTGATCTGCTGCTGTGTGTAGCCGGTGATGTGACACTCCCCGCCGTCCAGGAGAGCTGCCACACTTCTACATCTACATCAACATCCATACTCCGAAAGCCACCTGACGGTGTGTGGCGGAGGGTACCTTGAGTACCTCTATCGGTTATCCCTTCTATTCCAGTCTCGTATTGTTCTTGGAAAGAAGGATTGTCGGTATGCTTCTCTGATTTTATCCTCATGGTCTCTTCGCGAGATATACGTAGGAGGGAGCAATATACTGCTTGACTCTTCGGTGAAGGTATGTTCTCGAATCTTTAACAAAAGCCCGTACCGAGCTACTGAGCCTCTCTCCTGCAGAGTCTTCCACTGGAGTTTATCTGTCATCTCCACAACGCTTTCGCGATTACTAAATGATTCTGTAATGAAGCGCGCTGCTCTCCGTTGGATCTTCTCTATTTCTTCTATCAATCCTATCTGGTACGGATCCCACACTGCTCAACAGTATTCAAGCAGTGGGCGAACAAGCGCACTGTAACCTACTTCCTTTGTTTTCGGATTGCATTTCCTTAGGATTCTTCCAATGAACCTCAGTTTGGCATCTGCTTTACCGACGATCAACTTTATATGGTCATTCCATTTTAAATCACTCTTAATGAGTACTCCCAGATAATTTATGGAATTAACTGCTTCCAGTTGCTGACCTGCTATTTTGTAGCTAAATGATAAGGGATTTATCTTTGCATGTATTCGCAGCACATTACACTTGTCTACATTGAGATTCAATTGCCATTCCCTGCACCATGCGTCCATTCACTGCAGATCCTCCTGTATTTCAGTACAATTTTCCATTGTTACAACCTCTCGATATACCACAGCATCATCTGCAAAAAGCCTCAGTGAACAGGACCGAGCCAGGCTTTAGCTTGTGCACTCAGAGATATTGCATCAAAACTGATTTTCCCTATCCCAAAGGGTAGTGCCACTACAATGTTCTAGATTTGTAATGTAATCATTTTGTTGATCTTTAACTGCAGTTACTATATCTCATTCCATATTTTGGCATCCTTTCCCCTCCACACTTTCTTTTCTTCCCTATTGCCTCTGACACTGCTTAGACCACACATGTTTTCCCCCCATTTATTTATATTACGTTCAGTACATTTATTATGTAACTAATACGCGAGTCGCTGTTGAAGTAGACTTCTCACGCAGTCTTGATACAGAACGTAGTCATTGAAAACTTCAAACTCTTAACAGCTTGTTTGTTCAGGTGAGCCTTGGCAATCACCAGGAAATGATCTGACTGTATTTCATCACATCTGTGTACTGTTAAACCGTGGACTAGTTCTCTGAGCTTTCAGTTGACTGAGACATGGTCAGTGATCGTTATATAGCCCCTTGCATTCCTTATGAATTTGTGATTATTTTTCTAAAGATATTGATGGTATCTTTCATTTTGTTATATTTCATAAAGTGACATAATTGATGTCCATTATTAATTATTACGTGCTCTGCTTATAATCAGATAATATCTTGCTTGAACAGACCAGGGGTATACTACCCGTTGGACACTGTGGACCAGCAGTAGACCCATGGATTGTTCGAGCAAGAAATACGCTGGGAGAAACACAAGAATCAAAGATAATATCTTGTTTTGGACTGCTCACTATTTCAACTCTTCATAGACTTCTCCTACCTTCTTCTGGAGCATATTCGCCCATTATTATGAGATCACACATTTTCATTTTTAGCCTCACTGACACTATTTTGTAACCTACAGCAACAAATAAACACTTTTAATATTACAATATTTACTGGGCAGTAAAATCGCCGAATCCTTGCGTTTGTGAAAAATGAAAGGGCACACAAAATTGAGCAAATTAGAAAGAATCGACACGTGAAGTTCCAGAATATAAACGTTTGTCAGGTGATAATAACGTCAGCAAGTTCAAACTGTTCCACACCACATGATCAACGGCAACACAGATGTCCTGCGGAAATATTTCCGAGACTCTATCACGTGTAGTAAGGCGCTGTTGATGCTGTCAAACTCGACTGGTGATACAGGAGGGCGAGATATCGGATTCGGCGGAGTCAACAGAGCGGAATGATAACGTACTCAGTGACAAGCGGCAGTGGTGGTCAGAAGACAGTGGCTTTGCAGTATTGTCCATGACCTTGACGCGACTGCTCAAAGAGACAGGACTTGCATTTGCCTTGTGGCCAGTGATAACGTTATCTTTTTCGTTCGCCAGGAAGCTGACTTGCTCGCCGGTGGACACGTGGCTTCATTACCACCTTTTGTCCTTGTTCTCTGCCAAAGATATATCTCCGTCCAATAATTCCCAAAATATAAAAATCGGTGATTAGGGTGGTTAAACTTCATACCTTTAAAGTACTTAAAGATATACAGCAACTAACTTCTTTTTGTCTAACTTTATTCACACATAAAGAAGTGTTCAGGAGTTTCAGCCGTGAGCTGGTGTAACTGACGTAACTTTCTCCAACGTTATTAAGTTTAGGTCGGCTGCATTTTGAAAGTCGCCGATGTAGCGTGTGGTATAGCAATTTATATAAAAATTCCTTTAGCTTCCATGTGACACGTGTCTGCAAGCTCTTTCAAAAACAGATGATATCACAAATATGTTCTCCATATGTAGAGAATAAGGAAAACTCTTTACTACCTTTATCCAGAAATGCTTTGTTTCCGAGTACGGCCCTCAGAACAATGATACACAACACAAGATTTTTCTTCCCGCAGGTGGTTGTCATAGACCTAATTAAACCTCCTAAGGACATCACACACATCCATGCCCGAGGCAGGTTTCGAACCTGCGACCGTAGCGGTCGCTCGATGCCAGACTGTAGGGCCCAGAACCGCACGGCCACTCTGGCCGGCTGATAACAGCAGTGGCGATGTTCATATCGGAATACATCCGGGCGTCTCGATCGACGTAGCACGTAAAATCTTTATTGTCAAAGACAATGTAGTATTTTACGGATCTCAATATTTACGATATCTTGTCTCCTGAATTAAGTCTCATATAGTAATATAATTTTGCAGCTATATTCAGCGGTGTTCTGCCTGAAAAATCTCTTGTGCCTATTGTTTGCAGTAAAGAAGTAACAAATTAAAACTTCTTGCCTGGCGTTGATGCTTTACTGCGTGAGCAGCGAAAATTTAGTTAGCAAAGAAAACGAAAGGAAGATTATAGCTTAACGCCGCATCGAGAGTGCGGTCATTGGAGACGAAACACGAGATCGAATTTCGAAATTATTGGGGAACGTAATCGACCGTGACCTTTTCAACGTAAAATCCCGCCATGTACCGGGATCGATTTAGGGAAACCGCGGAAAACCTAAATCGGGATGGCAGGTTGGGGTATTGAACCGTGGTCCTCGCAAATGCAAGTCAAGTGAGCTGATTTTTTTTCCTTTCATTATTCTGTTAAAAAGTTTATAAGATGTTTAGAATTATGTGTACAGTTTTCTGAAGTCACTGACTGCTCTCATTCTCAAACACTGGGCGAATATAGTGTGGATAATTTGCACTTCAAGACATCTAAACAGTTTCTGACTATAATAAATGTCTTACTCTGTCAGGCCTTTAACATAAGAAAATACCGTTAAGTCAGCAGGTTATGACAAATTAGAAATTCGGTCAATAAATGTATGAAACATCGAAAATCGAATTTTTTGTAGCTCGTGGAAGCTGTTACATTGGCACCCGCATTTGAGCCTCATGACTGGACGACCGTTTCAGCCATTTAATAATGTAGGCATTGATAACCATCAGACATGACAATCTTCTGTAGGCTTGTCAAACCAGTGGTGTCATGTTCGTCAATTAGCATAATATGTGTGCATGGTAGTGACTAGTGCAGACTTCTGCTTATTTGTATCAATGACGCTATAATAAACGTTAAAACATATGTTCTTTGTTCGCTGATTCTGCGTAGAACTTCCTCATTTCTTGCCGTTTCAGTCTGTCTCATTACAACATCCTTCTATATCACCAGATCTCAAAAGCTTCTATCTTTTTTTCTCAGTTTTCCCACAGTCGATGATTCACTACCTTACAATGCTTTGCTGCAGACGTATATTCCCAGAAGTTTCTTCTTCAGCTTAAGACTGATTTTTAGTAATAGCAGAATTTTATGAGGCAGATGATCTATTTACCTGTTCTCATGTATTTTTTGTGTCGTCCATGCTTCTTCCGTCAAGTGTTAATTTGCCTCTAAGGTAGGAGAATTTCTTAACTTCGTCTACCTCATTCCTCCTTTTTGATGTTGAGTTTATCTCTAATCTTATATCTCCCGCTCCCTACTACCATCGTCTTTCTTCTGTTACCTCTGTATCCATATCCAGATCTCGGACTGTTCATTTCATTCAGTGCGTTCTTCAGTCCTTCCTAACCATCTCTAATAATAGCAATGTCAGCAGTGCATTTCAACACTGATATTCTTTCATTCTGAATTTTGATCCCACTCTTGGACCTTTCTTTCATTTCCGTCGATGCTTCCTCGGTATATAGAAGGAACAAATGTTGCGAAATACATTATAAAATAGGAAACATCGAAACAACAGTCCAGATACTACACAAAATTCCAAAAGGAAACAGCGTGAATATTTTAGAACGAAACAAAATTATATACCCACTAACAATAGTCAGCAACATTCTCTACGCGAATAAACAGAATTTAAACATAGACTCCATTTAGAAACTTTTATTAGCGTTTAGAAGCGATAAACTAAATTAAAACACACAAAACATTAAAGGAACTAGAAATCAAACCACAATACCTATGATATAGATAGTTAGATGTAAACATACAGCATCTCCGATGAAGCTATGAAAACTTGTCAATATGAAACCAACAGGCAAATTTTGCGAAAAATTTGTGGTTACATATATTACAACCATATAAATATCCATTATATAAATATATTGTAACAGGTTAATTCAAATAAAACTCGATCAAGTTAGAGGAGCGGAGGGAAGTATAAGTAATAGCGAAATAGATATGTATGTACCGAGTTATATGTTAATGATCATTTCTTATATGTAGTAGAAAATATGAAGACAAACATTTCAAGAGAAAAATCGCAGCAATATGTTGAAAAGATTACTCTTTTAAAACTCGATCATACGAATGTATCACTAACGCCTCCTTCCGAAATTAAGTGAAGTCCTATATTCTTTCAAAAATAATAGCTAACTACCAACATGTTTCACTACTGACATTATTTTCCAAAATCTTTGACAAGCTGATGTCTTCTAGAATAGTATTCCACCTAAGCAATAACAATATACTCGGTAAAACACAGTTTGCAATTGGGAATAGTTGCTCAACTGAGAGTGTCATTTAAATGACCATTGAACGTATTTAAAAGCATTAAATAACAAAATAGCACCAGCTGATATTTTCTGCGACTAAATCAAAGTGTGTATCACAATATTATCCTATATAAACTCACGTTTTATAGAATTGGAGGTATCATTCAGCCAACCAAAAAAATTCAAATAATACTATGTAGTAATTCAACGACTATAATCAGGGAAAACTCTTCTGACGGTGGAGAAATCACATATAGGGTTCACCAAGGTTCAGTCTTGGCTAGGTCTTGTTGCTCGTATTTGTAAACAATCTTTCGTCATATATATCACAAGCAGAATCAGTTCTTTCTTTGCTGATGACTTTAGTATTGTAAACAATCCAAGCATACACACAGCAGGAGAAATAATTTTAAACAATGTTTTTAAAAGTATCATTGACTGATTCTCTGCGAATGGTCTCACTCTCAAATTCAAAAAGACACAATTTGTTTAGTTCTGCAGATCTAGAGGTACTACACCACAGATAAGCGTAACACATAGTAAGTATATAAAGAACAGGGCGGAAAATTCAAAATTTTTAGGTATCTATATTGGTGACTATTCAAACAGGGAAAGTATGTTCTTAAACTCCTAAAACAACTGAATTCAGCCACATTTACATAAAGAATCATGGCATATCTTGGAGAGAGACAAATCAGCTACTTTATATATTCGCATTTTTTTCAATATCATCATATGAAATAAAGTTCTAGTGTAACGCATATTTAAGAAAGAAAGTATTCGTGGCTAACAAACGTGCAGTAAGAATAATATATGGTGCTCATACACAATCATGTTGCAGCCATGTGTTAAAGGACTTGGGCAAGTTGACTACTGCTTCACATTATATTTATTCGCTCGTGAAATTTGTTACAAGCAATCGACTGCAGTTCAGAAAGAACAGTAATGTAAATAACTATAATACCAGAAGAAAAACTGACATTCGGTACCCCACAGTAAAGTAGTTTTCGCTACAAAAAGCAGCTCGCAAAAGCTGCAACTAAAATTTCTGATATAAAATGTCTGACAGACAGCAAAGAAAATTGTAACAAACTGAAAAAGTTTCACCTTCACTACTCTTTCTATTCCGTAGAAGAATTTCTTATTAACCTGATGTGTGGAAGGCGGTGGGCAGAAATTACTAACTCACATCTGTACACTAAGAAAACTGTAAATGGGTAGCAGGCGTCTATATTAATCAACTAATATGTGATCTGAATGTAAAAAGATTTGTTCCGCGTCATTACTACTTATCGTGCAAATGACCCACAAAACATGAATCTGTCTGCTTGCCCTTCTCGAAACACTAGTTTTTAAATGCAAAGGATGTGTTCTCTGTCGCTTGAGTACCGCAGACCACTTCATCCCATGATCTTACACCACCGAATCCCAAGCTATTGACTTTGGCAATAAATGAATAACGATTATGTTCTACGGAAAATGGACAGTTCTACTACTTTCCTTTCATTTCGCAAAGCGCTGTATTAAAATCTCTGCCATTCACAACTTGGAGAAATGATGCCTAGAAATACATCATAATAATATAGAATCGGCAGGTGTTTATCACTGACTCGTTAGGATCACGACATTCCCACAGCCAAAACTTGCACAGCCCCTTCGGAGATTCAGAGATAAGAGAACTGGCTTTTCTCAAGCTAAGAGGCGTTGGGAGGCATCTTTTCATTTTACTTCTACGTCACAGACTGCTTCAGAATCTTGCAATGCGGCTTCCGTCTTTAGTGGATAAAGCGACCAAAAAGTTTTCAGGTAAGTCGAAAAACAAGTTTCGGATCAATGATGGAACGGCGTCCGGTTCGCAGAACTTCGGGCCGCCGCTACTCGATAGCTTTTATCTCAAAGAGCAGAACCTCGACCACAGCTGCCTTAATCCACTAACTTTCCTCTTTATTGAAAACAGTTTACGTTTCGTATCCAACCAACACACAGCTCGGTCGGGGAATACATGTTTCCGATATTGCTGGGATATGATTTCTGACTGAATAAATTCGTGTACCAATTCCTACATTCTAATTTAGCCTGTGTTATGACTCATTAAGCAATTCCACACGTTAGTTCTACAGTGCCTCTGTAGAGTAAGTTATCTAGGTGTTGTTTATTCTCGTATTTTGTGTGCAGCTTCCATGTGTATCGTGTGCCACTTAAAAATTTTACCACTTTATTCTTATATTCTCCCATGGTCCCCACGTTTCTTTTGAGTGAGTCGTTTTTATGTAACCTACAGCGAATAGTCAGTAAAATAACTAACAATGCGTACCTTAGTCACTGCTGAAACCCCTGTGGGAATGTCGACTATCGAAAATCAACCATTTCATTGTCAGAAGAGAGTGGAAAAAAGGTCCTCCGCCTAATGTAGATATTAACTGACGGTCAAAGAAAGGAAAAATGAAACAGAAATAGGTAAAATCAAAAGAACATGAGGAATGGCATCAAGATTGTATGAATGCAGAGTCTCGCGGCGATAACATTGAATAAAACGTTCTCGGGTTTCCAACCGCGTCAATTGCTTAAAACTACACGAGCTTTCGGCCAAGCACTCCTTGGCCATTGTCAAGTGGCATGACTGCCAGTGGGCTGTTGGTGCGCCCTTATATACGCCAGCTGCCGTCTATGACGTCACTGGTGCCCTTGACATTGCCATATATGCCGGCGTTCGAAGTTCCATCATCATCCAGCACAGAAACGCACAGTATTACAGGCACTGGTGCATCGTGCAAGAGTAATATCAGACGACGCTAACCTGCCCCATGAACTGAGCCACCTACGCAAGGTTTTCAGGAATAACGACTACAGCGCCTATCAAGTGAAAGAAGTGATTTCTGGGAAATATCAGAATAAGACCACCGGCGAAGAGCAGGATAAGAAACTTGCTTTGCTGCCTTTCTGTGGCTCTGCGTCGGGCAAGATAAGCCGTCAGTTGAAAAGACACAAGATAAAATCAATCTTCAGGCCTCCAACGAAAATCCGAAAATTACTGAGACCAGTTAAAGACGCAGTAGGTCTCAGAGCACCTGGAGTCTACGAAAGACCTCGTGAGTGTTGCCAGAAGTACATCGGACAAGCAGTGCGCACGGTGGAACAACGCAGGAAAGAACATGAGAGGTATTATCGGCTACACTTATCAAGAGAAATCTGCGTTTAGCTGAGCATGCGTTAGGAAACAGTAACCACATAAAATTTGACGATACCTGTGTCGTGGCTCGCACTAGCGGCTTCTGGGACAGTTTAATAAAGGAAGCTATTGAAATAAAAATTACCGCAACCACCCTGAGTAGAGACGGTGGCTTACAGCTCAGCGCTGCCTGGGATCCAGCGATCGCGCGGTTGAAGAGGGCACATCGAACGCCGACTCAAAACATGCCCATATATGGCGATGTCACGGGCACCAGTGACGTCACAGCCGGCAGCTAGCGTATATAAGGGCGCACCAACAGCCCACTGGCAGTCATACCACTTGACAATGGCCAAGGAGTGCTTGGCCGAAAGCTCGTGTAGTTTTAAACAAGTGACGCGGTTGAAAACCCGAGAACATTTTATTCTACAGAAATATTGTATGAAAAGTAACGCAATAACTCTGGTCAGTTCATTGGAAGAGAGCTTACTATGATCTGTTGAGAAAATGGCGATTATGAGCCTCAATAGGAAACTAAGGTAGACGTGGTAGGATATAATTCTGCCCCCCTCCCCCCCCCCCCCCCCGCGCGCCCCCATCATTTCCCTCACATACCGAGAGTCTCACACTTTTCTGCAATTCCAATTTTGTATTTATTAAAGATGTGTTCAGAATCCATGTTCGAGACGTTTTACTTTTCTGATGTGTTCCTCTTATATAGCACACTTCAAGGAACAGTCATTCCATTAACATAGCTTATCGTTCTCTATCTTACGGCGAGACAAAATCCTGTTTCAAATATCAAGAAAAGCAGTGGTTACATTGTGTAATTATGTAACTTTATTGCATACATAAACATCAAACAAATTTAGTGTCGCCGTGGTGTTCTCACAGTTTTGTATCTATTTCATATCATAGTTTATTCATATTTCTTTTGATGCAAATAACATGTTTACTGTCCATCTATCCAGATTATTATATCTGTTTCTATTCATGCTAAATTACTCTACTATTGCTGTCGATGATCTTTTTCCGAAATTCTTATGACATATCGCCAATGTCAATACATTCATTCATTCTAATTCCTCTCTGCCTTATTTGATCTTACGTCCTCCAGATCTCTTTTAAATTCTGACTGTAATACTGAGTCTCCTTATCTCTCCTGTTTCTTCTTCACTCACGCTATTATACGAGACCTCCCTCCCACAGAGCCCGTCAATGTACTCTTTCTACCTATTCGCTTTCTTCCATGTATTTAAGAGTGGATTTTCCGCGGCACTCCTACTGTCACCGCCCCTTCTTTTAATGTTAGCAAAGATTGTTTGGCCTTTCTCTGTGTTGATTCCGTCCTTACGACGCTTGTTTCTTTTTCGATATCTTCACTTTCTTCAAGCAGCCGTCTCGTCTCAGCCTCGGTGCCTTTCTTATCTGTTTCATTCTTATGTGACTGGTATTTGTGTCTTCACGAAATTCCTTGCTCATTTTTTATTCCCGCAGACGCTGAAGTGTACCTCCTCCTGTTGTCATTCTTCAGCAGAGTATTCGCTATTAGTAGCTGAAATTTATTGCGGAACTCAATTAGCCTTTCTCCCCTCTCATTCCTAATACCAAGCCTATATTCTCTCGTAACCCTTTCTTCTACTCCTTCTCCTACAACCGCTTTCCTATCCCCCACGACAATTAGTTTTCATCTGCCCTTACAAACTGAATTACCTGTTCAATGTGATCATATACTTTCTGTCTCTTCATCTTCGGATACCTGTGTAGACATGTATAACTGAACTATTGTTGTCGGTGTTGGTCTACGTTCGATTCTGGTGAGAACAACCCTATCACTGAACTGTTCAGAGTAACTAATATGAATCAAGCAGGAGCGCACTATCGGGCTGATACGGCAGGTACTTGTAACAATACGAACTTCCGAATAAGTCAGTAACTGATTTCAATTTCAGATAAATCCTATGTGCTATATATTTCGATTTTCTCAAAACTACTAGTCGGATTCTGACGATGGAAACATCTCTGAATTTGTCTCTTTCTGACCTATGATACATGTAGTAGAAAGTGCTGTTGTAACATCTTAAAAATCATAGTTGATATTTATATCTTTGTTATTAAAATAGCTATGAAAAGAGATAGCACGTCAATTATTTAGGACGTTTGCACAGCTCATTTTGTTGAAAACATATTAACATACCCTAAACGTTTCAGGAACTGTCTGAGGTGACAACGTAGTTGAATCATGCTGTATTTTTCAATGTATGTACTATTATCTGGGCAACATGTGCCAGTGTAATTTCAGGGTTGTGGGCTGGTTTTACGCATCCTCATTACATTACATACATCACTCTTCACGGACTCTCTCAGCTGTTTCCAAGTTCTGGTAAATTATTAGTATTTAATTTATTGTCGGTTTAAGATATACTTACAGATTCTTCAACAGTGGCTAGGACGCAGAGTTCTCTTTGCAGAGGCACACACTGGGTGACTGTGAGTGGAAACGAAATATTACTGTCCATGCATGCTTTTCTGCAAGCAATGCTTTCTTTCCGCGTTATTAGCTGCCCCGTAAGATACTGGTGTGCGGAAACATAGAAGATATTTTTACACGCTTATTTCTTCACCGATCTAGTAACTAAGCTAGGAGCAAAATTGCTGAGCATAACTGTGTGAGAGGTTCAGTGTCGGTTCGAACCGAAAAATGAAGGAAAATCCTGAACTATTCACTACTGCTGTTTGTGATTCCATTTATACTTACTATTAATCTGATGTACAGGGCTGAGTACACCGTGTTCCCCTATTTTTTTAAAAAAATAAAGAAACCACTAGTTTACAGGGAAGCACTTTGTAATTATTTGAAAAATTATTAATTTTTTCTATTCCTGTATCCAACGGGAAAAATTATACGGTTTATGAAATCTGACAAAAATATCAGTTCTGCTTTACGTATGTTAGGTGGAAGCTTTTTGAGTTTATACTAAGATCGCGAGTGGGCCCATCACTGTACACTGCGGAACTCAGATAGCAACATGCACCTAGTTGCAAAGGAGGCTGTTACTGTCTCAGTTTGTCTCATTATTAGTTCTACATGGCCTGTACATTACAGCTCTTTTACATTCGTTTACACTATACATTCATCTACGAGATACGAGCAAAAGCGAGAATTGGTTGTCGTATAGAGCCATTTTATTAGTTTTAATTTGGCAGTTAGTTCATTAATGACTCAGCCGAACTACACATACCGTATGAAAGAGTTCAATAAACGAATACTGTATGCCGACTGTCCCTAAGGGGATAGTAGCTCCGGTTAATTTTTTCAAGAAATATTTTTCGTTTACGTATTATGTACGTATATATGGTTACCACCTCTCAGGACTGGCACAAATTAATGATTCTACAAATTTCCTGTTGTTGTTGTTGTCTTCAGTCCTGAGACTGGTTTGATACAGCTCTCCATGCTACTCTATCCTGTGCAAGCTGCTTCATCTCCCAGTACCTACTGCAACCTACATCCTTCTGAATCTGCTTAGTGTACTCATCTCTCGGTCTCCCTCTACGATTTTTACCCTCCACGCTGCCCTCCAATGCTAAATTTGTGATCCCTTGATGCCTCAAAACATGTCCTACCAACCGATCCCTTCTTCTAGTCAAGTTGTGCCACAAACTTCTCCTCTCCCCAATCCTATTCAATACCTCCTCATTAGTTACGTGATCTATCCACCTTATCTTCAGTATTCTTCTGTAGCACCACATTTCGAAAGCTTCTATTCTCTTCTTGTCCAAACTAGTTATCGTCCATGTTTCACTTCCATACATGGCTACACTCCAAACAAATACTTTCAGAAACGACTTCCTGATACATAAATCTATATTCGATGTTAACAAATTTCTCTTCTACAGAAACGCTTTCCTTGCCATTGCCAGTCTACATTTTATATCCGCTCTACTTCGACCATCATCAGTTATTTTACTTCCTAAATAGCAAAACTCCTTTACTACTTTAAGTGTCTCATTTCCTAATCTAATTCCCTCAGCATCACCCGATTTAATTTGACTACATTCCATTATCCTCGTTTTGCTTTTGTTAATGTTCATCTTATATCCTCCTTTCAAGACACTGTCCATTCCGTTCAACTGCTCTTCCAAGTCCTTTGCCGTCTCTGACAGAATTACAATGTCATCGGCGAACCTCAAGGTTTTTACTTCGTCTCCATGAATTTTAATACCTATTCCAAATTTTTCTTTTGTTTCCTTTACTGCTTGCTCAATATACAGATTGAATAACATCGGGGAGAGGCTACAACCCTGTCTCACTCCTTTCCCAACCACTGCTTCCCTTTCATGCCCCTCGACTCTTATGACTGCCATCTGGTTTCTGTACAAATTATAAATAGCCTTTCGCTCCCTGTATTTTACCCCTGCCACCTTTAGAATTTGAAAAAGAGTACTCCAGTCAACATTGTCAAAAGCTTTCTCTAAGTCTACAAATGCTAGAAACGTAGGTTTGCCTTTTCTTAATCTTTCTTCTAAGATAAGTCGTAAGGTCAGTATTGCCTCACGTGTTCCAACATTTCGACGGAATCCAAACTGATCCTCCCCGAGGTCTGCATCTACCAGTTTTTCCATTCGTCTGTAAAGAATTCGCGTTAGTATTTTGCAGCCGTGGCTTATTAAACTGATAGTTCGGTAATTTTCACATCTGTCAGCACCTGCTTTCTTTGGGATTGGAATTATTACATTCTTCTTGAAGTCTGAGGGTATTTCGCCTGTCTCATACATCTTGCTCACCAGCTGGTAGAGTTTTGTCATGACTGGCTCTCCCAAGGCCGTCAGTAGTTCTAATGGAATGTTGTCTACTCCGGGGGCCTTGTTTCGACTCAGGTCTTTCAGTGCTCTGTCAAACTCTTCACGCAGTATCGTATCTCCCATTTCGTCTTCATCTACATCCTCTTCTATTTCCATAATATTGTCCTCAAGTACATCGCCCTTGTATAAACCTTCTATATACTCCTTCCACCTTTCTGCCTTCCCTTCTTTGCTTAGAACTGGGTTGCCATCTGAGCTCTTGATATTCATACACGTGGTTCTCTTCTCTCCAAAGGTCTCTTTAATTTTCCTGTAGGCAGTATCTATCTTACCCCTAGTGACATAAGCTTCTACATCCTTACATTTGTCCTCTAGCCATCCCTGTTTAGCCATTTTGCACTTCCTGTCGATCTCATTTTTGAGACGTTTGTATTCCTTTTTACCTGCTTCATTTACTGCATTTTTATATTTTCTCCTTTCATCAATTAAATTCAATATTTCTTCTGTTACCCAAGTATTTCTAGCAGCCCTCGTCTTTGTACCTACTTTATCCTCTGCTGCCTTCACTACTACATCCCTCAGAGCTACCCATTCTTCTTCTACTGTATTTCTTTCCCCTATTCCTGTCAATTGTTCCCTTATGCTCTCTCTGAAACTCTGTACAACCTCTGGTTCTTTCAGTTTATCCAGGTCCCATCTCCTTAATTTCCCACATTTTTGCAGTTTCTTCAGTTTTAATCTACAGGTCATAACCAATAGATTGTGGTCAGAGTCCACATCTGCCCCTGGAAATGTCTTACAACTTAAAACCTGGTTCCTAAATCTCTGTCTTACCATTATATAATCTATCTGATACCTTTTAGCATCTCCAGGGTTCTTTTACGTATACAACCTTCTTTCATGATTCTTAAACCAAGTGTTAGCTATGATTAAGTTGTGCTCTGTGCAAAATTCTACTAGGCGGCTTCCTCTTTCATTTCTTAGCCCCAATCCATATTCACGTACTATGTTTCCTTCTCTCCCTTTTCCTACACTCGAATTCCAGTCACCCATTACTATTAAATTTTCGTCTCCCTTCACTATCTGAATAACTTCTTTTATTTCATCGTACATTTCTTCAATTTCTTCATCATCTGCAGAGCTAGTTGGCATATAAACTTGTACTACTGTAGTAGGTGTGGGCTTCGTATCTATCTTGGCCACAATAATGCGTTCACTATGCTGTTTGTAGTAGCTTACCCGCATTCCTATTTTCCTATTCACTATTAAACCTACTCCTGCATTACCCCTATTTGATTTTGTGTTTATAACCCTGTAGTCACCTGACCAGAAGTCTTGTTCCTCCTGCCACCGAACTTCACTAATTCCCACTATATCTAACTTTAACCTATCCATTTCCCTTTTTAAATTTTCTAACCTACCTGCCCGATTAAGGGATCTGACATTCCACGCTCCGATCCGTAGAATGCCAGTTTTCTTTCTCCTGATAACGACATCCTCCTGAGTAGTCCCCGCCCGGAGATCCGAATGGGGGACTATTTTACCTCCGGAATATTTTACCCAAGAGGATGCCATCATCATTTAATCATACAGTAAAGCTGCATGTCCTCGGGGAAAATTACGGCTGTAGTTTCCCCTTGCTTTCAGCCGTTCGCAGTACCAGCACAGCAAGGCCGTTTTGGTTAATGTTGCAAGGCCAGATCAGTCAATCATCCAGACTGTTGCCCCTGCAACTACTGAAAAGGCTGCTGCCCCTCTTCAGGAACCACACGTTTGTCTGGCCTCTCAACAGATACCCCTCCGTTGTGGTTGTACCTACGGTACGGCCATCTGTATCGCTGAGGCACGCAAGCCTCCCCACCAACGGCAAGGTCCATGGTTCATGGGGGGGACAAATTTCCTAGGAGCTCTAAAACAGCTACAGATCGATGAAAGAGCATTTAAATCATACCATTGGCCTTGCAGAAAATTTGTAGGTGAGGAATGGACTTCACACTCAAGTGTGAACTTCATTTTTACTTATTTGTCTTTTCTTATTTTACGTACTGCGAGTTGAGAGTATTTTACACCAGACACGTTTCGCTTTCATTTTTAAATTACATTGTTTTATCTGTGATTGTTCTGTGAGTACAGTAAATACACCACGCTTTTACAGTTTTCTTTATGAATTTGATATATAGTTTACTAACGTTGTTTACTTCTCTTTCAGTATGTGTTCTGCAGTAAAAAGAGTGTTCTCTCATTTTCAGTGGAGGTTGAAGTAGAAAGAAACTGGTACCATCTTCACCCTTTGTGATTTTCCCACTTTTGGGAAAGCCACTTTTTCTTTTGTTACATTTGTGTTCTTCACCTTTATCTTTTGTGAGACTTCGCAAAAGATATATTCGTAGAAATATCTTTGTTTCACCTGTTTCACACTCAGCACTATGTTTTTCTGTGTTCATTTGTTTTTCATATGGTTTGTGAGTACTGCCAACATTGTGAATGCATTTGTAGATCTTGACTACACTTCATATTGGTGTGTGTGTGTGTGTGTGTTTCTGTATTCAGTGCTATACTATAATTTAAAAACTGTAAAAAAAAATGAGCGTTATGCGTCGTTGGTGTTATTATTTACGAACCCTTTCCAAGCCATACCTCTTCTGCTGCAGTTTTATTCTGTGGTGAGATATTTATTCTCATGCTTTCCAAGTCTGTGTTTCGGGTGGTAGTTTCCTGATAGCGTTTAACAAAACTTCTGTGACGTTTGGAAGGTAGGAACGAGGTTATGAGGACAGCGCGTGACGCGTGTTTCGGTAGCTCAGTTGGTAGAGCACTTGCCCGCGAAAGGTAAAGGTCCCGAGTTCGAGTCTCGGTCCGGCACACAGTTTTAATCTGCCAGGAAGTTTCGAAGCTTGAGTAATTTGCTCCGGGTTCTCGGTTTATCCTACACTATGGTGCTTGCTTGTTCTGAATCTGTATGTTGATGATCAAAGAATTTAATTATTTTTTCACTTTTTTTACCTGGTTCGTCTATGAAGCATAGAATTTCATCCATAGAAATAGAGTGATTCGGTTCCCCTGTCGAAGCTAGAGCCTATTAATCGTGTGGACCCAACGGGGTCGATCATTCTTCTGCTATCTTACTGTATGGTACTACTGTTCCCAAGCGATTCTGAACACAACTGGCACACGGTAATGCCCATTCGCAAAACATCAGTCCTTTAAATCGTATATCTTGTATGTCGCATCAAGTAACTGGGTGCTCAGAGAACGAAATTAATCGTTTAAACGAGGCAACAGAGAAATGGTTCAAATGGCTCTGAGCACTATGCGACTTAGCTTCTGAGGTCTACAGCCGCCTAGAACTTAGAACTAATTAAACCTAACTAACCTAAGGACATCACACACATCCATGCCCGAGGCAGAATTCGAACCTGCGACTGTAGCGGTCGTCCGGTTCCAGACTGTAGCGCCTAGAACCGCTCGGCCACAGCGGCCGGCGATGAAGAGACTGATATAAAATAAATTATACAGATACTGAAGGGAGACGAAAATTTACTAGTCATGGGTGACCGGGATTCGATAGTAGGAAAAGGAAGAGAAGGAAACGTAGAAAGTGTATATGGAACGGGGGTAAGGAATGGTAGAGGAAGCCCGGTTCCAGACTGTAGCGCCTAGAACCGCACGACCACTCCGGCCGGCAACAGAGAAATAAATAATGTATTAAACATCGAACTGTCGGTGTATGTACTGCAGTTTATTATCAATGCAAGCACGTTCCCACCAGTGTAGAGTGGCGCATGTTGTTAGGCGTTACCCAAGGAAGTAACAAAACGCGTTATTTGTGGTTCGAATCCAACGTCGTTAAAAATATTTGTATCGGTGTGACGTGTTAATACGCAAGCCCAGCCCAAGGTTCACCACATTCACACATGAACACGATGCTGTTACTGACATTGTCCTACGCTTACAGTGCTCTGATACACGACCTGAATTTAGTCTCTGCTGTCACTTGTCACGTATTTCACACAGGAAAACGTTGACATACTCCTTATGTATGAAGAAATAAGAAAAAAAATGGGTTCGAGGCACTGCGTCTGTATCACGAATGGTTCTAGAGAAGTGACACACGACTGCAAAGACGTTCCGCAAAGACCTGTCCGACAAAGACCCCTAACATCTGGTGAAAACGAACAGGCCGTCCTGGATACAGCTAATACTAATCCACACACGAGTACAAGGGTAACTTCTGAACAGTTGAACACTTGCCAGTAGTCCTTACGGTGAACACTGCATTCCCGTATATACCAACCACACCGCCTGCAGCTGCACCAAGAGCTCCATGGGCGGAATTTGGAAACTCCAACGAATTTCTATCAGGGGTTACTAGTAAATCAGAAGGACGATGCAGCATTGCTATCGCACATCTTGTTCTCGGACGAACAGCGATTATAAAATAATGTGACCGTCAATCGCCGCAACGTACACAATTAGAGTACTGGCAATCCTCACTGGGTGAGAAAGGGAACCCATTAATTACGGACTTAATGTTTGGTATAGAATCTGGGAACTTGCGTGATCGTCATATCAGAGGGTCATTTTACAGGCACATGCTACGTGCAATTCCTGAGTCAGGACCTCAAACTGCTTCTGGAGTATGTGACATTGCAAGACAGTTTCACGATGTGGTTTCAACAAGATGGAGCTCTGCCACCTATGACTTTGCCCTTTCGTATCCGTCTGAACGAGGAACTTCGTGGGATACACGCAGGGAGAAGAGATGCCGTTGCTTGGCCCACCATATCACCGGATTTTACAGCATTAGCCATCTTCCTGTGAGGGCATGTAGAGAAATGGTTTGCATTCAAACGCCGGAAAATACCGAAGATATCCGGCAACCCTCCAAAGAAACCTGCAGATGAAGTACACCGTCAATGTTTCGGCACCCAAGAAGGTCTTTTCCTCAGCGGGTCCAGGTGTGCAGAAACTAGGAAGGTCATCACTTAGAGCATTTTCTGACATGTAAATGTCAGGGCAGTGTTGTTCCCCCAATTTCTATTACGTATTTGATGTGCCTGCTGACAAATCGGCCCTTATTAGTACCATAAACACTTTCATCCTCGCATAATTCGCATCTAAGGTTTTTTTTGACGTAGGTACATTACGTGCGTTAAAAACTAAACAAAGGTAAAAAGTAAATTGAACCTTCGCCTCGGATTCGATCGTCGCACCTTACATGCAAGACCTCTGTGCAACGCTTGTTCTGGCCTTACGAACTACGTTTAATATAGTACAGTACAGCACAACTGGTGCAGTTTGTAGCGTGTATTAGCTTTAACGGGGGCAGAGTATGACTAGGTATCGTCTGAGTATAAATATTACATTTCTTAAGAGTGCACTCATGATTTCCATTGTTTAGTAATATTTTAACATTGCAGCTTCCCATTATATACATATCCTATTCAGAATGTTGTACCTATATTTCATTATCTTGTAAAATACGACATTATGTATGGTTCGTAAATATGTTTGCTAAGGTAAATAGATACAGTACTGAACTGTAAATAATTATGTTTTTTTTTTTTTTTTACTTCTAACAACTTTATTGTTTCTGTGATGTATCCATGTAGAAATATTACTGTGTGGATGAAGATTGTTTTGCGTGATTTTTAGTATTTCTGATACTGACACACTGAAATACGTTAAAATCACTCCACTCCATGACTACCGCAGTGGCACTGGTGCAGCAGTCCTTAATAGGTATTGAGAACAGCAAAATAACTGTCTGGGTTGCACAAGAGAGGTTTATTTAATCTTTTATAAACCTTTCTTGTGCAGCGAAGACTGTTTTCTATTCTGAACAGTGAAATACGTGTTCTCTATAGCAGAGAATAATATGCCTGTGTCTGGAACCTCTGTGTGTGATATACTGAATAAATTGCTGCTGTAAATTATAGTTCTGTAACGCAAGTTTAAACATATGTCTTGCAAATTGGCATGTCGGAACATTCTTATAGTTAACAATGCTACTTACCCGGATATCTTTCATGTGTAATTTTTATGAGAATTGAAGTGTGGTTGCATTGCGATTTTATTTTGGTAGCATTCGCCTTGTTTGTTACCCTTCCAATGTGTGTTCAATGTCTTTCTGCATATTTCTCCACAATATGTGGAATCTTTAAGTTCTGAGTTAATAAAGCACTCTATAATTCGTGACTAACTTCTTATTAATGTATTGCTATTTCTCTAAGTGTTCCATTGAGTTTTTGTAATGATTGTTTTGTAGTCCTGCATCTCCTTTTTTATTTTCTCACTATTATGAAATCAGTTTTCTTGTGAATTCCAGTATTATGTTTCATCTGGATTATTGCTTTCACAGTAACAAGGACCTATTCAGTATATAACAGTAACCTGCAATGAATTCAATAATGCACCACAACTCAGATCATTCATATTCACACGAGAAATTAGCACTTAAATATGTTAGCCTGTACTCGTGGACTAGGGGGAGCGTCTTTGATTCATAATCAAAACGTCTTCAGTCCCGGGTTCGATTCCCCCCATTGCCTAAATTTTGATAAATAATCAGCATTGGCGGCCGAAGACTTCCGGCATAAGAAGTCAGCCTCATTCTGCCAACGGCCTTGTCAAAGAGGGCGGAGGAGCGGATAGAGGTTCAGGGCACTCTCTTGTCCTAGGGGTGGGAAATTGCCCCTAAAGCCGGAAGAATCAGCAATGATCAACGACATGCAGGATGCAGGATGCAGAAGGCAATGCAAACCACTGTATTAAAGACATGTAGCGTGTATCCACTGGACATGTGGCCTGTAGTTGAAGAAGTGTCATGATGATCTCTCCATTGGCAAAAGATTTCGGAATAGTCCCCCATTTGGATCTCTGGGAGGAGACTGCCAAGGGGGAGGTTACCATGAGAAAAAGATTGAATAATCAACGAAAGGATAATGTTCTACGAGTCGGGGCGTGGCATTTCAGAGGCTTGAACGTGGTAGGGAAACTAAAAAATCTGAAAAGGGAAATGCAAAGGCTCAATCTATATATAGTAGGGGTCAGTGAAGTGAAGTGGAAGGAAGACAATGATTTCTGGTCAGATGAGTATCGGGTAATATCAAGAGCATCAGAAAATAGTATAACAGGTGTAGGATTTGTTATGAATAGGAAGGTAGGGCAGAGGGTCTGTTACTGTGAACAGTTCGGTGACCGGGTTATTCTAATCAGAATCGACAGCAGACCAACACCGACAATGATAGTTCAGGTATGCATGCCGACGTCGCAAGCTGAACAGATAGAGAAAGTGTATGACGATATTGAAAGGGTAGTGCAGTATGTAAAAGGGGACGAAAATCTAATAGTCATGGGCGACTGGAATGCAGTTGTAGGGGAAGGAGTAGAAGAAAAGTTTACAGGAGAATATGGGCTTGGGACAAGGAATGAAAGAGGAGAAAGACTAATTGAGTTCTGTAAAATGTTTCAGCTAGTAATAGCGAATACCCTGTTCAAGAATCACAAGAGGAGGAGGTATACAGGGAAAAGGCAGGGAGATAAGGGAAGATTTCAATTAGATTACATCATGGTCAGACAGAGATTCCGAAATCAGATACTGGATTGTAAGGCATAAGAAGAAATACTTCAGTTGATTGATGAAAGGATGAAGTACTAACATGTTCCGGGAAAATCAGGAATACAGAAATACAAGTCGATGAGGAATGAAATAAATAGGAAGTGCAGGGAAGCTAAGGCGAAATGGCTGCAGGAAAAATGTGAAGACATCGAAAAAGATATTATTGTCGGAAGGACAGACTCAGCATACAGGAAAGTCAAAACAACCTTTGGTGACATTAAAAGCAACAGTGGTAACATTAAGAGTGCAACGGGGATTCCACTGTTAAATGCAGAGGAGAGAGCAGATAGGTGGAAAGAATACATTGGAAGTGAAGGTGAAGATGTGTCTGATGTGATAGAAGAAGAAACAGGAGTCGATTTAGAAGAGGTAGGGGATCCAGTATTAGAATTGGAATTTAAAAGAGCTTTGGAGGACTTACGGTCAAATAAGGCAGAAGGGATAGATAACATTCCATCAGAGTTTCTAAAAGCATTAGGGAAAGTGGCAACTAAACGACTATTCACGTTAGTGTGTAGAATATATGAGTCTGGCGACGTACCATCTGACTTTCGGAAAAGCATCATCCACCAATTCCGAAGACGGCAAGAGCTGACAAGTGCGAGAATTATCACACAATCAGCTTAACAGCTCATGCATCGAAGCTGCTTACAAGAATAATATACAGAAGAATGGAAAAGAAAATTGAGAATGCGCTAGGTGACGATCAGTTTGGCTTTAGGAAAAGTAAAGGCACGAGAGAGGCAATTCTGACGTTACGGCTAATAATGGAAGCAAGGCTGAAGAAAAATCAAGACACGTTCATAGGATTTGTCGACATGGAAAAAGCGTTCGGCAATATAAAATGGTGCAAACTGTTCAAGATTCTGAAAAAAGTAGGGTTAAACTATAGGGAGAGACGGGTCATATACAATATGTACAACTGAAACGTCCCCTTAGAAAAATTATACAAGACTGTGCTTAAACTGACACAATAGTTTTTAGTACGACGCAATCTGACTTCCAAAAATCCCTACAAAAGAATGGCCCTGACTAACATTAATCTATATGTTTCACAAATCACTTACCTCACAAAAATCTTCGTTACTTGAACTACTGCAATACAGCAAGTGCCACTACTGCCAGCTAACTAAAAGATTAAAACTACAGAAGTCACTAACTACTGATAGGCACAGTTAGCAAATGAAAGATTTTAACAGAGAACAAACAATATATTTACCTTTATAGTCATAATATATATATCAGTTCATGACACCAATTCTTACAAATTTCAAAACTCCGCCATCTCTCTCCCCACGTCCACCACCGCTAGCGGCTCACCTCCAACTGCACAACTCTACGCGCGTTTAGCATCCAGCTGCCGCTGCCCAACACTACAATGGCAGACAACAATGCAAACCAGCCACAGACTGCACACGGCACAGCCAGTGATTTTTATACAGAGCACTACGTGGCGTTACCAATAAAAAAACCTAAGCAGCCTACTTACATAGTCCCTATGCTCCCCACAAAAGAAATGTACAAATTGGTTTGGGCAGTGGCCAATACAAATTTGAAAATTTTTTTCATAATTACAATGACAAAGAAATGAAATGCACACACTTATCGATACAATGTTGGTCAAAAGCTAAAATTTTCTCACAGTCCATAAAGACAGTCCTGATCATTCATCAAAGTATAATTGCAGTGTTTTTCTCAAAGTCTGAGTAGTAAAAGAAAATGCACACAGAAATAGTGGATTTCCATGCAGTCTTGAAGTAGTGTTGTCCTTCCAACGGAAAGACAGTGCTGACTCTTGACAAGCAGACAGGTAATGGGCCACAACAGAGCAAACCCACAGCAGAGTCAGTCGAAGTTCTAAAGAATATTGGTAGGTAGGTCGTCACAGAGTAGACCCATTGTAGTCCTGGTAGAGATTACGGTATTGGTGGGCCACCAGAGGTGCAGACCCACAGCAGTCCTTGTAGAAATAATGGTATTGGTGGGTCATCAAAGGTGTAGACCCACTGTAGTCCTTGTAGAGATGGCCAGCAGCCATCTGTTTGACTGTGCAGCCGCACAATCACCATTGAAGAGTCTTGCGGATAATATAGCAAGTCCATAACCACCACTTGTGCACTCACAAAAATTGTTTTTGAAATGTCCTTACAACCAGCAGTGCTGTTATCCAGTCCCTTACTGAATTATTAACACATGTGCAAACACTATCAGTCCCTACTTCTCACATATTTTCCATATACTATGAACAACAGAAATGTGTGCAGTGAAATGCAACTTACAAGTTACTTAATTTGATGAACAGGTGTCAATAACAATTTTATAACATGAGAATAGAATAACAAAGCTACAGAAAACATCATTGAAGAACATAATAGTACAGATAACATTTACAGTAATACAGGCTCTACAAAAGAATCGAAATAACATATACATCAGTGTTACAGGAATTGTGACAGGAGCACATACATAAAAAATCTGAATAAATTCCGAAACATCAACTTCACACATGAGTATTAAAACAGAACAGAATAAATAATTTCTAAACGTATTTACAAAGAAACCAACATATTATTAATGCAAATTATATTTGAGAATAACAGTATTCCTCATCATAGTGAATGTAGCTTAGTATTAGAATAATTCTGCAACATAAGTCTTATCAAATAAACATATAAAGACAGGAAGAACATAAATACACAAGGGTACACAAACACATAGTGTGATAACACAAGGAAAGGGCAGGGTTTTGTTTTACTGCAGTATTTTGCAAACAAAACTTTCTTTACTTCTCGGAGATCTCCCTTTGTTCTTCAATATTTCCAAAAAGTATATCTATACCTGCTTTCTGTACTTTTCTCATATAACCTCTCAGTGCATTTCTTCAAATCCATCGCAATTCATTCTCTTATATAGGCTACCACCTCTTAAGCTAACTTAAATCTACTGAGCTCAGATGCTTAACTAAGGGACGAGGCAATGCAGCAGCACAAAACAATTAATACAAACAGCAATGAAAAAGGTGCAGGTAAGCAAAGCAACCAGCAATAAATGTAATAACTTATATCTAAACATGACAAACCCACAAGCAGAAAAAATAGTACACTGAAGACAACAACACAGATAAGGGAAATGTATATTCACATCTTAATGTCTATGTAATTAAAATGGTGCACCACTACTTATTCAATGAAATAAATTACCAAGTACTTGAAAAGAAAATTATGTATGCAGTTCCTGTGCTCCCTTTTCTAAGAAAGTACGTCATAAAATGATTCTTTACTGGGTCTGTAGACAGAAAATAGTGATATTAGTACATCTATTAAATTTTATTTTAACCAATGCTGCAGTGCAGATAGAAACTGGATATTAAACAAAATGAGCAATCTCTCAGCTAGAAAGACAATAGATATAAAATGTTTCTCATCATTTCATTTCAGTAAATATTATAAATTAAGAGCTTCACAGTGTAATCATGTTTTCAAGTTTAAGGGTGTCGTATTTACAATGCTTTCTACAAAGGAATGTCAACAGCGAGGATAATGGCCTCTTTTTTTTTTCTCTCCACCTGTGCCTCTGACACGCACACACTAATGGCTTTCTTTTGTCAGGTGGTTGTCGCGCAGCTGGGTGCCCACGACCCATTACGTGCAGGTGGTCACTTAACTGTCTTATCGAAATATTTACGACACCAGTTTCCGCTACAGTGGCAGTCTCATATAAAAAAAATTCACAGGTCAAGAATTTGCGTTACATATCAGTAGAAACAAAATCCTATTGATATAACAGTGTCCAAAAAATTTTCGTCGGCATTGTAATACATTCACGCATTTACATACATTTCATAACTCTTTAAATGCGATTCTTGGTTTCCAACAACCTTTTTCACAAACCAGAGTCCCTAACCTCTACTCATTATTTCTTACCTTATTCGTCGACACTTCTTCAATATTCCGTCATAACAGATAAATAGCATAATCAAATAACTCATATAGCATCAGCTTATTGATCATAAACATACCGCAACAGCATAATACACATAGTCATCGTAATAATAACATCATAACACCTCAGTAAACTCTCAAAATCGTCGTAGCTTTCTGCAATAATTCGAAAACCTAAAAAAAATTCTCTGATCATGTCAAAAGTGTCAACTACCTCAAACGTACTTTAAAAATCATAATCCCATGCCAAATACATCATTCAAAGCTCTCATAGCATCACAATGGTTCCGACAAAAATATGAACATTTCACAAAGTACAGACAAAATACAATTTTGTAAGTGTGAAGTTATCCAACTGTGTAATTACGTAAACATCTGTCACTGATGTAGTAAAATAAATGTTTGTCTTTCTCAGTTAAATGATCAGATAGCTGTGTAATTCTGTGTTAGAGAAATATGGTACCGATGTGTAAAATTGTATAAGCAAATACCATATTATCTAGGGCTCCTTGTGCTTGCCATACACATGGTACACAAAGTAAGCGTGTACCCGCCACCCCTTCCCCCCCCTTTGAGGATTAATGTAGTTATATCCTCAGGTGTTACAGATTACAGCAATGGAATGAAATGTATCACGGAAAACCTTTGTATCATTCTACTTAAAATATCTTTAAAAATAAATGTTTTAAATACAAAATTAATCACTCAAATACGTGTACTGTAGCGCTAAACTGTGCGTCTTGTTGTAAGATAATCTCTGGGGAAGTGTCGTAGTTATCGTCCTCCGAAAGCTAAGTCCTCTAGAACTCAATGTACTTACCTCATGATAAACAAAAGTGAAATGCTTTGCGTATAGACATCGTAGTTACTACGCTTATTGCTGTGATGAAGTAAGTACTGTACTCTAACGTATTGTTGTGCTACAGAAAAGGCTGTCTCATTGTAGCTATACCACAAAGTTATTACTTAAGCATGTTTTTCTTTCCAGAAGAATTCAGAAAAAATGTGCAGATATAAAACAGATACACCGCAAAAGCACAATGTAAATTGTGTCACACATCAGTAGCGTCGAGATATAGTCGTGTAGCTATCAAAGATACGTAATGCTAAGTCATCTTTGATCTCACACAAAGTACTTCAGATAAAGAATGTCTTTTCAACTAAACCAAAATGTTGCATTAAAATCTCATTAACAGTATATGTTCTAAGTATGTAAGCCTTATAGTCGTTACGTAATCGTGCAACTAACAAGCAAGAATGTACACACAATAACACTGTGTCGTCTCTTCACAATAACAATGCATTCGTAATTTCTGTTTAAATAAATTCTCATGGTTCTTGATTGGATATTTAACTTCAAACATTGTTGCATGTTAACAGTTCTAAGTCTGACAAAGCATACTAGTAATATAAAGTGAAAAGTTATGTGACAAAGACAAAGTTAGAAAGCAGATTTTCAATAAACATTTTTACACTTGAAATGTGGTGTAAACCTTTACTCTTCCTAGTGCGCAGAGGTTCAACTTGAACGAATTTATCATGCGGTATACGTCGGTAAGGAATGCTAAAATTTTTCACAAGGTTAGCGTCTATGTCATTTTTCTCTGAGCAAGCCGGCGCATGTGGCTGCCTGCGGTGTGAGTCATTGTCTGTCTCTTTGTTGGCGCGCGCCGTTATTGGGATTAGGAGACCTTACTTCTACAAATTCGCCTTGCCGAGAGGGCCCAGCTCTGTTTGAATCCCGCCAGTTCTGATGAAATTCCGGTCTGTCGTTATGATTATATCGTCTGTCGTCATGTCGGTAGTTCCTGTAGTTTCTTTCTTGTCGGTAAAGTGGTGGAGAGTTTGTCTCTGAATCGTAACTGCGCGCTTGACCGTTGCGTCTGACGTTATTCTGTCTCCCTTGATAATAATTACTTTGGTTCCCATATTGTCTGTTTCTCTGATTGTCTCTGTGATAGTCACTACCGCAGAGAGGTGATCTTTCCCTGTAATTATTACTACTCTGCCAACGGTTGTCATACGGGTGGTGTCTGTTTTGGTCACGATTTGTGTTGTGAGAATAGCCTTGTCGTGTCCAGTTATTATTTCTTTCATCGCGGAATTACGACGGATGTGACCTGTAATTATTGTGTTCCTGTTTTCGCGTTCCGCGATTGTCAGTGTCAATTTCTAATTCTTGTAAGAGTCCCTGAAAAGCTTCAGTGTGGTCTTTGCAACGGCCTGCCAAAATAATATGCCGTAAATGTTCAGGAAATTTGCTTAAGCAAATGCGGATGAGTTCAGACGGGCTGTATGGGTTTGAATGATACTGATTCTGATGTAACATGTCTTCAAAATATTTCACAAGAGTTGAAAATTCAGATTGTTCGAAATTTTTCATCATTATGATGCCATGTTTTACTCGGTCTTGTGTGGCTTGAGACCAATATGCTGAGAGGAAGGCATGGTAAAATTCTCCTTCACTGTGGCAATCGTGAATGACCGACCGCAGTCTTACAGCTGGTTCATTCTCCAAGTAGCCACACATAAATTCTAATCTGTGCTCTAATGACCAGTTGGGAGGAAAACAATGAGAGAATTGATGAAGCCACGCTTGTGGATGAATTTAGTTGCCAGAATTCTTAAATGTTTTGAATTTCAGTGTAGTAATGAACAGCTTATAGTCAAAATCATCGTGTCGGCGGGTCGCATGTCGGTCATTGTTACGTCGTTTTGGCGGTTCCATCTCAAAATTCGGTGTACTTTGCCAATTTCTTTCATAATCTCCAAAGTGCCCTGTGTTCTTATTTTGTGTCAGTTCCGTATTTTTATGTCCCTGTTCCAGTGTTGGAGCGCGATTGTCCTCTGAAATAAGTAATTCTTGTATTACCTGTGTCAACTGATCTTGTACTTCCCGGATTTCTCTTTGGTGTTGCGTATTAATTTGATTATGATTTTGTTTGAATTTCCTAATTTGTTCGAACTCTTCTGTGTCATTAAGGACTACCGGTTTTGTGTCATTCAGATTATCATCTACCTTCATAGATAAATTATTTAGCTGATCCGGAAGTTCAACCACTTTCTCTGATAATGAACTAATGTCCTCCATGTGTCTTTCTGAACCAATTTTCAGAGTATCTACTGTGTCCTTTTAGTTCGCTTGAGGTTTTGCAAGTTGCGTAACCGAATCAGTAGATGCAACTGAGTCAATTTTAGCTTGCTAGGTCTCATGATTTTCATGAACAATAGTTTGCAGTTCTTTTATGGCTGCTTGGTGATTCTGTAATGCATTTTCATGCCGCGAAAAAATAGGTTGGAAATGCTCACAAATTTGTGTTTTTATGTCATTACAGACTTTTTGACATTTCGATTCGATTTTATGTAATTCAATAGTTAAATCTTCACGTGTTTGTTCAAGCGTATGTTCCACTGAGTCTAACTTTTGAAGATTTTGTTCCATTGCGTCTAACTTTTGACGATTTTGTTCCATTATGTCTATCTTTTGAAGCTTTTGCTGTGTTTGTCTCTGATTTTGTTCCATTGTGTCTAACTTTTGAAGCTTTTGCTGTGTTTGTCTCTGATTTTGTTCCATTGTGTCTAACTTTTGAAGCTTTTTTCCCATTTGTTGCATTAATTGTAGTAACAATGCACTGGTGTCTGAAACATGTTCCTTAGTGCTATTCGGCAATGCATTTGAACCGGCAATATATGCAGTTTGAAAAACAGAAAATGTGTCTTGACTTATTTGAGAAAACGGTGAGGACGCAAAACCTGAATCTACAGTATTTGCAAGAATGTGTCCTGTCGTTTCAGAATCCTGAGGCGAGCTGTTGCCGACTGATCGATCGATAATTGTTCCCTGTTCACTACTTATTTCACTGTCTACACCATTGTTTGCAGCCCGCTCCATTTCCCTATGTACAATTACCAAATTACTACTTTGAACATTAGTTAATTCATTACTCGGTGGCGCTAACACACTGCTTTCGTCTTCACTGTCATTTCTCAGTTTACTTTGGAGCCTAGTATTACGTTTTTCACACGCCATTATTGTCACAATATTTCACACGACAACACAGAAAAGCACAATTTGAAGAGCAAAAATAAGAGAACACATTAACGTAGCACTGAAAACAATATCTAGTCAATTGCAAGTGCAGCTGCGAAATACTTGGTGCAACTCTACGTGCATGCCATAACTGTTGTACTGTACAACAATAAAAGACTACAACTACAAAGGAGATTCTCTCTACAATTATGCGCTAGCAATAAACAAAATCTACATTAATTACACAAACTACAAGAAAAAATCAGAAGATTGCAGTGAGGTATCCTTGACTAAGGGTCGACATACAGGTATGAAACGTCCCCTTTGAAAAATTATTACAAGACTGTGCTTAAACTGACACACAATAGTTTTTAGCGCAACGCAATCTGACTTCCAAAAATCCCTACAAAAGAATGGCCCTGACTAACATTAACCTATATGTTTCACAAATCACTTACCTCACAAAAATCTTCGTTACTCGAACTACTGCAATACAGCAAGTGCCACTACTGCCAGCTAACTAAAAGGTTAAAACTACAGAAGTCACTAACTACTGATAGGCACAGTTAGCAAATGAAAGATTTTAATAGAGAACAAACAATGTATTTACCTTTATAGTCATAATATATATATCAGTTCATGACACCAATTCTTACAAATTTCAAAACTCCGCCATCTCTCTCCCCACGTCCACCACTGCTGGCGGCTCACCTCCAACTGCGCAACGCTACGCGCTGTTAGCATCCAGCTGCCGCTGCCCAACACTACAATGGCAGACAACAATGCAAACCAGCCAGAGACTGCACACAGCACAGCCAGTGATTTTTATACTGAGCGCTATGTGGTGGCGGCGTTACCAATAAAAAAACCTAAACAGTCTACTTACACAACAACCAAGAGGGAATAATAAGAGTGGACGATCAAGAACGAAGTGCTCGTATTAAGAAGGGAGTAAGACAAGGCTGTAGCCTTTCGCCCCTACTCTTCAATCTGTACATCGAGGAAGTAATGATGAAAATAAAAGAAAGGTTCAGGAGTGGAATTAAAATACAAGGTGAAAGGATATCAATGATACGATTCGCTGATGACATTGCTATCCTGAGTGAAAGTGAAGAAGAATTAAATGATCTGCTGAACGGAATGAACAGTCTAATGAGTACACAGTATGGTTTGAGAGTAAATCGGAGAAAGACGAAGGTAATGAGAAGTAGTAGAAATGAGAACAGCGAGAAACTTAACATCAGGATTGATGGTCACAAAGTCAATGAAGTTAGGGAATTCTGCTACCTAGGCAGTAAAATAACCAATGACAGGCGGAGCAAGGAGGACATCAAAAGCAGACTCGCTATGGCAAAAAAGTCATTTCTGGCCAAGAAGAGTCTACTAAAATCAAATACCGGCCTTAATTTGAGGAAGAAATTTCTGAGGATGTACGTCTGGAGTACAGCTTTGTATGGTAGTGAAACATGGACTGTGGGAAAACCGGAACAGAAGAGAATCGAAGCATTTGAGATGTGGTGCTATAGACGAATGTTGAAAATTAGGTGGACTGATAAGGTAAGGAATGAGGAGGTTCTACGCAGAATTGGAGAAAAAAGGAATATGTGGAAAACGCTGATAAGGAGAAGGGACAGGATGATAGGACATCTGCTAAGACATGAGGGAATGACTTCCATGGTACTAGAGGGAGCTGTAGAGGGCAAAAACTGTAGAAGAAGACAGATATTGAAATGCATCAAACCAGTCAGTAGACTGATGACCAAAAAAAAAAAAAAAACTGTTAGCAACGAAATTTACTTACGGTAATTATCTAGAAAATACTGTACAAACTTCTTTCATCTAGTGTGGTTTTGGAAAGGACCTCAGTAGACACAGCCCGCTGCTGTCAAAAGAATAACAAGAAAAATTCCAGTCCTTTTTTTTGGGTCATCAGTCTTCTGACTTGTGTGATGCGGTCCACCACGAATTCCACTCCTGTAAAAACGTTTCCTCTCAGAGTAGCAACTGCAAGCTACGTTCTGAATTATTTTCTGGATGTATCCCAATCCTGGTCTTCCTCTACAGTTTCTACCCACTAGACCCCAGGTCCCCCCCTCCCCCCCCAAGTACAGAGAAATTACTCTGCCCTCTTGACAGATGTCCTGTCATCCTCTTCCTTCTTCTTGCCATTGTTTTCCATATATTTCTTTCCTCGCCAATTCTGCTCAACACGACTTCATTCCTTACCTTATCAGTTCACCGAACTCAACTTTTTAATTCCACTCTTGGTCTCCACTCACTGTTTCCCCCTGGTTTTTGTATATATTGCATATTACCCGCCTTTCTCTATCGCTTACCGCTATTTTTCACAGAATTTCGAAAATATTAGTGCATTCTACATTGTCGAATGCTGATTACATGTTCGAAAACTCCAATGAACTTGACTTGATTTTCTTCAGTGTTGCTTCCAATATCAAACGCAACGACATAACTGCCTCTCTGGTACATTTACCCTTCTACAGCCAAACTGATCTCCATGTAACAGACTCTCAATTTTCTTTTTCATTCTTCTGTATGTTAGTCTTCTAAGCGACCTGGATGCATGAGCTGTCAAGCTGATTGTGTGATAATTCGCTCACTTGTTGGCTCTTGCAAGCTTGTGAATGGTGTGGATGATGTTTTCCCGAAAGCCTGAGAGTATATCGCCAGCAGCTCCATTTGTTCTACACACCAAAGTGAGTAATCATTTCTTTCTACTTCCCCAAATGATTTTAGAAATTCCGATTGAATGATATGTATTCCTTCTGCCTCACTTTAACATTAAGTCATCCGAGTTTTTCTGAATTATGATTCTACCTTTTGCCTATCGACTCCGGTTTTTTCCTCTATCAGGTCATCAGACAACATCATAGAGGCACTGTGTGTACTCTTTCCATGTATCCGCACTCCCCTCTGCTTTCAATATTCCCATTGCACCATTAACGCTACAGCCCTTGATTTAATTTCACAGAAAGTTTTTTCGACTTTTTTGTATGCTCGGTCAATTATTTCTTCGCAGTTACTTTCCGTAAACCTATGTTTTCCTCTCCATCTTCAATGATTTCCCCTTTTACAGGTGTCCATTCGTCTTCAACGGAACTGCCTATTCATTATTTGAGTATCTACAGCCTCATGTATCTTCAAGTCTCTCTCTTTATTCCTTAGTATTTTCGGGTCCCACTTGCTTGCGCATCGATGCTTCTTCACTGGTCTCTTAAACTTCAGCCTACTATTCACCATTACCAAATTGTGATCTGAGCTATATCTGCCCCTGGTAACGCCTCACAGACAGATGTCTGATTTCGGATTTTCTGCTTCACCATGATGTGATTGAAGAGATGTCTTCCTGTATCTCCAGGTCTTTCTCACGGATACCACCTCTTCTTGTGATTCTTGATCGTAATATTCTCTGTTACCACCTGAAATTAGTCTTTCTCCTCTCTCATTCCTACTAACAAGCCCATATTCCCTCGTAGGCCCTTCTGCCACTCCTTCCCCTACATTCGCATCCCAATCCCCCATGAGTATTACATTTTCATTTCCCTTTACGTACTGAATTATGCGATCAATATCCTCATATACTTTCTCTACCTCTTTATCTTCTACTTGCGACGTCGTAATGTATAACTGAACTATTGTTGTTGGTGTTGGTCTTCTGTCGATCCTGATGAGAACAACTGTACCACTGAATTGTTAACAGTAACTCACTCTCTGTCCTACCTTCCTGTTCATAACGAATCCTACCCCCGTTATTCCTTTTTTTGCTGCTGTTGACATTATCCTATATTCATTTGACCAAAATTCTTGTGTTCTTTCCATTTCACATCACTGACACCCACTATGTCTGGATTGACCCTTAACGTTTCCCTTTTCAGATTTTCTAGCTTAGCTAACATGTTCAAACTTCTGACACTCTGCTCCCCGACTAGTAGAACGTTATCCCATCGTAGGCTATTCAGTCTTTTTCTCATGGTCACCTCTCCCTTAGCAGTCCCAAGATCCTAATGGGAGACTAGTCCAGAATCAGATGACCATGGAGAGATCATCATGACACCTTTTCAGTTCCAGACCACATGTCCTGTGGATACATGTTACGTGTCTTTAATGCAGTGGTTTCCATTACCTTCCACATCCTCATGCCTTTGATTACTTCTCATTCTTCCCCCAACTGCAGGAGAGTGCCCTGGACCTCTGTCATATTCTCCACCGCTTTTGGCAAGTCCATTCGTAGAATGAGGATTACTTTTTGTGCCACATGTCTTCATCTGTCACGGATGATGATTTTTATTCAGAACTTAAGCAGTGGCAGGGGGAAAATCTGGCACCGAGTACTTTTTCTGTAATAATCGAAGACGTTACACCTACCCCTAGACCTAGCCATTACATGTCAAATTTCTGGACCTGGAAGCAGCTTTTAGGGGGACACGCAAGAGCTAAACTGGACCGTACTTCCTGCATTTATGTTCCAGATGTCTGTGTGCTGTGCATCCAGAAACACTACTGTAATGAGTCGTCCTCGTTGCCCCGCTGGAATGTCATGTGTTTTCAACTATATGTTTTTCGTGCATCCCGGATCTGCAATCGCAATGGTCCTGCTCACTCTGTGCATGGACGGTGATGTAGCAATTATTCAGATATATCATTCTTGGATGATGTTACGTGCTGTAAATGAATTTCTCACCAATATTTACCAGTATCTGAGAGTTTTAAGAATTTTGTGAAAGAATAGTTTAAGCAATAACAGTTTCTTATTAAACATCAACAAAATAGACTGAGTCGAATGTAGATTGCAAACTGAGACCATCGTCGTCATAAATTTAGTTTCATGTTCCATGTTCCACGGATCATTTGACTGGTTCTTCTATTTATTAGATTTAAAACTTTCTTTGCTACATGACAGACATTTCATGTTACTGGGCAAATTATGAAATACTTTTGTTGCTACTGAACACCTGAGCTGAGCCGCTCACAGTATTCATAATGGTTAATAAAGTTCATTGTGCGTATTTTGAGCACTGATCTTCTCAAATTCTGATGGATTATATATGACGAATTTCATTAGCCAATATATTCATTACGACGGTTCAGTTAAAATGCCTAGTCCCTTGAAGAGGTACCTATCTACACAACGCCCGTGGCTGCGTAAATAATATTCATACTGCTTACTTTTGCACAATCAGTACTTTCCTCCTTAGTGAGGAGTTAACACAGAAAATTATTCCATAATACATTAAGTGAAAATACGCAAAATATGTCAGGACATTCATTCGACTGTTTCCAAGATAGGCAATTATATGAAGAACAAAAGCAACTGAACTTATAAGTAAGAGTTTCAGTAATAAGCTTCTTCCAGTTCAGGTTTGTACCTATATGATCACCCAAAATCTTTAAAGTGTGTGTGTGTGTGTGTGTGTGTGTGTGTGTGTGTGTGTGTGTGTGTGTGTGTGTGTGTGCGTATGTATGTGAGTGTCTTTTTTTTTCGAAATTTAGGGTAAGTCCATTTTCCGAGTAGCACTTTATTATTCTTTCGAAAATATCATTCACTGTTTTTGCTGTTGCTTTCTCTCTAATAGGGTTTATTATAACACCAGTATCGTATGAAAAGTGTCTATTCTGCTTGTTGAATGTTAAGTGGAAGGTCATTCACATACATATGGAACAGGAGTGGACCCAAAACAACAACCACTTAGCAAAACTACATAGTTTAAATAACTGGGCTCCTTTATGAGATTGAGTTTAGAGGTCCCCCAGATACTGGAGCACGTTTGATGCCGCAAGACTGTAATAATAATAATGCCGTGCGGCTGGGGCCTCCCGTCGGGTAAACCGTTCTCCGGGTGCCAGTCTTTCGATTGGACGCCACTTCGGAGACTTGCGCGCCCATGCGGATGAAATGGTGATAATTAGAACAACACAACACCCATTCCCTAAGAGAAGAAAATCCCCGACCCAGCCGGGAATCGAACACGGGCCCTTAGGATTGACATTCTGTTGCGCTGACCACTCAGCTACCAGGGGCGGACATGACTGTAATACCACGTAATGATAAAATGGCAACTATTCTAATGTGGAAATCGTGTAGTCAACTCGACGAGTCTGTGACTCTTGTCACTTTGCAGTATTAGACAAATTAACGAATTATTGATACATTAACAGCTTGTTATTGAACTTCAAGAAAACTGAGCAAGTGGAACAGTAGTGTGTTGTTGTTGTTGTCTTCAGTCCTGAGACTAGTTTGATGCAGCTCTCCATGCTACTCTATCCTGTGCAAGCTGCTTCATCTCCCAGTACCTACTGCATCCTACATCCTTCTGAATCTGCTTAGTGTACTCATCTCTCGGTCTCCCTCTACGATTTTTACCCTCCACACTTCCCTCCAATGCTAAATTTGTGATCCCTTGATGCCTCAAAACATGTCCTACCAACCGATCCCTTCTTCTAGTCAAGTTGTGCCCCAAACTTCTCTTCTCCCCAATCCTATTCAATACCTCCTCATTAGTTACGTGATCTATCCACCTTATCTTCAGTATTCTTCTGTAGCACCACATTTCGAAAGCTTCTATTCTCTTCTTGTCCAAACTAGTTATCGTCCATGTTTCACTTCCATACATGGCTACACTCCAAACAAATAATTTCAGAAATGACTTCCTGACACTTAAATCTATATTCGATGTTAACAAATTTCTCTTCTTCAGAAATGCTTTCCTTGCCATTGCCAGTCTACATTTTATATCCTCTCTACTTCGACCATCATCAGTTATTTTACTTCCTAAATAGCAAAACTCCTTTACTACTTTAAGTGTCTCATTTCCTAATCTAACTCCCTCACCATCACCCGATTTAATTTGAATACATTCCATTATCCTCGTTTTGCTTTTGTTGATGTTCATCTTATATCCTCCTTTCAAGACACTATCCATTCCGTTCAACTGCTCTTCCAAGTCCTTTGCCGTCTCTGACAGAATTACAATGTCATCGGCGAACCTCAAAGTTTTTACTTTGTCTCCATGAATTTTAATACCTACTCCAAATTTTTCTTTTGTTTCCTTTACTGCTTGCTCAATATACAGATTGAATAACATCGGGGAGAGGCTACAACCCTGTCTCACTCCTTTCCCAACCACTGCTTCCCTTTCATGCCCCTCGACTCTTATGACTGCCATCTGGTTTCTGTACAAATTGTAAATAGCCTTTCGCTCCCTGTATTTTACCCCTGCAAGCTTTAGAATTTGAAAAAGAGTATTCCAGTCAACATTGTCAAAAGCTTTCTCTAAGTCTACAAATGCTAGAAACGTAGGTTTGCCTTTTCTTAATCTTTCTTCTAAGATAAGTCGTAAGGTCAGTATTGCCTCACGTGTTCCAACATTTCGACGGAATCCAAACTGATCCTCCCCGAGGTCCGCATCTACCAGTTTTTCCATTCGTCTGTAAAGAATTCGCGTTAGTATTTTGCAGCTGTGACTTATTAAACTGATAGTTCGGTAATTTTCAAATCTGTCAGCACCTGCTTTCTTTGGGATTGGAATTATTATATTCTTCTTGAAGTCTGAGGGTATTTCGCCTGTCTCGTACATCTTGCTCACCAGCTGGTAGAGTTCTGTCATGACTGGCTCTCCCAAGGCCGTCAGTAGTTCTAATGGAATGTTGTCTACTCCGGGGGCCTTGTTTTGACTCAGGTCTTTCAGTGCTCTGTCAAACTCTTCACGCAGTATCGTATCTCCCATTTCGTCTTCATCTACATCCTCTTCCATTTCCATAATATTGTCCTCAAGTACATCACCCTTGTATAAACCTTCTATATACTCCTTCCACCTTTCTGCCTTCCCTTCTTTGCTTAGAACTGGGTTGCCATCTGAGCTCTTGATATTCATACACGTGGTTCTCTTCTCTCCAAAGGTCTCTTTAATTTTCTTGTAGGCAGTATCTATCTTACCCCTAGTGAGATAAGCTTCTACATCCTTACATTTATCCTCTAGCCACCCCTGTTTAGCCATTTTGCACTTCCTGTCGATCTCATTTTTGAGACGTTTGTATTCCTTTTTGCCTGCTTCATTTACTGCATTTTTATATTTTCTCCTTTCATCAATTAAATTCAATATTTCTTCTGTTACGCAAGGATTTCTAGCAGCCCTCGTCTTTTTACCTACTTTATCCTCTGCTGCCTTCACTACTTCGTCCCTCAGAGCTACCCATTCTTCTTCTACTGTATTTCTTTCCCCTATTCCTGTCAATTGTTCCCTTATGCTCTCCCTGAAACTCTGTACAACCTCTGGTTCTTTCAGTTTATCCAGGTCCCATCTCCTTAATTTCCCACATTTTTGCAGTTTCTTCAGTTTTAATCTACAGGTCATAACCAATAGACTGTGGTCAGAGTCCACATCTGCCCCTGGAAATGTCTTACAACTTAAAACCTGGTTCCTAAATCTCTGTCTTACCATTATATAATCTATCTGATACCTTTTAGTATCTCCAGGGTTCTTCCACGTATACAACCTTCTTTCATGATTCTTAAACCAAGTGTTACCTATGATTAAGTTGTGCTCTGTACAAAATTCTACTAGGCGGCTTCCTCTTTCATTTCTTAGCCCCAATCCATATTCACCTACTATGTTTCCTTCTCTCCCTTTCCCTACACTCGAATTCCCCATTACCCATTACTATTAAATTTTCGTCTCCCTTCACTATCTGAATACTTTCTTTTATTTCATCGTACATTTCTTCAATTTCTTCGTCATCTGCAGAGCTAGTTGGCATATAAACTTGTACTACTGTAGTAGGTGTGGGCTTCGTATCTATCTTGGCCACAATAATGCGTTCACTATGCTGTTTGTAGTAGCTTACCCGCATTCCTATTTTCCTATTCATTATTAAACATACTCCTGCATTACCCCTATTTGATTTTGTGTTTATAACTCTGTAGTCACCTGACCAGAAGTCTTGTTCCTCCTGCCACCGAACTTCACTAATTCCCACTATATCTAACTTTAACCTATCCATTTCCCTTTTTAAATTTTCTGTCCTACCTGCCTGATTAAGGGATCTGACATTCCACGCTCCGATCCGTAGAACGCCAGTTTTCTTTCTCCTGATAACGACATCCTCTTGAGTAGTCCCCGCCCGGAGATCCGAATGGGGGACTATTTTACCTCCGGAATATTTTACCCAAGAGGATGCCATCATCATTTAATCATACAGTAAAGCTGCATGTCCTCGGGAAAAATTACGGCTGTAGTTTCCCCTTGCTTTCAGCCGTTCGCAGTACCAGCACAGCAAGGCCGTTTTGGTTAATGTTGCAAGGCCAGATCAGTCAATCATCCAGACTGTTGCCCCTGCAACTACTGAAAAGGCTGCTGCCCCTCTTCAGGAACCACACGTTTGTCTGGCCTCTCAACAGATACCCCTCCGTTGTGGTTGCACCTACGGTACGGCCATCTGTATCGCTGAGGCACGCAAGCCTCCCCACCAACGGCAAGGTCCATGGTTCATGGGGGGAACAGTAGTTTACGAAATTGAAATAAAAATGTGGCCACAAGGCTTGGACTATATGAAGAAGTAACATGTAAGGGAGCGGATGCGAGCGACAGCAATTACCGATAAATAAAAGCAAGCATTAGGTAGCATGGGCGCGTCACCAGAAGCCCCAACAGCTCCATGGTAAAAATCACCCTCCATTACGATCCAGGAGGATTTGAGCGAAGACTGTGCACCAAATATCGTGTTCGTGTGCTTATCAGGCTGCTTTCCTAACATTCGAATTTTGCCCAATGGTGGCAGCATCCGATAAAGACGACTTTCCTGTCAACAATGTCAATACACAATATTTATTAGGGGAACGTCGTGTACATCGTCGATCTGTGAATCGAATGAACAGCGCGTTACCATGTCCGAGCTTGTTTTTGTCTTACGTTTTCTTGGCTGTAGATTGGGGACGAGCGCATCAGGTGCGTGACAGACCACGTGAAACCACCTGAAACTCATGCAAGATGAGACTCACGATTCAATACGAGTCTGGTTCAGCTACCTGTCCTGCGATCTAATGCGGTGTGCGTTATGGTAAGCGGTCATGTTCTGAGTCACTGATATACTGCTCGTCAAATTGAAGGCGGTACCCTGGCTGCACGTCGGGAAGCGTGCAGAATGCAGCATTTGTGCAATGTGAAACTAAGTGACCTTTGAACCTTCGTCACTATAATGAGGTTCCTCGTCGTGCTGCACAGCGGAGGTGGAGAACGAGGTCTGTGTGTGTGTGTGTGTGTGTGCGTGTGTGTGTGTGCTGTATGTTTTGAACCAAGTGAAGACCGCTGTGGATGGGAGGTAGGGTATCCATTAATCAACCGCAGTGGGCCGTTGACGTCCTACGCGTGTTAGACTCGGCAGTACAAGCCGCGGTGCTCAATAACAGGATGAGCCACGTGATGCCAGAAATACCTCGCCTCGTGACTGCTGTATATGGAGGTGGGTCCAGTGTTGCAGCTCTGCGTAGCCCCTCTGAGCATATGAGCGGAGCGCGTTCTAAGTTCATCGTTTACAAGAGCTGGATCTTACCCTAAAAATAAATACACGCCAACCCATCTGACGGAGGGTGCCATCTGATAAACTTCTATGTCATCTTCCGTGTGAACATTCCCTACAAAATCCTCAAACATTCCAATATTCTTATGTCAAACAGTATAAGAAATACTGAAGATCAGAATTCATTTTTCAGCCTTGAACGGGAAACAGTAACCTTTTTAGGGTTTGAAATTAACCATCATGAGATCGTTAAACCAGACAAAAGACAATTGTAGTAAACAATAAAAGATGGTTTATACAAACCTAAGGATGATCATGCTTTATTATTTCAGTCTCTGATAACAAATGATGAGAAGACGGAATAATAAAGCATTTTACAGTATTGGGTCACTGTTTGTACACGCGTATATGTCGCAGTTGGTGAAAGGATGATCATACCAAGACAGCACTCCCTACCCCAGTAAACTGTATGAATCATTACAAAAAAAACAGTTTGCGATCCGCTTGGGGGTGGGAGGGTTAAAACAGTACTCACACACTGCTAAGGCTACACAATAAACGCACGTGGACCGAAATATTTAATGGCAATGCGCCTAGATCGCACGTAACTGTTTCCCCTCCTCGACTCATACCTTCTCGCTGCTTCGTTTGGCAGTGTGTGTGTGAAATCGTATGGGACTTAAGTGCTAAGGTCGTCAGTCCCTAAGCTTACACATTACTTAACCTAAATTATCCTAAGGACAAACACACACACTCATGCCTGAGGGAGGACTCGAACCTCCGCCGGGACCAGCCGCACAGTCCATGACTGCAGCGCCCCAGACCGCTCGGCTAATACCGCGCGGCTCTCGCTGCTTCGGCCACTAATTTAATCCTCTAACTGCTTATTTAATGTGATGTAGGCTGGGGGAGCATGTACATAACAACGACCACAAATATCCGGTATACATCCGCATGTGTTCCTCCAGTAAAAAACAATAATGTGGGGTACAGTATCCATGTAGTCAAACATCTGTTTGTTGATTCCGTAACCGTCACGGTACGACTGAATGTTATCTAGACAAATGAAGGCACGCTTCTTATAATAATTTACTGATACTTTTAACTTTTTTTGTAATACAACAATCGACGTTTGTAAGGCACGTATGGGGCAATACTACTGGCAACGACAACGAATTCTCACGCACGATTCGCTCAACAATCACACTCTGCACTCTCAAGAGGCAACTTCCGACACTGAGGAGGGCAGCGATACTACAGTACTCTTACAAACTGTCGTATTTTTATCCTAACAGTTTATTTCCCCTACACGGGTTGTAGCAACAGTGATATTACTACACATCAGCCAAATACCATTTGATGTTCAAGAAGTGGTTAAGAAGATAAATGAATATGATAACGCGTATTAAAAACACTGTAAAAAGTGTTTTGTATTTATGATATTCTGTGGAAGAAGAAGAAGAAGATGATGATATGGATGGAGCTATGATGGGGTGCGGGGTGGGAGAGGCACGTTGCTACATCTGGGGAGTGCCTGACATGTAACGTGCACTTTGGTCAGCTCAGCCTCCAGTAAAAGAAAGGCTAGAGCGAACGATACCGCTCTCGACAAAACTGGAAGCTTGATATGTGGAGAGACTGATTGGAGTAGGAATATTGTTTGATTTCTATTAAATAGGGTTGCCGTTTGAGGTCGCAGTCGAGAGACTTCACAAAATACACTGAATGGCCAGATATTATAGATAGACGCTGATCGCTCATTGGTTAATGAAGACTATGCGGTGGATTTGCGTCCCAACAGTCTTGTTATAAATGGGTTCCAAAACATTCCTGTTTCGTGTCGGTTATGATATGACAGTAAATGGTCGGTCATCTCGTACGGCACTGCGGAGACGCCGTTACGTAAGTTGGGCAAACATTTACGGCAGTCCTGTGCGGCTGTTTACTCTTATGGCAACGTAATAAATGCGTTACTGAAGGTCCACTGTAGTCACTTCTGGATTCGGAAACAGGCCTTCTTGTGAGTCGTCTCCGATACGAAATGACACATGTGTCATGAGCAGATTATAATTCTACGTTCGAAGTCACTTATCTCGCGACCTGCTGCCATGTTCACTAACAATCTGACTACACTCGCGCCATACACCACACGGCTTCAACTTTCGGGATCATACAAGGTGCATCTTCAAACGTGGCAAGTCCTTTCCACGATTCCCGGACAAAAAGTGTGAAAGGTTACGCATCTACCTCAGCTGTCTCTACTCTGCTTCCTCGTGACACCTTTCGTGCGAGCTCCATCAGTGATTAGGATGAAATAACAAGCAAACACGAACCAGTGAATCTTTAATCTGCTCTGGGTAAACGCTGAAATGACTCTGTAACAACATTTTAAACACCAGTTTCTTATTTCATGTTTTTACAACGATGGAAAGTGGTTCAACACGCATTTACATTGCAAATCAGTATATTCTCAATAAACCTGCAGTAGTCCCCTAACACTCCATGGTTTAGATTTAATGGGACATTAGTTTAAAACGACGGGAAGTGCACTCATCGGCGATGGACTGAGATAATCTTTTGTGATAACGAAAAGAGGTCTCACTCTTTCGCATTCAACGAAGATACACATGAAAAGTATACCATCCTGGTATTTACTGTTCACTAAGGTAATGCACTGGTGAAAGAGTAGGGAGGGAGCACAGTGTGAGAGAACCTTGGAGACTCAAAAAACTAAAAAAATGCAGAAAACTTGCTATTATGCTGAATAGCGATCTATCGATTAACACTATGTTTGTATGAACAGTTTAAGGCGTTAGTGAGTTATTCTACATCTACATCTAGCTGATTACTCTGCTGTTAATAATTAAGTGGCTGGCAGAGGATCAGTCAACCATCTTCAAGTTGTCTCTCTACCGTTCAACTCTCAATCGGCGTGCGGGAGAAACGAGCACTTAAATTTTTTCTGTGCGAGCCCCGATTTCTTTTATTTTATCATGATGATCATTTCTTCCTACGTAGGGGGGAGCCAACAGAATGTTTTCGCACTCGGAGGAGAAAACTGGTGATTGAAATTTCATGAGAACATCCCATCGCAACGAAAAACGCCTTTGTTTTAATGATTGCCACTGCAATTGACGTAGTATATCTGTGACACTATCTCTCCAATTTCGCGACAGTAAAAAACGAGCCGCCCTCCTTTTAACTATTTCGATGTCATCCTTCAGTCCCACCTGATGCGGTCCCACACCACGCAACAATATTCCATAACAGGGCGGACTAGTGTAGCAGTGTATCTGTTGCACCTTCTCAGTGTTCTGCCCATGAATCGTAGTCTTTGATTTCTCTACCCACAAAGATATCTATGTGATGGTGCCAATTTAGGTTATTTGAAATTGTAATCCCTAAGTATTTATTTGGTGGTGGAGGTGGTGGTTAGTGTTTAACGTCCCGTCGACAACGAGGTCATTAGAGACGGAGCGCAAGCTCGAGTTAGGGAAGGATTGGGAAGGAAATCGGCCGTACCTTTTCAAAGGAACCATCCCGCCATTTGCCTGAAACGATTTAGGGAAATCACGGAAAACCTAAATCAGGATGGCCGGAGACGGGATTGAACCGTCGTCCTCCCGAATGCGTGTCCAGTGTGCTAACCACTGCGCCACCTTGCTCGGTTATTTATTTGAATTTACAGCCTTCAGTTTTGTGTGATTTGTCGCTTAATCGAAATTTTTGCGCATTTCTCTTAGTACTCACGTAAATAACTTCACACTTTTCTTTATTCTGGGTCAACTGCCACGCTTTGCACAACACAGATATCTTATCTAAATCATTTTGGAATTCTTTTTGGTCATCTGATGATTTTACAAGACGGTAAATAACAACATCCTACGCAAACAATCTTAGAGGGCTACTCAGATTGTCTCTTACGTAATTAATATAGATCAGGAACAATAGAGGGCCTACAACACTTCCTTGGGGAGCGCCGGATATTACTTCCGTTTCACTCGATGCCTTTCGGTCTATTACTACGAACTGTAACTTTCCGACAGGAAATCGCGAATCCAGTCGTACAGCTTAGGCGACATTCATTAGGCACGCAGTTTCGTTAGAAGACGCTTGTGAGGAACGGTGTCTAAAGCCTCCTGGAAATCTAAAAATATGGAATCAATTTGAAATCCCCTGTCGATAGCACTCATTACCTCATTAGTATACAGAGCTAGTTGTGTTTTACAAGAACGATGTTTCCTGAACACGTGATGACTTGCGTCAATAAATTGTTTTCTTCGAGATAATATTCGAACACATTAAATATTCCAAAACCCTACTGCAGATTGACGTTAGTGATATGGGCCAATAGTTCAGTGGATTACTTATATTTCCCTTTCTGAGAGTTCGTGTGACTTTTTTCCAGTCAATTTTCCAGTCATTAGATGCGAATTATTCTGTGAGCGAGTGGTTGTACATAATGGCTAAATATGGAGCTATTGCATCAGAATACTCTGAAAGGAACCTGACTGGTATACAATCCGAACCGGAGGCCTTGCCTTTATTAAGGGACTGAAGATGCTTTGCTACACCGAAGATATCCGCTTCTATTTTTCTCATCTTCACAGTTGTTCTTGATTGAAATTCAGGAATATTTACTTCGTCTTCTTTGGTGAAGGAGTTTCGGAAAACCGTGTTTAAAATCTCTGCTTTATTGGCACTCTCATCAGTGACTTTACCGTTGTTATCACGCAGTGAAGGTATTGATCGCATCTCGCCGGGGGTGTGCTTTATATATGACCAGAATCTCTTTCGGTTTTCTGCCAGATTCCGATACAGAGTTTCATTATGGAAATTATTAAAAGCGTCTCACACTGAACGATGCGCTATATTTCGAATTTCTCCAAAACTTTGCCAATTTTTGTGATTTTGCGTTCTTTTAAATTTGGGATGCTTTTTTCGTTGCTTCTGCAAAAGCGATCTAACCCGTTTTGTGTACCATGGTGCATCAGTACCATCACTTAATAATTAATGTGGTATATATCTCTCAACTGCCATCGATATTATCTCTTTGAAATCATTCCACAGCTTTTCTATGCTTACATGACCAGATCGGAAGGAGTGGAGAGCATTTTTATCAGATTTTTCAAATAGATATACTTTGCGTTTCTTTTTGATGGTTGTAGGTTTTACGGCATTCAGCCTTGACGCAACTGCCTTGTGGTCGCTAATCCCTGTATTCGCCATGATACTCCCTATTTGCCCAGGATTATTTTTTGCTAAGAGGTTAAGTGTGCTTTCGCAACCATTTACACTTTGAGTGGGCTTATGAACTAATTGCTCAAAATAATTTTCTGAGAAAGCATTTAGTACAGTTTCGGATGACGTTTTATGCCTGCCGCCGGCTTTATACGTATAATTTTTCCAGCATATGGAGGGTTGTTTGAAGTCGCCACCGACTATAATTGTATGAGTGGGGTACCTACATGAAATGAAACTCAAGTTTCCCATGAACTGTTCAGCAACTATATCATCTGAGTCGGGGGGTCGGTAAAAACGATCCATTTAATACTTTAGTATGATTGTCAAGTATAACCTCTACGCATATTATTTCGCATGAACTATCTAATTGAATTTCACTAGAAGGTAAACTACTTCTGAGAGCAATAAATACTGCACCACCAACTATATCTAATCTATCCTTTCTGAACAGTGTTAGGTCGTTTGAGAAAAATCGGCTGAACTTATTTTCGGCTTTACTCAGCTTTCCGTACCTATATTTTAAGCTTCAGTGCTTTCTGTTAGGGCTTGGAGCTCTTGTTCTTTCGCAACACAGCTACGACAATTTACAACTACAATACCGATCGTATCTAGAACTACCGTAATGTGTTTTACCTTCCGCTTTTAAGACGGACGCCCTTTTTGTGTTTACCTGAGACCCTCTAACCCAAAAAAACGGCCCAGTCCCTTCCACACAGCTCCCGCTACCCGTGTAGCCACCTCTTGTGTGTAACGGACTCCTGACCTATTAAGCGGAACCCGGAAACCTACCACCCAACGGCGCAAGTCAAGGAATCTGCATCAAACAAGGTCAAAGAACCGCCTTAGCCTCTGATTCAGACCCTGCACTCGGTTCTGATTCCGACCCTGCACTCGGTTATGCACCATTTCCACTAGCCACCAGAAATTTTTAAATGTCATTTTATATAAAATACCTGTAACATCAAAAAACTTGGAAACGAAATTTCTGGAGAGAGGGGGCGCTTTACTTATGGACCATGTAAGGCTTTTTTGTGTCCTATATTCCGATCTTCACGCACTGCATTGCGACAATAACTAGTACCCCGATAATTACCGACACATACCTGTTACTAATGTCTAAACAGAAACTCGTCACAACGAACAATAGAATGCAAGAATGATTAATTTGACAAAAGCTGCAAGGTGGGACCTCAGACAATATTTGACCGCCGAAGAGTTACTCACTTATAATTGACTACTGTGATGGTCAAAGTTCAACTCACTACCTATTATTAAATGTACCAATATACTTTTAAAAATAAGTAACACCAAACACTTTCCTACCATAATCAGACTGAAGCAAACGAAAATGAAAATGATAAAAAACAATATTAACACTTTTGAGACCTTGCTCCAAGACCAGACAAGACTGCTCAGAAAAAGAAAATCTGCTCACTCACGGAGCCCAGCCAGGAATGTTTGAACACCACCCCTCACTCGCGAAATGGCTAGTCTGCGTTAAAAATGTGGAAAGCAAATTGAAGAGTCCAACCAGCTCTCTTGCCCCAGGCTTCGCTGGTTCATCGTTATGGTGGCTTGTTCTCTGTAATTTCGTGTCTAAAACTAAGCTAACTGGAGAATATGTGCTCTTTTAATCAGGTGGGCATTTTAAATTTGTTGAGTTTTAAATGCCCATCCATTTCTCTTGCCCCTTACTTAGCTCTCCTTTCTTTATCACGCCCTGTTCCAAAACGATGCTAGCTAGAGAACGGTTTCTCTGTTTATAAAATGGAAGAGAGAGATTAGTTGAGTTTAAAATGCCGAACAGCCACTATCGCCCCACACCGACCTTTCTCTTCCTTCCTTTCCCTTCCTTCCTTTCTCTTCCCTTTTCTGGCTACTATGCATTTTTTTTTCAAACACTGTTTCGTTCCAACGACAAAAACTGATAAACACAAGGTAAAGGAAAAGTAGTATCAAGTGGAGTAATTTGAAAAAGAAGAAAAACATAGCTTGATCTTCTCAAGGTGAGACTAGCATGTTTCATGAAACCAACAGTTGCACTCGTTTCAGTAGTATACAGTGTGTCTCTCCTAACAGACGTCAGGCGCAATGCCTCTGGTATTTCAGCAGATATATACAATATAGTTTTTTCACCATGTAACTGGACTCAGAACAAATGAATACTACTAATAACGTCTTTCTTACGATGTCCAGTGTCAATGAAAAGCGTGGAGTTTCAGGTGCTCATTCGATAGAACGGTACAAAATTAGGACAGCAAAACAGGAAGAATAACCAATACCCCATCAGCGAATGCACCTCCATGGCCCACGATGACTGCTACTGCCATGCAGAAGCGCGCTGCTCACTCGCTGCTATAGTACTGATTAATCTTTGCGTTTACTGTATTTGGTAATAAATGTACATGTCGATTAAACGAATAACCCACTAGATTAATTTCGGAGAGCCCTACCAAATGAGAGCTCAAAATTCAGATTTAAAACTCATTTGTTTGGACGTCGTATGAAGGACATGATGAGCAGGATTTGTTTGGACTGATTCCAAGAGAACGCTGTAAGAGGTAACTGCAAATATCTGCCAAAGCACCAGAAGAAATGCGCCTGAGGTCCCATAGGAGAGGCGTCCGGTATATGGTGTGCATCTCATCGATTTGTCAGTTGCACTTGGTCTGGTGTTTCGGCAGATATTTGCAATTTCATCTTTACAAGGTCTACATGGAGTCTGTTTAAACTGTAATATGCGATTTAGACTGTAGTTAGCCCTGGGGTTTGTGCAGATGTGCAGCTCAATACTTTTACTACCACTTTATTTACCATGTGTAGATCACAAAACACTGAGGAACGTAATCTCCAAGTACTGGCGAGTCCTCCATCCTCGGCGATCGCCACATCGCCTTGCGCCATCGCTGACCGTCGACGGCGCGAGTCTGACCGTGGCCAAACACTCGGTGCTTGCGTCTGAGAGGTCTGTCTGTCCATCATATTTGAGTCCAGCTACTGCCTTCCACTGTCCGCACCTTTCCCGAGCACAGCCACGGCGGCGTTCCAGTTGGTCACGTACACTGAAGCGCCAAAGAAACTGGTATAAGTATTCAGATCCAAATACAGAGATACGTAAACAGGTGCAATACGGCGCTGCGGTCGGCAACCCTTATATAAGACAAGTGTTTGGTGCAGTTGTTAGATCAGATTCTGCTGCTAAAATCACAGGTTATCAAGATTAAGTGAGTCTGACGTGATGTCGTAGTCGGCGCAAGACCTATGCGACACAGAACCTCTGAGGTAATGATGACGTGCGGATTTTCCCGTATGACAATTTCACGAGTGTTCCGTGAAGATCAGGAATCTGGTGAAACATCGAATCACTGACAGCGCTACGCCCGGCAAAAGATCCAGAAAGAACAGGACCAACGACGACTGAAGAAAATCGTTCAACGTGACAGAAGTGCAACTCTTCCGCAAATTGCAGCATATTTCAATGCTGGGCTATAAAATAGCGTCAGCATGCGAACCATTCAACGAAACACAATCAATATGGGCTTTCGGAGCCAAAGCCCCACTCCTGTACTCTTGATGACTGTACAACACAAAGCTTTACGCCTCGCTTTGGCCCATCAACAAAGACATTGGGCTGTTGATGACTGGAAAAATGTTGCCTGGTCGGACGAGTCTCGTTTCAAATTGTATATAGCGGATAAAGAGCCAACCTCATGAATCCATGCACCCTGCAAGGCAGCAGGGAAATATTCAAGCTTGTCGATGCTCTATAATGGTGTGGAGCATGTGCAGTTGGAGTGATATGAGACCTCTGATACTTCTAGACACGGACGTAAGCATCCTGTCTGATCACCTTCATTCATTCATGTTCATTGTGCATTCCGACGAACTTCGGCTATTTCAGCAGGACAATGCAGCACCCCACGCGTCCATAATTGCTGCAGAGCAGCTACAGGAACACTCTTCTGAGTTTAGACACATCCGCTGGCCACCAAACTCCCCAGACATATCTGTGATGCCTTGCAATGTGCTGTTCAGAAGAGATCTCCACCCCTCATTCTCTTACGGATTTATTGTCAGCCCTGCAGGATTCACGGTGTCAGTTCTACCAACACTACTTCAGACAATAGGCGAATCCATTACACGTCGTGTTGCGACACTTCTGCGTGCTCGTGAAGCCCCTACACAATATTAGGCAGGTGTGCCATTTTCTTTGGCTCTCCTGTGTATCTCACAATATCTCCTTTCTAGCGCACCCATAGAAACCAGCAAGAGCGCTGGGGAGAGAATGTCAACTGTACCACAGCAAATCATAACGGTTTAGTAGGGTACAGATAGCAAGTAGGGACCACCTATACTCTAAAAATTCCAGCTCAAATGCTCTTTCAGCAGACAGAGATGAGCCTTACATTTTTAGCAGTAGGCAGAATGTAATCAAAAGTATTACAACTGGGGTAAAAACCAGCACACCAAAGTGTGGCAAGATCTTACACTTTAGCCTGCTCGCTAACAGGAAAAAAACGGTGTCAGTGAAAGGGACTAGTGAATTAAGTCATCAGTCATCATCAGAATGGGAAGAAATTACATGTGGTGTCCCACACGGATCCATCTTAGGGCCTTTGATTTTTCTTGTGTACATTAATGATCTCTCATCAGTTACACTGCCAGAAGCTGAGTTCATTTTGTTCGCAGATGAAACAAGTATTGCAATAAATAGTATGTGGAGTGTAGTTCTAGAAAGATCTGCTTATGATATTTTCATGGATATTAATAATTGGTTTAAAGCCAACTCACTGACATAAAACTTCGAAAATACTCACTATATGCAATTCAGAACTTGTAAGAGGTTTCCACCCAGCATATGCATAAAGTATGAAGAATAGCAGATAGAAGAGGTTGACAGTCTTTAATTCCTGGGATTACAACTTGATAATAAATTCAGTTGGGAGGAGCACACTACAGAACTGCAGAAACGCCTTAACAAATCTGTATTTGCAATTCGAGTGTTAGCAGACGTAGGCGACATAAAAATGAAAAAGCTTGCATACTTTGCCTACTTTCATTCCATAATGTCATATGGTGTACCATTTTGGGGTAACTCTTCAAGTGAAACAAAAGTTTTCAGGATCCAAAAGCGTGTAATACGTTTTATTTGTCGAGTAAATTCACGGACGTGCTTCTCAGTATATTTACTCCTTAATGAAATTTGTCCAAAATAATATCTCTCTTTTTCCAACAAACTTCTCAGTTCATACAGACAATACCAGAAACATAAGTGATCTGCACAGGGACTTAAAAGCACTTACTTTAGTTCAAAAAGGGGGCCACTACTCAAGAACATTCATCTTTATTTATTTTGCCAGCAAACATAACAAATTTAGTTACAAATAAAGATCAGTTTAAAAGGATACTGAAAGACTTACTAGTGGCCAATTCCTTCTACACCATTGATGAATTTTTTAATAGAAACAAATGATGTATTTTATATATTTATATTATTAGTATTGTTATTTCAGCTTTAAAAAAATATTGACATGTTCCACATCCACGAGGATCTCCTCAGCACGGATCTATGGAACGAAAAAATAATCTAACCTAATCTCCACTCAACCCCGCTTACCACAATTCCTACGATACACTCGATCCGCTCCCATGTGGAGATACGGACGTATCCCTCTTCACTAAGAAACATACCTGAGATGTCCCTTCATCCTATATAGAAAGCACTTCTGTTTCACGAACCCATATTCGTTAGAGGACCATATACTCTAGCCTCTCCTACATGCCAAATACTTCAGTATGGTACATTAAAAATTCTAAATCATTTGTCATACAAAGTGACCACACGAATATGACCCACGCCCTATCATCTGTTTTAATTCCTTCTATTGTATGAGCCTCTTTACCCTGGTTACAAAATACACGCACAGCAGCGTAAACCCTGATAACGTATCCACCAAACTGTTCATTTAATGCTTTTTCTCGCCAGTAATGCGGCTCAGTTAACTTTTTTATAAGCACGTATAAGTTTTACATAACTGCTGGTCAACACCCTTCAGTGTCTCCTCTTGCACTGTAGGCTTAGTTATCCTACTTGCCAAAGGACCATCAGCGGCCTTTAACTGTAACATTTCAGTGTTCCAGAGTCAATCACACCATAATATAAAGGCATCAGATACGGAACCAATAGATAAGTCTTCGTCACTGATGACTGCTGTTACAGGGGACGGAATCATAGCAAACTGTGTCTGCAGCCCTATAACTGCGCCTACTGACAAATCGCCTTTAGTACCTTTCATCACATCATCATCCATGACCTTTTTCGGATCATTCAATATTTCGAGTGTGACCAAAATATAACTTAAATGTTGATTTGACACTACAGTAGTGAATCTACAGACACAGTTCATAAATTTTTTTCGTTAAAAGGAGGGGGGAGGGGGGTTATATTACCGGTGTCAAAGAACTACGTCGTCATTTTCAAGTGTAAAACTTCAGTTAGAGAATATGTAATGAGAATTATGACCATACACCTTACAATAATTACGAGAAATAATAAGACCAGCCAACCGAGACAAAGGTGGCACAACCAAGTTACTACAAACTATGCCCATGCTTGCCCTGACGTTCATTCCACGTCCTAATGTAACATAGATAAGAACTATACCAAGATAAATATTGGCAAAAAATCTTGCAATGTGTCCTGCTCTGACACATCGATCGTATGGCTGATACAAATTCACAAGTAGTAACTGTATCAAGTACAGTAGGCATATGGAATGCAGTACATAATTTTACTATGTTCCTAAAAAAGAATCTCAAAACACTCTGTACTTTCACGTAGCCAGTGTTCAGTAACTGCTGGGATCGTTCCACCACTACACCTGCTGGAAACAGCCCATGCACGACCACATCACAAGCACGTTCCTCTTCAGAAAGCCAACCCACACCTGGCGTGTCCATGAGTGCTGTGACTGAACACACAATCTGTAATTTACATCTTAAGGCTATCAGACCACACCCTCACTTGCACAGTGTACAACCACACTCTGCTACCAAAATGCAGCGAGGAATTTTGATAGAGTGGGGTTCAGCCTAGGGGTTGTGCAAATGTGGTGAGACATTCCACAATTGGCAAAAAAAACTTTAACAACAAACGATGCCATGTGTGTGTTATCAGCCAAATCGGTGAATGTTATGACAATCAGGAGAGCGAGTTTTGAAAGCTAAGAGGGGGCGGGTGGGGGAGAGTTTGCTGGGCCAGACGAGCTCTCTGGGTAGCCTTAGTAGGTGGTGGCACCTTTGAGGTTCGATTACTGGCAGGCCTCAAAGTACATGTACATGTTAGCCAGCCTGAGGCCACTGGACTCGCATTCGGGAGGACGATGGTTCAATCCCCTCTCCGACCATCCTGATTTAGGTTTTCCGTGATTTCCCTAAATCGTTTCAGGCAAATGCCGGGATGGTTCCTCTGAAAGGGCACGGCCGACTTCCTTCCCCATCCTTCCCTCACCCGAGCTTACGCTCCGTCTCTAATGACCTCGTTGTCGACGGGACGTTTAATTTCCTCCTCCTCCTCCTCCAGCCGGAGGCTACGAACACACAATGGGAATAACCCGACCACTTGAGTGGCTTTGGGAGGGTAGCTGCCACGGCAAATTGACTGCGTAAAGAAAATACTGAATAAGGGAAACTTTAAATAGAAGCAGGAGCAAATCACTGATACAGTAGCCGGTACTTGGCTTTGCTGACTGAAATTTGAAGAGTGTATAATTAATGACGCGCTCTCGCTCCTGGAAATTTAAATTTCAAGTTATTTGATGTTACATTTTATATAACATTATACACTACTGGCCATTGAAATTGCTACACCATTAAGATGTCGTGCTACAGACGCGAAATTTAACCGACAGGAAGAAGAGGCTGTGATACGCAAATGATTAGCTTTTCATAGCATTCACACAAGGCTGGCGCTGGTGGCGAAACCTAGAAAGTGCTGACATGAGGAAAGTTTCCATCCGATTTCTCATACACAAACAGCAGTTGACCGGCGTTGCCTGGTGAAAAGTTTTTGTGATGCCTCGTGTGAGGAGGAGAAATGCGTACCAGCACGTTTCCGACTTTGATAAATGTTTGTTTGTTGCCTATCGCGATTGCGGTTTATCGTATGGCAACCTTGCTGCTCCCGTTGGTCGAGATGAAATTGTTAGCAGAATATGGAATCGGTGGGTTCAGGAGGGTAATACGGAACGCCGTGTTGAATCTCAAGGGCCTCGTATCACTAGCAGTCGAGATGACAGGTATCTTATCCGCTGTATCGGATCGTGCAGCCAGGTCTCGATCCCCGAGTCAACAGATGGGGACGTTAGCAAGACAACAACCATCTGCACGAACAGTTCGACGACGTTTGCAGCAGCATAGACTACCAGCTCGGTGACCAAGGTTGTGGTTACCCTTGACCCTGCATCACAGACAGGAGCGCCAGCGATGGTGTACTCAACGACGAACCTGGGTGCACGAATGGCAAGACGTCATTTTCTCAGAAGAATCCAGGTTCTGTTCACAGCATCATGATGGTCGCATCCGTGTTTCGCGACATCGTGGTGAACGCACATTCGAAACGTGTATTCTTCATCGCCATACTGGCGTATCACCTGCGTGATGGTATGGGGTGCCATTGGTTACACGTGTCGGTCACCTCTTGTTCCGAATGACGGCACTTTGAACTGCTGACCTGCGAAACCCTACATTGCAGCAGGATAATCCATGACCATATGTTGCAGGTCCTGTACGGGCCTTTCTGGATAAATAAAATATTTGACTGCTCCCCTGGCCGGCACGTTCTCCGGGTCTCTCAGCAATTGACAAGGCGCCTCAAACTGAGCGGCTACCCGGGGCGGCTTTAAGCAATTCATACGAACATAGTGGCAATGGACAGGTCTCAATGAATGCAATCGAATTTTTGTGGTAGAACTGTTTACGTAAATTATTTACAAGCTCCAATGTATATTCCGTGCATGAAAAAGTTATTTTCCTGTAAATAAAACTTTAAATAGTGAAAGTATCAGCAGCATTACTAAATAGATGTATGAGTGTAATAAGTTTAACTGTTTAATTTTGATTGACGATATAACGACGCCTGGACGGGGTGGCCGAGCGGTTCTAAGTGCTACTGTCTGGAACCAGGCGATCGCTACGGTCGCAAGTTCGAATCCTGCCTCGGGCATGGATGTTTGTGATATCCTTAGGTTAATTAGGTTTAAGTAGCTCTAACTTCTAGGGGACTGATGACCTCAGAAGTTAAGTCCCATAGTGCTCAGAGCCATTTGAACCTTTTTTTATAACGACGCAAAATAGCGTCAGTATTAAGGAAAACAAAATTGGTGGCCAAATAGTTAAAGTCACCCAAAAACTACGACAAGCATTGGAAAACTGATGACTTTTTTTTTTTTTTTTGGTCATCAGTCTACTGACTGGTTTAATGCGGCCCGCCACGAATTCCTTTCCTGTGCTAACCTCTTCATCTCAGAGTAGCACTTGCAACCTACGTCCTCAATTATTTGCTTGACGTATTCCAACCTCTGTCTTACTCTACAGGTTTTGCCATATACAGCTCCCTCTAGTACCATGGAAGTCATTCCCTCATGTCTTAGCAGATGTCCTATCATCCTGTCCCTTCCCCTTATCAGTGTTTTCCACATATTCCTTTCCTCTCCGATTCTGCGTAGAACCTCCTCATTCCTTACCTTATCAGTCCACATAATTTTCAACATTCGTCTATAGCACCACATCTCAAATGCATCGATTCTCTTCTGTTCCGGTTTTCCCACAATCCATGTTTCACTACCATACAATGCTGTACTCCAGACGAATATCCTCAGAAATTTCTTCCTCAAATTAAGGCCGGTATTTGATATTACTAGACTTCTGTTGGCCAGAATTGCTTTTTTTGCCATAGCAAGTCTGCTTTTGATGTCCTCCTTGCTCCGTCCGTTATTGGTTATTTTACTGCCTAGGCAGCAGAATTTCTTAACTTCATTGACTTTGTGACCATCAATCGTGATGTTAAGTTTCTCGCTGTTCTCATTTCTACTACTACTCATTACCTTCGTCTTTCTCCGATTTACTCTCAAACCATACTGTGTACTCATTAGACTCTTCATTCCGTTCAGCAGATCATTTAATTCTTCTTCACTTTCACTCAGGATAGCAATGTCATCAGCGAATCGTATCACTGATATCCTTTCACCTTGTATTTTAATTCCACTCCTGAACCTTTCTTTTATTTCCATCATTGCTTCCTCGATGTACAGATTGAAGAGTAGGGGCGAAAGGCTACAGCCTTGTCTTACTCCCTTCTTAATAAGAGCACTTCGTTCTTGATCGTCCACTCTTATTATTCCCTCTTGGTTGTTGTAAATATTGTATATGACCCGTCTCTCCCTATAGCTTACCCCTACTTTTTTCAGTATCTCGAACAGCTTGCACCATTATATATTGTCGAACGTTTTATCCAGGTCGACAAATCCTATGAACGTGTCTTGATTTTTCTTTAGCCTTGCTTCCGTTATTAGCCGTAGCGTCAGAATTGCCTCTCTAGTGCCTAAAGCCAAACTGATCGTAACCTAGCGCATTCTCAATTTTATTTTCCATTCTTCTGTATATTATTCTTGTAAGCAGCTTCGATGCATGAGGTGTTAAGCTGATTGTGAGATAATTCTCACACTTGTCAGCTCTTGCCGTCTTCGGAATTGTGTGGATGATGCTTTTCCGATAGTCAGATGGTATGTCACCAGACTCATATATTCTACACACTAATGTGAATAGTCGCTTTGTTTCCACTTTTCCTAATGATTTTAGAAATTCTGATGGAATGTTATCTATCCCTTCTGCCTTATTTGATCGTAAGTCCTCCAAAGCTCTTTTAAATTCCAATTCTAATACTGGATCCCCTATCTCTTCTAAATCGACTCCTGTTTCTTCTTCTATCACATCAGGCAAATCTTCACCCTCATAGAGGCTTTCAATGTATTCTTTCCACCTATCTGCTCTCTCCTCTGCATTTAACAGTGGAATTCCTGTTGCACTCTTAATGTTACCACCGTTGCTTTTAAAGTCACCAAAGGTTGTTTGGACTTTCCTGTATGCTGAGTCTATCCTTCCGACAATCATATCTTTTTCAATGTCTTCACATTTTTCCTGCAGCCATTTCGTCTTAGCTTCCCTGCACTTCCTATTTACTTTATTCCCCAACGACTTGTATTTTTGTATTCCTGATTTTCCCGGAACATGTTTGTACTTCCTCCTTTCATCAATAAACTGAAGTATTTCTTCCGTTACCCATGGTTTCTTTGCAGCTACCTTATTTGTACCTATGTTTTCCTTCCCAACTTCTGTGATGACCCTTTTTAGAGACGTCCATTCCTCTTCAACTGTAATTCCTACAGCGCTATTCCTTATTGCTGTATCTATAGCGTTAGAGAACTTCCAACGTATCTCATCATAGAACTTCCATATCCCACTTCTTAGCGTATTGATTCTTCCTGACGTCGGCATGTATACCTGAACTATTGTTGTCGGTGTTGGTCTGCTGTCGATTCTGATTAGAAAAACCCGGTCACTGAACTGTTCACAGTAACAAACCCTCTGCCCTACCTTCCTATTCATAACGAATCCTACACCTGTTATACCATTTTCTGCTGCTGTTGATATTACCCGATACTCATCTGACCAGAAATCCTTGTCTTCCTTCCACTTCACTTCACTGACCCCTACTATATCTAGATTGAGCCTTTGCATTTCCCTTCTCAGATTTTCAAGTTTCCCTACCACGTTCAAGTTTCTGACATTCCACGCCCCGACTCGTAGAACATTATCCTTTCGTTGATTATTCAATCTTTTTCTCATGGTAACCTCCCCCTTGGCAGTCTCCTCCCGGAGATCCGAATGGGGGACTATTCCGGAATCTTTTGCCAATGGAGAGATCATCATGACACTTCTTCAACTACAGGCCATATGTCCTGTGGATACACGTTACGTGTCTTCAGTGCAGTGGTTTCCATTGCCTTCTGCATCCTCATGTCGTTGATCATTGCTGATTCTTCCGCCTATAGGGGGAATTTCCCACCCCTAGGACAAGAGAGTGCCCTGAACCTCTATCCGCTTCTCCGCCCTCTTTGACAAAGCCGTTGGCAGAATGAGGCTGACTTCTTTATGCCGGAAGTCTTCGGCCGCCAATGCTGATTATTTATCAAAATTTAGGCAGTGGCGGGGATCGAACCCGGGACCGAAGACGTTTTGATTATGGAGGAGGAGGAGGAGGAGGAGGAAATTAGTGTTTAACGTCCCGTCGACAACTAGGTCATTAGAGACGGAGCACAAGCTCGGGTGAGGGAAGGATGGGTAAGGAAATCGGCCGTGTCCTTTCAAAGGAACCATCCCAGCATTTGCCTGAAGCGATTTAGGGAAATCACGGAAAACCTAAATCAGGATGGCCGGAGACGGGATTGAACCGGCGTCCTCCCGAATGCGAGTCCAGTGTGCTAACCACTGCGCCACCTCGCTCGGTTTTTTGATTATGAATCAAAGACGCTACCCCCTTTTTTTTGTAATCTCATTTTGTTCGTTATTGTTCGTATCAATTGTTCGTAACGGACGTCACCTGACGCCCCTTGAAGTTCGTTACTGATCCATTCACTCAGATTTTTTATTACAGAGGGCAGCTAACCCTCTGACCGAACACGCTGAGCTACCGTGCCGGCGTTTTTTGATCTTTAAACCTAACTAACCTAAGGACATCACACAACACCCAGCCATCACGAGGCAGAGAAAATCCCTGACCCCGCCGGGAATCGAACCCGGGACCTGGGCGTGGGAAGCGAGAACGCTACCGCACTACCACGAGATGCGGGCATCTTCAGTTTGCGACATGGCATGTATACCTGAACTATCGTTGTCCGTGTTGGTCTGCTGTCGATTCTGATTAGAACAACCCGGTCACTGAACTGTTCACAGTAACAAACCCTCTGCCCTACCTTCCTATTCATAACGAATCCTACACCTGTTATACCATTTTCTGCTGCTGTTGATATTACCCGATACTCATGTGACCAGAAATCCTTGTCTTCCTTCCACTTCATTTCACTTACCCCTACTATATCTAGATTGAGCCTTTGCATTTCCCTTTTCAGATTTTCTAGTTTCCCTACCACGTTCAAGCTTCTGACATTCCACGCCCCGACTCGTAGAACATTATCCTTTCGTTGATTATTCAATCTTTTTCTCATGGTACCCTCCCCCTTGGCAGTCTCCTCCTGGAGATCCGAATGGGGGACTATTCTGGAATCTTTTGCCAATGGAGAGATCATCATGACACTTCTTCAACTACAGGCCACATGTCCTGTGGATACACGTTACGTGTCTTCAGTGCAGTGGTTTCCATTGCCTTCTGCATCCTCATGTCGTTGATCATTGCTGATTCTTCCGCCTTTAGGGGCATTTTTCTACCCCTAGAACAAGAGAGTGCCCTGAACCTCTATCCGCTCCTCCACCATCTTTGACAAAGCCGTTGGCAGAATGAGGCTGACTTCTTTATGCCGGAAGTCTCGGCCGCCAATGCTGATTATTTATCAAAATTTAGGCAGTGGCGGGGATCGAACCCGGGACCGAAGTCGTTTTGATTATGAATCAAAGATGCTACCCGGTTTTTCTCTGTAATCTCGTTTTGTTCGTTATTGTTCGTTTCAATTGTTCGTGACGGACGTCACCTGACGCTCCTTGAAGTTCGTTACTGATCCATTCACTCAGTTTTTATTATTACAGAGGGCAGCTAACCCTCTGACGCTACCCCTAGACGATACCCATAGACCACGGGTACCTTCACTGATGACATATGAATCCAAATTCATATGTAATATGTGTCTAAAACATCACATTGACCGTTTATGTTCTGATGTCGGAAGTGAATAATTTTGAACCATGTGAGAGTAAGTCTGTAAGTAACGGCGGCATTTTCGCGCGGGGGCACTTTGTATTCGGTGGGCAGCTGGAGCGGAGTTGAGGACGTATGTGCTGCTGGACATCGCCTCCTGTGTGTATACCGGAAATATTTTCTACTTATTTGGTCATGGATTTCCTAAAATTTCGCGTTTGATGAATGCGAGGGCTCTTAAATACTTTTAAATCGTGTGGACTTAGAAAAAAAAATGCGCATAAGGTGAACTAGTTGGCTGGGACTTGTAGTACTTTGAATGTGACGGTCGCAAAGACTCTGAAACTTTTTCAGATGAAGACACTGAATAATTTCTAGGTGGGCTACTTAGTCTAAACTTTGAAAGACTCTTTGGAGTTATCTTTGGAAGTTATCGGCACGTAGAATATCGTTAGTTTGCGATCAGAGAGCATCAGCTTACAGTTGAGCTGAAGCAACATTAAATATTTTTGTGGATTTTCAAAAGTTTAAGCAAACACATAGAGCTGATCAGCTTATTTAGGCATTTTCAGTGACAGACATTTCTTTAACGTTAAACGTTTGTTAAAAGTGTGAAGGGTGTTTTAGTCTTCTGCAATAAACACAGTTTTTTTATTCAAAGCACTTAGCGAAGTAAAATTATACCTCTGAAAATTGATGCTTGCATATATTAAACTCGTGGCTTATTTCATTTTTGGTAATGCGGCTGATACATTCGATGGATCCGGAACACAGACGTAAAAAACAATTTGAAAGCCAACCACGCAATAGGAGGTCCTAAAGAGCAGTGCTTTTACTTCCTTGTATTCAATTTTTATATCCGTAGGAGTGCACATGAGGGCTATGGGTCAGTCTTTGATGGAAGCAACAATGATTAACTTCACCACTGGAAATTATTTCTCGGATAGGAATCAGTAAGAAGATCAGTGTGAAAATTTAATATCGTCTCATAGTACCAAATTTATATCGCAACGTCACAGTGGGGACAATGGCCTGATTACCACTTTATTCGGCGGCCAGAGTGGCCGTGCGGTTCTAGGCGCTACAGTATGGAGCCGAGCGACCGCTACGGTCGCAGGTTCGAGTCCTGCCTCAGGCATGGATGTGTGTGATGTCCTTAGGTTAGGTAGGTTCAGTTAGTTCTAAGTTATAGGGGACTGATGACCTCAGAAGCTGTCGCATAGTGCTCAGAGCAATTTGAACCATTTTTTGAGAAACGTCTTGTCTGCCAGTAGTGACAGCTTTGCGGAGGACAGCTCTCGCAAAGCAACAGGCGTGCGGTAGCCCACAGCGGCGGTGGGCAGATAGTGTGTTGACGCGTCCTAGCCGGTACTAGGAAGTTCGTAAACAACGCTTCGCTGTAGTTGCCGCACAGTTTCCTATTCACCGATTTCCACCAATGGTAAGCAATAAAGGATACACCTATTTCCGCGATTGACAATACGCAACGCAAAGACCGATACAAGAACACCTAATACCCTTCCTCCTCACCCTCATATCCATGACAGCACTTCTCCTTTGTATGTAAGTAGCCAAACTAGTGCTCATTCAGCAGTTAGCTGTACACCTTGAGGAAGACTTCTTGCAATAGTCGCCGAAACGTCGGAATTTTAAAGTTGACAATGTGGCCTCAAACCCAGAAGAATTTTATTGACCACGTATTCGTTTATCTAATTTCTAAAACTGAGTAAAATCACTAATTGCTACTACTTGCACGGCTATTACTAGGAACCCTCAGTCATCAAGAAACAACTACCAATGCACTGCTGAACTAACCACGCTTATATCTAAGAGATCAGTACACAAGTTACATATACAAGGAATTTATTAATGTGTGAGAATATACACAATACACAAGAAAAGGTTAAATAACAGAATCTGTAGTGAAGAAAAATTAACCATAGATTACAGAACGTTTACACAATCGTACAAAATTTTTAAATACATTTCCCGTTTCCGAACCCATTTGTACTCTGCATACTAATCTGAGCCTCCTTGTATTATGACACAACATTCACTTTACGACGTCCCGTTTGGTATACAGATATATACTTGGCACGGCTGCAACTGCAGTTGCCACAAAAAGCCGTAACTCGATGCTCACAACCAACAGACGAAGTAAGCTACAAATTATGTCACTCAATTGATCTTCGTATGAAACACTGTGAGTAGTTTTGAACATCAGAGCACCACGACACTAACATTAGCTTCAGTCCACTCTAATTCTTCTCCTTGTGAACTTCTAAGACCGGCCCTCGGTTTCCTGCAGCGCCGTGTTAGCGACCAAAGGAAACAACGAATGTTCGAACAGACTGTTGTCCACATGCCAGCACTGCCCTTGCTGAGGGGTGTATCCATCCGTTCAATGTCGGTGCGTACACCAACCTGGTGCAGGTCTTGGACTCGACTTTCCACAGAACTACTTTCTTCGGCAACCCCCTGGCAGCCAACAGTCCACCCTGTAAGCTTAGGCAGAGCCATCAGCCCTCCAAACCAAGCACGCCACTGACCCCAGCCACAGATTCGCCGCCAGCTTCCGAACGGTGTTGTAAGAGGTCCATGACTAAGGAATTTATTGCTAGCGCACTCGAGCAGATGTAACTTCGATGGACTGCTCACACGCTGCCTGCGATATGTAAGCTACAGTAGAATCGCAGACCAGAGAGCAGTGTGGGCAGCAGTAGTAGCTCGTAGTCGGGCGGTTGGGTAGGCCGGTCGTGGAGCACGATGGCGATGCTTGAGCGATGTAGTATAAGGTAAAAGCAAAAATTATTGTTCTTTATTGCCGTGCGCATATGTTAATTGCTACCACAGATTTTTTGTACTATTGTTATATCAAAGTCCCATGTAAATGTTTTCTAAAATCTTTCAATAATAATCTTTCTTATAAAGATAACTTTTGACAGTCATTCAGCTGAATTTAAAGTTTTTGCTAATTTCTCCTACTCATAGTTATGCCGATTATGGTAAAGAAAATCATTTTTTTTTCATACATAACAAAAATTAAGTACCCAGCATTGCACTGGGCTGTGCCAGAAAAACTTCTTATAGGAGCTAATGTATACATCCGGCGACATCATTAAGGTAAGAATTTTCAGTTTATTCAGAAAGATTTTTCAGGGATATGATGCAACTTTGCTGACCTCCAGATTTACCAGTTCCGGTTCACAGTCAGTTAATTTGTGAAAGGTTACATTACGAGATTGCTTTTGACAGGTTGTATATTTGTCACATTTTTATTGGGAGGTTAGTCACTTTTTTATTGTGAGCATGCGGAGTTTATCTGTTGCGAGTTTACAATGTGTCTACTGTACCTGAGACCAGCTGACTCCTGCCGCCATCCGTGCCTCTCCACGTCCATTCCACAGTGGTGCACCCGACGGTCACATTTCTCGCCGTGGCCTCTCGCAGGCAGCATCAGTGCACCATAACCAACTACAAGGTAACTGGCACCTACTGCGGTGTGCAAGTTCCGCTTGGTTTATAGAGAAGGGATCATGCAAGTTAATTAATGGATATAACAATGTCATCTGCATCTACATACACAATCCGCAAACCACCGTACGGTGCGTTGCGGAGGGTACCCTGTACCTCTAATACCCACTTAATTTCCTGTTCCCTTCAGAAATAGAGCGAAGGAACAACGATTATCTATATGCCTCCATATAATTTCACGTATCGTATCGTTGTGGTTTTTACGCGCAATATATATTTGCGGTAATGAAACAGCTCAGCATTCATCTTCAAATGCCGGATCTCTAATTTTATCAACAGTTTTTCTCTAAAAGAACGTCGCCTTCCATCCAGGGTTTCCCATTTGAGTTCCCGAAGCGTCTCCGTAACAGTTACACGTTGTTGCAACCTACCGGTAACAAATCTAACAGCCTGGGTATGAACTGCTTCGATGTATTCCTTCAAACCTACCTGATACGGATCCCAAACACTGGAAGAGTACTCAAGAATAGGTCGCACCAGCGTCCTATACGCATTCTCTATTACAGGTGAGCTTATCTTTCCTAAAATTCTCCCAACAAACCGATATTGACCTGTCGCCATCCCTACTACAACTCATTCCATTCCATATGGCTTTGCAAGTTACGCCCACATATTTAAACGACTTGACTCTGCCAAGCAGAACACTAGCAATACTGTATCCGAGCATTACAGGTTTGTCTTTCCTACTTATCCTCATTAACTTACATTTTCCAACTTTTTTTTTTTTTTTTTTTTTTTTTTTTTTTTTTTTTTTTTTTTTGCCATTCATGACACCAACTAAGTCGTCTTGTATCTTGCTACAATCACTCAACTTGACAATTGACCGTACACGATAACACCATCAACAAACAACCGTAGATTGCTGACGACTTTGTCCGCCAAATCATTCATGTATGAAGAGAACAACATTGGTCCTGCCACACTTTCCTGCAGCACTCCTGACGATGTCCTTGTCTCCAATGAACATTCGCCTTCGAGGACAACATACAGGGTTCCATTACTTCAGAAGTCTCACGTATCTGTGAACGCACCGTCGTTAATAGCCTGCGATGGGGCACCGTGTCAAACGCTTTCCCAGAATCTTTTATATGCCTGTTGAACGTCATCCGTAACTCTCACCATATGCTACGTGAAGGTCTTAGTGAACAGAAATTAGTAGGGATGACCCAATCAAATATGACAAAATGTGTACCGTACCATGCACATAGACATATTAATCAGAGGAGTAAGCATATAAAAAAATAACAGAAACAAGTGGTCACTAAAACATAATATATTTTATCGTAAAGTAAAACACACAAGTTACCCACTGATACAAACAATTGATCATTAAATATTTGAACATGGAGGCACGGAGGATCTCCGGAAGTCTTTCTGCGAACCATACGCGACAGGAACAGGAAACGGAGGTAATGACAGTGGCGCGTAAAGTGCCCTCCGCCACACACCGTTGGGTAGCTTGCGAAGTATAAATATACAATGTAGATGTAGATGTAATAGTGAAGTGTAACCTTGGCACAGGTGGGTGAGCACAGTAAACGCCAAGTTATGCAGAAATACACGAATACGACCAGTAACTGCAAGCATGGTTAGTAACTTACAAGAAGAATATGGAAAAATAGGATGTAACACCATCGAGATCTCCAAAGTACATACTGAAAGATTACCACCTGGCTGCGAGATATTAAAACGGAATAACTGGCTCCTGAAGGGAGTGATTAAAAGCCGATTCGCTACAGAATTGTCTATTGCAACGATGGAGTATCTTACCACCCTCGTAGCGTGATGTAGAAACCAGCTGAAGTTGTGGATGTGTGTCCTGTGTTTGTCTCTCTCTGTGTCCACAGTGCTAAAGTGATAACATTTTTCTGTGCAACCGCAAAGCTTGTATCGTCAGTCAACCAGCATCAAGTCTGCGCTACACAATCTCCCAGACGCAAAAGTTTTCTGTCCAAGCGTGAAGTGTTTACTCTGCAAAAGCCTAACAAAGTCTCCTCTTTGTGAACGCTCTGTAACTCGGCTGCCTTTTGCCATAGCAGAAACTCGCAAGATAGAAATGGCAGAGATTACAAGTTCCATCCAGTCAAACTATAGTCAAGATGTTAAACAATCTCCATCTCTTGACGATGTTTGCTCTTTTCAGCCAATAGTACTAAGGTGAGGCAGGAAGGCAGAAAATTTTTTCCACTTCATGGCACAATATTCGAAACACCTATCAAAAGCCTGACAAATAGGTGCAGCAGAGAAACTGCATGCTCTACACAAAAAACAAAACAAAAAAAACAATAAGAACAATAAAGAACTCTGGCTTCTCAAAATTTAAACTAAATCTTACATCACAGTGTCGTAACGAATATTCACACGGTCCTCTGAGCATCAACACCAGGCAAGAGATCTCTTACCTTGCTAAAAGACTGATTCGCAAAATTCTATGTTTCTTTCCACAGAAAGTGGCCATCCTAAGTCCCGTCTGAGTAACGTGGAGTGAGAGGGAACAGTATGTTTGTTCGTCTACCTGTGTCTGCGCCCCCGTCTCGGATTTGTAATATTTTTATAGCAGGCAACTACTCTTAAAAGGATCCGTATCTATCGCTAGCCAGCCCGTAGGCTTTCAACTGAGCAGTCTCTCCACCCTACTAAAAAAGAGAAATGAGCAGAAAGCAACTCCATTCACTGGACTTATTAAATCTCGATAGCAATTCTTGTATGTACCGTCAGTAATAGACTATTTTATCAAGGAAAATGAGCATTAAATATTTTAAAATACGTTGGGGTGCAGTTTCAGAGAAGAATGATCAGGTAACGCTACGAAGACAGCCGTCCCTTACGAGACGGCTAAAACAAACATTGCTCATCATCTCCTCTTGCGTCGTCCAGTTTCAACGGAAACTGTTGGTTTGTTCCACTACACCAAAAAAAGATTTTTTGGACGTTAAATTTTATTTGATCATTCGATAGAGAGCACCAAAATTAGTTATGTCCGGTATTAAGATTAATGCTAAGTCTATTAATACAGACAGTGAAATTCGAAGCATAATCATTATTTGAGCAGTGCCTGAGTAGTGCTACCACATAGCGGTAGCAGATGGTGTGTGACAGGTGGTACATAAAACAGGGCAAGTGTTTTACTGCCCCTGGTAATATATACAAAACGAATTTCGTACTAGACTGATATGGGATAGCTCTATCCAAATGGCTCTGAGCACTACGGGACTTAACTTCTGAGGTCATCAGTCTCCTAGAACTTAGAACTACTTAAACGTAACCAACCTAAGGACATCACACACACCCATGCCCGAGGCAGGATTCGAACCTGCGACCGTAGTGCTCGCGCGGTTCCAGCGCTGTATCCAACGCGCACGAAAAATTTCACTTTATGCATTTGATGTCTGTAACGGGAAAGTAACCTCATAGACAGAACTGGAAGGTTTTACACTACGAACACCTAATAGAATCGTACAAGGTTGAAGAGTCAATATTACTATGTATTTGGGATACCTTAATTAAAATTTCATCCCTAAGTGAGGTTATTTTCAGTACAGCAAAAATCCTTCCTCTAGGTGAAAGGCGGAAGTAATTATGACTGCTGGGTGTGTCTAACGTTACTGTGACTTCTGAAGTGGAAATCGCAATACAACATACCCGAAGAACGCGTACTGCAGCGTATGGCCACCTTTCTAATTCTGACGAAGATGAAATAATTAACTTGAGGGATATGTCCAAGGAGACATTTAGCTGCATTCTGCAGTGTTCAGGAATAAGTCAGTCGTTAGATCGACACCATCGGTTTATAAACGGCATGGTGAAAAATCAGAAGCAGCGATTTTCGAGACCCGTATCTTGAGATATCTTCGTAAACTTTTTGGGGAGCAGTTGGATATGACAAAGGAAATGATTTAGTGGTAGATGAAAGAAGGTTTAATGCTCACCAGGCTACAATATATCACGCTCCATCAGGATAACAGAATAATCCAAGACCGGAAGCTGTCGGTCGCAACACATACGTCTTCAGGAGTCTACGAATCCTTGACTGGACTGCCTTGTTTATAAATTTATCACCCACAGAGTATCTCTTGGATGCAATGGAAAACTTACACAGCCTTACTAGCTCTAAGCCAAAAGTGTATTGAACTGACGTAGCAAGTGTTTGAGGCGTAGAAAAAATTTCTTTAGTACTAATTTAGCTGAGGAACATCAACTCCGAAAGGAATGATATACGCATCACGCGATGAACATTTCTTTCCACAAGATTCGATACATACCGGATTTTCTACTTCCGTCATTTACTCGCTATCTGATAAACTATATCTTATTTTACATACGTGTAACAACCACACCCAAAGCAATGTTTTCATAGAGAAAAAATATTATCAGCTCTGAATCAACTCACTGGTAGCAAGAGGCTTCAAGTATATCATTAAAGATAGAATATTTCACCGCAACCGCAGATATAACAAAACCTTTTGGAAACCATAAAGTAAATCCTCTGAAATGAGTGTGATGAACGAAGGATAATACTGATTTTTAGCCTTGTGAATACTGCAGAGATGAAAGTTGATGGACCTGATCAACAGCTAGCGATTTTTAGTGAGAATAATTACAGTTACGTTAAGCTGTCTATTTTCATTTCACACTTATGTGAAACCGTTTATTTTCACGCCATTTCGGTGAGGTCTGAAACATGGTAACTACTTTAAAAAAATAATATATTTTCATGGAGAAGATACATCTGGATGCACACGATTTAAATAACATTCATTAATTTACGCTTACCTAATACTTAACCTGTTCTTAAAATTGTTAATTGACACGCAAGTGCGCGCGCACACGCACAAATTCAAAAAGGGAGTGAGAGATTTATTAGAAAATTGTTAAATGGTCTAAAAGCAATGAAGTTCAATTAGTCTTTCAACTTACTCTTACTGTCATTAGCGCTCATTCACAACTGAGGCGGTCGAACGTATTTACGACCATAATTAGCCTTTTTCTGTACCGAAGAAGGAGAAATTTCGAATAGGACAGTTAGTGTTTACTTCACCTGTAAAATTTGTCTGTATTGTTCTTAACAGTATGTCACATGAAAGAAGCAAATGTATTGCCTGCCTAGGGGAATAAATAGTTGTTTCCAGGAAAATAGAAGATGTGAGAAATATAAATACTGTAAATTTTTGTGCTATGGTACCGTATACATGAATGTAGAATATCTCATCACTATAATTCTGTGTAAACTACACGAATGAAAATATCAAAAGTACTTAACATTGCGACATTTGAAACACATACATTAATAATCACACAAAGAACAAAAATTGAGCCGGGTGGAGTGGCCGAGCAGTTCTAGGAGCTACAGTCTGGATCCGCGCGATCGCTATGGTCGCAGGTTCGAATCCTGCCTCGGGCATGGATGTGTGTGACGTCGTCAGGTTAGTTAGGTTTAAGCAGTTCTAAGTTGTAGGGGACTGATGATCGCAGAAGTTAAGTCCCATAGTGCTCAGAGCCATTTGAACCAACAAAAGTTGATGAGAGTTATCGTGGGGGAAGGGGTATAGAATGTGAGTTCCTCTTTAAGTTCATTTATAGATGCAGGTCTAGAAACTTTCTTAATTACGTTTCACAGTTTACCTTGTCCCTCTTTTTTAAGTTACATCTGGACGGCTCTGATTGAATTGTTGTTTGTTAATTACTAATTCATTTGCAGTGAAACAAACATTTATTCCACAGATCATTTGTCTGTTATTTCTGTCTTCGCGTATTTGTTATCCTTTATTTTCATGTACTCATTGTCAACAAAACAGAATTATTTATAACTAAATTGGAATCCATTGGTGCATAGAAACCACTGAATATGGAAATGTAAAGAATGACAGCAGTCAGTCGCAGAAGCTGTAGTTTATTGCAAATCTGTAACATGTACGTCATCGACGCATTATCAGAGAAGTTATACATTCATAACCATATCAGATCATAAACATATGACAATTGACGCTATCTTTAAATGGCAGAACCAAACTTAAGCCGTTGACTACTATGTTAAAGCCGTAATCTAGGCCTGCAATAAATTACAGATTCTACGACTGACTTCTATCGTTCTTTACTTTAGGATTATTTATTTCACGAATTTCGCTGTATGCACAGCAGCTACACTGTTTTCTTTATTACTGAAAACCAGTTCTACACAGTATCGGCCATCTACAGACAATGTAAAACTTTTCAGCATAGTATCTTGTAAAACCTTCCATTACTACACCTTTTGCATGTCATTCAGGGTACGTATTGTATGGGTAGGTAGGTATTGTATGGGTAGGTATTGTGTAGTACTCAGCTGATCAAGGTTTATGTAGCTTGAAAGTGGTCCAGTACGCTCCGAAATCGGTTGTTGAGTAGTCAATAAAAGCCAGTCCAGATGGCGTGTCCTTAAAAAAGGTCCTGCTATATCTTAAAGCTGAGAACAACCGCTTACACAAAGTTGATACTGAAAAAAATTGCGGCATGTACGGAAGTTGTCAGACGTGTTTCTACATCTGAGAGATGATGTCTACTTAGATTTCGTGCCAGTCACAGAAGTATGCAAATCAGGTAAGCTTTAAATATTCGCTGCAACGGTCGCAAGCGTTAGTTACCTTTGAGATTGGACGTGATGAGTTGATGTTAGTCAAGAATGCATTTATGGTGATAAAGACGCCATTAACAACACGTTACCGAGTTTGACTGCGGGCGTGTAATAGGGCTACGAGAAGCTGAATGTTCCTTCTGCGACACTGCAGAAAGACTTGGCAGGAATGTAGCCATTGTACATGATTGATGGCAGCAGTGGTCACGGGAAGGTACGGTCGCAGGAAGACCGGGTTCCGGCAAAGCCTTCTAGATACAAGGCCTACGCACAGCGGCCATATTGGCACGTGACGTCACAAACTGTTGGCCATCGTATCTTTAGTCGGCAAACCTCTTGGCGTGTATGTTGTGTTGAAAGTGTGTGCGACGTGAAACTGACCTATATTTCATACAGTATTCGCCTACTGTTCTTCGAAGTATGGGATACATCTGTTGCGTTCCCTTTTGCCACAGAAATTATAAATCCCAAAAAGGTATGAAAGTGCATATGTTTCGATTTCCCAAATGTGTAAAGTTCAGAAATCGCTGGATTGCAGCTATTCACAGATATGAATTTGTGTCTATGTCTACGCGTCAGTCACGGGTAAGTAAATGACAAAAAATTTACAGCGTGTTATTTGTTTCCATTGCACCACATTGTTTTTAAAAGCAGTTATGTATCATGTAATAGTATAATTTGCTTCTTAATTGTGGATCATTGCTGCTGTGAAATGTCTCTCATATTTGCAACTATTGTCACACATAATATTTATATTAATTAGTGTGGCTCGAAAATGTTTATTATTACTTATCATTCCTACCAGGTTATTGAGTTTCCAGTACTTTTACTTGCAAGAGCTACAGAATGATTTTGTTCAGTTTTACATATGCAGCTATTCGGAAATAATTTCAATTTGAGTAAACCACCATAGAAAATTGCTTTAATGAATTCAGTGTTAGACAGATTAAGCAGTATAGAAAGCAAAATTTCGAGGTAAGCGCATTGCGATTAAATTAACAGCACTCTGTGACACGAATTTCAGTCAGGGATATAGGAGAAACAATCTTTTCATGTTTAAGCTTCTAAAGTTCTGGAGAAACAGGGGAATAAAATATTTTTCGTTTTTGTAATTTATTTAACATTATGTCAGGAGGTGCTCCATTTCGTCGAATAATTTGAGTTTCGTGTGAGGTCATCAATTTTGAAGCGGATAGGGAAATTTACGAAAATAACCGGGGAAACCAATTCTTAAATTATGTAGGAGCTCCAGCTGCTTTATTTAAAATCGAAAACGTCTGCTTATTGTTGTATACTGCCGACTTTTTGCTGCAAGAAAACGTAGCTCCTGAGGCAAAAGGCAGAATTTAAAATTGAAATTTGTGTTCAAGCCTAGAAACGCGTATTTAAGGCATATCGTAAAAATAATTCTACATCTTGAAATGACATAGGGTAGTTTTGTTCAGTTACTTTACGCAATGACAAATTTCCATACTTTCATTACAAGGCCATGTAGAAGAGGAAAGCACGAGAATCCCTATGCGGTCTCAGCTCTAAAACTAGCTAAGTTCGTATATCTGCAGGGTACTTAACACGAGCGTTCCGATACAGACCCGGCCATCAGTGACGTCACAAGTGTGCGCGCATGCCTGTAGTCTAGATGGTGTTGCCTCCGGGCAGCCAGTTTGCACTACCGAGAGGGAAGACCAACGTGTTCGGCGTATTGCTCTGGCCCATCGTTGCTGAAATCTGAGAAGCAGTTGGCACTGCAGTAACGTATGAACTGTTGAGATCAGTCGTTATCAGCGATCAGTAGGACAGCCCCGAGCCAGACGCCCTGTAGCGTGCGTTCCACTGAACGGGGAAGTTATTGATTGGAGGGCAGAGTGAAGGTCTGTTCTGTTTTCAGACGAAAGCTGGTTCTGTCGTTTGCCAGTGACAGCCGCGTGTTGGGTAGAAGAAGACCAGTTGACGGGCAGCACCCAACTGTCTGTCTGCTAGAGGCACTAGACCATCACCTGGAGTTATGTTCTGAGGTGCAATTTCGTATGAGAGCTGGAGTACTCTTATGGTTATCCCACGCACCCTGACTGCGAAACTGTACGCCAGTCCGGTGATTCGACCTGTTGTGCTGTCACTGATGAACAGCAATCCAGTTCTAACAGGATAACGCTCGCCTACATACCGCTTCTAACAATCCTACCACAACAAAGGTCATAAATCAATTATGATTGTAGTGTTGCTCACGCTGCTAAATATTGCATTTTCGGGCAACATCAAAGATATATTATGTGGCAGGTGTCATTAGAGCACAGTTAATAAAGTCATTTCATGAAATAATGGATAAACTAGGCACTCATCTCTTCGTGTTTCCCACGCTGGTCTCGTTGTGAATTCGTGGCTCAATCGTCGAAAATCTAGGAAGTGATGATTCCAAGCTCGGATGCAAAGAGGCCTAGGTGTTATTCTGCGGTATTCAAAAGTTTTATAGATGTGTTTCATAAACTTTTTCAAGTTAGCACAATGGTGATGTAAAAAAGTAATCAGCACTCCTAATTTAAGTTATACTTCTTTTTTATTAATTTTTTGTGCAATGTCGCTTCACAATATAAAACATACTTGAAAATATCTTCCTCACTGTTAAAGTTCACATTTCATAAACTGACTACAATTTGCGTCTTTTCAACATGACGACCCAGACTTGACTCCCTAATAACCGCTTACGCACCCAAAAATCAGAGTTACAAGAAGGTCAAAGATCATAGTGACAAAAGAAAGAATTCACATTAGAATAATATCGTTGCAATATAAACATATCGATGTACCAAAGTACCTCTACATGAATAAAATCAAATCTGAATGTCGTCACAGAAATATGTTAACTATTCTACAGAAACACAGGTAGAATATTGCTGGTATCGAGAGTTTGAGGTGAGGTTCCATAATGGTTACGTAATTCAAGTACCATTACACGCTGTTATAAACCAATATGTCGCCTTGGCTTGCTTGTTCTCTAGATCTGTCTCCACATGTGGGACATCGTTGGACGGCAACTCTAGACTCAACCACATAAAGCATTTACCATCCCTGTATTGACCAACAAAGCCCAAGGGCCGTGGATCTACACCCCACAAACTGACATCCGGCACCTGTACAACACAGTGCCTACACGTTTGCGTGCGTGGATTTCAGATCCTTTCAGTTACACCGGTTATTAATGTGCCAGCATTTCATATTGAAATGGCGTATCTCGCGCTTATGTTTACCAGTGATCTTTCAATGTTAATCACTTAAATATGTTACCTAGACAAAGGTATTCCAGAACTTTCATTACTCTACATTAATTAGTTTTCGCTGTTACGATTTTTCCGGCAGGGTATTTATGATTGCCAACGTCCTTGTCGCAGTGGTAACCCCGGTTCCCGTCAGATCACATAAGTTAAGCGCTGTCGGCCTGGGCTAGCACTCGGATGGGTGACCACCCGGCCTGCCGAGCGCTGTTGGCAAGCGGGGTGCACTCAGCCCTTGTGAGGCAAACTGAAGAGCTACTTGATTGAAAAGTAGCGGCTCAGGACATGAAAACTGACATAAGGCTGGGAGTGTTGTGTGTTGACCAAATGCCTCTCTGTATCCGCATCCAGTGACGCCGATGATCTGAGGATGACACGGCGGCCGGTGGGTCCCGTTGGGCCTTCATGGGCTATTCGGGAATAGTTTAGTTTAGTATTTATGATTTCCTGCGACGTGACAAGACGAGATTTGTCCGTTGTGATATCTGCAGTACAGTCAGCGTCGAATCCTGTGGTACCCCAGTAACGATTTTTTTCTTCTGTCAGCACATGATTCGTTATCCATGGCGTACTAACCGACAGAGACCGATAGCCAGCGGAGGAACAAAAAGTGATCTCCGGCAGGATGGGAAGGCGGGCGGAAGCTGGCGACGCGTTAGCTGCACAGCGGTGAAAAATTTGTGGAACAGCGCCAAAGTTATCTGCCGGCTCGTAGATGTCGGCCAAATGAATTCTGCCTGCGCGCGATGGCTGCGGCGCGGCTGTGGCCGAGGCCGCCGATATTAATTGAAAAACAGAAAACGTTGGACGCTGGACTGCACGCGACAGCGACGCTACGCGAAAGGAAGGAAGCATAAAAAGCGGATAGAGAGGGAGAGGGAGAGGGAGAGAGAGAGAGAGAGAGAGAGAGAGAGGGAGACGGAGAGACGAGGAGAGCAAGAGGGAATGAGGCAGTGAGGCCCCCCTGGGGACACGGGAGGCTGGCTTAGCTTCGGGTGTAACGGAGGAAAGGAACGAGCAAAAGAAAAACAAAAAACTGAAACAGACCACCGGCGCACCGGAAAAATACACCACTGCGACTTGCTTCTCTAACGCGGTTTGCCCTAGGCGGCACTAGGAGCTTCCTATCTCTGCGTGGCACTTGATACTTGTACTGGGACTTGTGCATAGAGCAGATCAAATAGCCAAATAAAACATAACAAAGAAGAAGAACGTTAACTACCAAACGTGACAAGATATATCTTACCTCACTTATTTCATAAAAGGTTTCTGCAACTTTTGCACAAGCAGTAAAAGTCAGCTCCCAAAGCCTGTCGTAGAATTTTGAAACGCATTCCACGCTGGTGCATTGTGGCCTTCATGGAGGTCAAATATCTCCTCGTATGAAACACAACTCCCTCTATTCGACCACTGCACCCGTCTGATACCGAAGTTCTGTTTATTGACGCCCAGAATGCGTTCGATACACGTTCGCACGTCGCCTAATCATCAAAATAGTTGCACACGGGACCACCGGGAAAACGCCGCTACTGGAGCACGAAAAACCGAGTATCCTCCCGTGAAACTCTGAGCGAAAAGTGGGTTACCAGTTGCCTCATATTACCATCCTTTAAAAATTATCACAAAAATGTTGCCATGCGAACATATTCGAGCTCTTTGTAACATGAAACTCGCATCCCACCTCTACTCGTTGTTACTCGGTAACACCCATTAGTCTATTGCTGTAAGTAGTCCATACCCATCCACTCCTACATGCCCGCTCTTACTCTCTCATTCAGCCTTAATCTCTGTCATTATTTCTTTGTATATCTCTGTCACTGTCTCCTGTCTGATACTGACAGTCTTCTTCGTTCTGTCCTATTAATAATTTCTCCTTTCGTTGTCACATCTTCCCTCTTGCTCTCTCATACAGCTACCAACCGTTCATTCCTTCGCATGGCTGATGTTTCTTCTCACTGTCATACTCTCTTTCCTGTTGTCATAGACTCTCACCAACTCTCAATTTCTCCTTCTGCTTATATCATCTCTAATAACTGGCAACCACTGCGGTACAATCGCAATAAAGTCATGAGAAGTTTAATTGACACTTTCATTATAAAATGTTACACGTTTAGGGATGCACCCATCTTCAGACATCAAAAACCTCAACTCCTTCCTAACCAATCACGCGTACACACTTGACAACTCAAAGAAAGTGTCAAATAACAAATGGCTATAACTACGAAACAAGCAGTATTGAAGTAGAAGTATACGCTCTGCGCCGGCCGGAGTGGCCGTGCGGTTCGAGGCGCTACAGTCTGGAACCGAGCGACCCCTACAGTAGCAGGTTCGAATCCTGCCTCCGGCATGGATGTGTGTGATGTCCTTTGGTTAGTTAGGTTTAATTAGTTCTAAATTCTAAGCGACTGATGACCTCAGAAGTTAAGTCGCATAGTGCTCAGAGCAATTTGAACCATTTATACGCTCTGCTTCAAGACTGCTTGTGTCGCAGGTATAGTCATATGTTATTCGACACTTTCTTTGAGTCGTCAAGTGTGTACGCCTGATTGGTTAGAAAGGAAAATAGTTCAAATGGCTCTGAGCACTATGGGACTTAGCTTTTAAGGTCATCAGTCCCCTAGAACTTAGAACTACTTAAACCTAACTAACCTAAGGGCTACACACACATCCTTGCCCGCGGCAGGATTCGGACCTGCGACCGTAACGGTCGCGCGGTTCCAGACTGTAGTGCCTAGAACCGCTCGGCCATCCCGGCCGGTGGTTAGAAAGGAGTTGAAGTTAGTGATGTCAAGATGGGTGAATCTCGAAACGCGTAACATGTTGTAATAAAATAGTCAACTGAACATCTCATTACTTTATTGCGGTTGTACAATATTGGTTGCCAATTATTAACATAAAAATGATCGCAGGCCTCAGGATTTTATGTCCTGTATATTATATTTCATCTCACACTGGCACTGTCTCCTGCACGGTTTTACTAGCACTGTCAACTATGTTTCACTGCCATCGTGTGCCTGTCTTTCTCTCATACTGCTACTGTCTCCTCCTCCCTATCTATGCAACATCCAGTCTCCTATCGCCGAGTATTTATTACTTTTCCACTTTTTTATTACGTCTCCTTCTCTCAAACCATAAAAAAGGGAGAATATTTTCACGTGCCAAAATCTTTAGGAAAATATTTAAAGATGCTGATGAAGGTAGAATATGCCAGTAAGAGTTTTTTAAACGGGTGACGTTCTTATGCACCTATAAGAGAAGTTTTCTGCTGGTCTCCTCCTTTTTCCTGTTGCTGCAGGGCATGTCAGATGAAAAGAGCTTTATATGGATCAATAAAGGTTTGATAACTTCACTTATGTGAACTTGAAATAATACAAAACTATTTTTATGCCTGAGACAGCATTTTATGTGGATAAAAATTTTGCATGTGCTTCAGTGTTACAACATGGGATTGCTAGAAAGCTTCTGATGATAACGAAGACTCATTGCAACACATTTCTCCGTGCTAAGCCACTTTATAAACTACACTTTCTCCTCACACTTGATTTTATGAGTGTCTTTTACTTGCACAAGTAGCGTAATTTTGAACTTCTGTTTCGCGGAAACCGTAACGATATCAATAAATTTTCAAGGCTTTTCGATATCGGGATGGTAGGACTACATCTTAAGGATTTCAGCTGTTTGCTGTCCACAGCCGCTCTGAAATCCGTGGCTCGGGTTTGGTGCGCAGAAACTGTGATTTTTGGGTTTGTTCCTCGACAATAGATAAAGATTTTTGAAAACGAGAAGATGAATGGCTAGAAAATGGCTAGAAAATATGTCGCTGGAATTTGAACAATTTTGTGTGGTTAGCTACTCAGATATCTACTGCTGACGGAGAAAATATGGTGAGTAACACTGTTTCTAGGACTGTTCGGAAACCGTCAGCGACCTATATGGTGCTTCAACATACCATTAAGGCTCACCGTAGACCACTTATAATGCAGGAAGAACTAACCGATTTGCTCCAGTTTACTAAGCCGAGAAAGCGTGTAATATTCAAACTTCGACCCTGTACTGTAGTCTTGTTACCACAAGATGATTCTTCTGTTGGTGATACAAACTGTTCTTAGCCCAAGGGCTATCCGGAACACTTGATCCTACCTTCCTATCACCAACACGACACATGTTATCAGCCCCGGAAAAAATCCCATTCTTATGCACATGCATACCGATATCAGCCCAGTCTGTGATTGGACTGAAGAGTGCTTAGTAAAGAGATCACAGCAGGGCATTATTAACGAAGAGATATTCTCAGAAGTACAAGAAACCTGAAACATACCCAGAGTGAAAGTTCTAGGACCAATTCTTTCCGCAATATACATAAATGACCTAGAGGATAACATCGGGGCTCCATAAAGTTGTCTACGGATGACGCTGTTGTTTATTAGAATGTCCCTGAAAGAATGGTCAGTATTCCTGGGATATGACAGTTGTAAACAAGAGCAAGTCTAGCAAACAGGGGCCCTAGAATGTATACCTTAAGAGATGTCAGCACATCTTTATCTTTGATATTGTGGAACATACGTTTCCTACTGCAAGCTCTTTGCTTTCTGTATTTTGAAAGGCGATAATGTGGACTAAAACAAGGAAAAAAGTGTCCAGTAGGTTTGGGTTTTAAAACACTATTTTCAACATTATTATTTAAGCTCCGAATAAAATGGAATATGATTTGACAACTCAAAATGTCTTTTGAAATAATAGCAACAATTAATACAAACCAATTCAGTCTGCCCTCACATAAACAACCGAAATAATTACATAACACGTCACAATATGCAGTATTGCTTATGAAAATAGTAACGTACTGCTCCAGAAAATATTTACTATTCCATAATAGAAAACTGCGCAAAATCACTACTAGCTACTGCTTGCCTGGCTACTACTACCTATCCCCGATCACTAAGACACTAACTAGCAGGATACTGTGCATCATGTCGTTCATATAGCACCCACTGCCGACAGGAAGTGTCAGTTTTTTACCGTTACTTACAAAATGATTTTTATGGCAGAGTTTTACGTGCCCACTCTATTGATCGTCCCGAAATTAGTATAGTATGATTAGAAAGCAGGTGTTGAAAGATGTGAAAATTACGGAACTATCAGTTTACTAAGCCACGGCTTCAAAATACTAACACGAATTCTGTACAGACGAATGGAAAAACTGGTAGAAACCGACCTCGGGGAAGATCAGTTGGGATTCCGTAGAAATGTTGCAACATGTGAGGCAATACTAACCCTACGACATATCTTTTGACAGTTTTGACTGGAATACCCTCTTTCAAATTCTGAAGGTGGCAGGGGTAAAATACAGGGAGCGTAATGCTATTTACAATTTGTACAGAAACCAGAGGGCAGTTATAAGAGTCGAGGGGCACGAAAGGGAAGCAGTGGTTGGGAAGGGAATGAGACAGCGTTGTAGCCTATCCCTGATGTTATTCACTCTGTATATTGAGCAAGCAGTAAAGCAAACAAAAGAAAAATTCGGAGTGGGAATTAAAATCCATGGAGAAGAAAAGGCCGATGACATTGTAATTCTGTCAGAGACAGGAAAGGACCTGGAAGAGCAGCTGAACGGAATGTACAGTGTCTTGAATGGAGGATATAAGATGAACATCAACAAAATCAAAACGATGATAAAGGAATGTAGTCGAATTAAATAGGGTGATGCTGCGGGAATTAGATTAGGAAATGAGACGCTTAAAGTACTAAATCAGTTTTGATATTTGTGGAGCAAAATAACTGATGATGGTCGAAGTAGAGAGGGTATAAAATGTAGACTGGTAATGGCAAGGAAAGCGTTTCTGAAGAAGAGAAATTTGTTAACATCGAATATAGATTTAATTGTCAGGAAGTCGTTTCTGAAAGTATTTGTATGGAAGCGAAACGTGGACGATAAATAGTTTAGGCAAGAAGAGAATAGAAGCTTTCAAAATTTGGTGCTACAGAAGAATGCTGAAGATTAGATGGATAGATCACATAACTAATGCAGAGGTATTGAATAGAATTGGAGAAAAGAGAAATTTGTGGCACAACTTGACTATAAGAAGGGATCGGTTGGTAGGTCATATTCTGAGGCATCAAGGGATCACCAATTTAGTATTGGAGGGCAGTGTGCAGGGTAAAAATCGTAGAAGGAGACCAAGAGATGATTATACTAAACAGATTCAGAAGGATGTAGGTTGCAGTAGGTACTGGGAGATGAAGAACCTTACACAGGATAGGGTAGCATGGAGAGCTACAACAAACCAGTCTCTGGACTGAAGGCCACAACAACGATATTAGTTTTATCATTATTCGTTATCAGGGACAGGAAAACCCGAAGAATAAACAGAAATTCATCAGCGACTCAGTTGCGCTGAATGCTAGGCGCCAGAATTCGGCGCAGGACTGGGCATTTCTGTTGCTGCGGGGGTACAGAGCTTGCTTCGCGTTTTACTGTCACTGTTAATACAGATCAATTAAACGAATATCGCGGTAGACTGATTGGGTACCGCTCTATCGAATGGACATGTAAAACTATGCTTTAAAAGTAATTTTGCTCATGATGGAAAACAAACCGTCGCTTTCTGCCTGCCTGGGCATCGGAGAACGACTTGAGGAGCATTATTTGTTTGGGCTGATTCAAAGTAAACAATGCAAAAAAGAAACTGCAAATACCTGCCGTAACATCAGAGACCCTAAGGAGAGACATCGTATACGCGACGAATATTAATAGAACCGATAAACGGCAGGGCGAATTCCTGACTGAAAATGGGGGAAAAAATATCGTATGAATATGTGTTCGGAAATGGACGGTATGCGTGCAATGAGAGCAGATCGTCCCTGAACACACAACAGAGATGCATCATGTACACGTCACAACGGACGTTCAAAGTGACCTCAATGGGACTGCAGGTGATAGAGATAGTAGCAGTTATCATTCAGGATAGAAATAATCGTAGTTTGGCTTACACCATATTGACGGACCACTTCCTGGAGCTTTTGCTAGAGTTTATCTCAGTATCCTGTGGAACCAGGTGCTCAAAATCTGGCGTCCATTTCCCTGCACGTCCGTCTGTCCTAAAGGACGCATGTATCACACAAACGCGCAAAAGAGCTTGAAATGCTGTGTAATGTGGTTGGCGCCTGTGAGGGTACTTGTTTTGGTATAGCCGTGCTGCCTCTCGACCGTTTCCATCTGCTTGGCTGCACACAAACACCATCTCGGCTTATTACCGCCACGAATACCATACTGATCTGCAGTTTACACTACTCTGCGTCAATCACACGGCCTGCCACACACAAGGAACACACAGCACGTGGCCAGAGACAATGCCGCTCCCCAGCGCCAACTAACGCGCTATCGAAGCATTTCCGGATACATTTTCATAGAACCTTTTTCCTGCATTCCCAGTCAGGAATCCGTCCCTGCAATTTGTCGGTTTTACGAGGGTCACTCCAAGAGAAATGCACTCTATTTTTGTAAGAATACAGTTTTCATTCTGCATGTGTGAAAGTTTTACAGTGTGTAGATACATCCTTCCCGCTTGTTTTCAAACTGAGTTCAACCTGTTCCCGTGAGTGGCGCCGCCACAGCATGTCTTCAAGATGGCTCCTACACTTGACGTTCGTCAGAAGTAACGTGCTGTCATAGAATTCTTGTGCTGTGAAAACGAGACAGTGGGAAACATCCACAAGAGGTTGAAAAAGGGGGTATGGAGATGCTGCTGTCGATCACAGAACATTTAGTTGGTGGGCAAGCAGGTTACATGATGAAAGCGGGCACGGCAATGTTGAGGATTCTCCTCGCAGCGGCAGGCCTCGTACTGCACACACTCCAGACAATGTGCAGAGAATTAACGAATTGATGACTGTTGACAGACGCATCACAGTGAACGAATTGTCACGCTACATTGGGACAGGGGAAGGAAGTGTTTGCTGAATACTGAAAGTGTTGGTGTTAAAAAGGGTTTGTGCCAGGTGGGTTCCCAGAATGTTGACAGTGTCTCACAAAGAAACAAAGAAACCGATATGCAGCGAACTTTAGGAACAGTACGAGAATGGTGGAGATGAATTTATTGGAAGAATTGTGACAGTTGATGAAACATGGATCCATCATTTTTCACCAGAGATGAAGAGGCAACCAATGGAGTGGCATCATGAAAATGGCGCTGCCATAGGTCAAACGGATATCAACAGGGTTTTTTTTAAATAGGAAACCCCATTTTTTATTACATATTCGTGTAGTACGTAAATAAATATAAGTGTTTTAGTTGGACCATGAGGAATACTCAGTATTGTAGAACACTCAGTACAATGTCGTTTATTGAAACTGAACTACACCTCTCGAACAATCACTACATACACACAAAACAAATAACATATAGACGACCATTCATCAAGAGCGTCGGTGAAGTCCGTCGTAGCTGGTCCTAGCTCAGCGAGGAACTGGCTGTACTGCTTCTGCGCTGGCCTTATAAAGCCGGCGGAGGCCAGCGGAGTACTCAAACTTTCCCTGTATATGTGAGGCGACCTCTGCACAAAAAGGTTCACATTGGTCTCTAGCAAGATCTGTTTGTTTTGAAGAATTGTTTTCCTCTTGGCTGCTCCTGCTTTGTGATAGATGGCGCTGTAATAGTCGCAAACCTATAAGTACATGGTATCACGTGACATTACGCCAGTGCGGACGGTATTTGCTTCGTGATACATTACCCGTGTTAAAATGGACCGTTTACCAATTGCGGGAAAGGTCGATATCTTGCAGATGTATGGCTATTGTGATCAAAATGCCCAAAGGCCGTGTGCTACATATGCTGCTTGGTATCCTGGACGATATCATCCAAGTGTCCGGACCGTTCGCCGGATAGTTACATTATTTAAGGAAACAGGAATTGTTCGGCCACATGTTAAACGTCAACCACCACCTACAACAAATGATGATGCCCAAGTAGGTGTACTGGCTGCTGTCGTGGCTAAGTGGGGTCAGTGGAATGCACCTTGTAGGTCTCCGGGCGGATAAACCATGTCTATTCAGTCGTCTGTAGACTGTGTGTCTGGAGACAACTGTTCCACTGGCTGCGGTAAAGTCCCGAGCAAGGCTACCTGCAGTGCTCCACGGCCGTCTGCGGGCAATGATGGTGAGATATAGGTCATCTTGTGGTATTGTACACTGTGGACATCGCGTACTATAGCGCCTGAACACGTTTCCTGTCTTCTGGAATCGTTGCCATAATCTTGAGATCACACTTTGTGGCACACGGAGGGCCTTTGCAACGACCTGCTGTGTTTGACCAGCCTCCAGTCGCCCTAGTATTCTACCCCTCATAACGTCATCAATATGTATTCTTTAAGCCATTTTCAACGCAGAGTCACCGTTAGCACGTCTGATAACGTCTGCACACTTACTCGCGGCACTGTACTCTGACATGCAGCCACACACCTCTGCGTATGTGGACTGCAGAGCGTTGTTTCACCATGTATCAGCATTATCAGTATATTATGAGCATGAGTGTAGTAGCAGGACAATGCAACGTGTCAGACGGCTTGCAGTGTAAATGTGTGGCTCGAAGAGCACCAGGATGAGAGTACCGTGCTCCCCTAGCCACCACAATGCCCGGATTTAAACCCAATCGAAAATCTGTGGGACAACCTCGATCGCGCTGGCTTTTCAACCGAGAAACCTAGCGCAGTTGGTCACGATACTCGATTCGGCATTTCTCCACCTCCGTGTCGCTACCTTCCAGAAGCTCAATAATTCTCCTCCAGCGGTCCGCGCTGCTAAAAGAGGTTATTCAGGCTGTTGACAGGTGGACACATTAATGTGACTGGACAGTATAACAACGAATCTGGCGAGCGGCAAGACTGTTCCTTCCTCTGTGACTTTGAATTACAGCTGTGGAAAACTTCCCTCCTCGAGATGTCGTTCCTTGACTGTGTTGTTGTCTGAGACTGTGTGGCAATATTCTGCCTCCAACAGCGCTTCAGTTGTTGTTTTTGTTACTGTTTTTCAACTGTTAACCTGTGTAGCCATGTTTCGTCGACCTGAAACCCTGTATTTTACAGAATGGACCCAAACGCCCACAAAATTTCCAAGGTTGTTCAGGGACATTTTCTGAGTATTTTTCGAAATGGACTCGTGGTCTCCGGTGCTTTGTAACAGAATAATCTTATGATTGCGATTTATTCAGTTTCTTATCCCAGTTACCTCTGTTTATATGAAAATACCTTCACAACGATGGAAAATCCTGTAATACACAATCACTGAAACGTACTCCACAAAACACAAATGCAGGAGTACTGCTACGTGGTTGCTGTCTTTGCGGGAACAGCTTAGCAAAGCGCCATTGTCTCGTTCTTTCATTTCTTTCAGTGAACCCGTACGAGAGGCGCACATCGGTCAAATATCCGCCAGTATTAAAGCTATCCGTACGGTTTTCTATAACTGTGAATATGCGAGTAATACTGGCGGTAAGACAAACATGTAACATCTAACAATACCACCACTTGCAAAGTAGGTTAGAAACCAGATTAATAATGTTGCTCACGCAGCATACGTTCGCTTTCTCGAGCAACAACAAAGTTATTGACTGTGGATGGTATCGTCAGAATGGAAATAATGAAGTTACTGTAAAAAAAGTCATTAATTTTGGCACTTACCTTGAATAGATTCCCACTTAGATTTCGTCGAAGTTGTTACGGCTCATCTAGTTGATTCTAGGGCGATTCCACTTTGACTGCTAGAAGATCCAGATCTGTATTTTAGCAATATTTGAAGACCTAACAAATGCGTTTTTCAGGAAATTCTTAATGATCAAACATTCCCAGATCAGAACAATGGTATGGTAGAAATAATTTTTGACTTGGTATTCACGATCCACATTTTCATTAAACTTCTTGTAAATTCACGTCATCAAGGAAACAGTTTTGTATCAATCTTGATATATTTAATTTCCACTTTAACCAAACACAAGACTTGACTGTTCTTTTACAAAGTGAAATAACAACTTAAGTTCTGCAAAGTGAAACAAAAACTGCTACGTGCGCATTCGCGCCAAAAAGGTTACAAGTAAGTCAAAGATTATGAAAGTCTCACAGAAATGAATACACACAAGAACCATATCACTGTAATATACCGATACATCGGAGTACCTATACATTAATAAAACCAAATGTGAATATTCTTACAAAGATATGTCTGTTACTTCGCAGAAAAGTAGTACGATATTACTGGTATCGAGAACTGGGTTTGGTCACGTGAATAAATAACCATTACAAACAGAACCGAGCAGTACTGAATTCACTCTTCAGGACGAAAATTAGAGTGGGCATTACTATAGGCCCTGATAAGTACTGTGAGTGGATGAAACAAAGTGTTTCCATAGAAGATAGACAGCGCATATAGCCGACATTGCAGATATTTTCTGTGAGATACATAACGAAGATAGATGGGGGGAAGAAATAAAACGAAGCGAAATAAGTCTGTAATGAGTCACTCGGGGCCACTCATTAAAGATCCCTGAACAATCTCAGAAATTTGTCGCTGGGGATAGATTTCACCATGCAGGATTGTAGAAATGACATACAGGGTGTTACAAAAAGATACGGCCAAACTTTCAGGAATCAGTCCTCACACACAAATAAAGAATTTCCATGTTAGAGCTTATTTTAGTTTCGTCAGTATGTACTGTACTTCCTCGATTCACCGCCAGTTGGCCCAATTGAAGGAAGATAATGTTGACTTCGGTACTTGTGTTGACATGCAACTCATTGCTCTACAGTACTAGCATCAAGCACATTAGTACGTAGCATCAACAGGTTAGTGTTCATCACGAACGTGGTTTTGCAGTCAGTGCAATGTTAACAAATGCGGAGTTGGCAGATGCCCGTTTGATGTATGGATTAGCACAGGGCAATAGCCGTGGCGCGGTACGTTTGTATCGACACCGATTTCCAGAACGAAGGTGTCCCGACAGGAAGACGTTCGAAGCAATTCATCGGCGTCTTAGGGAGTACGGAACATTCCAGCCTATGACTCACGACTGGGGAAGACCTAGAACGACGAGGACACCTGCAATGGACGAGGCAATTCTTCGTGCAGTTGACGATAACCCTAATGTCAGCGTCAGAGAAGTTGCTGCTGTACAAGGTAACGTTGACCACGTCACTGTATGGAGACTGCTACGGGAGAACCAGTTGTTTCCGTACCATGTACAGCGTGTGCAGGCACTATCAGCAGCTGATTGGCCTCCACGGGTACACTTCTGCGAATGGTTCATCCAACAAGTGTCATTCCTCATTTCAGTGCAAATGTTCTCTTTACGGATGAGGCTTCATTCCAACGTGATCAAATTGTAAATTTTCACAATCAACATGTGTGAGCTGACGAGAATCCGCACGCAAATGTGCATTCACGTCATCAACACAGATTTTCTGTGAACGTTTGGGCAGGAATTGTTGGTGATGTCTTGATTGGGCCCCATGTTCTTCCACCTACGCCTAACGGAGCACGTTATCATGATTTCATACGAGATACTCTACCTGTGCTGCTAGAACATGTGCCTTTACAAGTACGACACAACATGTGGTTCATGCCCGATGGAGCCCCTGCACATTTCAGTCTAAGTGTTCGTACGCTTCTCAACAACAGATTCGGTGACCGATGGATTGGTAGAGGCGGACCAATTCCATGGCCTCCACGCTCTCCTCACCTCAACCTTCTTGACTTTCAATTATGGGGGCATTTGAAAGCTCTTGTCTACGCAACCCCGGTACCAAATGTAGAGACTCTTCGTGCTCGTATTGTGGACGGCTGTGATACAATACGCCATTCTCCAGGGCTGCATCAGCGCATCAGGGATTCCATGCGATGGAGGGTGCATGCATGTATCCTCGCTAACGGAGGACATTTTGGACATTTCCTGTAAAAAGTGTTTGAAGTCACGCTGGTACGTTCTGTTGCTGTGTGTTTCCATTCCATGATTATTGTGATTTGAAGAGAAGTAATAAAATGAGCTCTAACATGGAAAATAAGCATTTCCGGAGACATGTCCACATAACATATTTTCTTTCTTTGTGTGTGGGGAATGTTTCCTGAAAGTTTGGCCGTACCTTTTTGTAACACCCTGTATATGTTGATGATATGACATCTGTAAAATCTGCGTCCAATTTGTCTTCATTTCTACGTTTAGGATTTTTATGTGTTTATTACAAAAATTTAGGATAATCCTCCGACCAGCGAAGACATGCGATAGTTAAAAGATGGCCTCCCGCAGTTGCTCGCGAATTTATCGCGATCCTCAGTATTGCCACAGTTCTAATGGACTATAGATTTTAGAGTCTGTATTTCAGCAGGTTTGGTTCAGCAAGTGTTAGTGAATGTATTACACCATTTATCTTAATGAGTTTCATTCCCTTTACCGCCAAAGTGACTCTCTGTAGTGGAGGAAAGACGAGGTTTGGAAATGGAGCTATGTTGGAAGCTGAATCATTCAAAATTTATACAGATTACGTGTTTATTTTGAAAGGGAATGGGGTAATGGCGGTCCATTGATATCAATCAGTAACGTAATCGCCAGTACCACTGCTGCCCTAGTGTCACTGGACTCGTCTAAGATAAAACAGAAGCCAAGGACGAAATAGAACCTTTACATAGCGAGATATGCGAAGACTGCTACCAAAGTTTCCAAATGAATAACACCGGAGAAATTCAAGTGCAACGTGAACCACCTCTTAAATGAGATCAAAGCGTAGACCGAAGTATAGGATGCCAAATGAGAAACAAAACCAAATACGGGATATCTCAGACAGAATGCTCGTATTTCGAATGCATACAATCAGTTTTGTAACGTACCACTTTTTATCAGACGGTGTGGACGGAAGCAGTGGTCGCGATGACAGATACTCTCTGTTTTTGACGAACCCTGTGTTTCCGTTTTCCCTGGAATAAAGATAAGGTCTCCATTTGATATGGTATATGTAACATTTTCAAACAATGTCGGGTCTGGACATTTTATCGACAAACAGCCAATTTTTGCTACAGTTAGTAGCTGTCAGGGATCTTGTAACGTCTCAAGGAATCACATTGCATTCGCAGGAGTTTATAGAATATGCACTGAAGTGCCAAAAAAACTGGCATAGGTATCCGTATTAAAATACACAGATACATAAATAGAATACGGTGCTGCGCTCGGCAACGCTTATATAAAACAACAAGATAAAACAACAAGAGTCTGGCGCAGTTGCTAGATCGGTTACTGCTGATACAATGGCACGTTATCAAGATTTAAGTGAGTTTGAAGGTGGTGTTATAGGCGGCGCAAGAGCGATGGGACACAGCATCTCCTAGGTAGCGATGAAGTGGGGATTTTCCCGCACGACGATTTCATGAGTGTACTGTGGATATCAGGAATGACGTAAAACATCAATTCTCCGACGGAAAACGATCCTGCAAGAACGGGAGCAGCGGCGACTGGAGAGAATCATTCAACGTGATTCAACGTGACCGAAGTGCAACCCTTCCACAAATTGCTGCAGATTTCAATGCTGAGCCATCAAAAAATGTCAGGGTGTGAACAGGTCAACGAAACATTATCGGTATGAATAAAATGTTCTCGGGTTTCCAACCGCGTCAATTGGTTGAAACTACACGAGCTTTCGGCCAAGGACTCCTTGGCCATTGTCAAGTGCATGACTGCCAGTGGACTGTTGGTGCGCCCTTATGACAATGGCCAAGGTGTGCTTGGCCGAAAGCTCGTGTAGTTTTAACCAATTGACGCGGTTGGAAACCCGAGAACATTTTATTCAATGTTATCGCCGCGAGACTCTGCATTCATACATTATCGGTATGGGCTTTCGGAACCGAAGGCCCACTCATGTACGTTTTATAACTCCACGACACAAAGCTTTGCGCCTCGCCTGGGCACGTCAACACCGACATTCGACTGTTGATGACTGGAAACATGTTGCCTGGTCGGACGAGTCTCGTTTCAAATTGTATCGAGCGGATGGACGTGTACCGGTATGGAGACAACCTCGTGAATCCATGGACCTTGCATGTCAGCAGGGGACTGTTCAAGCTGGTGGAGGCTCGGGTAATGGTGTGGGACGTGTGCAGTTGGAGTGATATGGAACCCGTGACACATCGAGATACGACTCTGACGGGTGACATCCACGTAAGCATCCTCTCTGATCACCTGCATCCACTTACATCCACTGTGCATTCTGACGGACTTGAGTAATTCCAGCAGTACAATGCGATACCCGTCCCTTCCAGAATTGCCACAGAGTGGCTGCAGGAACACACTTATGAGTTTAAACGTTCTAGCTGGTCACCAAATTCTGCAGACATGAACATTATTGAACATATTTGGGATGCCTTCCAATGTGCTATTCAGAAGCGATCGCCACACCCTCGTACTCTTACGGATTTATGGACAGCCCTGTAGGATTCGTGGTGTCGGCTCCCTGCAGCACTACTTCAGACATTAGTCAAGTCCATGACTCGTCGTGTTGCGGCACTTCTGCGTGCTCGCGGGGGCCCTACACGATATTAGGCAGGTGTACCAGTTTCTTTGGCCCTTCAGTATATAAATCGTGACAGGTAATGTTTTTATAACACACCCCTGGGGGACGCCAGAAGTTAGTTTTACATCTGAAGACTTCTCTCTGTTCAGGATGAATATGCAATCTTACGTTTGCTAGCAGCTTTTCAGTCCAGCCTCACAGTCTGATATTCCATATGCTCGTATTTTGTTCATTAGGCGGCTGTGAGGAGCTGAATTCAATGCATTTTGGAAGTCAAAGGACACGCTGTTTACCTCGGCGTCTGTATCTACTGCTTTCTGTCTCTCAAGTCTGAGCAGAGGGAGTTCGGTTTTACACGATAGTTGTTTTCGGAACTCACGTTGATTCTTCCGAGGGAGATTTTAAGTCTTCAGAAATGTCACATATGCGAGCATGAAACACACTACAAAATTCTACCAAGGACTGACGCCACAAATGGAGGCCTACAGTTTGTTCACATAACCTGCAATTCGGACAGCAGTTGTTACATTTATGATATGTTAACGCATGTATTCACGTCATCTATGACTGAGGCAATGGGTGAAGTATGAATCTATGGGTGAACGCGGGTTGTATGTCAGGTGCGTGAATGACAAAAACGGTGCACACGAGTCACTATGTAAGTAGGCTGTTTAGGTTTTTTTATTGGTAACGCTACATAGCGCTCTGTATGAAAAGTCACTGGCTTTGCTCTGTGCAGTCAGTGGCTGGTTGGCATTGTTGTAATACTCGCCATTGTAGCGTTGGGCAGTTGGCTGTTAACAGCGTGTAGCGTTGCGCAGTTGGAGGTGAGTCGCCCGCAGTGGTGGATGTGGGGAGAGAAATGGCGGACTTCTGAAATTTGTAAGACTGGATGTCATGAACTGCTATATATATTATGACTATTAAGGTAAATACATTGCTTGTTCTGTATCAAAATCTTTAATTTGCTGACTATGCCTATCAGTAGTTAGTGGCTTCAGTAGTTTGAATCTTTTATTCAGCTGGTAGTAGTGGCGCTCGCTGTATTGCAGTAGTTAGAGTAACGAAGATTTTTGTGAGGTAAGTGATTTGTGAAACGTATAGGTTAACGTTAGTCAGGGCAATTTTTTGTAGGGATTATTGAAAGTCAGATTGCGTTGCGCTATAAAAATAATATGTGTCAGTTTAAGCACAGTTATGTATAATTTTTCTAAGGGGACGTTTCATATGTCGACCCTTAGCCGAGGATACCTCACTGGAGTCTTCTGATTTTTTTCTTGTAGTTTGTGTAATTAGTGCAGATTTTGTTTATTGCTAGCGCGTAATTATAGAGAGAATTTCCTTTGTAGTTGTAGTTTTTCAATGTTGTACAGTAAAACAGTCGTGGCATGCATGTATATTTGCAGCAAGTATTTCGCAGCTGCGCTTGCAATTAACGAGATATTATTTTCAGTGCTACGTTAATGTGTTCTCTTACTTTTGCTCATCAAATTGTGCTTTTCTGTGTTATCGTGTGAAATATTGTAACAACAATAGCGTGTGAAAAACGTAATACTAGGCTCCAAAGTAAACTGAGAAATGACCGTGAAGACGAAAGTACTGTGTTAGCGCCACCATGTAATGAATTAACTAATGTTCAAAGTAGTAATTTGGTAATTGTGCATAGGGAAATGGAGCGGGCTGCAAACAATGGTGTAGACAGTGAAACAATTAGTGAACAGGGAAGCATTATCGATCGATCGGTCAGCAACAGCTTGCCTCAGGAATCCGAAATGACAGGACACGCACAATCTTGCAAATACTGTAGATTCAGGTTTAGTGTCCTCACCGTTTTCTCAAATACGTCAAGACACATTTTCTGCTTTTCAAACTGCAAATGTTGCAGGTTCAAATGCATTGCCGAATAGCACTGAGGAACATGTTTCGGACACCAGTCCATTGTTATTACAATTAATGCAACAAATGGGAAAAAGCTTCAAAAGTTAGACACAATGGAACAAAATCAGAGACAAACACAGCAAAAGCTTCAAATGTTAGACTCATTGGAATATACGCTGGAACAAACACGGGAAAATTTAACTACTGAATTACATAAAATCGAATCGAAATGTCAAAAAGTCTGTAATGACGTAAAAACACAAATTTGTGAGCATTTACAAACTATTTTTTCGTTGCATGAAAATACATTACAGAATCATGAAGCAGCCATAAAAGAACTGCAAACTATTGTCCATGCAAATCATGAGACCTTGCAAGCTAAAATTGACTCAGTTGCATCTGCCGATTCGGTTACGCAATTTGCAAAAACTCACGAAACTTAGAGGACACAATAGATACTCTGAAAATTGTTTCAGAAAGACACATGGAGGAAATTAGTTCATTATCAGAGAAAGGAGTTGAACATTCGGATCAGCTAAAAAATTTATCTACGGAGTTAGACGATAATCTGAATGATACAAAACCGGTAGTCTTTAATGACACAGAAGAGTGTGAACAAATTAGGAAATTCCAACAAAATCAGAATCAAATTAATACGCAACACCAAAGAGAAATCCGGGAAGTACAAGATCAGCTGACACAGGTAATACAAGAATTACGTATTTCAGAGGACAATCGCGCTCCAACACTGGAAGAGGGACTTAGAAATACGGGAAAACCACAAAATAATAACACAGGGCATTTCGGAAATTATGAAAGAAATTGGCGAGGTGCACCGAATTTTGAGATGGAACCGCCGAAACGACGCAACAATAACCGACATGCGACTCGCCGACATGATGATTTTGACTATAAGCTGTTCATTACTACACGTAAATTATAAACATTTAAGAATTCTGGCAACGACATTCATCCACAAGCGTGGCTTCATCAATTCTCTCATTTTTTTCCTCCCAACTGGTCATTGCAGCACAGATTAGAATTTATGTGTCGCTACTTAGAGAATGAACCAGCTGTAAGAATGCGATCGGTCATTCACGATTGTCACAGTGAAGGAGAATTTTATCATGCCTTCCTCGCAGCATATTGGTGTCAAGCTACACAAGACCGAGTAAAACATAGCATCTTAATGATGAAACATTTTGACCAATCTGAATTTTCCAGTCTTGTGAAATATTTTGAAGACATGTTGCACAAGAATCAGTACCTGTCAAACCCACACAGCCCCTCAGAACTCATTCGCTAGGCTTAATCAAATTACCTGAACATTTGCGACATATTATTTTGGCAGGACGTTGCAAAGACGACATTGAAGCTTTTCAGGGTCTCTTACAAGAATTAGAAATTGACACTGACAATCGCGGAACGCGAAAACAGGAACACAACAATTACAGGTCACATCCGTCGCAATTCCGCGATGACAGAACTAATACACGGCAAGGCTATTTTTACAACGTAAATCGTGAACGAAACAGACACCACCCACATGGCAACTACTGGCATAGTAATAGTTTCAGAGTAATATCGCTTTTACAGAATAATGAATGTAACAGAGACAACCATAGAAACAGACAATATGGGAATCAAAATAATTGTTATCAAGGGAGGCAGAATAACTTCAGACGCAACGATCCAGCACGCAGTTACGATCCAGGGAGAAATTCTCCACCACGTGACCGACAAGACAGAAACTATGGAATCTACCGACATGACGACAGACGATGTGATCGTAACGACAGACCTGAATTGCATCAGAAGTGGCGGGATTCAAACAGAGCAGGGCCTTCTCGACAAGGTGAATTTGTAGAAGTTAGGTCTCCTAATCCCAATAACGACGCGCGCCAACAAAGAGACAGACAATGACTCGCACCGCAGGCAGCCACGTGCGTCGGCTGGCTCAGCGAAAAATAACATAGACGCTAACCTTGAGAAAAAAATTAGCATTCCTTACCGACGTATCAATATGATAATTGGTGTGAAGTTTAAACTCTGTCCACTAGGAAGAGTAGTGGGTTACACCACATTTCACATGTAAAATCGTTTATTGAAAGATAATCTGATTTTTAACTTTGTCTCTGCCATAAAACTTTTCACGTCACATTTCTAGTATGCTTTGTCACACTGAGAAACTGTTAACATGTAACTATGTTTTAAAGTTAACTATCCAGCCTAGAACCTAGGGAACGTATTTAGACAGTAATTACAAATGCATTGTTATAGTGAACAGAGGACACAGTGTTATGTGTGTGTACATTCTTGCTTGTTGGATGCACGTTTACGTCAGGACTATAAGGCTCACATACTTAGAACATTTACCAGTACTGCTAATGACATTTTAATGCAACATTTTGGTTTACTTGAAAATATATGCTGGATTTAAAGTACTTTTTGTGAGATACCAGATGACACAAGGGTTAGTTTATGTGACAGCTACACGATTTTATCACGACGCTACTAAAGAGTGACAATTTACATTATTGCTTTTACACTGTATCTGTTTTATATCTGCACAATACATGATTTATATCTGCATAGTTTTTCTGAATTATTCTGGAAAGTAAAACATGTTTTAGTAATAAATTTTGCGGTATAGCTACAATGAGAGTTTCTTTTCCGTACCACAACAATATGTTACAGCACAGTACTTTCTTCATCCCAGCAATAAGCATAATAACTAAGATATCTGTACGCAAAGCATTTCACTTTTGTTTATCATGAGGTAAGTACATTGACTTCTGCAGAACTTAACTTTCGGAGGATGATAAGGACGACACTTCCACAGAGATTATCTTACAACACGACGCACAGTTTAGCGCTACAGTACACGTATTTGAGTGATTAATTTTGTACTTAAAACATTTATTTTTAAAGATATTTGAAGTACAATGATACAAAGATTTTCCGTAATACATTTTATTCCATTGCTGTAATCTGCAACACCTGAGGATATAATTACATTAATCCTCAGGGGGGTACACGCTTACTTTGTGTACCATGTGTATGGCAAGCACAAGGAGCCCTAGCTAATATGGTATTAGCTTATACAACTTTACACATCGGTATCACATTTCTCTAACACAGAATTACACAGCTATCTCATCATTTAACTTAGAGAGACAAACATTTATTTTACTACGTCAGTGACAGATGTTTACGCAATTACACAGTTGGATAACTTCACACTTATGAAATTGTATTTTGTCTGTCCTTTGTGAACTGTTCATATTTTTTCGGAACCATTGTGATACTATGAGAACTTTGAATGATGTACACTCCTGCAAATGAAAAATGACCCACCATACTTGCTACGGACACTGCGAGAGGCTGTACAAGCAATGATCACACGCACGGCACAGCGGACACACCAGGAACCGCGGTGTTGGCCGTCGAATGGCGGTAGCTGCGCAGCATTTGTGCACCGCCGCCGTCAGTGTCAGCCAGTTTGCCGTGGCATACGGAGCTCCATCGCAGTCTTTAACACTGGTAGCATGCCGCGACAGCGTAGACGTGAACCGTATGTGCGGTTGACGGACTTTGAGCGAGGGCATATAGTGGGCATGCAAGAGGCCGGGTGGACGTACCGCCGAATTGCTCAACATGTGGGGCGTGAGGTCTCCACAGTACATCGATGTTGTCGCCAGTGGTCGGCGGAAGGTGCACGTGCCCGTCGACCTGGGACCGGACCGCAGCGACGCACGGATGCACGCCAAGACCGTAGGATCCTACGCAGTGCCGTAGGCGACCGCACCGCCACTTCCCAGCAAATTAGGGACACTGTTGCTCCTGGGGTATCGGCGAGGACCATTCGCAACCGTCTCCATGAAGATGGACTACGGTCCCGCACACCGTTAGGCCGTCTTCGGCTCACGCCCCAACATCGTGCAGCCCGCCTCCAGTGGTGTCGCGACAGGCGTGAATGGAGGGACGAATGGAGACGTGTCGTTTTCAGCGATGAGAGTCGCTTCTGCCTTGGTGCCAATGATGGTCGTATGCGTGTTTGGCGCCGTGCAGGTGAGCACCACAATCAGGACTGCATACGACCGAGGCACACAGGGCCAACACCCGGCATCATGGTGTGGGGAGCGATCTCCTACACTGGCCGTACACCTCTGGTGATCGTCGAGGGGTCATTGAATAGTACACGGTACATCCAAACCGTCATCGAACCCATCGTTCTACCATTCCTAGACCGGCAAGGGAACTTGCTGTTCCAACAGGACAATGCACGTCCGCATGTGTCCCGTGCCACCCAACGTGCTCTAGAAGGTGTAAGTCAACTACCCTGGCCAGCAAGATCTCCGGATCTGTCCCCCATTGAGAATGTTTGGGACTGGATGAAGCGTCGTCTCACGCGGTCTGCACGTCCAGCACGAACGCTGGTCCAACTGAGGCGCCAGGTGGAAATGGCATGGCAAGCCTTTCCCCAGGACTACATCCAGCACCTGTACGATCGTTTCGATGGGAGAATAGCAGCCTGCATTGCTGCGAAAGGTGGATATACACTGTACTAGTGCCGACATTGTACATGCTCTGTTGCCTGTGTCTATGTGCCTGTGGTTCTGTCAGTGTGATCATGTGATGTATCTGACCCCAGGAATGTGTCAATAAAGTTTCCCCTTCCTGGGACAATGAATTCACGGTGTTGTTATTTCAATTTCCAGGAGTGTATTTGGTAAGGGATCATGATTTTTAAAGTGTGATTGAAGTAGAAGACACTATTGAAATAAGCAGAGAGTCTTTTTAGGTTTTGAAATTATTGCAGAAAGCTACAACGTTGTTGAGATTTGGCTGAGTTTTTATGATGTTATTATTACAATGACGATGTGTATTATGCTGTTGAGGTATGTTTATGATCAAAAAGCTGATGCTATAAGAGGAATTTGATTATGCTACGTATTTATTATGATGAAATATTGAAGACGTGTTGATGAACATGTATATGTGTAATAAGGTAAGGAATAACGAGTAGTGGCTAGGAACTCTGTTTTGTGAAAAAAGGATGTTGGAAACCAAGAATCGTACTTTAAGACTTACGAAATGTAGTAAATGCGTGAATGTATCACAATGCCGATGAAAATTTTTTTGGACAATGTTATATTTATAGGATTTTGTTTCTACACATCTGTAACGCAAAATATCGACCTGTGATATTTTTTATATGAGACTGTCACTGTAGTGCAAACTCGTGTCGTAAATATTTTGGTATGAAAGTTATGTGACCACCTGAACGTAATGCGTCGCGGGCACCCAGCTGCGCGACAGCCACCTGGAAACAAGCCATTAGTGTGTGCCTTTCAGAGGCACAGGTGGAGAAAAAAATAAAAGAAGCCATTATCCTCGCTATTCACATTCCTTTGTAGAAAGCACCGCAAATACGACACGCTCACTACTTGGAAACATTCTTACATCTGCACACCTGATTATGACAAGTGTCTTTCTACGAGAGATGAGAAAACTTCTACTGACTTATGAAATGCCACATAGCTATTGAATGATGTTTTTATTCTTTACTTTGCATAATTGCTTATTTCATTTGATATCTGTTTTCCAGCTGTTATACAGCATTGGTTTTATAAAAGAAAATTAAATGCATTTGCTAATGTGAAAACTTTCTGTCAACAGATCTGTTAAATAATAATTTTATGATCCACACTCTTCAAAACAAAGGAGCACTTGGAAAGAAAAGAACAATAAGAAGGGACTAGTAAACTAACTGCATACATAATTTTCTTTTCAAGTACTTGGTAATTTTTTGTAGAATTACTTTTTGTGGTGCACCACGTTAATGACATTGAAATTAAGATGTGAATAGACATTCCCCTTATCTGCATTGTTGTCTTTAGTGTACCATTTTTTCTGCTTGAGCTTTGTCATGCTTAGATTTAAATTATTGCATTTGCTGCTGCTGTTTGGCAGGCATAGTGCTACTAAATTTCACTTTATATTACTCTGTTAAGCTAGTTTTACTACTGATTTATTTTTCTTGTTGCTGCAGATTGGCTCATATTAGTGATAATGTTGCATCTTCCTTGCTAACTCATATATATGTATATATTGCTGCATGCTTTGGCCATTTGAATTTTTTTTATTGCTGTTTGTATTAATTGTTTTGTGCTGCTGCATTGCGTCATCCCTTAGTTTAGCATCTGAGCTAAGTAGGTTTAAGTTAACTTAAGAGGGGGTAGACTATATAAGAAAATAACTATGATGAATTGGAAGAAAAGCATTGAGAAGCTATAAGAAAATGGTTTGACCAAAAAAGTAGTGTACAGTGGACAAAAACTATTTTTGAAAGAGGATGTGAACAGAATACAGAAAGCATGCTTAGATAGGATTTTTTTTTTTTTTTGGCTGGAGCAAATGTTGAAATAAGAGGGACGATCTGTGGAATGAAGTTTTGGGTTGGACTGCAGTACCAAATGTTACCCTGAAAACAAACCCTGACCTTTTCTTTTGTGTTATCCCACTATGTGTTTGTGTACCCTTGTGTATTTGTTTTCTTCCTGTCTCTGTGTACTGTTTCATAGAATTTTTTCTCTTCTAATACTAAGCTGCATTCACTATGGTGAGGAATACTGTTATCCTCAAATATAATTTGCTTTAATAACATGTTATTTACTTCTTAAAGATGTTAACACATTATTTATTGTTTTGTTCTAATGCTCATGTGTGAAGTTGATGTTTCAAAAGTTATTCTGATCTTTTATGTATGTACTTATGTCATAATTTCTGTAACACAGATGTATTTGTTATTTGGATTCTTTTGTAAAGCCTGTATTACAGCAAATGTTGTCTGTACTATTATATTCTTTAATGATATATTTTGTACCTTTGTAATTGTATTCTTATATTGTAAATTTATAACTGTATAGACACCAGTTCTTGAAATTAAGTTTCATTTCACTGCACACATTTCTCTTGGCCATAGTATATGGACAATATGTGAGAAGTAGGGACTGATAGTGTTTGCACGTGTGTTAATAATTCAGCAAGGGACTGGATAACAGCATTGCTGGTTCTAAGGACAATTTCTAGGCGCGCAGTCAGAACCGTGCAGCTGCTACGGTCGCAGGTTCGAATCCTGCCTCGGGCATGGATGTGTGTGATGTCCTTAGGTTAGTTAGGTTTAAGTAGTTCTAAGTTCTAGGGGACTAATGACCACAGCAGTTGAGTCCCATAGTGCTCAGAGCCATTTGAACCATTTTAAGGACAATTCCAAAAACTTTGTGAGTGCACAAGTGGTGGTTTATGGACTTGCTATATTCTGCGCAAGACTCTTCGATGGTGATTGTGCACCTGCACAGTCGCAACAGATGGCTGCTGGCCGTCTCTATACGGACTACAGTGGGTCTGCATCTTTCATGGCCCACCAATACCATTATTTCTACAAGGACTACAGTGGGTCTGCACCTCTGGTGGCCCACCAATACCATAATCTCTACCAGGACTACAATGAGTCTGCTCTGTGATGACCTACCTACCAATATTCTTCAAAACTTCGACTGACTCTGCTGTGGGTTTGCTCTGTTGAGCCACATTACCGGTCAGCATGTCAAGAGTCAGCACTGTCTTTCTGTTGGAAGGACAACACTACTTCTTCAAGACTGCATGGAAATCCACTACTTCTGTGTGCATTTTCTTTTACTGCTCAGACATTAAGGAAAAACACTGCTATTTAACTGTAATGAACGATCAGGACTGTCTTTATGGACTGTGATAAATTTTTAGCTTTTGACCAACATTGTATTGATAAGTGTGTGCATTTCATTTCTTTCTTATTGTAATTATGAAAAAAAATTTCAAATCTGTATTGGCCACTGCCCAAAACAATTTGTAAAATTTTTTTTGGGGAGCATGAGGGCTTTGTAAGTAGGCTGTTTAGATTTTTTTAATTGATAACGCCACATAGCGCTCTGTATGAAAAATCACTGGGTGTGCTGTGTGCAGTCAGTGGCTGGTTGGCATTGTTGTCTGCCATTGTAGTGTTGGGCAGCGGCAGCTGTATGTTAACAGCGCTTAGCGTTGCGCAGTTGGAGGTGAGCCGCCAGCTGTGGTGGATGTGGGGAGAGAGATGGCGGAGTTTTGAAATTTGTAAGACTGGATGTCATGAACTGCTATATATATGATGACTTATGATGTTATTAAGGTAAATACATTGTTTGTTCTCTATTAAAATCTTTCATTTGCTAACTATGCCTATCAGTAGTTAGTGCCTTCCATAGTTTGAATCTTTTATTTAGCTGGCAATAGTGGCGCTTGCTGTATTGCAATAGTTCGAGTAACCAAGATTTTTGTGAGGTAAGTGATTTGTGAAACGTATAGATTAATGTTAGTCAGGGCCATTCTTTGTAACGATTACTGAAAGTCATATAGCGTTGCGCTAAAAATATTGTGTGTCAGTTTAAGCACAGTCATGCACAGTTTTTCAAAGGGGACGTTTCAAATATCTAGGCGTAACTATTCAGGGCGACCTTAAGTGGGACGTCCACATAAAACTGACACCAGACTCAGGTTCATCGAAAGAATCTTAAGGAAATGTACCTCATGCAGGAAGGAAAGGACTTATAACGCGCTTGTTCGCCCAATTCCTGATTCCCTTCCTTTTCCCACCCACACGCACACACATAAGTCTCGATCTCTTCTGAACAGCACATTGTGAGGCATCACAGATATACTCAATAATGTTCCTGTCTGGGGAATTTAGTAGCCAGCGGAAGTATTTCAATTCGGGAGAGTGTTCCTGGAGCCACTCTGAATCAATTCTGAACGTATGGGGTGTCTCATTGTCTTCCTGAAATTGCCCAAGTTCATCGGAAAGCACGATGCGCATGAATGGATGCAGGTGACCAGACAGGATGCTTTCGTAAGTGTGACCTCTTAGAGTCGCATCTAGACATATAAAGGGTCCCATATCACTCCACCTCCACGCGCCTCATCTCATTACAGAGCCTCCACCAGCTTTGAAGGTCCCCTGCTGACATGCAAGGTACATGGATTCATGAGGTTCTCTCCGTAGGCGTCCATCCACTCGATACGAATTGAAACAAGACACGTCCGACCAGGCAACATGTTTCCAATCGTCCAAAGTCCCATGTGGGTTGTGAAGGGCCCAGGTGAGGCGTAAAGCTTTGTGTCGAAGTGTCATGAAGAGTTCACGAGCAGGCGTTCTGCTCTAAAAGCCCATTACGATTATGTTTCGTCGAATGGTTCGCACGCTGACACTTGTTGACGGCCCAGCGATCAAGTCTGCAGGAGTTTTCGGAATGTTGCACTTCTGCCACGTTGAAAGATTCTCTTCAGTCGTCGCTGGTCCCTTTCTCGCATTATCTTTTTCCGCTGTACCGATGTCGGTGATTCGATGTTTTACTGGATTTCTGATATTCACGGTACACTCATTAAATGGTAGTACGCTAAAATCCCCACTTCATCACTATCTCGGAGAGGCTGTGTCTCACCACGTTCAAACTCACTTAAATCTTTATAACCTGGCATTGTAGCAGTAGTAACCGATCTAACAACTGCGCTGGACGCTTGTCGTCTTATATAATCGTTGGCAACTGCAGCGCCGCATTCTGCCTCTTGACATATCTGTGTATTTGAACTCGCGTGCCTAAACAGTTTCTTTGCCGCGTAAGTGTATTTTGAAAGCTGTTTCTGCATTTATTAAGACTGTTGTGATATTTTTTTTACACTTAAGAGGCTAACAATGTTCGGCCTTTGGCCGGTAGGAATTATTGCTTAAGTGTTAATCTCATACGAATCTGTTAACATTAAGCGCCACTTCAGTCTTAACTAAACATTAGTTGTTGGATTTATTTTAGAGCCGGGCAAAGGCTTTGATTTTATTTAACGTGTGCACTGTTTAATAGAGCTTTGCTGTATGTGTTGTAGGGCACTACGTTTCCTCTCTCGTGTTCTTGTAGCCATGGGTCTAGGTCCCAAAGTCCACTTTTGGCATCTGCTATGATGACTGCGGTTTGTGCCCTGACCTGAAAGAGGCCACTCTATAAAGCTACTGCAATTTTCAGTTTATGAAGTACCTAGGAATGACTTTTAATGTGAATTATTAATATGTAACGTTTCGATGATTTTTTTAAAGCTTTAAAGAATATCTAATCTGTTTCGCTTCTGGTATTTCACTTTTAATATCCTTTCTTACGGGTGAAAATTTAAGTGAAATGTTCAATGGTTTTACATTTTTGATGTTGAATTTTGTATCTTGTTGCTGTAGAGAAAATAAATTATTGTTTCTTAGTAAATTGTTTTAAAGAGTAGTTTGTAACAAATGATGTTCAATAACTTTCCCCAGCCCTTCCTTTAGGACCGGTGTCCTCCTAAGATGGATGCCCTTATCTCACAAAATGCTATGTTCACAAAATATTCGCTGTGGTAACGGGCTCGTCCAGAAATTCATGTCCTTTATTATGAAAGGACAACTGTTGTTCAGTATATCATCATCATCAGTCATTCACCATTTACTCACGAATAAAAGCCTTGTCTAGATTTTTCCATTTCTTGAGGTCCTTTGTTGGGCACATCCATATTGTTCTCCTTCCTATTAATTAATCTTCTTGATCTTTCTGTGTCTCAATTTTCCAGGTTACGTACCATTTCCTCTCTCTTATAATTATTCTCAAAATACATCTTCAATTGCTGCGCGGGGTCCTTATGCCATTCAGACCGGCAACCTTTTTCACAGCACTGGTGTACCAGCAGGCTATCCATAAAGGGATAACATCAGCAGACTACAGAGCTTTAATTATGCAGGCTGCCTAGACCTGCAGGCGGCAGAGCGAGCCCCGCCAGAAGCCTCTTACCCTAAGGACTTCTATTCTTCCACAGACCACGTGGTCACGTACTGTCTCTCTAGTATCTTTGCGTGGTCTGGGTATTAGGGCAGCACAAAGCACCTTCGATACGTCTTCTGTCGACCTCTGGGCTAGGTGCCAACTTCACCCACAGTTCTTCAATCAGAGTCTCGATCGGAACCTTCTCTACGTACAACGCTATACGGCAACAGGCACCGCCAACCAAGGGACCCGCCAGTGTCTACCTTTACCACCATCAAGACGTGGCCCCTGCATCGGAGACTACCACGTGCTTCGTATCGGCCGCTGACATTCAGTACTTTTTTTCTGCTTTACATTTGCGTGAATATTAAACTTCGACTAATTCACTGTACATCCTCTAGACTAAGCTTATACTTGCGTAAATTCATGAAAGTTTAAGAGCTAAAATAGCGACTTTTCACCAAAGGAGGAGTATTTTGTTGATGTACTTTTCAATAAAACTGTTCTACATTGTTTACCTGGACTGTTTTCTCAGTGTGTCTCAACCGGCGCGATGCCTAATAAGCGGCGATGAGGAATTCCTGTGTATCTAATATCTCTACTCATGTTTCATACCACAGGTACATTGTGTCAGTGTGTATAAGTGTATCCTAACTGGCGAAGATCTTGATGATGCATTTTTGCTTCTCCTTTTTAATCCTTTGGATACTACTACCCAAGTTCAAGTTCAGCTGGTGCCCCAGAACAAGAGACTGGCTACTGTGGACCAGATGTCAGTCATCACCACGTCCACAGTAGAGCTATCCAGTCGGCTATTCTGAATCGATTCACTGGTGGAAGTTTTCATAGGAACGCCGCCACCACCGTTTCAGGTGTTTAAGCAGGAAATCGACCTATGGGTGAAAACGTGGACCATGGTATCACCAGCAACATCCAGCTGCACCTGTTCTGCTTGGCCCATGCAGGACTAGAAATCTATCGTTTACTGCAGCAGCTCAACGCTGAAGAGGTGACGACATAAATTTATCAGCTGCCACAAGCTTAGCAGACGAGTTCACTGAGAGCGGTTAGCCAAATTGCAGGGTTCATCCCATTACTGTCGGTTCCACTCTACTAATCCTCAATGTAAACAGGGGTACACAACTTCCCTTTTACAGTCAGAAGATGAAGGACCTCCTCAATCTCAAGGATCTCATGTTAGGCACTTCTCTCTACACTCATCTGCCAAACTCCACGACCCTTTTCAAATGGTTGCGGTGCCTCCGACTCGTTGGCCCCTGCCACGGCCTTGACAGTATTCTGGTTCAATGTTATTAACACTAGGCTAAAGGATCTTCTTACAGCAAGTCAGGACACAAGGTGGAGGTTTCCAAGTCTTTCCTCATGATGAATGTGGATTACATCCACATAAATCCTCCTTCCCATAAACCCGTGGAATTGAGAAGGTGCTCAAAGTCTTCGGCCCAAACTTCTGCATGTCAACGCTGTGTCCCGAATCTGATAGATTCTAAAGACTCTCAGTCGACGTTAGCACAATTCCAGTGAAGTTCCAGGTTGATATGGATTCTTTTACGACTGTCAGGGAGACCATGGCCGTTTGGGCTTAACTCTGCTACAGTAATTATCTAGGTACCACCATAATTACAGCAACAATACTGTCAATGAGAAAGGACAACTTGTGGCTTGCAGTCAGTATCGTTCTTATGATTTCATGACAGATACCTTGTTGGTAAACACTGAAGTAACCACAAACATCCTTGGCTGGGACCTTTTTAAATATTTGGGCTTGGAAGCACGTGACTCCACCGAAGCATTCACTTCAGGGACTAGTCCTACTTAAGCTATACATATACAAGTCAGATATTTCTCATCCTACCACTGGCTTCACTAGTATTGACGTTCACGTCCAGCTTCTTCCAGTCGCAGCTTCTAATAGCACGGAATGCCCCATTCCCTTTGACGGATGTGGTACATGTGGAAGGAACTACAGCGCCTCCAGGAGGAAGCGATAGTCACCGCCATCACCAGCAGTTATTATGGTGCAACATGCAGAAGGAACCTTTCTCATCAAGATTGCTTTCTTCAGCTCCCTCTGGATTAGTTGTCAAGGAGCGCTCTGGTCATAACTCTCCATTTAGACTATTATGCTGCAACAGGTTGCCCTAGCTTTCTCACTGCAGTACTTGGATCAGCTGCCATTGAATGTGTTGGTGGCTAGCCTTGATACCTATTTTGCTGTTCTTCAACAAGCCAATCTTAAGTGTATCATAGACATATATCTGTTTTTTTTTTACTTCATGTGGAATATGTAGGTCACATTATTAGCGCTCCTGGAATGCAACCCACACCACAATATATTCAAGCTGTCCTCAACTTCCAGTTCCAAAGGTCATTAAGCAACTACAATCGGTGCTTGGACACCTCCAGGTCTTACACAAAAAAATTCAACTCTTGTTGGACAGTCCCACCTGTGACAAAGTCTTCAAAGATATCAAGCAAAACCTTCTCCATCCAACATGCCTTACTGTCATCCAGTACAACACCTTCGTTGTAGCTGCTGATGCTTCTAAATGTAGTCAGGCATAGTGTTATCGCATGAAGTATGGTGTGGAATATATTAATGCTTCCACTTTCAAAAATCTGACAAAGGCTTAACGCAATAGCCAAATAGCAAAAAGGCCTTAGCTATCGCGTTTACACTCAAAAATAGCACGATTGTGCTTATGGCCGCCTTTTCATGTTGCTGACTGACAATAAATCTCCTTTATTGCTATACAATGCAGACTCCAATATTCCGAACAATTCGGCGTGTTACTTCCAGAAGTCGCCACTGGTTTTGTCTAGCTCCTTCTGCGACAATCAGAGCTCGACAGCTCAACATGCCAACGCTGACATTTTCCCCAGTTTACTATTGGGATAGAGCAAACAGATTTTGGGACCACAGTTCTGTTGCCACATTGACTCAGAAGCGGAAGGCGGTGTAGCCACCCTTCCCTCAAGTTCATCGTCCATCAGTCCACAGACGATCCATTTGTATAGTACACCAAGGATGGGTGACGGATCTGGAGCAGTTACATCATCCGGAAGTCCAAGCATCACGATTTCCTCAGTGTAAATGGTGTGCTGTTTTTTATAAGGAGAAATGTGTGCACCCAAGTCGTGATCCCACCTGCATTATGGCATTGCACTCTCTCCCTCCTATCTCGGGGCCATAGGGGAGTTCTCACACAGAGCCTGCCTTTCTACATGTGTATTGGTGAGGTATCGATGTAGATACTGACAACATGGTGGCAGCATTCGAGACTTTCCAAAGATAACAGGCAGCACCTGCTCACAGGTACTTCCCTAGGCTAGATGCTTCAGCAGCCAGGACACAACTCCATTTATGATTTTAAGGCTTCGCAGGCCCCTTCTTCGTCTATTCGTGGCTACACAGGAACCAGATTTCCCTTTCTTTCTCGGACATCTTCAAAGTCGTCAGCACAAACTATCCAGACTCTGGGGTGAGTGTTCTCCGTAGAAGGACTCCCAGAAACCATGGTTACCAACAATTGAACTCAGGTCAAATACTATAATGTTACTACTTTTTGTTCTTAGAATGGCAGCGCCTTTTCATCCAACGACCGGTGGATTTACGGAATGTTTTGTTCATTTACTCTAGTCACAAGTAGCAAAGAAGCACTGCGTTCATAACAGATGATGCCATCAATTTCTCTTTGACGTTTTATCATGCCATCCCTCCGAACAGCGTCATGTACACCGAAAACCTCCATGGACGGCGAACTGATAGCAACTGTCCAATGTCCTACCCACGAGAACTTCTTCTCCCTATCTGAGTTCACGGCACCACTATTATTTCATCGAAGATGATGTGTGGGCGTTGGTTTGCCCCAAAAAACGCCGCCAACAGGTCATAGCAAGGATCACCCATTTATTAGTACCGGCCACAGTGGAAGTACGTCTCCGTGACAGCCCCATTTGTTACAAGCATGTAAATTAGATACGCCCATGGAAAACAGCGTCTTCTCCTAGTAGTGTCTTGTCACAGTCTTTTGTTGCAGAGTCAAATATCCCACCTTCCTCTTTTCTGAGCAAGGGGCACAATCCCAACAGCTCCAGGTTCTACATCTGCCACCCTGTGACGAGGACAGCTTCTTCCCAGTCAGAACAACAAGTCAAATGGACATCGACCTCAGCCCAAAAGAGTCACCTGTTCCATAAAGGGCCAATGAAGAAGCACCAGGTTCGCTCCACATCGTCATGCGCCACTATGTACTGTCCCTCGTTGGAAGGGGAGGGGATGGATGCGTGCTGTGTATGGGCTATGCACCCTACAGAAGCTGGCAACACTTCTCACAGCAATGGTGCACACTTAATCTAATCCAGAAGAGGTTACATCAGCAGACGACTGGGCTTCAACCAAGTTTGCTGCGTGGACCAGGAGGCGGCAGAGGCATTGCTGACAGAGACTGCTGGCCACGCCGACGTGTTACTCTCCACAGGAAACTGGAAACGTGATCGCAAATAGTTCACCTATTTGAACTGGCTATTTAGGATGCCGCAAAGCTGTTCTCAGGCATCTTACATCGACTTCGGGGCCTGGTGCCGTCTACACCTGCATTTCTTCAATCTCTAAGAAACTTCGCTCTGAATAACGCTGTGCAGCACCAGCCACCGGCAACTGAGTTATCCAGCAGTGTCTGACTTTACCACCACCAGAACTTGGCCTTTGCATCAAGAGACGGGCAGGAACTAAATAAGGGCCATCGACCCTTAATACATTACTTTGGTTTACTTCAAAGTGAATACTACACTTTGACTGTTTCATTACTACGACCTTCAGCCTGATTTCGGACATGGGTTAACCCATTCCCAATCACCAACTGTGACAAACTATTGTAGTCACTACATTTTCTACAAAAGAGGAGTATTTTGGTTTATGTACTTTCCAGTAAAACTGTTCTACATTGATCACCTGGGCTCTATTCTCATTATGCCTCAAGTGTTGCTAGATCTTGCAGCAAGTCTCATAAGTCAAAAATAGTAATATGCTGTGACTGTGAACATTCTCTTTCACGTCCAGGGGCAGCTTGTTTATATTTTTTTTTAATTTCCAACAAGTCGTCATCTGGTTCACTGATCAGTAAATGAACTTACTTTTTCCATGTTATTTTAGTCTACAGCATGATTTTACATATGGATAAACGGCAGGATACGCATTGCAAGGGAGGTACACCCATTAGAAGGTGTGGCCCAACAGCATAGGAGAAGTCAGAGGACCGTATGGAAACTTCTCCACGCCAAATGCAAATATCCGTGTCACTGACAGTGGTGACGGTTTTGTATTTTGTTCGTCGACAGGCCACCATGGCGCTGGGGTTTCTGTCATCTATTCTATTCTCAGATAAGGCAACATTTGCGGGGGCATGTAGGTTCAGCCTCTATAGCACTCATCTGTGGTGATTTCCCTAAATCGCTCCAGGCAAATGCCAAGATGGTTCCTTTGTTAGGGCCCTCCAGACTTACTTCCCCATTCTTTCCTTATCCGATGAGACCGTTGACCTAGCTCTTTCCCCTAAACAACCTAACTCATCTGTGGGTCTCTGAAAATCCTAAAGATACAGTGTCAAAGAACCATCGCCACTGGTTCTACCTCAGTCTGCGGGTGGGGATTATTATCAACCACTCTAGGAGACCAGACATCCTGCTACAACGCCATACAGGCGAGATGTATATGCACTTAACTGTGGTTGGCCCTACTTCCCCTGGTGGACGACTTGCCGTTGCTGGTAGGAAGTGTACCGTGGCTACTGCATGATTATGCTGCAGCTCACTGCCCTCTTGAGTGTGAAAAATACTAGTACAGGCGGTACATTCCCAACTCACCTGGTGAATTCTCATGTGTGCTTTCAGTCTCTGAAACCGACACTGACAAAGACTTTTTTCTACCACATTGAAATGGGCTTACACATTCCAACGCATTTAGGGTCATATGTACATGTGTCCTTATTGGTCCTTATCCTGTAGGGACTGCTTCTTGCAGTTTATACCTGTTTAGTAAAATCCTTGAATGAATAGTAACATTGGTTAGGCGTGACTCTCGCATAGGTTCCGCCATATTGCAGAGAAGTGAAACATGGGAAAAGTTTCCTGCTTGTGAACATGTGGGACGTAATTACCTGATCAAGGTTTTCGAAATAATTTCAGAAAATATGGGAATCTAGCTACTAAATAGTAGCAATTTTACGATTTCATATACTTTAATTGCAGCTGAAACGATGTTTTGGATCTTGACTGTGCAAGGGCACTAAGCAGTTACCAGAATTGACTACGATCAGACAGCCGATGTGCTGACGTAGAACTCCATATACTACTGTTTTCAATGTTTTAAAATTCCGTTAGTACCATTAACATAACAGATAAAAAGGAATATATTTCGTCCTACATCGGACATAGCGAAACACTTACGGGAAAGGAGGGGAATGAATGATTAAGTACCAGTAGTTACATTATCGTGAAGGCACGATGAATTATCACTTGAGCTGTATCACTGCTCGAACTCTCATTCCTCTGTTACCCACTAGTGATAATAGCCAGAAGTGAATAATCTGCCATTGGAGAATATTTACTTATTGCTTTTTATACAGGGTGTAACCAGTATAAGTGGACATATTTTTATGTATGGTGCAGAATATGTACAGACTTCAGTGCGTTGGATGTTTTTTCTCTGTGTCGAGCAGTCTTCCCACAAACACGTCATGAACTGCACGATTTCATGTTTCCTGCACCGTTGTAACTGCACCACTAAGTAGGCTACATCTGTCATTAATGATTACCTTTTGGTGTCCACGCGTGCATACTCCAACAACGGCTGGCAGGTGGAAAATTAGCATTAATGGCTTGCTCTCGCCACATGAGCTTGGGGGTACTAGTCAATCTAAAAACACATTACGTATAATACCTATAATTATTAGTCCAAAAATGAAGTAAATACTAATGTGATATTGTTCAGTACACCGTCTTCGGTAACCAATAAAGATATCTGAACTCATACCCATTACAATCTGTATAATGTTCCACTAGATGAATATTTTCGACGTGAGGACCTGTTTTCTGGGACCAACAACTGGCAAATTTCTATATGCCGAAAGATATAACAGACGTTCATCTGCATGCAAACCATCTGTCGAAAGTATTTATCGGTTTGTTTGTTGCGAGATTGTCGTTTGCATACTGAGATAGCGTCATATTTAGTACAGACGTTTTATGCATTGATTTGAATTTATTTGCATCCCTCGCTTTCAAATATTTTGTTCGATGTTTTTTTACGGGTGTTGTGTAAAACAGAACACCACATGTTGTTGGGGAGTATTGAAAAGAGTTGAAACCGAACTCTTGCCAGTCTTCGATAATGTGCTCTGAAAGTCCCGGAGAGGTGAACACTGTGTTAGTCAAGAAGTCGATTATGTATCTACGCCTAAAGGTGTGCTATACGTTTGTTACGGTTTCCAGTTATTTTTCATCTACATCATAAAGAATAGCATTGGATATCTGTCACTATTAATGAGCAGTTTGTTACATTTACTTACGTTGACGGTCAGCTACTATGCCCTGATCATCGATCCGACACAGGTTTTTGTGGCTTTTTCTGTATTCTTCTGGTGTTATAAACTTCCGAAACACAACACCATCGTCTGCGAGCAATTTCGTGAAGCCACTGACAGGATCGAATAAATTATTTATGTGTATTGTAAATCTTGCACCCTAAGAATCCTACCCCTTCGAATTAACCGGCCGTCGTGGCATGGCTATCCACAGAATGTCTGAGATAGTCTACCTCTTCACTCTGGCCTCTCTACTCCCAGCTATTAAGTTACCGCCTGTTGTTAAGTTACTAGGACCATTCGTCATTTCTGAGTCGGACGTCGCGGAAGCGGACCCGGCTAAGTACTGACGCTGAACCAAGATTAAGCTGTTTTCGCCAAATCGTCCTAAATGTTGGTCCAGCTCTAAGAGCACAGTGCTCGTGTCTTTCCTCCTTTCTCGCCTTTGACACTTCCTCGAGTCCCTCAGTGTTAGGTGAGAGACATGAGGAGTCGCCCAGTCTTCACTTGCAGATTCACGCTCTCCGACTTGGCCCATCCGGTGTTGAACCTCTTTTCCATAGTCACTCACCGCCGATGCCATTATCCTGTCGCACCTACCAGAGGAAGCAGTCATCCATCTCTTTCTTTTTTCATCTTCCATGCCAATTACCGCTGTTCTCGAGGGAAAAACAACAACCTTCTTTCGTACTGCGACAAGAGTACTCTGGTTACACTACATTTTGCACAGCGCGAGAAGTGCAGACGCCAACGCTGGCGCGAGATACACTGACAGCGAGTGAAGCTATATCGTCTCTCGTCGGCCGGCCACGTTGGTACAACTGGGTCGACAGAAGATGTGATGAGGCACTTGGAATAAATTTAAATACAACCAAAGAGATGCATCTATTGATGACTTACAAGAGAAAAGGCTGTGTCACCTATGATGGTTATAGCCGTCCTTTGATGAGTCGTGGGCACGAATTAAGTCTACCTTTTCACGGAAATATTAAATCGAGTTTATTTCCCGAAATGAAAGCCTTTAATTTTTTTAAAATGATCTCTAGACCTTATTTATCATTTTGGTTGTGGTTCAACAGGGTCGCTGTTTAAATTTCAATATATAAGTGGTGGGATTTTCCGTGCCGTCAGTGTTCTTGTTGGATCAACCGTGGCTAAGAAAGAGGTTTCCTGAAGGCATATTTTATGCTGTTCAAAAGCAACTTGGCCTTCCTCTGTCCATTTAAACTGTACGCGTATACGACGTAATTCTTTGGTGGTACGTCTTACGCTTTAAGCATAAATTTCCATAGTACTTTATTATCTCAAGGAATGATTGCGTCCCCTTCAAATTAGTGGGTGGCGGTGGCACAGTGATGTATTCAGCATTTTTTTTTGTCCAGTCTGTCCATGTGGCACAAATGATAATTGCTCGTTTTTTCCCAAGCATTCGATTTCTGGCTGAAGGAAATAGCGTTTCTGCAAGTTCCCTGTGGGACTACACGCCTGGTGTGCCCTTCAGAGCAGTCGATGTTAACGTAGGTGGTCTTCCTTGCTAACACCTTGTAAGGTGTCAGGCAAATCCAACACCTTCCATGAAAACCCTGACATGATAAGCAAATCCAGTAGTATGTCACATAGCTCGAATAAATCGTGACATTAAATTAACCAAAGTAATACGAGTAACGAGTGAGCAAATGGAATACCACAGACTAACACAAGAATGCCTAAATGCATGTCATACCTTCCCACCGTGAGACAGAAACAGTTCCGAGGGGAGAAACAGGAACAGAAGCCGAGTGCAGAACCGTGTTAAGCTAGAAGGCCCTAAGATAAGGGACGGACTGGACACCCACGTCGCCAGTTAACCACTAGGGCCACACAACCCGCAAGTTTTAGCGTGAGACTTTTTCGCATCTCAGGTACGTCAAGGACCACCACCCAGTCCATGTTAAAAGATAGAAGCCTCCAGAACAACAGTATAGATTTTACGATAACGTTAAAAGGACCACACCAGCTGCAAGTCTTAGCATGAGACTTTTTCGCGTCTCTGTTACGTTGCAAACTTTAAAAACATTGCCCCACCACGAAAAGTATAACTTTTCTCATTGGATAGACAGAATTTTTGTAGGCAGAGCTTAAGGTTAACATTGAGGCCCTAACTGGTCAGATGAAAACACAGCCAGATAGTTTTTTTTAAACCAACTTCGGTAAATGGTAGTAAGGAGAAGTTAGGAGAAGAGAGTTAGTTCCGAGATGGCGAGGTGAGAGGAGCTGTGCTGCCCGCGGCCCCCTGACGAACACCGACAAGGTAAGGAACGCACGCGATGTTGCATAACAGCGCATAAAGCTTCACTCAGAACTGCAGAAGTCTCATCTGTTACACCCCCTTTTTGCGTAATACTAGTGTCGATCGTCAATTAAAGCTCATGGTGTTCACACTTGCCACTTGAAGTATAAATCTCAAACGCAATGATTTCTCTCTTATATAATTATTGAGAAGCAACATCAGCCACTGTAATTTACGACAAGTTAGATAAGTAATTGAAGATAATTGAGGGTCACTATAGACCATTTTGATAGTTTTCTCTTTTGTGAAACTTAATTTAAACCTAGATTATAGGCGTGATATGGCATAGGTCATCCTTCGATCCATTGTAGAAATTGGAAACCCATTCAGGGAATATTCGTTCACATTTTTGTTGAACGCAGTTGGTTTTTACCATCCTGTATTAAAACGCTTCCTTTCATCAATAGTGCAATTTATAAACAATGTTTTGTGAGTAGAATAAAATTTCCAATGGTAAACTTAACTACTTTTTCGACGTTATTTTACCAGCTAACTATAAATAGGAAAGCCTAGAACCCCTTCCACTACATTTAGTTAGTATTAAGATTCTTTTACAGGGAGTGCAGTGGAGCTGACGCTGAAATCATTAAGTATTTGGTTATATCATCCCTAGTCTCACTGAACTCTTCTGAATTCTACATGTCATGTGTAGTCTGGCGTCTCCTTACCAGCAACACGTCCCTGGTTCAAACTAGTCAATTCCCTAAAAAACACGCTCAAAGAGTCGTAGCGCGAGAGTGGTAGGGAGACATGATATAGAACAAACAGACACCACCATGAATGTTTAGAACCTTTTATGGTGATGTCATCAAGATTAATAAAACAACAACGAATATCATCCCTGATTTGCTTCAGATGTCATTGATAAATAACAAGTGCGGGGGATGGAAGTCCATTAAACAATGGAACTCAACTGCTGAGTTAACGACCATGATAGCTTGCACCTCCAAGTCAACCGGAAGTGTTGATATGCGTCCGCTAGGTCGATTTTGCAAAACGTCTGGCCATCCGCTGCTTTCGCCATCCAAGAAAAGCATTTAAAAGTTGGTATTACGCATGTTTTTAACAAGTTTTAACTCGAACATTTTGCAGATACTTACAAGTCACCATTCGACTTCCAATTATTACAAATACTCCCTAACCCCAGGTCTAGGCCCCCATACAGACTACAGTACGGGTGCCGTTGCTTGTCTAAACATCAGATCACCACAAATGCGGGGTTTGTCAATTTCACTTACGATTTAAAACCAAAGGCGTAATTCAGTGACCAATATAATATGAAATATTCTAGCGTTAGATAAGCTCCAGATCTTATTTTAGTACTAGGGTCCTCGAGGTTTGAAGTGCCATGTCACGGATTCTGCGGCCCCTTCCGCCACAGGTTCGAGTCCTCCCCCGGTATGTGTGTGTGTGTGTGTGTGTGTGTGTGTGTGTGTGTGTGTTGTTCTTAACGTAAGTTCAAGTTGGTTTAAGTAGTGTGTAAGTCTAGGGACCGATGACCTCAGCAGTTTGGTCCCTTAGGACCTCACACACATTTGAACATTATTTTATTTTATTTCGTCACCTAAGGCGGAATAGGGCGTGTACAGCAAGACTTTGGCGTGGCCCATTCTTCAACGATCTCTGGGCAGTTATTGTTGCTACATCCTAATCCTAACTGCGATAGGAATAATTTGACATAGCATAAAACAGCTATTAAATGTTACCATACGTCAGACCCTATTCACAGTACAGTGGATTTCAATGTCAAAATTTGGAAAAGGATGTATACAAAATGTATGTTATACTTTATTCGAATTGATCATGATGAATGAGACCAATTTATTTGCGGTGTCTTCAAATACACCTCGGAGAAGTAGTTGTTGTTAACTGTAATACAATAGCCATTGATCTGTCGCTTTGAGGGGGGTGAGCCGTTTTTATGTGTGTCCTGTTTGATTAAAGAAAAAGTAGCTTGTCGCGTCTTTGATTAGCAAACAGAACGCACTCGGTCCCGTATTTGCACCCCGTCACCACCTCATTTTTTAATGAAGATCATCACCTTACAGCATAAGAAGTCACCTTCATTTTCCCAACGGCATTATGAAAGAGGACAAGGCAGCGGAAAGAGGTTCAGGGCACTCTATTGCGCCGGGCGTGGGAAACTGCCTCTAAAGGCGGAAGAATGATTAACCGCAAGAAGATGCAGGAGGCAATGGAAACCACTACATTAAAGGCATATAATCTGTATTCATAAGACATGTACCTTTCATCAAAAAGTGTCAATATGATCTATCCATTAGCAAAAAAAAAATCCTGACTAGTCCCCCGTTCGGATCTCCGGGAGGAGACTGCCAAGGGGCAGTTGATCATGAGAAAAAAATTAAATAATCAACTGAAAGATAATGTTATACGAGCCAGGGCGTGGAGTTTCAAAAGTTTGAAGGTGGGAGGGAAGCTATAAAATCTGCAAAGGGAGATGCTAAGGCCCAGTTTAGATGCAGTGCGGGTCATTGAAGTGAAATGGAAGGTTGACAAGGTTTTCTGGTCAGATGAGTACAGGGTAATATCAACAGCAGCCGTAAATGTTATAGCTGGAGTAGGATTCGTTATGGATTGGCGGGGAGGGCAGAGAGTGTCTTACTGTGAACATTTCAGTGACAGGTCTGTTCCCTTAAGAATCGGTAGCACATCATCACCGACGACAATAGCTCAGGTATGCATGGCGTCATTGCAAGCCGAAGATGAAGAGATGGAGAAAGTATATGAGGATATTGAACGGATAATTCAGTACGTAAAGGGAGATGAAAGTGTAATAGTCATGGGAAACTGGAATGCGGTAATAGGGAAATGAGTAGAACAAAGGGTTACAGGACAATATGGGATTGATATTAGGAATGAGAGAGGAGAAAGACCAACTGCGTTCTGCAATAAATTTCAGATGGTAACAAAAGGAGCAGGTGTACTTGTAAAATGCCGGGAAATACAAAACGTTTTCAGGTAGATAACTTCATGGTCAGGCAGAGATTCCGAAATCAGATAATGGATTGTAAGGTGTACCCAGGAGCAGATGTAGATTCAGAGCACAATGTGGTAGTAACGAAGAGGAAGCTGAAGTTCAAGAGACTAGCTGGAAGAATAAATGCACAAAGAAGTTAGATACGGATGTACTAAGGAATGAAGAGCGATGCTTGAAGGTCTCTAAGGCTAAATATATTGCGACACTGAACAGCTCTGTAGGTAGTTCTGCTGAAGAGGAATGGAAAACTCTAAAAAGGGCAATCACAGAAGCTCGAAGGAAAACAATACAGGTACAAAGGAGGTAGCTGCTAAGAAACCCTGGTGGTAACGGGCGAAATACTTCAGTAGATAGATGAAAGAAGGAAGCACAAAAACGTTCAGAGAAATTCAGGAACAGAAAAACACAAGTCGCTTTGGAAAAAGATAAATCTAAAATGTAGGTAAGCTAAGGAGAAACGACTGAATGAGAAATGAGAAAAAATCGAAAAAAAAGGTTGTCGAAAGGACTGACTCTGCATACAGAAAGGTCAAAACAACTGTAGGTGAAATTGCAATCCAAGGTGGTAACATTAAGAGTGCAATGGGAATTCCACTGCTAATGCAGAGGAGAAGCTGGATAGGTGGAAAGGGTACATTGGAGAACTCTATGAGGGGGAAGACTTGTCTGAAGAAGTGATAGAAGAAGAAACAAGAGGGGATATGTAAGAAATAAGGTAACCTATAGTGGTATCAGATTTCGAAAGAGCTTGAAACGTCCCCTTAGAAAAATTATTAAAGACTGTGCTTAAACTGACACAAAATATTTTTTGCGCAACGCAATCTGACTTTCAATAATTCCTACAAAAGAATGGCCCTGACTAACATTAACCTATACCTTTCACGAATCACTTACCTCACAAAAATCTTCGTTACTCGAACTACTGCAACACAGCGAGCGCCACTACTGCCAGCTAAATAAAAGATTCAAACTACTGAAGGGACTAACTATTGATAGGCACAGTTAGCAAATGAAAGATTTTGATAGAGAACAAACAATGTATTTGCCTTAATAATGTTCAAAAGTCATAATATATATAGCAGTTCATGACATCCAGTCTTACAAATTTACTGACTCTGATGGACACACGTCCAGATCATCCACTCTCAAAACTCCACCACCTCTCTCCCCACATACACCACTGCTGGCGGCTCACCTCCAACTGTGCAACGCTATGCGCTGTTAACAGCCAACTGCCAAACACTACAACAGCAAATTCCAACAATGGCAACCAGCCACAGACTGCACACAGCACAGCCAGAGATTTTCATACAGAGCACTAGATGATGTTACCAATATAAGAACCTAAACAGCCTACTTACAAGCTTTGGAAGAGTTAAAATCAAATAGTCAGAATAGCCACCAGGCATAGACACCGTTCAATCAGAGTTTCTAAATCGTTGGCGGAAATGGCAACAAGAAGACTATTTTGGTTGGAAAATAGAATATACAGGTCTGGTGATATACTACCTGACTTTCGGAATAACATCATCCATACAGATCAAAAAACTGAAAGTGCACGAATTATCGTAAAATCGGACTAACAGCTCAGGCGGACAGGTTGGTGACAAGAATAGTATACAGCAGAAAGGAAAAGAAAATTGAGAATTTATTAGATGATCACTTTGTCTTTCTTTGAGTCACCAGTCTTGTGATTGGTTTGATGCGGTCCGCCACGAATTCCTTTCCTGTGAAAATCTCTTCATCTCAGAGTAGCACTTGCAACATACGTCCTCAGTTGTTTGCTGGATATATTTCAGTCTCTCTCCTTCTTTACAGTTTTCGTCCTCTACAGCACATGGAAGTCATTCCCTCATGTCTTAACAGATGTCCTATCATCCTGTCCCTTCTCCTTCTCAGTGTTTTCCACATACTATTTTCCTCTCTGATTCTGAGCAGAACCTCCTCATTCCTCCCCTTTATCACTCCACCTAATTTCAACATTCATCTGTAGCACCACATCTCAAATTCTTAGATTCTCTTCCGTTCCGCTTTTCCCATGGTCCATGTTTCACTACCACACTATGCTGTGCTCCAAACGTACATTCTCAGAAATTTCTTTCTGGTATTAAAGTCTATGTTTAATACTAGTAGACTTCTATTGGCCAGGAATGCCCTTTATGTCAGTGCTAGTCTGCTCTTCAAGTGCTTGCTCCGTCCTTGGTTATTTCGCTGCCTAGGTAGCAGAATTCCTGAACTTCATCTACTTCGTGACCATCAATCGTGATGTTGAGTTTAATTTATACTCATTTATACTCATTAGACTTCTCATTCCATTCTGCAGAGAGTGTAAGTCTTCTTTACTTTCAGTCAGGATAGCACTGTCTTCAGCGAATCGCATCACTGATATTCTTTCCCTTTGAATTATAATTCCACTCCTGTATCTTTCTTTTATTTCCATCATTGCTTCTTCGATGTACAGATTGAATAGTAGGGGACAAAGAGTACATCCATCTTTTACACTCTTTTTAATCCGAGCACTTCCTTCTTCGTCGTCGACTCTTATCATTCCATCTTCGTTCTTACGCATAATGTATATTACGTGTCTCCCCCTGTAGCCTACTCTTACTCTTCTCAGCATTTCAAACATCTAGTTCCGTTTCACATTGTTGAACTGTTTTTCCAGGTCGACAGATTCCATGAAGGTGTCTTCATTTTTCTTTACACTGCATTACCAACTGCAACGTCCGAATTGTCTCTCTGGTGCATTTACTTTTCCTAAACCCAACCTGATCGTCATCGAATACATTCTAAATTTCCATTTTCATTCTTCTGTATATTATTCTTGTCATCAATTTCGGTGGATCAGCTGTTAAGCTGATGGTACGATAATTCTCGCACTTTTCAGCTGTTACAATCTTCGGTATTTTGTGAATGATATTTTTACGAAAGTCAGACTCATACATTCTACATACCAATGTTATTTGCCGATTTTGTGCCACATCCCCGAACGATTTTAGAATTTCTAATTGATTGATTTCAAGCCCTTCTGCCTCATTTTATCTTAAGTCCTCCAAAGCTCTCTTAAACTCTAATTCTAATACTGTATCTCCTATCTCTTCAAAATAGACTCCTGTTTCTTCTTCTATCACGTCATTCGTATCTTGCTCCTCAAAGAGATTTTCAATGTACTCTGTCCAGCTATCCGCTCTCTCCTCACCATTTAACAGTGCAATTCCTGTTGCACTCCTAGTGTTACTACCCTTGCTTTTAATTTCACCGAATGTTAATTTGATTTTCCTATATGCTGGGTCAGTCCTTCCGACAAAACTTTCTTTTTTGATATCTTCAGCCACTTCGTCTTAGCTTCCCTACACTTCCTATTTATTTCATTCCTCGGCTATTTATACTTCTGTATTCCTGAATTTCCCTGAACATTTTTTTACTTCCTTCTTTCACCTATCAACTGTAGTATTTCTTCTGTTACCCATGGTTTCGTCGCAATGACCTTTTTTGTATGTATGTTTCTTTCCAACTTCTGCGACTGCCCTCTTTAGACATGCCAGTTCCTTCTCAATTGTTCTGCCTACTGAACTACTACTTATTGCAGTATCTGTAGCGTTAGAGAGCTTAAAGGGTACATCGTAATTCCTTAGTACTTCCGTATCCCATGATGTAATTTAACTGAAATCTGGCCTTTTCCAAGTATCCCTTCTCCTCTTGTGATTCTTGAACATAGTATTTGCTATTAGTAACTGAAATTTAACACAGAACTCAATTAGTCTTTCTCGTCTCTCATTCGTTGTCTCACTCCCATATTGTTCGGTGACTTTTTCTTCTACTCCTTCTCCTACAACTGCATTTCCGGTCCCCCATGATTATCAGATTATTTCCTAATAAACTTTCTCTGTCTCTTCCTTTTTAGCTAGTGGCGTCGACATGCATACCTGAATTACCTTTGTCGCTACTGGTTAGCTGTCGATTCTGATAAGAATAACCCTATCACTAACTGTTCACGTAACACACTCTATGTTCCTATTTATAAGGGATCGTACTCCCGTTATACCAGTTTCTGCTTTTATTGATATTATTCTATATTAATTGGACCAGAAATCCTTGTCTCCTTTCCATTTCAATTCACAGATCATTTTTATGTCTAGATTGAGACTTTGCATTTCCATTTTCAGATTTTCTACCTTCTAACGTTCAAGCTTCTAACATTCCACGAATGTTCAAACTTCTAAAATCCCCGCCCCGACTCGTAGAACGTTGTCTTTACTTCGGTTATTCAGTCTTTTTCTCATGGCTGGGGGAGGCAGGGTCTGTAGGGTTCGCCGCAATGTGTCCTCCCTCGCTTGTTGTAAGGATGTGGTCCTATGTATGAAATTTTTTTATTTTCTTTTATTTTTTTTATTTTTTATTTGATTTTTTTGATTCTTTTGTGTCTATTGACTTGTTTTGCCTTTTGTAGGCGCAAAACACAACATATATGAGCTGAAGGTACCACCCAACACACCGAAACGTAAAAACGGATCCCAACGCCATCTAAGTTTAAACAGGTCAAAAAAAAAAATGGGATCCTGCAACGGCAGTGATTGTGTATATGCATGTCGGCTTCTCGCCAGCTTGAAAACGTTATATAGTCCCATGAATACATCAGAATTGAACGTAAGTAGGAACGTTGAGCTCTCTTCTCATTTCGCTCTTGATACCCGGAATACCCCAGGTAGCGGAAGCCCAGCTAGCCGAACGGTCCATGAATAAAGAACCCAAGTAACTGGAAAAATATGTTGACATTTCACGTGTCGCCGCAATATCATATGTTGCTCTTGCAGTATGTACCAGAAGTCTGTGACGTTTTTGTCATCTATCAGTTACAGATAATACGTCGCCATTCATCTATCCAGTTTACGGAGTTTGTTCTGGCGGTGGGAAAGTATACTTTGTCCGGGAACAGTGGTTGTCATGTTTGATCACCGTGTGTGGCGTACGCATTTTCCTTGTCGATTTCCTTGCCAAAAACAAACAGTGCTGGTCGGAAAATGGCTCTATGGGACTTAACGTCTGTGGTCATCAGTCCCCTCGAACTTAGAACTACTTAAACCTAACTAACCTAAGGACATCACTCACATCCATGCCCGAGGCAGGATTCGAACCTGCGACCGTAGCGGTCACGCGGTTCCAGACTGAAAAGCCTAGCACCGCACGGCCACACCGGCCGGCGGTGCTCGTCGGAGCCGACGACCGCGCAGTGGGGGCATATCGGCTTGTCGATCAGGTGAATAGAGTGCAATCGTTGATGATTCGGGAACTTGCCGTTTCCGCCACACACCACAACGCATGTACTTCTATAGGGAAAGAGGGAAGATGAATCGCTCTCCATATTCTCTGCCACTATATCGCCAGGTAATTCTCTGCGACCACACTGAGAGACTATTGCTGAAGGAATCTTTGATATATGTCGTTCATTGTGGGCAGCCTGGTTTCCGGCAAACTGTCCTGAACGTAACTGTAATCGAGGTCCTGAAGGTGTGCGAGTGGTGCCGCGATGTGGCCAACATTAACTGGTGGACAGAGTGAATGGGGGGCCACTTCTTTGACCAAAGCGCCTATTAAGATGAAGTGCTCGGTTCCCGAATAGCGTTGCTTCGCACTGAGAAAAATGGACGCACCGTGTTTGATGCCTCCTCTTCTCGATGGCAGCGTCAAGGTGTCGAAGTGGATTTTAAAGAGGGGGTCAGCACTCACGAAATGTCCTAAGGTCGGCTGTAGTCTCGACAAAATAGTGATGGACCTTGATCCGTATTTTTCCAGTCTCGTGCATACGCCGATGACGTCGTTCTTTTGGTCAAGTCAGGCGACGAAACCCCGGCGGCGCTGGAATGGCTTCAGCAGTATGGAGCGGTGGTGGTTAGTGCCATCAATCTACGAAAGACCCGATGTGTGGAAGAGGGCAGAGGGCTGTCACCAGGGACAGCAGCGCACTTTATCAAGGTCCCCATTATCAAATGTTTGGGAGTGGTATTCCATGGAAACACACGACGTACAGTGGCGGATAATTATTGACGGCTATTGCGACCGATTCGCGCATTAGTACTGCGATCCTCAGATATGTTCCAGAGCACACATTACGTCAACGTCTATTTGGCACCAGAAATAAGTCTCTTGGCGCCTTGTCTTTTGTCGAGGTAGAGGGATGGTGCAGATGTAAGCCTGGAGATCTGTAAAGATCGTAGGCAACATCTCACCGTCAATCTTTGCCTTATGTAGCCCATATGACACCTACTGTCTGTCTAGATGACTGGCTGAGTGGCTTGTAAAGGACGCATATTCGAGGCTATCGCCGTGCGTCATTTCCTTGGTTTTCGCCGGACAAACGTCGGTGAGGGAGGAAGTCTGGTCTCTGGTCCTCGGGCCGCAGAACGCAGCTGAAGTCGCCGCCGACAATATAATTCTCCCCATGTCCTTGAAATAGCGGTGACACTTCCTCTGCGTAAAAGGTTTTGCGTTCCTGTCTCTTCGCCGAGCTACATGGTGCGTAAACATTCACCAAGAGGACGTCCCCCACACTCAGGGTAACAGGTAGCACCACGTTTCGATGGTAAGTATCCCACATCTTCCGCCACTATTTCTTCTCACAACAGCTTGGCTGTGCCACGGCCACCGTCGTACCCTGTTAAGCGATAGACGTAATAACCGTAGAACTCAACTGCGTCGTGTCTCTTCCATGTGGCGGCTTCCCCACATTCTGTAGCACAGACGCCGTAGGTGTGACGTCGTTCTGGTTAGTCTGTGGAAACGTATCGTGATCGTTCTCACTGACTTGTTCATCGCCTCTGTTGTTGTGTTCCTCTTGTGTGGACAACCCCTCCTTTCGCTTCTTCGACTGCCGTTTTCGTGGTGGTGTCTCAACGTCTGTTGCGATCCTACAGCGAATCCGGTTCCATATCTAAAGATGGTTTCGACTGGAGAGTGGTAGGACAGTATATACGCAGCTGGATGATGGTGTGACAAGATAACTCAGGGAAGTGGGTCCGTGGGTGATACTCGCAGACTCTCCGGGTAACGGCCTGTAATGCGCGTCGCCCACTTCTCTCCGTAGCGCTTCCACGAACGTAATCGTCAGCGTTGACACCTGCTGTGGTGGGCGTTGGGTTAGACTAGATTAGATTAATTATTCATTCCATAGACCCATAGAAGAGGGAATCGTCCTGGGTGTGGAACATGTGAGATAAACACATTACAAAATTGTAATTAGAAAAAACTTGAGTTTGATTAATTTTAATGATCCTGAATCAATAAACAGTAAAATTATGGACATGAATTATATTTAAACTCGTAATATTTACAGGTTTAATACTTACATCTGCTTTCATTAAATCCATCATTCAGACATTTGCTAGTTTCTTGGCTGTTACAACCAAGTATTGTCAAAAATTAAAGTAAATTATTCATTTCAGTGATCCTCAGTTAAGAACAGTCAGATTATGTACAAGATTTAAAATTAAACTTTCGCTATTTACATACTTAAGACTCACATCTGCTTTCCATACATCTACTATTCACACAGTAGGTAGTTACTTGGCTGTTACAACTAGGTAGCTGTATGAGACGTCACTGAAGACAGTAAGTTCGTACATGGCCTTCCTGCTCGCAGCCAGAGCCGTTGTGTATGGGACACGTCTCGAAGCTGATCCACTTGTCCGCAGGACGATTAAGGACCGTGCCGCAGGGGTGAAGGCCTACGATAACTATGTCCACAGAAACTTCAAACAGAAGTTCGAATGCACGTACAGTTATCACTCCGAGATCGGCATGATCAACAGAAATCATATCGACGTTCCCGTCGGCGTGGCAGAAAAGATAACCATTGGTGGAGCGACGAATGAGTGTGCCGCTCACTGCCTCGTCTATGCGTTTTACATATACGATGCTGTCCGTAAATGACATGTTAATTACTATCGGCTCCCGCACGCCTATTCGCGAGTGAAACGTTCCATTTAGTGTGCTTTAGGTCTTGTGTATTGTACGTCGAACGTGAACTTTATAGTCGCCTTCTGGTAAGAAATAGCCATCGTGATCTATAGTAATCAATGCAGCGCTATGCGAAGTCTTACAGTTGTAAACAAAGCTCGCGTTAAACCGGGAACGGCAGGTGAGCTATTCACGTCCGAGCCGCTATAACGCCGAAGGTGGACTGCCCCTAGATCACCGCTACGTTTTACAGAAGAATGGAAAACTAAACTGAGGATGTGGTAGATCAGTTTGTCTGTAGGAAAGTAAAAGCACCAGTTATGAGGTGCGATTGGTTATGGAAGTGAGACTGAAGAAAAATGAAGACACGTTGGTAGTGTTTTTTGACCTGGAAAAGCGCTCGAAATGTTAAGTGGGGCAAGACGTTCTCAATTCTAAGAAAAAACAGGGATACGCTGTACGGAAACACGGGTAATACACAATGTGTATGATACGCTCTATAAACCCGCAGGGCAGAACAGAAGATTAGGAATGTGGAAAGGGCCAGATAAGGTGTCGGTCAGATCCACTCAAAATTTTAATTTATTGTAATTTAATAACACCTTTAAAACAAAACGGCACATAGCCGAACCTTTACAATTACTACTTTGAAACAAGCAATTATTTCACGGCTGAGGGCCTCCAAACAAGAAATCTTGAAAGTCAACAAAATAAAAATGCCGTTAAAATAGCAAATAAAATAATTAAAATATATATGGTATCACAGTCAGCCTCGAAAGCCTCAAGGCAAAAGTAGACAGAATAAACATATGCAAGGTGCAATACAAGCGGCTGAGGGCCACAATTAAATTTGGAATTTTTAAAATATATTACCATAATCTTTTAAGGCAGAACCCCGCAATGTTATTGTTTGAAGGGTAATTTAAGGAATAAGGTTTTAAGCGGCTTATAGCTCAAAATTGATTTTCCAAAATTCAAAAATACATAAAGTTCATTAAAAACAAAAAAATTTAAACCATTGACTATATTAGATTATAAACGGAAAATTAAACACCGGCGGAAAGGACAATAAAGAAAACGGCACTCAGAAGCCTCCAGGGAGGTCGGTCTGCTCTCGTTCACTTAGGTGAGACAGGTGGTGAGCCCAACTACACTTGTTCCATCGGAACCCAACCAGGGGACAGCCACAGACCGACCGACGCAACGACTTCCTTACCATCACGCAGTACATGAGAACTCAAGCACAAAAGATTACGAACGTGATTATCCACAATGAAATATGTATTAGCTGTCAAAAGTACACACCTTGTTGAACAGCAACAGGTGAGGAAAGAACACTGCCTTAAATTACGTTAGTGGCCAGGGTAGGTAACAGGAGCACTAACAGCCACAAGGCAGAAAATTCCGCTGGTGCACTCGAATTGTAGTCAACCAGTATAGTTAATTGCACCGAATGGCAATTGAAACACGTCGTGTTGCTCACAGGAAAACCTCCCCAACAGCGAACCACCGAAACGAACCACACAACATGAAAGGACATGGCTTGGATAGTTGAAACCCCTCCTCAACTTTGACGTCCATGGTCGGTGGATCACGAAGCTCGTAGCGATCGGACAGCTCTAGACACGCGCCGACACTGCACAGGGACAGCCAGCAGACCCAGCCGATTTCACCGCGCGGAGATAACTTCCATGGTCAGCAGTAACCGACCGACTTCCCTCAGAAAGCCGACAACGTCTAAAATAGTCGTCAGTGGACATAACGCCAGCTACACACACAACCTGACAAAGACTTGCACGAAGACCTGAACGATACCCAATAGTAATTAAGCACGCACGAAGACAAATTGGGAGTCGATGCGCACACACACACAGACACACTCAGACACATATACACACACACACACACACACACACACATATACACACACAGCCGACTCATGAACGATCAGCGAGCCAAAACTCGTTGTCCGGTAGGACGACCGACCGACGATCAACCAAGACCGTGGCCCAGCTCAAGTGATGTGTGGCGGCTATGGTAGAGCCAGCCATGTCAGCGCAGACCCCATTGCTACTCCAACCCGACTGCACTGGTGCCGCATTGCAACTCGCCGACTGGCAGGTCCGGACTGCGCTCCAGCCGAGTTCCAACTGACTGCCAGCTCACGACCCGAAATACCTTACGACAGACAACGACTGGGAAGTTATAGCAGTCAAGCAAAGATACTACGAGAGGGGATATATCGATACGCGCTGCTAGCGTCGGTCACGGTCAGGCAAAGCAGCTACTCAGTTATAGTAATAATATAAATTAACGTAGTGAGGTGGAAGTACGTTAAAAACAGGGTGTAAAATACGTGATGGCGGGAACACGAGCCATGCACGGCTCAATGTACAAGCGCCAAGAGGGAACAATCAAAGTGGAAGACCAAGAACAAAGTGCAAATATCCAGAACTGTGTAAGACAGGTGAGGCGTGCCGCCTCGTTCCGGGCTGTTATATCGTTGCTTACCGGTGCGATCCGTTTTCCTGTCATGCCACCGGGTGGGCCTTCAGTCGTCTTGTAGTTGGCTCTTTGGCTGGACGAAGTTGGAGGCAGGCTGTTGACGGGCGGTGGGGCAGGAAGAGAGAGGAACAGCTGACTAACTGTGAGCGTGGTATTACGGTGCCTGATCGGCGGTCGCTAGTCCAAGTGGGCGGCAGTTTGTATGGGGCCGTGTTGGTGTTGTGTATTGGTCTCTACGCTGCTGCGCCCAATTGACTATCCTGTTTTGCGAGTGACCGTCTACTGGTGTGGGCGCCGTGATCACGTTGATTTTCCCAGGTAACCACCCGTCCTACCATACTTCTATAAGAGACTTCTGTTCGCGGATTTTGGCACCTGTTGCGATGCCTCAATTGCTCCCGTGAGGCTGGTTTGCCTGATGTTCCGTCATTCCGCACCCAAGCTACTAAATTCGCCCTCCCCCTCTCTGTGTGAACTCCCCTTACTCTTGTTATATTTGAGTGAATTTTAACTGTGTTTTTCTTTTATTGCAAATTGCTCTGCATTTCGTTGATCTTCTCGTTATTGCTTGGGTGTGAAATTAATTTGGTTGTAATATGTTCTAGGGCATATATTAGTCACACCTGAGGTCGAATATCGAGCTTGACCTTTAAGGTAACAAGTTCTTGCTTCCCGACTTCTGTATGAATTTTAACACCAGGCATTCCCGTGACAAGCAAACACCAGCGGCCCGATGAATGTTGGCTCGCTTTCTGTGCTCACCTAGGTGGGGTTTGGTGGGATCCAGCACTTCTTTTAAAAGAAGTAATTTGTTTTACTGTTGCGTATTTTATTACTTCTGTGACCTCGTGCGTAGTTATTAGCACTTAAGCATTTCTTCTTTTATTTAAGCTTGCCTATGTGAATTTGCTCCAACCTTCCTCCCCCCTCCCCCAAATGAGTCCAGGACCTTCCCGTTGGTGTTGATTCTAGCGTGCATCAGCGACACAGACAGCCATACCGTAGGTGCAACCACAACGGAGGGGTATCTACTGAGACGCCAAACAAACGTGTGGTTCCTGAAGAGGGGCAGCAACGTTTTCAGTAGTTGCAGGGGCAATAGTCTAGGTGACTGAACTGGTGTTGTAACATCAACCAAAACAGCATTGCTGTGTTGTTACTGTGATAGGTTGAAAGCAAGGAGAAAGAACAGCCGTAATTTTTCTCGAGGGAATGCAGCTTTACTGTATAGTTATGTGATGATGGCGTCCTCTTGGGTAAAATCCTCCGAAAGTTAAACGGCTACCCATTCGGATCTCCGATCTTGGACTACTGAGGAGGATGTCGCTAAAAGGATAAACAAAACTATCGTTCTGTTGATCGGAGCGTGGAATGGCAAACCCTTAATCGGGCAGGTGAGTTATAAAATTTTAAAAGTGAAAATTAAATATAGTGGGAATTAGTGAAGTTCTATAGCAGGACGAACGGGACTTCTGGTCAGGTGAATATAATGTTATAAGTACAAAATCAGATAAGGGTAAAGCAGGAGCAAGTTCAATAATGAATTTAAAAAAAAATAGGGACGCGGATAAGCTACTACGAACAGACTTATTAATGCATTTTCCAGCCAATACAGACAGGAAGCCCACGCCTACAACAGTAATACAAATTTATATGCCAACTTGCTCTGTAGATGATGAAGATATTGAAGAAATGTATGACGAGATAAAATAAATTATTCCAATAGTTAACTAAGGCGAAAATTTAATAGTCATGAGAGACTGGAATTTGATAAGAGGAAGAGAAGGGAAAGTAGTAGGTGAATATGGACTGGGGGAAAGGAATGAACAAGGAAGCAACCTGGTAGAATTTCTTAATAATGGCTAACACTTGGTATAAGAATGATGAAAGAAGTTTGTATACGTGGAAGAGGCCTGGAGGCACTGGAATATTTCAGATAGAATATGTATTGGTAAGACAGAGGTTTAGGAAGCAGGTTTTAAATTGTATGACATTTCCAGGTGCAGATGTGGACTTTGATCACAATTTATTGGTTATGATCTATATATTAAAACTGAAGAAATTGCAAAAATGTAGGAATTTAAGGAGATAGGACCTGGATAAACTTAATAACTAGAGGTTGTAGAGAGTTTCAGAGGGAGCATTAGGGAGCGACTGACAAGAACAGGGGAAAGGAATATGATAGAAGACGAATGGATACCTTTAAGAAATGAAGTAGTGAAAGCAGCAGAGGATCAATTAGGTAAACAGCCGAGGGTAGTAGAAATCCTTGGGTGACACAAGAAATATTGTATTTAACTGATGGAATGAGAAAATATAAAAAATGCAGCAAATGAAGCACGCAAAAAGAATACAAACTTCTGAAAAATGAGATCTACAGGAAGTGGAAAACGGCTAAGCAGGAATTACTAGAGGACAAATGTAAGGAAGTAGAAGCATACATCACAAGGGTCAGATAGATACTGCCCACAGAAAATTAAAGAAACCTTTGGAGAAAAGAGAACCACCTGTTTTAATATCAAGAGCTCAAATGGTAAAACAGTCCTAAGCAAAGTAGGGAAAGCCTTTGTAGAGGGAGTATATAGGGCGTCCATACAAGAGCAATGTTATGGAAATGGAAAAGGACGTAGGTGAACATGAAATGGGAGATATCACACTGTATGAAGAATCTGACAGAGCACTGAGAGACTTAAGTGGAAACAAGACCCCGGAGTAAACGACACTCCGTTAGAACTACTGATAGCCTTGGGAGAGCCAACGATGACCAAACATATCTAGCTAGTGGACAAGATGTGTGAGACACGCGAAATACGTCTTCAAGAAAAATACAATAATCCCAATGAAGAGTCCTGGGGAAAAACCTGATAAGTCACAATTCTTATTTTTTCCAGGAGCGAAATTTAAGGTTTCAAGACTCATAAAATTTTAGTTTTTCAAGTAATGTTCTTCATTTTTGTTTTAGGCCTTAATATATCTTTCAGAGAAATTTTGTACTGCTGAAATTATACACATCTAAATAGGATTTACAACAATATGGGGCATTTTTATTACGGAGGCTGGTCGTACAGAGGGAAAATATGACAAGTCCATAAATACTGCAGGTAACTACAAGGTTTCAAATTCATGTTAGAATAAATTATCTCATATAATCATTTAACAATCTTCTATATAAAATCCTGTGCTTTTTCGATGGTGGATTAATGCAAAAGACAGTCAATATACTGTTCCACTTCACGGCAAAATCTTTTCAAGTCATGTAAATCTCTAAACTTCTCAGCAGATATTTTAAGATCGCCTGCAAAAAATCAGAATCGCTTAATTTAAATAGCTATGTCCCAAATACTAAAAAATACTTATTTCAATAAATAGAAAAACATTCAAATCATATTGCTGTGAAAGAATTACTATACCTTCATATTTAGCAGAGGGTAGGCTGAACTCTCCTTCTTTCTGGCTGGAATCTTGCCCATTATTTCCATGAAAAAGAAATGAAGCTTGTTCCTATGCTCCGTTGTAGCTTCCTCTACACCAAACCAGTGCTGCATGGTGCCGTGTGACTTCCAATTCTCTTACTGGCCAGGACTGGATTGGGAGTTGCTTCTTGTATATTGTATTATCTAGATGCTCTGTCCAGCATTTGATTGTCTCTGGCCCCCTCAGCATCAATGATGACGAAAGGCGAAGGGTGTGTGCATGAATTCTGAAAAACCTGGCACCAGTCCTTTGGAATTTGACATTCCTGAGTTTCGTTTATCATACCAATATTTTTATCACACTCGAGGTACGAATGACCTCTTATGGGAATGTCATCTTTACATAGTCCAATCGTTTTTCTGTATGGACCAGGCGGTTAAGGAATCTGAACACAGTGGCATTCTTGTTTTTCCTTCCACAGGAGTCGCAGAAGATCTCCAGATGTCTGACTTCTGGATTTAGAAAATTATGCACAAGGTGATGAAGGAAGGATGAAACTTCGTCTGCTCCTTTTCGGTCTGTGCTACGTATAAAAATAGCTGTCCCCTGTTGCCAAAACATGAACATGAAATATAAATACAGAAAACTTCATTTGTCGTTATATTTCGACAAGGAAAGTTTTCGCTATAGTCCATCGTAATTTCAACCTTTGATGGATATTTTTGAAATTCCATCTTTGCCTTTTTGCCTGTCATAGAATACTTCTTGTTTTCTGAGATGCAATTCATGGGATATTTCATTGCATCGAGGTTCGGGATGAAGCCTTACTTTATATTCTACAGATGATGTTAAAGTTAGTTCCTTCTCCAAATTTTTCTACTTGGCTCGACACTCATCGCACGAGCCACAAGTATCAGATCGTGGATATCCTAACCTTATATTGAAATCTGAATTGAATATGGTTTGGTATGTTTTATACGACACGTTCTGATCCTGAAACTTCTCCTTGAGCATATGGAACATTTTTAAATATTAAAATACTCTGGTAGGTAAATTTCTTCTGACTTCGTCAAAATATAGTGGCAGTAGCGACCTTTAAATGATTTAATGTGCCCTCGTATTATTGCACGAGTTTCATCTTTCAAAGCCTCTGGGTGGGATCTGCGTTTCTCTCGGCCGTCTCGTAGAGGTTGGTCTCCAGATTTGAGTTTCTGCAATAAATGGCCTGCCTTGCCTTCTTTATTCCATGTAACGACATAAATGCTTGCTTGTACACGTGTACTTCTTCGACACTTCCATTAATGGTAATACGAACGCTGAATTTATATGATGCTTCACGAAATTTTGCTTCCTGCTCTTCTGTTCTAGGACGCCTGCGCTGTATAGAGACCACTGTGATGAAATCACTTACATAGAGGTTTATTTCATCAAGATTTTGAAAGTGGTTTATGTTATTAATAATATTCCTTTTATTTTCATCACTAAAAATATGAAAACTATAGGTTTTGCACTTACATGGTTCTCCTGTTTCATGTGACTGCAATCTTAAACGTTTGGAGTCATTTCTAACGCGAACATACTTCTTCCTTTTTCTTTGTCAGATTCTTTGATGACATTCTATAGATTTCTTCGCAAGTAGATGAGTCCCTATCTTCTTTATTCATTTTACACTGACAGCATACAATGCTATATCTAACTTCCTTCACAAACTCCACAAAGCTGACAACAATGGTCAACTTATAAACAACAATGACTGTGGCAACAATAATAAAACAACGATAACATTAGTGAAAACAGGCCGGCGCGAGCTGGGAATCATTATGTCATAAAATTTTATAGTTGCATGCTCTGGACTTGTCAGGATATTCCACGTTTCGCGTGGACTTATAATGTTTTTCACCTGCACATGCTTACGAGATATCAGAGTATCTCTTTACTCATCAGGTTTTTGACCATTTCTGTGAAACTAGCTAAAACTACGCAGGCTGGTTTATTGAATTATGAAAATACAGAAATTTTGGAATTTTGGACATATCAGGTTTTTTCCCTGGAGTTTTCAATTGCAAAGAAAGCAGATTCTGACAGTTGTGAAAATAATCGAAGTATCAGTTCAACAAGTCACCGTTGCAAAATACTAACACAAATTCCTTATAGAAGAATGTAAATACTGGTAGAAGCCGACCTTGGGGAAGATTAGTTTGGATTCCGTAGAAATGTCGGAACACGCGGGGCAATAATGACCCTAAGAGTTATCTTATAAGCTAAGTTAAAGAAACATAAATCTACGTTCCTAGCATTTTTAGACTTAGAGAAAGCTTTTGACAATGTTGACTGGAATACTCTCTTTCAAATTCTGAAGAAGTGAGGGGTAAAATACAGGGAACGAAAGGCTGTTTATAATTCGTACAGAAACCAAAAGGCAGTTGAAAGAGTCGAGGAGCACGAAAGGGAAGCAATGATTGAGAAGGGAGTGAAGGAAGGTTGTAGGCTATCTACGTGTTATTCAATATGTACATTGAACAAGCAGTAAAGGAAACGAAAGAAAAATTTTGAATGGGAATTAGAATCTATGCAGAAGAAATAAAAAACATTCATATTTGCCAACGGCATTGTAATTCTGTCACAAACACCAAAGGACTTGGAAGAACAGTTGAATGGAATGGGCAGTGCCTTGAAAGGAGGCTATACGATGAACAGCAACAAAGGCAAAACGAGAATAATGGAATGTAACCGAATTGAATCAGGTGATACTGAGAGAATTAGGTTAGGAATTGAGACACTTAAAGTAGTAGCTGAGTTTTACTATTTGGGGAGCAAAACAACTGATGATGATCGAAGTAGAGAGGATATTAAATGTAGACTGGCAATGACAAGGAAAGCGTTTCTGAAGAAGAGAAATTTGTTAACATCGAGTATAGATTTAAGTGCGAGGAAGACTTTTCTGAAAGTATCTGTGTGGAGTGTAGCCATGTATGGATGTGAAATATGGACGATAAAGAGGTTAGACAAGAAGAGAATAAAAGCTATCGAAATGTGGCGCTACAAAAGAATGCTGAAGATTAGATGGGTAGAACACGTAACTAACGACGAGGTACTGAGTAGAATTGGGCAGAAGAGGGATCTGTGGCACAACTTGACTAGACGAAGGGATCGGTTGGTAGGACACTGAACCTTCGGTGGTTAAATGAAGTGCTCTCGCCAGAATTGGAGTTGTTTGGTCATTGTCGCCTACGCCGACTACAGCATCTCGGCGACTTCAAAAACTGTAAGATCTTGTAAAATCATTCACGTTATTTGCAAACCGTGAGACATTACACAATTACTTGATTTTTATCATTTTTCATGCAATAAGATAGGCTATAACGTTTTCCTATTGTTATTTAACCTCAGTCATTGCAACCTAGACTGGGTCCATTCCTTTCCGCTGTGTGCGTATCCGAGTGTAATGTGCGAAACAGGAGTTCTGAATAAATAAATCAAAAATCTCCCAGTCTGCCTTGATATTTAAAAGTAATCACATGAAACTATCAGAAACTTATTGCAAGCAACGGAAACTCCAGCATTGGTCGCATAAATTTGAAACTGTTTTATTATGATTGCATATCGATTTCAATCACAGAGTGATCACCTTCCGTGAAAGATTAAGACCTGCGGGCTCATATAATCATGCACAAAATTCATCTTCAAACACACATGTTTATCGTGAAGAACATTCTAAGTAGCAGGCGCATTCGGCCTGTTGGTTGACATGTTCCTCATGATAAAAACCTGTGTCTGAAATTGTATTTTATGCACGATTGTATGATTCCACAGGGCTTAGTCTTTTACTGAAGATATATTTATTTACTTATTTATTTAACCTGATCAGATACACTCTGTGAATGAAATCGGTATGCAGTAAGAACAAAAAATGAAAGTTTTTAAATTCATGCGACCAATTCAGGATTTTTTCTTGTTTTCAGCACTAGTTGTGTGATCATGTTGCAAAACTTCATAATGGGAACCAATCTCACTTTTAGAAATGCCTCACTCAGTTCACTGTATGTCTTGCTGAATAATCAGAGACACTGTTCACTCTGAGTTTGAAAATAAAAGTAACTCAAAATTAGTGACAAATATATTTCAATAGCAGTTATACATAAAATTTCTGAACATAATTATCCTTGAGTGCATTGGCTTGGTTATTAGTTTATAGTCGGAAATTTGTTACAATTCTCATAATCGAGCACATTATTAGTTTCCAGCCAAATTAACTGACAACATTGATAAGGAGACGCATTGCAAACTATTCACTAAACTTCAATTAATTTGTGTGTTCTCAAAAAGAGCTCTAGTATCGAGTAATTAGTAGCGTGAGGTTACATAAGCTTTGTCGTAACAACAGTGAGCTTCAGTTTCGCTAAATTCAGTGCCGTGTATTTCAAAGCACATTCCACAGTATTTAATTTAACTGCATTATATTATCTAAACTCATTTACTGCAATAACCATTTATTTCCAATTTTTGCTTGTAGTTTTAACTAACTGTGTAAGTCTTTTGTCAACACGATGTTATTTCAATATAATTTAAAGCAACTCCTGTTGAAGTATTTACTAGTTTATCGAACAGGGGCTGCCCTAATGGGTTTACGATCGTAATTATTAATCCTATTAAAGCATTTCACTTCTGAAACTTCCTGGCAGATTAAAACTGTGTGCCCGACCGAGACTCGAACTCGGGACCTTTGCCTTTCGCGGGCAAGTGCTCTACCATCTGAGCTACCGAAGCACGACTCACACCCGGTCCTCACAGCTCTACTTCTGCCAGTATCTCGTCTCCTATCTTCCAAACTTTACAGTAGCTCTCCGGCGAACTATTGTCGTGGTCTAGTCTACCCTTGTGATACCCCTTTTCTTTTAGTACCTTCATTGTGTGACTGCTCCAGTTATCAACGAAGATAACAGAAAGTATAATAGCAGCAAAGATGTAGGAGTGGAGTAAGTTATTTTTGGAATAGCTTTTTGTACGAACTAGTGAGAGGAGGGACGTCACAGATATTGTTCCAACTGACGGGTGTTAAAATAGAGAAAGAGCAAGGTTAGTGCTCCTTCACTTTAGATATCGCCTTAAAAACACCCAGTGCCCCCGCAGATAAATTGATGAAAATAACGGAAAACGGCGGGTAGCAAATTTGCTGTAAGACGTATCATTATCGCATCATCCCCTCCACTGCGACAGCTAGGTAGTCCTTTCCGAAACTGGAAGCTGGTAATCCTCTACCCGACTAAGCTGTTGGAAAATGTTGCTAAGTTTGCGTTACTTAGCCCATTGTGAGGCTAAACCTTGAAATAATTAAGGAAACTCACTAAGAGCGTCGAATGTACACTCATCCTGATCCTGCACCGGTTCCGCCTGCTCCTCACTACCATTAAACACTCCACTGAAAGCATCAGGCAGCTGATTGTCGGTATCCTGAAAATGTCTAACCGTGAAATGGAATGCTCAGATCTGGACCGCCTGCCTCGCTACGCGACCAGTCTTACACGGCCTATCACACTACTAAAGGCCTGATTTCTGCCTCAGGTAAGGTCGGTGTCCTAAATAGAAACAAAATTTCTCCAGGGCGTTAACTCGTATACAGAATAATTAACTTCTACACAAAATACTGCCCTGTGCGCATGTGCCAAAGTAAGGAACTCGCCATCTACATCTGCAATAATATGGGAAGAGACATCGACTGGAGAACTATATTGCGGTTTATCCCTACATAGTTGACAACGGATCTGTAATCTTCGACCCTCTGTTTGGGAACATGAAACAAGGGTGAGGCGACCGAGATGTTGACGGTCTGATGACCCTGTCAAAAGAAAACGTAGCTGTAATCTTTCTCAACGCCTTTCAGGTGAGTACAACCTATAAGATCATTGTCGAAAAGAAATTTTACCACCTAATTGTATCTGATATTAAAGGCGATTAGTAAACCTTAAACGCTCGGTGACAACATCGGAAAATTCCTCTAATAACTGCAATAAGCGTTTAAATTCTCACCTTTTAAATGACAAACAGCAGAGTTTGAACATAGTTAACCCCAAAACTAGAATCATTACAAGGAGTACGCCTCTGGTTTGGCCGGAACTTAAATCAAAATGTCATATTAGAAAAATCTAATACACAGTTTGCATTACCAAGAAAGTCACAGATCAAAATAATATCCACAGACAAATTTTTTGCCACATAAAACTTAATGAATCGTCCATGAAAAATCGAGAATTTTAATTTGAGCTCAAAATTGTCCAAGTTCAGGAACAGACGCATCATTCGCTGTACAACAATTTTGCCAAACTGAGTTTAAGGCCGAAGACTTACAAATGCCTGCAAGGTCATTAAGCATGAATTACTGTCCGAATCCCACGGTGCAGAGATCGGCTCTTGGCTAATTTGGGTGCACACACGCGGAAATGCGTTTCGGAGAATGGCAGTACTATTAACACACGTTGCTGGTATACTGCGCGCAGAAAGGAGGCAAGCCGGCCGCTCATCTCGTTATCCGGTATTAATCACCTTCCTAAGTCCCGGGCAATTTCAAGCAAAATGGCCTAACCCATTGCAACGAAAACAGTTACCTTGACTGACAGGAATTCATTTCTCAGGGAACATTGGGGAAAAGATGAACCCGAAACTTGTACGACGCTGTTCGAACCTCCCTTTTCCCCTCAAACACTAATATTTTCATTTTGTACTATCCATAAGTGTGAGTGCAGTTTCAGGAAATACCCACATCGTTAAAGTTAGCAACAATGGCTTGATTTAATAGTTGGATTCTATGTAGTTGTTAAATACAGTAAATTGTGTTGAAAAGCATTGAATGTGAATGTGACGATGTCTCACACTGAATGAGTTTAAGAAGAACGCTTATGTGGAGGTGAGAGCACATTACTCTTTTTTCCTATATCCACAAAAATTTTCTTTTATCTTATTTCATGGCAGGAGGCTTAGGGAAAAATCGACTAGAAAAAGCAACTCAGTGTTTCTTGGAGCAACCTTCCCCGCAACAGTTTCTTTTCTCAAGTGTTGGAGGTGATTTCGGGCATTGGTCTGGTTTATAGTTGCTCTTTCCAATTTAATTCTAAATGTATATAAAGTAATTTCGAGTTTACAGCTTCCTACTTTTGTTCAGTAACAAGCTTTTCTCTTCATCACACAGTGAGCGATTATTAGGCTCAGACATAATGATTTCTTCTATAATTCCATTTCATAGTTCCTCGTATGGCAAAGCATGGAACATTCTTTGCAACTGGTTCGTGGAATAAGTTCTGTTCTTTCACTAAATGTATGGGAAAGGAATTTGCAACTGGGTCCCGGTGCGCCTGTAAAACCGAGCCTCCAGTTGCAGAAAATTGTGCAAGTGAACGCACACACCAAAAAACGTTGTTTACTAGGAACGCACAAGATTCTTATGAGAGAGGAATTCAAATTCAGAATGTGTATCTGGAGGGATGATCTCGGGCGCACATTCTACCTTACGCGAGGGAGAATTTGGCTGGATCCTCTATGCTGGGCAGGCTGGTGGAGTGGTTAAACATTATTGCCAATTTCCTTGTTTGGTAGTTGTGTCTTGTGTTTGCCCAGTGACTGCTTGTGGGGCAGACAAAGGTGCACTGCTACGAGACTAGGGGAAAAATTGAAGGTTTTAAGCAAGGAGGCTTTGTGTTTTAGCTTCAGATGGCTGACTAGAATTGGACAGTAGGAAAAGACAGAAGGAAACGCAGTAGCTGAATATTGATTGGGGGGAAGAAATGAAAGAATCATAGCTAACGCTTGGGTCAAAGATCATGAAAGAATGTTGTATACATGGAACAACCCTGCAAATACTAGAAGGTATCATATAGATTATATAATGGTAAGATAGAGATTCAGGAACCAGGTTTTAAATTGTAAGACATTTCCAGGGACAGATGTGGACTCTGACCATAATCTATTGGCTATTGAACTGTAGATTGAAACTGAAGAAACTGTAAAAAGGTGGGAATTAGAGGAGATGGGACTTGGATAAACTGAAAGAACCAGAGGTTGTAGAGAGGTTCAGGGAGAGTATTGGGGAACGATTGACATGAATGGGAGAAAGAAATACAGTAGAAGAAGAATGGGTAGCTCTGAGAGACGAAATAGTGAAGGTAGCAGATGATCATGTAGGTAAAAAGACGAAGGCTAATAGAAATCCTTGGGTAACAGAAGAGGTATTGAATTTAACTGCAGAAAGGAGAAAATATAAAAATGCAGTAAATAAAGCGGGCAAAAAGGAACAGAAACGACTCAAAAATGAGATCGACAGGAAGATCAAAATGGCTAAGCAGGGATGGCTAGAGGAGAAATGTAAGGATGTAGAGGCATATTTCACTAGGGGTAAGATAGATACTGCCTATAGGAAAATTAAAGAGATCTTTGGAGAAAAGAGATCCACTTGTATGACTATCAATAGCTCAGAGAGAAACCCAGTTCTAAGCAAAGAAGGGAAAGCAGAAAGGTGGAAGGAGTATATAGAGGGTCTATACAAGGGCGATGTTCTTGAGGACAACATTACAGAAATGGAAGAGAATGTAGATGAAGATGAAATAGGAGATATGATACTGCGTGAAGAATTTGACACAGCACTGAACGACCTAAGTCGAAACATGGCACTAGGAGTAGACAACATTCTATTAGAACTACTGACAGCCTTGGGAGAGCCAGGCCTAACAAAACTCTACCATCTAGTGAGAAAGATGCATGAGACAGGCGAAATACCCCCAGATTTCAAGAAAAATATAATAGTTCCAATCCCAAAGAAAGCAGGTGTTGACAGATGTGAAAATTACCGAACTATCAGTTTAATAAGCCATGGCTGCAAAATACTAACACGAATTCTTTACAGACGAATGGAAAAACTGGTAGAAGCCGACCTCGGGGAAGATCAGTTTGGATTCCGTAGAAATGTTGGAACACGTGAGGCAATACTAACACTACGACTTATCTTAGAAAATAGATTAAGCAAAATCAAACCTACGTTTCTAGCATTTGTAGACTTAGAAAAAGCTTTTGACAATGTTGACTGGAATACTATCTTTCCAATTCTGCAGGTGGCAGGGGTAAAATACAGGGAGCAAAAGGCTGTTTACAATTTGTACAGAAACCAGATGGTAGTTATAAGAGTCGAGGGTCCCGAAAGCGAAGCAGTGGTGGGGAAGGGAATGATACAGGGTTGTAGCCTATCGCTGATGTTATTCAATCTGTATATTGAGCAAGCAGTAAAGGAAACAAAAGAAAAAGTCGGAGTGGGTATTAAAATCCATGGAGAAGAAATAAAAACTTTGACGGTCGCCGTCGTGTCAGGAAGTCTTTTCTGAAAGTACAGGGTGATTAAAAAAAAATACCACAACATTAGGAATTTAAAACTCTGCAACGACAAAAGGCAGAGCTAAGCACTATCTGTCGGCGAATTAAGGGAGCTCTAAAGTTTCATTTAGTTGTACATTTGTTCGGTTGAGGCGCTGTTCACTAGGCGTCAGAGTCAGTTGATGCTAAGATGGCGACCGCTCAACAGAAAGCTTTTTGTGTTATTGAGTACGGCAGAAGTGAATCAACGACAGTTGTTCAGCGTGCATTTCGAACGAAGTATGGTGATAAACCTCCTGATAGGTGGTGTATTAAACGTTGGTATAAACAGTTTACAGAGAATGGGTGTTTGTGCAAAGGGATAAGTTCTGGACGGCCAAGAACGAGTGATGAAAATGTAGCACGCATCCAGCAAGCATTTGTTCGCAGCCCAGGAAAATCAACTCGCAGAGCTAGCAGAGAGCTGCAAATTCCACAATCAACTGTATGGAGAGTCCTACGAAAAAGATTAGTTATGAAACCTTATCGTCTGAAATTGGTTCAAGCACTGTCTGCAGCTGATAAGATTAAAAGAATCGATTTCTGTGATTTTATCCTTGCTCAAATGTAAACAGATGAATCTTTCGTTTCAAAGATTGTGTTTAGTGATGAAGCAACTTTCCACACTAACGGGGAAGTCAACCGTCACAATGTCTGTATATGGGGCACTGAGAATCCGCGGGAAACAACTCAGTATGAACGTGGCTGGCTTAAGGTGAACGTTTTCTGTGCCATTTCAGCCAATAAAGTTTTTGGTCCCTTTTTCTTCGAAGGTGCTACTGTAACTGGACTGCAGTATCTGGAGATGTTAGAGAATTGGCTGTTGCCTCAGCTAGAACAAGAAGCACAACAATTCATATTTCAGCAGGATGGAGCGCCATCACATTGGCACTTATCTGTCCGTAACTACCTGAACGTCAACTACCCGAGGCGATGGATCGGCCGCCAGGCAGCCTATGACAGAGCACTTCATCACTGGCCTCCAAGAAGCCCTGATCTTACCCCCAGCGATTTTTTTCTTATGGGGGTATGTTAAGGATATGGTGTTTCGGCCACCTCTCCCCGCCACCATTGATGATTTGAAACGAGAAATAACAGCAGCTATCCAAACTGTTACGCCTGATATGGTACAGAGAGTGTGGAACGAGTTGAAGTATCGGGTTGATATTGTTCGAGTGTCTGGAGGGGGCCATATTGAACATCTCTGAACTTGTTTTTGAGTGAAATAAACCTTTTTAAATACTCTTTGTAGTGATGTATAACAGAAGGTTATATTATGTTTCTTTCATTAAATACACATTTTTAAAGTTGTGGTACTCTTTTTGAATCACCCTGTATTTGTAGGGACTGTAGCCATGTATGGAAGTGAAACGTGGACGATAAACAGTTTAGACAAGAAGAGAATAGAAGCTTTCGAAAAGTGGTGCTACAGAAGAATGCTGAAGATTAGATGGGTAGATCACATAACTAATGAGGAGGTATTGAATAGAATTGGGGAGAAGAGGAGTTTGTGGCACAACTTGACTAGAAGAAGGGATGGATTTGTAGGGCATATTCTGAGGCATCAATGGATCAAAAATTTAGTATTGGAGGGCAGCGTGGAGGGTAAAAATCGCAGAGGGAGACAAAGAGATGAATACACTAAACAGATTCAGAAGGATATAGGCTGCAGTAGGTACTGGGAGATGAAGTACCTTGCACAGGATAGAGTAGGATGGAGAGCTGCATCACACCAGTCTCTGCACTGAAGACCACAACAACTACAATGGAGAAGTCTTGAAGTAATAACTTGTTTCATTTGATTGACATTTGAAAATGTTAGGCAAGCTGTAACTTGCCTCAATTAGGGTCAACAGATCGCCAATTTGCAGTGATCAGCACGTCCAGTGAATCGATGGACTGTGGAGGCACAACACGATGGTGGCCGATTTGCAGTTGCTCATGTCAAACGGAGCGAGGTCGGGAATTGCAGCCACATCTCACTGTCTGCTACCATAACCACCGAACCAGCCGTGGTAACGATAATGTGCAATGCGAAGCATTGAATTAACAGTGGAGGGAAGAGACGTCGGATTCAAGTTAGGTAATGTGGGGATAAATTAACCGTGATACGTGTAGGGTAGAGAAATCAGACAAGTTGTGATGCTTTTTACAGTCCTCTTCTTGTCCTGTTTTAGTCAGGTGGTCTTCATATGATCAGGTAAATTTTTGAGAAAATTGTGTCGTGGTTTTTAAAAGAAAAGTAACTGGACTACTTTCCTACATTAATTTGACTACAGTCTTCGCTCCAGTAATTATGAATAAGATGGGATTATGCTTTTATCCTACTATTAATAAATGCATATCTTGTCTTGCACCAAAATTTTCTAGATAGATTTTCTTTTAAGGGTGCCATTTTATCAATAAATTCATGTTCCCTGTTCGTAGCTTTTTTTATTTAATCATTTAATTTAATGATTTGTTGTGTCACTTAGTTTATTGTAGCGATGTACCTACATAACATAACGTGCGGCTATACTTAATTTTCAAACAGTTAATCGATAGTGTTCCCTTATGAGCAGTAGTTTTGTCACTGTTATGTTTACGAGTGTCCCTGCATCACGAGATGCACTGCGTCAGGGATTATTATGAATAAATTTGTCACATCAACAAATCTTTTACTTCCGTCATTGCTTCTTCGGTGTATACATTGAACAATAAGGATGAAAGGCTCTGTCTTTTAAACTTTTTAATCCGAACATTTCTTTCCTGGTCTCCCATTCTTTTTGTTTCCTTCTTATCTTGTGACATCGCCTGCTTTTCTCTATGCTTAGTCCTGTTTATCCGGAATTTCAAGTAATTGCATGATTTTACATTCTACATATACCAATTTTTCTTAAATTTCATTTTCATTATCAAACACAACGTCAGAACTTTCTCTCTTCGGTCGTTACCTTTCGAAAGCCAAACTGGTGATCATGTAGTGGATCTTCAGTTTTCTTGTCCTTGCTTTTGTATGCCATTCGTGTCAGCAAATTAAAGCTGATTAAGTGATATTTCTCGCTCTTATTGCTCTTGCTATGTTAGGAATTTCCAGGAAGGCTGAAGGTATGTCTAAAGGATGACAGATTCTACACGTCATGTTGAATAGTGGCTGATCACTAAATAATAGCTGCGGAGCACCAAGCTGGGGCCTAACGTAATTGTACAGGTCGGGTAGTGGACGTCACAACACCCGTTTGGGCAGACAACACTGAGATCGCCCCGGGGCAGCTGCTCGAGCGCGTGTGGCCCTAATTGATCGCTAAATAATTGCTGCGGAACGGGACCGAAGCTCGTTGTGGGGGGACGGCGGAAGGCATCACGACAGACTGGCCGATATGAATCGCCCCCGTAATGGCAGCCCATAACGGCGCTTTCAGCGCCCGCACGAATCATGACGTTACGCCAGGCGGTCTTTCAACGCACAAAGCTCGACCATCGCTTTTTCTGCGTTGCTCCGAAAGTTCACTCTCCGCCTAAGGTAAGCGAAAGAAACGTACTACTATGTCTCTTATAGAATACGACGTCCCTGGGTCATTTCAAGAACAGGAGCAGTACTAAGGATTATTGTTTTCTTTGTCACAGTCATCCTACCGAATAACAGAGCGATTTGGCGCAGTTGTTAACACACAGGATTCGCATTCGGAAGGACAATCGTTCAAATCTGAGTCCGGCAACCGTGATTTAAATTATCCGTAGTTTCCCTAAATCGCTCTGGGAAAATGCCTGGATGGTCCATTTGGAAAGAACACGGCCAGTTTCCTTCCACATCCTTTCGTAATACGTGTTAGTGCTCAGTCTCGAAAGCCCTCACTGTCGTTGGAACGTTAAAAATTAACCTCCCTCTTCCTGCCGAAGACTGGTTTGTTGGGCAACTTGCAGAGGGTGACTTGTTCGACAACTATTGGTATTTCAGTAGGTGAAAACCTCTTATTTTCGAGACATAAATGAAGTAAATCTCTCTCTCTCTCTCTCTCTCTCTCTCACTCACACACACACACACAATCTAGCGTCACCAAAGAACCAAAACTGACCTTTATGAGAAGTTATTGACATTGAATATTGAATTACCAGCTGGCGAGTAAGTAGCTTTCACTGTTTCGCTATCTTGTTAGAGCAGGGCAACAAAGGAACATGTAACACCGAAAATGCAGGATGCGTATCACCTGCTGACGATCTATAATTTTTTTGCTGAAGTATATGTAAATATTTGTAATTTAAATGCTTTCTTTTAATATCTAAGGACATTGCTTCGCTATATGTGTTAACTTAGGTAGAATTCTCATTGTATTTATCTGTGTCTTACTGTGAAACTTTGCAACGACTAGCAAAGTAAAGTTCTCTGTACTGACTTGGCAGAAAACCCTAAGAAATTTTGGTCTTATGTCAAACGGGTAGGTGGATCAAAACAAAATGTCCAGACACTCTGTGACCAAAATGGTACTGAAACATAGGAGGACAGACTAAAGGCCGAAATACTAAATGTCTTTTTCCAAAGCTGTTTCACAGAGGAAGACTGCACTGTAGTTCCTTCTCTAGATTGTCGCACAGATGACAAAATGGTAGATATCGAAATAGACGACAGAGGGATAGAGAAACAACTAAAATCACTCTAAAGAGGAAATGCCGCAGGACCTGATGGGATACTAGTTCGATTTTACACAGAGTGCGCGAAGGAACTTGCCCCCCTTCTTGCAGCGGTGTACCGTAGGTCTCTAGAGGAGCGTAGTGTTCCGAAGGATTGGAAAAGGGTACAGGTCATCCCCGTTTTCAACAAGGGACGTCGAACCCATGTGCAGAACTATAGACTTATATCTCAAACGTCGATCAGTTGTAGAATTTTGGAACACGTATTATGTTCGAGTATAATGTCTTCTCTGCAGACTAGAAATCTACTCTATAGGAATCAGCATGGGTTTCGAAAAAGACGGTCGTATGAAACCCAGCTCGCGCTATTCGTCCATGGGACTCAGAGGGCCTTAGACACGGGTTCACAGGTAGATGCCGTGTTTCTTGACATACGCAAGGCGTTCGATACAGTTCCCCACAGTCGTTTGATGAACAAAGTAAGAGCCTATGGACTACCAGACCAATTGTGTGATTGGATTGAAGAGTTCCTAGATAACAGAACGCAGCATGTCATTCTCAATGGAGTGAAGTCTTCCGAAGTAAGAGTGATTTCAGGTGTGCCTCAGGGGAGTGTAATAGGACCGTTGCTATTCACGATATACATAAATGATCTTGTGGATGACAACGGAAGTTCACTGAGGCTTTTTGCGGATGATGCTATGGTATAACAATGGAAAATTGTACTGAAATGCAGGAGGATCTGCAGCGAATTGACGCATGGTGCAGGGAATGGCAATTGAATCTCAATGTAGACAAGTCTAATGTGCTGCGAATACAAAGAAAGATAGATCTCGTATTATTTAGCCACAAGATAGCAGGTCAGCAACTTGAAGCACTTCATTCCATAAATTATCTGGGAGTACGCATTAGGAGTGATTTAAAATGGAATGATCATATAAAGTTGATCGTTGGTAAAGCAGATGCCATACTGAGATTCATTGGAAGAATCTTAAGGAAATGCAATCCGAAAACAAAGGAAGTAGGTTACAGTACGCTTGTTCGCCCACTCCTTGAATAATGTTCACCGGTGTGGGATCCGTACCATATAGGGTTGATAGAAGAGATAGAGAAGATACAACAGAGAGCAGCGCGCTTCGTTACAGGATCATTTAGTAATCGCGAAAGTGTTACGGAGATGATAGATAAACTCCAGTGGAGGACTCTGCAGGAGAGACGCTCAGTAGCTCGGTATGGGCTTTTGTTGAAGTTTAGAGAACATATCTTTACCGAAGAGTCAAGCAGTGTATTGCTCCCTCCTACGTATATCTGGCGAAGAGACCATGAGGATAAAATCAGAGAGATTAGAGCCCACACAGAAGCATACCGACAATCCTTCTTTCAACGAACAATACGAGACTGGAATAGAAGGGGAACCGATAGAGGTGCTCTAGGTACCCTCCGCCACACACCGTCAGGTGGCTTGTGGAGTATGGATGTAGATGTAGATGTAGATAATAACAGCGCTAGTGCATTGCAAAAACTTTGGATAGAGAGTTTGTTGCGCAGAGCACCCGGAGAGGAAGGGAGACGGGTTCCAGCGCTTGTAGTGTGCGTAAGTGTGGTGTTAACGCTCTCGCAGTAGAGAGTACGATTTTCAGAGGCAGCGTGTACACGCGCAGGGAAGATGTCTAGTAGCAGGAGTATGGACAGTGGACAGGCGAAAGAGGTTGTATTTATTACGATTGCCCTTTCCTGCAATTAGCCATGCTCAACAACCGCAGCAGTTCCAGCAACACCGTTTCGTCATCTGGTCCGAGTTTCGTTGTATGCACAGCACTGAAGTGAGACTGTTCATTGGTAGAAAGTAGTAAGAGCTAACCCAGCAGTCCAACTGAATTTGATTTTATTGATAAAACTTATTTAACTAATAGCCAGTTAAACTCATGGTGATTGTGTCCTCATGGCCCCCAGACTTGTTCATTTTTTCCCTTATATGCTAAAAAAGTGTCATAAGCAACAAACTGAATATTTACAGCCAGTTTATTAATGAATAATTTCACTTTTAATAATTTTAGCCTCAGTCTACTGTCAATTAACTGTTTTACAACAGAGGCTTCAGTATAAGAATGAAGTTATGCAATTTCATTTTTGAAGTTTGAGCATCTATCACAGGAAAATATCTAAATTAAATGCACAAATTAAGAATGCAGAAGTTTTATTTATTTTAATATAGCTTCGAGCACATGGCTGTTTGGTTTGGTACATATTCTAGTATTTAATTCTGTTCAAGTCAGTAAAAGTGGCTCAATTGTCCTGACAATAATATGAAATCCAATTTTCAAAATAAGTTCAAAAATGGTTCAAATGGCTCTGAGCACTATGGGACTTAACTTCCGAGGTCATCAGTCCCCTAGAATTTAGAACTACTTAAACCTAACTGACCTAAGGACATCACACACATCCATGCCCGAGGCAGCGTTCGAACCTGCGACCGTAGCGGTCGCCCGGTTCCAGACTGGAGCATCTGGAACCACTCGGTCACTCCGGCCGGCTGCAAAATAAGTAATGGCAAAGTAAAAGGTGCTTCCTTTTTTTTCGTTTGATGACGTTAGATTGAGGATACTGAAAGTCACTGTTCATGTAACGAAGTTCAATACTATACAGTTTAATTGCATATTTTCAAATCATTATTCGATTGCCTTTTTCAAAATTTAACGCCAAACATATTTTAAGAGTGACTTCACAGTTTTCTTTATCATTGCGTACTCGCTTAAAAGTAGGGTAAAAAAACGTGACACTCTTCAGTTGCAACGTCAGTGTTTAATAATACATGCTTTTCTTTCCCATAATCTTGTACAGGATTTTCGATGTAAACTGCCCTATTGGGCTGCACTCCATCGTCAGGCCATGAGTGGCCTACCGGGACCACCCGACCGCCGTGTCATCCTCAGTGGAGGACGCAGAGAGGAGGGTCGTGGGGTCAGCACACATCCCTCCCGGTCGTTATGATGGTATTCTTGACCGAAGTTGCTACTATTCGTTTGAGTAGCTTGTCAATTGGCATCACGAGGCTGAGTGCACCCCGGAAAATGGCAACAGCGCATGGCGGCCTGGATGGTCACACCATCCAGGTGACGACCACGCCCGACAGCTCTTAACTTCGGTGATCTCACGGGAACCGGTGTATCCACTGCGGCAAGGCCGAGGGGCTGGCGACCGTTAATTATATCCTTTTCGTTCATTAGTGTAACTTTTGGATTCATGATCAGTGCTGTCCCTTTTCCGTCTGGTGTTGTTCGTGAGTGAATCCACAAAATAACTTTCATTTTTCCAAATCATAGCCCTGTTCGGTTTAAATACTTCAATTTTACTAGACTTTTCCACCAGAAGGGTCGGTTGTGCAATTTTCTCCCACTTTTCGCTATTATTTCTTCGTCAAAGCCAGCCTCATCTAATTAGTAAAAATCCGTTAGGCATACACGCGATCCACGGTCATATTTTATATCGCAAGCAGGATAGGCCGATTAGTAAGTAGGAGGTTACAAACAGAGTTGATAATGTTCACTACATATAACTTTTGTCCATCTTTGTTTATGTGATAGCGCTACTTGTTAACGATGTGCGTGTTGTCTGTTTCTATGTGCCGTATTATTCCTGTTGGTCGGGGTAGCGCCGTCTAACGAGGCTTTAAGTTTCCTCGCATAATGCTCTCTCGGTGCATATACGTCCTTAAAATAAATTGTTCTAATGTCGAAATACTGGTGGCTGTCGAATGCCTCAACGGTCTACATTCCAGTAAGTCGTACTAACATTTTATATACTGGAAGAATCTAACGTTTCACATGTTTAGTACATTTCTAAGCGCCCGTCTGTGTGGTAGCTAATGATATCAACCATACGCCTTAGTTGGAAGAAGCAATTTCTGAGAACCTACGTCGCAAGCAGAGCACTGTATGGTAGTGATTGTGGACAGTGTGAAAACTGGAACAGAAGAGAATAGAAGCGCTTGACATGTTCAACAGAAAATTCTGAGAGTTAGTGGGAGTGATAAGCCGAGGAGTGTCGAGTCTTACAGAATCGGTGCAGAAAGGAACATGTGTCCTAGAAATGTTGTGACAAACTTCGAGGTGTTGTAGAAGATGTCTTAAGGATCAAATCGAGGTATGACTTCCATGTTCGGAAACGTCATCCACCGAGGCAATAGTACATCGCATTCGGAGGACGAGGCCTGTCTATGCAGCGTCATCTCCACTCGCGATCGTGGCAATCACTCGGGATCACAAAATAACAGACAATATTATGACACGTTATGCCTACTGGACGTCGCTACGAAGTCGTGTTTGCTGCCGAATAGGTGGCCTAGTGTTATGCAACGGCGCCTATAACTTCGATACGCTGAATGACATTTTCGGGCAAGGATTCCTATCCTCGATTTGTTCCTTAAGAGAGCCACAATAACCCCTCGATGTTTGTTGAAACATATCTGGGACACTATGTACAAAACACTGACAAGAAGGAAGGAACAGGATGATACTACATTTGTTAACAAATCGGGGAATGACTGCCTTGGTACCAGAGAGAGGTCTGCAAAGTAAAAAGTATCGGGGATTACGGAGATTGGAATAAATCCAACAAATAATAGAGAATGTGGGGTGCAAGTGCTACTCTGAGATGAAGGGGTTGGCAGACAAGAGGAGTTTATGGCAGGCCACATGAAAATAGTCTGATAACTGATGACAAAAGAAGGTCTGTCTCGTGCAAGCTTCTTTCATCTCTGCATAACCACTGCAACATATATCCATTAGAATCTATTTATTGTACTATGTCTTTTAGCTTATTCCTTCTTTTATTCAAGGAGTTGCGTGAAACTGCTTCCTTGTACTAAATTCACGTCAAGTCAATCCATTTAACCTTCAGCGTACTTTAGCAAAGTAAAAATTTGGAAAGTCTGTCTTTGCATTTTCTCTATATTGTTAATCATTACCATTTTACCTCTGTCTAGTGATTCAGCCGATTCTGTTCAGCACCAATATTTGCGGAACAGTATCAGGTCAGTCTCTTCTGGTATTTACATTAATTATAGGAATATCGGTATACTCTCGCTTTTCCGGAGTGTTGTCTACCGGCTCCTTCTACGTTCTGCGTAAAGAGATATATGTTCAACAATTTTTTCTTCTAAGTGCCCCAGTTTGTTTATCAACCGTAATTTATGTAGTGCGCAGACAACTGATCACGCTTCTAAGTTGTACTTCATATTATTCATTTTCCTCGTGGGAATATTTGTCACTTTAATTTATTTGTCACTTGGATATTACAACATTCTTTGACCACAAAATGAAATGGTCTGAGCCACATTCTGCATCCTTGTAGACTCCAGCAGTCTTTGTTCTTGTGCTGGAATTTTTATTTTGAATAATATGGTCTATTTTGTCTTAGTATTTCAGGAAGGACTCTCCCACGTATACTTGTGGATCTGCTTCTGTGGAAAGAAATCATTTGAAATCTGCAAGCACAATGCCTCACACATGCTCAAAGAATATGGTACTAGATTATTAAGGGACCGCTCTATCAAATGGGCACGTGTAATTCCGCTTTAAAACTCATTTTGTTTGTAACGGGAAGCAAATCGACGCCACCCGTCGACACTGGACATCTCATGAAAGACGTGATAAGCAGTATCCCTTTCGGCTGTCTCCAGCTACATATTGCACAAACGGAACTACAGATGTCTCCAGAAACACCAGAGAAAATGCTCCTGACAAGTCTATGGAAAGACATACGGTACACGAGGGGAAGAGCTTGACTGAATGACACTATATATGAGTAGTCGCTTCACACATTAACAGTCGCATCAAGCTTCCTTCTACTTAAATATATATTAAATATTAAAATAAACTTTCTAATAAAAGGCATCCGGACACCTATAAGCGAACATTAATGTACTGACTTGCACAATGGACGTTTTAACTCGTCCAGAGGTGTTCAACTGTGTCCAGGTGGCGTATCTAGGCATGTCAGTCCATTTCAGGAATGTCTCACAGATGGTGCTTCATGACAGGGTGCATTTTCATGCTGATACAATTAGTGCGCTACTGCCTTCTGTATAGAATGGTGCGAAATATCGTCATACGTTTCTGCTTTTACCGTTTTCTTAAGCACGACACACTAACCACGAGCAACACCCCCATACTGTAAAACCTCCTCCTCCGTACTTCATTGTCGCTTGTACCTCTGCCGGCAGATAATGTTCTCTAGGCATTCGCCAAACCCAAATCCTTCCATCGCATTGCCACAGGGGATAGCTTGATTCGTTGGTCAAAATCATTCGGTGACTGTCGTCCACTGTCGAACGGTGTTGCCCTTTACAGCACCTCAAGCGTCGCTTAACGTGTACTACATGAAACGTGAGAGGAGACAAGTAGGGTTTGGTTTTCGTGCACATATTGACGAGTATGTGCGCTTCCGACTACGTCACATTCGCTATTCAACATGCGTGATTTATTGAATGACTAAGGGCGCAACGGATATTGTCCAATGAATAAATCAACCCAGGCTTTGTCACAGCGGATACTGCAAGTTTAAACGAGCACGTGTGCTGTCTCCTGATTTATTTTTCCCTGTGAATATATCTGTAAAAAGAAATATTTTTGTCTGTAATCTGTGAAAAACATTGACATATTTTCATGTGAAGTGCACTGAGTAAAAATGATAAGGATAATAAGCACGATGTATTATCTGTGTAGACAATGACTCAAGAAGACAATACATACTCTGCTAATTTTCATTTGTCTAAAGAAAAAGACGTTGTACTTTTTTTGGAGTTGTACGTCTGTAATAAGTGTCATACTTTATCTAAATCGTTTCCAGAATAGAAAATGATATTTCTTTCTATTGAAACAGTTTTGTCCTTTCCTGTAGCTATCAGATTTATTAGTAACGATCTTACCCTACTGTTGTCGGCCATTACGGTCGGTACAACTAGTTTTGGTAATTACGGCTCTTCTAGGCCAGTTATCCTTGAGATAATTAATTTATACACTCCTGGAAATGGAAAAAAGAACACATTGACACGGGTGTGTCAGATCCACCATACTTGCTCCGGAGGATGTTGTCGAACTGGTAGATCGTAAAGAGATTCTTTGTCATTTTATTCCTGCACGCGTTACCGTTGCATTCCTCCGTGATCCAGCATCAAGAAGGCTTATGAAAAAGCATAAACACCCTTTGCTCCTAGGATCATGTTCACATATCGTCTACTGGCTTTGAACGATCCGTAGTGGTTCCAGCCTGACGAGACGAACAAAATTTATGGTTCCACTACACTCAAAAGGTTTGCGATCACGTTTAATGGAGATGCAGCCCCACAGTGTCCTTAGAGAGGGGTTGAAAGGAAGTAGAGTGTAAACAGTGTCAAAGATTGTCAAACCGTCTTCGTGTTGCTCATCTCACTGCCGTCGTATTCGACCACGAAAAGTATACCAGTCACCGCCCAGAAAAAAAAATCATTGTTCCACTGACGCCTTTTTTCCACTCCCTGCGGAATTTTAGTGGCGATTCTGAGCGACAGCGTGTCTACCACGTTTTCCTCGGCCACCCGTAAGAAAACTACCTGATGTCAACGCTGGGTATCTATATTCTAACCTCCATCGCAGAAGCATCAAAGGAAGAGGTGAAATGTGGATAAGAGGGGCTGTGGAGATATTCTCATCGTGTGACACGTCCACTGTGGCTTTGGGGAGTACAGTGGTGGAACTCGGTACCAGTGTGAGATCATTAACCCCGCTTGAATATCACATGAACTTCGGAGCTATGGCCTTTCTCTACATGTTCCAATTTTCACGCTTATGCGTTGCAATGGGGGAGGGGGGTGTACTTATAAGGTTTCGAAGAAGTAATGCTTTAATTCTGTTGTGCAATGTAGCTTCCATAGGGAATAAGTTAATAAAAAGGACAAATCAGGAAGTCAGTCCTCAGATATAACTCAGCTTTCATGAAGTTTCACACAACATAAATACTAGCTTCCTTCACCAGTTTGCAGGCTTTCAAAATAATAAATGTAATGACATGGTGTGTGCCCTCAACTACGTGCCTTCCGACTCAAAGTTGCAATATTAAAAGTTTCGGCTGGTTTCATTGTATATGGGCTGGGATACGTAGTTGCCGCATTACAGACCAAATAGTGCTGAGTCCACAGTATACGATAAGAGAACACACATGAATCGAATGGTCGAAGGTTTCTATCACTCGGGAATTACGAATTATGAATGTAGCATATAAATTTATAAATGAAAGTTTGCAATTAAATAAAAGCTGCAAGTACTATCTTAACGGCTTATATGATTAGTACGATAGAACAAGAACTTTTGAGAATTCGGTATATTTCTGCTAAACTCTTATTGGTGTCGATGGTTCAGCAATTAAATAAAAGTTAAAAAACAGGGAAGCAATAGATTCCTACTTCACATAATTAGTTATTAACAACAATATAGCTCGCGAGATATTCACTCCCAAACGCGTACTGCGTCTTCACTGTAGAAACCACGGAACTCTCACAAGTTCACAAGTCGGCACTCCGAAGTATTTCTATCTCTCGCGACCACGCGCAAACCGCTCCACGCTCTCCAAGTCTCTTTGCCGCGACTGTGCGTCCGTCGCGCCGTGACGTCCAGCACCTCCCGTGTCCAGTGCCGTACTCTCCCGAACTCCTCTGCGAACTCGCTTCCATCCAGTCTCCCCATTCACGAGCGCTGTGACTGGCTAAAGCGCTCCCGCCATATCTTCAAGCGAACGCACATTCACAAACATAATGAAACACTTTCTGTATACTGGATTTACATTTCAATAACATGAAATTAAACGAATATCCCTACGGCTGGACGATAAACACGCTCTAATACACATTATTAGATACATAAACAAATTAAATAAACATATATCAGAGGAATAGAACAAAAGGTAGGCCAGTAGCCTAATGTCTCTGTGCTTCCTAAAACACAGTAAATATTTAACCAATTTTTACATGAATAGTATATATCGGATATAAACAAAGACATAGATGAATAAATATATTTATAAGCATGCTGCCACCGTTTTTTCGCGTAACTGTGGACTACTTATGGCATGACGCGATCGATAGTAATCGCCCCTTTGACTTCCAATAACTCATGTACTATTCATGTTACATGCCTGTAATTCACACCAATTTAGTTTTACACTAATAGCTTTCTAAAGAGGCGTAGATCGGCGAAATCGGATGAACGGTTTCGATTTTGGAAATTCGTTGCTGCGTGTTACTCGTATAATTTACCGTCAGATACTAAACTTTAAACTAATAAAGATATCGAAATCTGATTACACTATTAGAATCGCCGTGCAAATAATGATGATATACATTTCTCTTCTTGAGGTATCATGATTCCTCTGGCTACTATTAATTTCTATACGAACTGTGAAATGTCTGCCATGATGGTTTCACAAAGTCCGCCATATTTGGCACTCTCTGGCATAGACATCTCCTTCATCGGCACAAAGCACTGTCCTCATCACAGCGGAATTCCCAGCCATGCGGCTGGACCTTGCGCTTAGGCTCCCTTCTTGTCTGGCCAACGTTCGGGACCACGTGTGTGCTGCAGGGTCCCGGCTTCGACGAGCGTCCTGTGAGGCCGGCCCAACGCCGAACATATATTTCCAGGACGCCACGACTCACCCGTCACCTCACAAGCTACTCATTGCCTCCCAAACAACTTATAACCAACTGAGGTATTACCTATGCAGATTAACAGTAACAGCTCTCTGTATCGTTGAACATACACTCCTGGTTATTCTCAAAGAATAATATTAGCAGATTAACATAACTCCCACCTCGAGAAAACCAATGCCTGTGCAACGTGTAAACAGGTGGAGAAACCTCAACACGTCGCGGTATTTCCGTGCGGTATGTCACCGAAAATTCTGTACATTCAATGCACACCACTTATACCATTCAATTTATTTCAAATCAGCTAAAGAATATCACAGAATCGCTCAATAAGATACACCATTAGAGGTCCTCTTGTAACACGGGAGCTCCTGTCTGGAAAGAGACAGGCACTTGAACTACATTTTCACTCACTAGATTTAGTGAAAATCAGAAATATCATTGACAGCAAACTTGGAGAAGCTGTCACAGCGTTGATAGACTGTCTTCATCAGAAGATAGTTTAGGTTTTATATTTGTGAACGAACTTAGTGAAATTGTTTATTGCCATGTGTGAAATCTCACCCACTCAATTGTTTTCATTACTACAAATGCACGACGTTGACAAAAGTCATGCGACACCTCCTAATACCGTGTCGGTCCTCCTTTTGCACAGAATAGTTCACCAGCTCGACGTGGCGTGCACTCGGAAGTCGTTAGAAGTCCCTTGTAAAAATTCTAAGCCATGCTAAGGCCATTCCTAATTGCTAAAGAATTGTCGGTGCAGGATTTTGTTCAAGAACTGACCTCTCGACTATGTCCCATAAATATTCGATGGGACTCGCATAAGGCGACCTAGGTGTTAAAATCATCCCCCCGTCCATATAAATACCATAGTTGTTTGGTAACGTGATCGTCATGAAAAATGGTCTTCAAGTAGACGAACAAACCAACTGCAGTCAATGATCGGTTCAATTGGTCCGGAGGACCAGTCCATTCCATGTAAACATAGCCCAAGCCACTACTGAGCCACCACCAGCTCGTACAGTACCTTGTTGACATCCTGGGTCCATGGCTTTCTGGGGTTTGATCCACACTTGAACCTTACCATCACCCCTTTTTCTTTTCTTGTGACTGGCTTTATGCGGACCAACATGAATTCCTCTCATGTGCTAACCTCTTCATCTCAGAGCAGCACTTTTAACCTACGTCCTCAGTTATTTACTGGATGTATTCCAATTTCTGTCTTCCTCTACAGTTTTTGTCCTCTACAGCTCCCTCTAGTACAATGGAAGTCATTCCCTCATATCTTAAAAATGTATCATCCTGTCCCTTCTCCTTGTCAGTGTTTTCTGTTTTCTACATATTCCTTTCCTCTCCAATTCTGCGTAGAACCTCCTTATTCTTTACATCATCAGTCCATCGAATTTTCAGCATTCGTCTGTTGCACCACATCTCAAACGCTTCGATTCTCTTCTGTTCGGGTTTTCCCACAGTCCATGTTTCCCTACTACACAATGCTGTGCTCCAAACGTACATTCTCAGAAATTTCTTCCTCAAATTAAGGTCTGTGTTTGGTACTAGTAGACGTCTATTGGCCAGGAATACCCTTTTTGCAATTGCTAGTCGGCTCTTGATGTCCTCCTTGTACCGTCCATCGTAGGTTATTTTGGTGCTTAGGTAGCAGAATCCCTTAAATGCATCTACTTCGTGACCATCAATCCATATGTTAAGTTTCTATCTGTTCTCATTTCTGATACTTCTTATTACTTTCATCTTTCTTCGATTTACTCGCAATCCATGTTCTGTACTCATTCTACTGCTCATTCCATTCAGCATATCAACTAATTCACCTTCACTTTCACTCGGAATAGCAATGTTTTAATCATTACTTCTTCGATGTACAGACTGAGCAATAGGTGCAAAAGACTACATCTCTGTCTCACACTCTTTTTAATGCAAGTACTTTGTCCTTGGTCGTCCACTCCTTTTACTCCCTCATATCCCTTTTAAATGTTGTATATTATCCGTCTCTCCCTGTAGCTTACTCATATTTTTCTCAGAGTTTGGAACGCCTTTCTCCATTTTACATTATCGAATGCTTCTTCCAGGTCGACAGATCCTATGAACGATTCTTGATTATTCTTTAGTCTTGCCTCTATTATCAACCGCGACGACGGAATTACCTTTCTGGTTCCTTGCCTTTCCTAAAACCAAATTCATTGTCATCTAACACATCCTCTATTACCTTTTCCATTCTTCTGTTTGGTATTCTACTCAGTAACTGGGATGCACGAGCTGTGAAGCTGATAGTGGGATAGTTCTGGTACCTGTTACTTCTTGCAATCTTAAGAATTGGGTGGATGATATTTTTCTGAAAGCGAGATAGTTTATCGCCAGACTCATACAGTCTACCCACCAATGCGAATAGTCGATTTATTGCCACTTCCCCCCATTGATTATAGAAATTCTGATGGAATGTTATACATCCCTTCTCCCTTGTGTGATCTTAAATCCTCCAAAGCTCTTTTAAATTCTGATTCTAATGTTATATCCCCTATCCCTTATAAATCGACTCGTGTTTCTTCATCTATCACACCACACAAATTCTGTCCCTCATAGAGGCCTTCTCTCCACCTGTCCGCTCTCTCCTCTGCATTTAACAGTAGAATTCCCGTTACACTCTTAACGCTACCACCCAAGCTTTTAGTTTTACCGAATGTTATTTTGTCTTTCCTGTATGCTAAGTGAGTCCTTCCGACAATCATTCATTTGTCGATTTCTTCACATTATTCATGCAGCCAGTTCACCTTAACTTCCTTGCGTTTCCTATTGATTTCATTCCCCAGTGACTTGTGTTTCTGTATTCCTGAAATTCCTCGAACATTTTTGTACTCCCTTCTTTCATCGATCAACTGAAGCATTTCCTCTGTTACCCATGGTTTCTTCCCAGTTATCTTCAACACTACTGGCTACTGAGCTATTCGTTATAGCCTTAGGAAACTTCAATAGTATCTCGTTATTCCTTAGTACCTCTATATCCCACTTCTTTGCACACTGATTCTCTCTGACTAATGCCTTAAACATCAGCCTTCTCTTCATGACTACAACATTTTGATCTGTCTATATCTGCTCCTGGGTACGCCTTACAATCTAGTATCTGATTTCAGAATCTCTGTCTGACCATGACGTAAATTAATTGAAATGTACCAGTATCACCCGGCCTTTCCCAAGTGTACCTCCCCCACTTGTGATTCTTGATTAGAGTGTTCGCTATTACCAGTTGAAATTTATTACTGAGTTCAATTGATCTTTCTCCTCTCTTATTCCTTCTCCCAAGCCCATACTCTCCTCTTACGGTTTCTTCTACTCCTTCGCTACAGCTGCATTCCAGTCCCCCATGTGTAATTGATTTTCATCTCCTTTTACGTACTGTATTACCCTTTCAAAATCCACATATACTTTCTCTATTTCTTCATCTTCAGCTTCCGACGTCGGCATGCATACCTGAACTATCTTTGTCGCTGTTAGTTTGCTGTCGATTCTGATAGTAAAAACCCTATCACTGAACGGTTCACAGTAACATAATCTCTGCTCTGCCTTCGTATTCGCCGAGGGGGTGGCCGCGACGTCTAGGGCACCTTGTCACGGTACGCGCTTCTCCCCCCGTCGGATGTTCGAGTCCTCTGTCGGACATGAACGTGTATGTTGTTCTTAACGTCATTTAGTTTAAGTTAGATTAAGTAGCGTGTAAGCTTAGGGACTGATGACCTCAGCACTTTGTTCCCATAAGACCTTACCACAAATTTCCGTTCCTTCATATTCATAACGACTTATACTCCTCTTATTCTATTTTCTGCTGCTGTTGATACTATCCTATATCCATACGACCAGAAATTCTTGTCTTCTTTCCATTTCACTTCAGTAACACCTATTATGTCTAGACTGAGCCTTTGCATTTCCCTTTTCAGATTCTCTATCTTCCCTATCAGTTTCAAGCTTCTGACATTCCACAACTAGACTCTTAGAATGTTATCTTTAACCGTAGGTCTTACCAACTGAAATCAGGTCTCATCTGGCCTGACCATGGTGTTTTTCAGTCAACTAGGGGCCAATCGATATGATCACGAGCCCAGGAGGAACGGTGCAGGTGACGTCGAGCTGTTAGCTAAAGCACTCGCACGGACGTCTGTTGTCGAAGCTGATTAACTCCAAATTTTGGTGCACTTTGCTAATCGATACGTTCGCCGTACGTCCCACATTGATTACTTTGGATATGTCATGCGATGTTGCTTGTCTGTTGGCACCGACGACTCTACGCAAACGCCACTTCTCTCGGTCGTTATGTGAAGACCGTCAGCCATTGCGTTGTCGGTGGTGAAAGGTAGTTCCTGAAATTTGGTATTCTCTGCATCTTCTTGATACTGTGGATCTCGAAATATTGAAATCCCAAACGATTTCCGAAATGGAATGTCCCGTGCGTCTACCTCCAATCACCACTCCGCGCTCGGCGTCTGTCAATTTCTGGCATGCAGCCGTAATCATTTCGGTAACCGTTTCGCATGAATCATATGAGTACCTATGACAGCTCCGCTAATGCATTGCCCTTTCATAGCTTATGATCTCGATACAGGCGCCATTTTTATGGCTGGATATCAGTATACCATGACATTTGCACCTCAGTGAATTAGCAGTTGAGCACTGTTAATTATATTGCTAGTAACTACAGTAGTAACAGCAGAAGAATTTAATAATCCTCGGTATTTTTCAGACGCCCTTCCCAGTTAGATTAATGTCTGATCAATGTATCCATCTACGTGTAGAAGAGATAATTGTGAAGATTTAAGTCATTTCTTGAAGAACTTGCACCTCATAACTGGTTATTGACAATGACTTCTAGAGTGTGACATTGGACAGTCTCACACCCTCTGTAGCCCCCTCGCTACGAAATATTGGCTGTGATGACAATGAACGTTAGCGTAGCCCATAGTCTAGGTTAGGTTGTAAAGTTGTCTTTTTTTAATTCTGTGTCCTAGTGAAAACGGTGGACGGTAGTGATCTTCTAGTTAATCCTTGACACCAGGAATAATTCAGGTGCAATACTTGATATTACACAGTCAACTCTAGCCGACTTCTAGTGCTGAAAAAAAATCCGTCTTGTACGTACACTACTGTTAAAAATTTGTTGAAAGTTAAATAGTTGGCACCTGATCACATTTTTGGTAGTTTATGTACGACAATGCGTATAATACGCACGAGAGTACTCACCGGAGACTTGTCTATATTTTCTGAAATTATATTGTAGGTTTAGTTTTTGTAATGAAATGTACGTTCAGTAAGTTTAAATGTGGCACAAGTATAAACATTAGGCTGCGATGTATGACCGCCTATTCGCATAAGCTTCATTTGGCATTTACATTCGTTGGCTTCATCATTTCTAAACCGAATTATCACTTTTCAACCAAGCACTGATATCGAGTTTCAGTGGCAAGGAAGGGGGAAATAATTTCTTGGTTCATACCAAAGCAAGTTGAACACCATAATGTGAGATGGCATTGAATGTAAATATCACCTTCGTCTTCTAGTTGCAACTGAAATCACAGCCAGGTCCTGTAAAGTTCTTATTGTGATATCTGCGACTTCTCTGTTACTGTGATTTGTAATAGATACACGATTTCTTGCCCACACCAGTGAATTCGCGCCGTGACTGTGACTGGGTAAATAGACGGACATGCTCTGAGGGCTGTCTGTTTCAGTAGAGGATACGGGTATTTGAACGTGTTAGTCTAGCTGTAGAAATGACTGACACGTTCTATTTCCGGTTCGTTTAATCCCACGGAAAAGATTAGAGGTCCCTCATTTTGGCTATAGGGTGCGAGAGAGTAGTTTCATAGCTACTGCTTTGATGAAAGTTGACCCGTCACCACATTTTCAATGCCTTAAGCATTACAGAGTTATCGGTTGTTAAGCTAGGTCTGTCGTTAGCTCGTGTATCGGGTGGAGAATGTAATGTGAAGTTCAATATTATTTAAATGGTGGATTCTTTGTGTCTAGCAGATCCGTCTTCGTGTGATTAGAACACTACATATTCCTGTTCTCACGGCCACTAAGCAACAGTGCATTGCATTTTGTAATGCGTAAAAACCAGAGCCGAACGAATACCTGTATGTGTCGAGGATGAAAGTATGATAACAATTTTTCAGATTTTTACAAAATGCTAATAGTCACGTGTCTTTGATGTACCGGTATCCACTGCCCATGGCTTTCTTTCTATGTTTGCCTTACTGAAGACAGACAACAGAATTAAAAAAATGGCTCTGACCACTGTGGGACTTAACAGCTGTGGTCATCAGTCCCCTACAACTTAGAACTAATTAAAAGCAACTAACCTAAGGACATCACACACATCCATGCCCGGGGCAGGATTAGAACCTGCGACCGTAGCAGTCGCGCGGTTCCGGACTGAGCGCCTAGAACCGCTAGACCACCGCGGCCGGCACAGAATAAAACGTTGCCCGCTGTTTTCATCGTTTAGGTGCATGCGTGAATAATGTGATGTTGGAAAACCTTGATGTCTTTGATACAAATCTGAACCTAATTCCAAGAAATCTTATGTCCAAACAATTCTGCCACCACAGTGAGTGTAATATCCCCTATTTAATAATTTATTTACGAACATATGCTTCTATTTGTACCATGAATATTGTTTAAATAACACATTTCAAAGAACTGTTAGTGGCGATTATCTGACGTTGGTTAAATAAAATAACACCATTTGTGATAAGAGGATTTTTTCCGGTTATATAAATACTTTTGCTACCATCCATACCACTACTGGTTTCAACAACCTGATTTTTTCACAAGATAATGTGTGGCTTCACAGGAAGACTCACTACCGTCTCCGTAATTTCACCAAAATATTCCGCTACAAAAGATTGGATTTTTTGTCTCATTATCTACTATCTCTCTGCCTATCTACAAATCGAAATTGGCCACAAATAGTGTACTTACAAATACTGATGTACAGACGTGCTCAAAAGTATCCGAACAACCTGGATTGCATTTCGCCTGATTCCAATGCAACCCACATAACGCAGCTGTCTAGCAGATCTTCTAATCGCCCCTCGGTACAGTCGGTTGATTACTGGAAATGGTTCCAACAAGTCACCACTAGAAAACACTGCTCTGTATCGCAATAACTCAAGATGTAAAGTAATACCAAGGCATTACAAATATCAGGGAACATCTTATCACAGATAAGACGGTCCTTAAGGCTTGTAAGCTCACATTTATTGTAATAAATGATATACCTGAAATGTTACCACTCTCACTATTACGGCAGATAGGTAATTCACGTAGTAAGTTCATGCTATTCAAGATTTCCTCTTCAAATTAACATACCGTACTTATCATTTAACACAAAATGAGATTAAAATTTTAAATTTTTCGCGAGCAGCTAGTTGAGAATATGTATGAACTTCAAATGACACTACCAACCGTCTCGTTCTGCATATGGATTTAACCCCAGATCATGCAGACTAAGCAAAGACTTCGTTAATACCGGAAACTAACAGTCATTCCTGGCTAGGCATTCAGAGAGTGATATACATCAATTTTAGACAGCACCAGTTAGCAAATATCAACATAACGTAAAATTTGTAACGGACGCGAATTCCTACCCAGCATCTATTGCCCTTGTTAACAATCTACAAGAGATGTTAAATATTGCTTCTTCACAAGCAACTTACGTGAAATGCCGTGAGGTAAAGAGTTTTGTTGGACAGTGATTCGAACCCAGAACCTAATGTGATTGTCATCGAAGCACAATCAACTGTGAAATATCGGATTTTCTCGGCAGTAGCTAGATGTTTTAATTGAAATGACGAGACGAAATATTAATTTCTTCTTTCCCAGGACTCCAACCTGGCACCTATCGCTGTTATACTTTAGAGAAAACGAACCTTAAAAATGTGTTTGTTACAGCAGCAGCGACATGTGAGCATGATTGAACTAGAAATAATATGACGAAGAGTTCATTGCTGACCGGGAATCGAACCCCACACATACCGTTGTTGACTGCACACAAAGAGAGACCAACCTCGAATTTTTCTCCACCAACAGCTCTGAATAACATCCTTGAACTTACAGTGATCTCGCAAACAGTTCTGTGTCTCACTGGGAGTCAAAAACGTCAGATATCGTTAGTGTTGACAACGAATGAAAATACATTAAAAATCAAAATTATTATCCGCCAGCGGATAGGTGTTCTCATGCTAGAGCTCGATAATACATAATGAAATCTTTAGTGCCGGGTCAGGATTCGAACCCTTTCACGCGCAATATGTGGAGATGTTGAGGAATCTCCAGTTTTGAACAAACAACTGATTGCAGTCGAGCTGTATTGTCACGTAGGGATCCAATTCCGCGTTAAGAGTGGTCTGAGTTGCATTCCCAGTTCAGAACCAATTTTATCGACATACAGAAGGTCGAATAAAGGATCGAATAAATGTCCTGTGACCCCACATAGCGTTTGTTTCGTCGCTAGACATAAATAACTCTTATAAGAAAGGTTACTGTTTATAGAATGCCTACGTGTCGCGACTCCTGACTTTATTGCAGTTCAACCTAACTTCTACTTGGTTCAGAAGGAATATCATGTTTAATATGAATGTCAGACCACAATGCCATCGTACCTTCGTCACCTGGCGCAAACAGAACAGAACAGAACATGACTCTCCTTATCAAAAATTATCAGTAGAAGTTGAAATCGAACCCAAACCATATGTATATGAACGTAGCATCAATCCAAGACACCACCAAATTCTTTTCTCTAGCACTCAATTTTCTATCATAGCAATGTTGCGCCACACTGGATGAGAATATCCTGACACACAGACTCCCTGTAGTGGTTCGCGCCTTATTCAGTACATTCATTTACTTGGTTGACCAAATCGCCATGAACTATCTACCTCGGCTACCCAGTGCATATATTCGACTCTATTTTGTAATTACCGAAATAAAATCACGTACTGACACATACACTGATCTGCCAACAGTGTAAGATGCAGAAATTTAAATAGGAAGTGTTCCCCTCCACTTGAGCGCCTCTACTGCAGTATCTGTTTGTTGAAATCGTCGTGCAGTGCAAAAGAAAAGCTGTAACTGTCTGTCTCTCAGAAATCTAGATGCGGCCATATGCATTATCTCACAGCACCATGCAATGCGGAAGTTCTGGAGGAAATGTTGTTGATTTCTGGAGGTGTTGTAGCTATGTGTCAGCTAGAAACGTAACTGTAAGCGTCGCGCACTGTTGATATGTCTTCGCGAATTCGGGTACATTCACTGCAACATTTTTTAAAACGCAATACTGCTGTCTGCTGAAGTTATCGATCTATTGGGACTTTGAACATAATTCCCTTCACTTCTCAACCCAAAATAGTCGCACGTGGAAAAAGGGATAACTGGTGCGACAGTTTGATCTTTTCAGGTTTAATAGATGGCCAGGCTGCAGATGCACCTCGAAACTTTTGAATTATGTATTGGGAGAGAGCATCGTGCCAAAATATAGCAGAAAAGTATTTTATACATTAGCTGTCGTGTGGCAGTGGCATTTTATTCTTCATAAAACCTTGTTTGGCAGCTTTAACTCAGAACAAGTTTTCTACATGCATGTGATCAATAACTGCATGTGCATTGTCAGACTGTTATGCATAACATCAGAGAATTCACATATATCTTTGATGAATAATTTCTGTCTCATGTCAACTAATGTTTTAACAACATTAAAAGAAACCTTACGAAAATTGTGCACTTTATTATAAGAAATGGAATAAAACTAACCACGATAACCTTACAACGAAAGTCTGTTTCAACAAAACTGAATAACTGTACACAAGCGTGCCTCTATCGGCACGAATTGGTAGTACACTAATCACTTAGATTTCGATTTCGATGGCGTCTGTGTTTGATTGGAATGCTGTGTCATCCTCAAGCGGTATGCAAATGTGGCATTTCATAACTAAAGTTATGTATTCCTAGAAACCCAAAATTTGTTTTTCAGCAGTGGAAAGAGGCGTAACCTTTTGTGCAGCATTGTAAGTTTTTCACCATTGCACTATTAGCCGAAAGTATTTTCTTGCGATTTCCTTATCGATGTGTGATCTGACTGCTTGTAGCTCTTTCACAGAAGGGATAAAAACGTTGCAGTAACCAAGACTGGAATCGCAAACCATAACAGACGCTGTCTCACAGGTTAGCCCATTTCCACAGAGCTAGGGAAGAGGCATGCTTCTAGGATTCCTATCACGAGACCAATAGTGACTAGTACTCGTAAACACCTATCCAAAGGACGAGATTCGATGCGATTTTCACGTGCAACGACTGTCCTGGACAGGAAACCGTTAATTTACAATATTTTGTTACAGCTCAAGCGATAACAACTCATATTATTCAATAGAAATGATAGGAAAAATCAAGTGAACATTGAGGTTTAATTCCGTGGACACCAGGAAGTACCTCGCCGATTACGGAGTTGCCAAACATACCTTCCCTTGTTGCTAAATCTCAGTTACATTTGTTGTGGTTGGCAGGAGAGCCAACACCTTGGTACTAAAGGAGGCCGAAATGCACGCGTTTTAGCTCACGCAGGCTGGCGTGAGGTCTGAAACATGGCAAGGGAATTAGAATTGAGAAAAACGGACGTAGCTGGTGGGATACTTAACTTTAATCCATTAATGACGAACGTCACTCTGAACGATACATGGTTTACAATATCAATAGTACTGATAATGGCGCCTTGCTAGGTCGTAGCAAATAACGTAGCTGAAGGCCATGCTAACTATCGTCTCGGCAAATGAGAGCGTAAGTTGTCAGTGAACCATCGCTAACAAAGTCGGCTGTACAACTGGGACGAGTACTAGGAAGTCTCTCTTGACCTGCCGTGTGGCGGCGCTCGGTCTGCAATCACTGATAGTGGCGACACGCGGGTCCGACTTATACTACCGGACCGCGGCCGATTTAAAGGCTACCACCTAGCAAGTGTGGTGACTGGCGGTGACACCACAACATTACTAGCAGGAAGAAGACTAATCGATTTGATCCTACAGTGGGCTCGGAAGTGACCATAGATGACGTCTCAAAGACGCGGGTGCTACGGCCTGGAAAACGTAATCACATTTCTGTATCTGGGTGTAGGGACTGGAGCGTAGTTACTAATAATAATCAGAAATGACTGCAAACTAGGCTTCATAAATCTGCAACTCTCATAGTGGTTTTTATATTTCTTTCGTAAGCGTACTCAATACTAATAAACTCATTGATGGACGTTTCCGTGCCTCGCCCATAGTGTGTGTATGTGTGTGTGTGTGTGTGTGTGTGTGTGTGTGTGTGTGTGAGTGAGTGTGTGTGTGAGAGAGGGGGGGAAATAGGGAGAGAGAAGAAGTGAGGGAGAGAGATAAAAAAAAAAGAATGGGATAGAAAAAAATTGTTGCAAAGAAACTGAATCATCGTATGTAAACAAAACTTCCATTTAAGCGACATGTTCCACATAAAAACGAAATGTCGTATTCATGATCTATGGAACAAGTATTAATGTAATGTAATTTACTCATATAATATTGCTGACTAGTCAGGAAGAGGCATGAATTACAGAAATTTTCGCCAATATCAGCAACCAAATCTAAACTAGAAAAGAAAAGACGACATTTTTGTAATAAACCGGGACTCCTATAAAGACCCTTTTGTCCCTGTTAACTAACCACGGAAGATGCGTAATATACGTCCATTCAGAAGTAACATAGTGTTCATGAATTTAAAGATGAAGGGCATAATGTGAAGTTCCGTGACGGAGATACGAACCCAACAAACAATCGGATTGTTACCTTAGTAAAATCAAATGTTACGTATCGGTTTTTCTTACCAGATGCGTGCGGATTGTGGAATTTAGTGGTGCTCTCTCTTCCACTTCTGTATACAATATGCCTGACCTGAACGGGCCCTTTATCATTACTGGCCCTTTGCAGTGCAACATCATACTGACAACACTAATGTGCTTATACTGACCGCCTCACTCTTCGTTTTAGCCGATTTTGTAATCATTTAAATAAAACAACATGACCTTCCAGGGGGAGACATCTCGTCCCCCTTTTCCTTCTGTGAAATTTGTCAGTAAGCCTTTTGCCTTCCAATCAGCGAAATGCGGCAGAGTACGGCCAGTAAACGATTCACAAATCACGATTTAGTGCCGTGAAAACGATTTCTTTGAACATTATCGTGAAGGAATTTAGTTTCTTCTTAAATCGTCTTATGCAGCAACGTTCACAGATATCTCAAATAGGAAAAACTCTTTATCTTTGTACGAAGGTTGTGAGACAAACTTCCCACTGTTTGTGTCAGATTGATCTTTTTGTCTGATGGCACTGCGTAAGTATATTGTCTATGAAGTATCACAATTAGTTTTCCTGTAGCTGTACGAAGCGTTGGTTGAAGAAGAGTTTAACACCAATGGGTACAGTACCGCCAAATATTTAGAACTGAGGCGTATTTATAATACTGGAGCTAGACTGTGTATCCTTGTCTTCTTTGAGTGGGCACTGAAAGACATTTACACACACGTATATAAACTATGAATACTTCGAACACTGTAGCTCACGTTGCTCTCAGAACTAATTTTAGTAGATGGTAGGATATAAAGAAATAATCAGAACAATGGTCGTGGACAGAAATTATAGTGCAGATGCGGGCACTGTGCGGATCTGCGCTTTTTCATCTTCAGATCTATAAAAATAACTTATACTAATCAGCATATGCGTTGATTTCATATTGTTCCCTCATGTTTAGTCTTATAATGATGAACTGAATCCACACCCATGTGTCTGATTGTTTCTTTGTATCCTTCCATCTACTATCTTTGTGTATTATTGCTCCGTGATCAAAAAGCAGTACATTATGCCCGCTCCCACTAGGTATTAGAACGAGGTCGCAGGAAGGCTAACGAATTATAATCAAAATAGTCTGAGACTGCAATTTGTCTGACGCCATGGTGCTACGTCGGTAGAAATAGTTGGGTATTATTCCCTGCATCACCGGCATCCCATTGCCGTCTTCTCTTTTGTTTCTCAGTTGCGCATGGTGCAAGAAATATTTGTGTTTTGCTTGCCTCTGTGACAGGTTTCAAAATGGCTCTGAGCACTATGCGACTTAACTTTTGAGGTCATCAGTCGCCTAGAACTTAGAAGTAATTAAACCTAACTAACCTAAGGACATCACACACATCCATGTCTGAGGCAGGATTCGAACCTGCGACCGTAGCAGTCGCACGGTTCCAGACTGTAGCGCCTAGAACCGCTTGGCCACTTCGGCCGGCTGACAGGTTTCACCCCACTGAAAGCAAGCAAGCTCACGAATAGACTGTCAATAATTGGAATTACGCAATAATACACTCCAAATGTGTATTTTGACATTATGTATCCCGTGAAAATAACTGTAAATAGATTGTATGCCTACTCGCTTATTACTCGCTCTTCCCGATGCTTTCCTCAGAAAATAAAAACAAAAATAAAGAGTGAGAGAGAGAAAACAGAAATTTATTTCAAATATCATCTCGGTGACGCCATGTTCGTCTCGTGATGTAAAGCAAGGATAGTTGATAGGTGGTATCTCGTTGTACTAGCGATATGTATGGCTACAGGGTTCTTTCTTTTCTCTCTGCAAACAACCAGAACAGAATTCAGTAACAAAGTGGTGAGAAGACCTAAGCAGTGCGACAATTAAAGACTCAGTCTTTCTTGGTTATTTTGTTAAGAATTAACAATTGTCTGTAATGCACTAAACATCTTTGATTACTGACTTTTATTACTACCATTGCCATTGTTATTCGTCACCTTACAGCAGATTTCCTATCACTCACTGCTGCCGATACTCGTTACGAATGGATCAGGATGAATGGAATGCGGGATGTTTCGTCACGGAGAATATACACATTTATCTCGGCGTCTTATGTTCAGGGAAATATGAAAATCTCAGTAAGAGAAGACGACAACCGGATGCCGGTGATACAAGCAATAATATCCAACTATCTCTGTCGGCTTAACACCATGACGACAGACAAATTTGCGTCTCGGTGTATTTTGATTATAATTAGTTAGCCTTCTTGCGACATCGTTCTAATACCTCTTGGGAGCAGGCATATTATTTGCTTTTTGAACACCGAGCAATAACAAACAAAGTTAGTAGATGGAAAGATACAAAGAATTAATCAGACTCATGGGTGTGGATCCAGTACATCATTAGAAGACTGAACAAGAGAGAAACATTACGAAAGCATTGAACACGCTGATTAGCATACCTTATTTGTATAGATATGAAGATGAAAAAGTGCAGATCTGCACTTTACTGTCTGCCTTAGTGGACATGATTTTTAGTTTCTTCTCCTCTGAATTTTCAAATGAATTGATTATTGCATGTCACAGAGAAATGAGTTATCTGTGTTTTCTTACAGCTTCCATTCGCACCAACATTTTTACTACATTCTCGTGCAATTCATGAAATTCTACCTGTATGATCACATGACTGCACATAGATGCAATCGATTTCGAGGTGCATAGTGTTTCTTATCTTACGTTTTTGCGACTGGTGGGCAAAGTTGATTTCCAAAATCTTTTTATTGTACTGAAATAATCTTTTGTCACAAAGTAACAAGATAAGTGTTTTATTTGTATATATTTTGTGGGAAACTGTAATCGTTATGGGAGCTTTTACACCTGAATGTTTGGAAAAACTGGTAGAAGAAAACGCTGCATATTAACCAAACCACACGCCTCCTCTCCGTATCCTGCTATGACATGAGCATGGGATTCTCCTCACATACCGCTACAGAGCTGTTCCTAGCACAATTGAAAATTGGCAACACCATCACAAACATTTGGCAACACTGTGACAGTGCAATCACGTCCACGTATGGTACTGAATTGACTCGCTACATTCGCTTGATATTTCCTTTCCATTTGAATGACTCGTGCTATGTAATCCTCATGTAAACTAAGACACTGACACTGAAAATTCAATTTTTTGGCTAAAGAAATGCTATTCTTCACTTATGTGACAACTTTTATTATCTTTCACGATGTGATATAAGGCTGAGCGAGCAATACCGTGATGAGAGTGTCGTGTAGGCAGCAGTGTGTCCGTATCCCTGTGGTATGCCATATCCTAATACGAAAAGAAATGCTGTTAACTGGCAAAAAGGGCACACAGTGCACTATATCTTGAAGGCATAAAATAAAAGCAACGAAGATTACTGGGTGTATCTAACGACTCAGCATCATCATCTCATGTGGACAAAAGACTACAAAAAAATTACGCATACTTCCTAAATAGAATCATGGAATAAAATTATACAGAGAACAATAATAGATTAAGATTGGTACGGAATTCAAAGATGTCAGCCTTGCACGATTACAGATAACTGTAACCAGAATGTCTTCGATCGTTCCACGAGCCATTACAAAAAAGAAATCAAGTCCGTGGCAAGACACACCAGACTACATCCTCATGAAGAAACTAGACAGAAAATTTTATGTATTTCATTTTTTTAAATCATCTTCTGCCATACGCAGAGAAATTTTAAGTTCTAAAAAACGTTCTTCAAGGAGATACAAGATTTTACGTTTTTCTTATGAAGACGAGAGACCTGACATTTCAGTTTATTTTAATATACTTGTCTTTCCATTAGCAAGAGGTAAATTCATTTCCTTTAATTAATATTAAGAAGAAATATTTATTTTCGTTTATGTTAGCTAAGGTAATTTAGGAATCCAGCTTACAGAAAAAAATAGGAAGCCGACAAAAAATTTAAAAAAGTGGCCGAGCACTCGCAAAAAGTAATAAAAATGAGGATTTTGCATCAAAAACATAAAAAGTACATAAAATAAAAAAGTAAAAAAGTTGGTTGAAGGATGAACTCTTAATAATAGAAAAAGAAAAAACTGGTACAGCCCGTGTCTCGTGTCGCAACGGCTCAGTGAATCGTCAGTTCTAACCGTTGTAATGTCCAGTGTGTGCGAGCTTTTTTTCTGATTTATTTTATGGAACTACGAATTTCCAGAAAAAATTATATAACGAAATCTGGAGATAAACCTTTACATTTCAAGTCCTCTTGGTAGCTCGACGCAGTAAGTTGTGTTAATGATCATAGATCTCAGCTTTATGACTGTCAAGCTGCTTCACAATACAAGCGTCTCTGAAAACGAATTGACCGTCAACTATACGAATTTCAATATTGTTTTTCACATAAGACTCACATGCCAGGGTGATAAGTATGAAGGGAATGAACCTCTTGATTACTGTAGGGCTTCTATGCTTCATTTCCACAGTAGCAGTTAGGAACTCTATGCAGACATTTACTAACAGCAGCTCCAGCGAATTACTTTTTCTCTGGGTAGCTTCAAATACGGCCAATTTTGTAGCCTTAAATCCAATTGAATATTTTAAATATCACTTCTGAACAGAGTTCACTTCTCCATTAATTAATGTATAGACCTCGAAACAAATATTTTGCATCCCTTTACCACAGGGAATCAAAGAAAGGAACCAAACACATTACACTGCATTTACTCTCTGTGCCTTGACTAACACATATGAATCCATGAAAAAAATAAATTATTTGAAGAATCTCTTGTGAAAGGAAATGACACTTTATTATAGTGCACTGGATCACAATGAAATTAAATCTGTGCTACATTGATATATTGGATACTATTGTAATAAAATACTCAACAAATAAAAACGGTTTTGTGTCTCCATTGCAATAGAGTGTGAAACACAAATCGTAGACAGATTTTATGGGTCACCACTCAACAACATTAAAGCATTTTACATCGTCGAGAGTGAGGAGTGGAGCAGACGTTGCCGGCAGAAGGCACCGGAGTGCCTCAGCCCACGCCGGTAGCCAGCAAACAGGTCCCAGAGAACTCAGACGCATGCGGTATTCAGAGGCGGATGGTCGGCCAAGAAATCTCTCACTAAATATTGTTGAACCAAACTCTTACTACCAATGTGACAGAAAGCGAAATATTTTATAGATTCGCTTGAAATACAATCATAGCTTCAGCACTGAGAGGAAAGGGGAGACACAAATTATTTCGATGTGTGCTCTCGGTTGCCAGATGTCGTATTATCTAGTCTTGAGTTTTACCTCAAAACTACAGTGGCAGCCGAAAGTGATGCACTCAGACTGCAGTGAAGACTTCCTAGACGAAGTGCCGCAGTCTAAAATGTAGTCAGATGGAGCATATTGCCGGACATGGAATTCCGAGGACAGCACAATTGTATTGCCCACATTCCGGGCAGTTTTTTTCTCTTTAAGACTGTATTTCCAACACATATTGCACGCTGAAGACACAGAAAAATTAACAACACAAAATTATTTTATGAGAGCAACGTTAGCTACAGCGTTCGAAGTATTCATAGTATTGTATACGTGTGTGTAAATGCCTTCCAATGCCCACTCAAGGAAGACAAAGGTACACAGTCTAGCTACAGTATTATAAATACGCCTCAGTTTGTGGATGAAAGCAGACTTAGATTGATAATCGTTTTGGACATGTAGCAGTACTGTATCCATTGGTGTTAAAATCGTCTTCAACCCCAGATATAGGAACACTGCTTGTGATGCCTCTTAGAAAAAATACTTATGCGGTGCTATAAGACGAAAAGATCGACCTGACACAAACTGTGGGAAGTGTGTTTTACAACCTTCGTACATGGATAAAGAGCATTCCCTATTTGAGATATCTGTGAACGTTGCTGCATAAAACTATTTAAGAAGAAACTAAATTCCTTCACGACAATGTTCAAAGAAATCGTCTTAACGGCACTAAATCGGGGTTTGTGAATCGTTTACTGGCCGTACTCTTCCGCATTTCGCTGATTGGAAGGCAAAAAGCTTACTGACAAATTTCACAGAAGGATAAGGGGCACGAAATGTCTCCCCCTGGAAGGTCATGTTGTTTTATTTAAATGATTACAAAATCAGCTAAAACGAAGAGTGAGGCGGTCAGTATAAGCACATTAGTGTTGTCAGTATGATGTTGCACCGCCCAGGGCTTTTAATGATGAAGGACCCGTTCAGGTCAGGCATTTTGTAAACTGAAGTGGAAGAGAGAGCACCACTAAAGTCTTCAATCCGCATGCATTGCATACACACAGAAATTACTGTTACAGTGTACTATTGTAGACCAATGACTGAATTGCATATTTTACGGTGAGAAAGAGCACTGGCAAACAGTCTTCGCTACATTAGGTTACTTAAACTGGTGTCACTCTGAGCTAGAATTTATAGTCAGCGACTAAGTATAAGGTCAATGAGTCGGATGCCAGTTTTGCAACTGTGAAATACTTTCCTACATTTTAGAATTGGGTATTAAATTTGAACTAATAATGCGAAAATTTTGAACTTGGAGAGCTTAGAATGAAAATCTTTCTGTTTATTGAAAAGGAAAACAATAGATTTTCTAAAACATTCTCTGCCATACACAACTTGAAACAGGTCAGGTCGACAAAATCATGTGGAAGAATAGACAGCGACTATATGAAGAAAATGATAGTAATAATGACGGTAATAATCGAATTTTCCGGTAACTTCACCGTGCATTTTCTCGAACTAAGAAATATACTGAATTAGTGAAAATTTCAAAATGGCTTCACATCGAGGATATGATGCCTAGAAGAGTCTTTACATCCTGGTGACATGAGGCTAGCATAGTCTCTACGTCAGAAGATCGCTTCTACTTAACCATTTAATAGACTCGCATTTTTTCCACCGTGACTAATTTTGTAAGCTAAGCCCATCATCCCTTACAGCATACTCCTGGGGCTGGGAAATGTGGCCACAGTGGTCTGGGGAAACGAACTATCACAGTTGCAATGCGTGGGTTCAGGCATCTACTTTTTAAGAGGCACAAACGGATTTACTTTACCTCTGGTAACCGCAAGAGAAAGACGTTATAATACAGAATCCGCATTAAACAGCACGTTCCTTCATTACCAACTGAGCAGAGCCTTTTTACGTTGGGAAATGACATAGGCGGAAGTCATGGTAAACAGAAATACTGTCTCCAGTAAACTTGCTTACATGAGAAAATTTTATTTCATGAACCGATAGCCATTTAAAGGAACTGGGATCTTATTTTTCTTGTACTTGATTCAACTAGAGACGTTGAAAAATTTGGTGCTGGAATGTGATTTGAATTTGTATCTCATCTTTCGAGGATCTGAACAGTATAGTTCAATCATTTCGTTCCTTTCCCCGAGACTGCAGTCTTCTCTCGGTCTCCTCCAAAGGTAAGTACGTGGGTCTGAATCCTGATCCAGTAAAAAAATATTCATAATTTCATTTCAAGCCCTATCACGTGCATACCAGTCTGCTAGTGAAAATTAACGTGCATTTTTAATGTCTGTTCATGTGTTGCCAACAATCGCAATAGGTGTCGTTATTTTTGGTCAAACACGCACACGTCTTACTGTTGGTGAGTAAGCAAGTATTACTTAAGCTATCTTCGTGGATGATAAAGGAGGACGGTAGGTGTGCGGTTCGATTGTCAATCAGGCACAAAAATTTGTATCCTTATTTTAGTTTCAAACATCTAGCAGCTGGTAAGAAAAACCGATACGTAACATTTAATTTTACTTAGTTAACAATCCGATTGCGTGTTGGGTTCGTATTTCCGTCACAGAACTTCACATTATGCCCTTCTTCTTTAAACGCATGAACATTTTGTTACTTCTGAATGGACGTATATCACGCATCTTTCGTGGTTAGTTAACAGGGACGAAAGGGTCTTTATAGGAGACCCGGTTTATTACAAAATATGTCGTCTTTTATTTTCAAGTTTACATTTGGTTGCTGATATTGGCGAAAATTTCTGTAATTCATGCCTCTTCCTGACTAGTCAGCAATATTATATGAGTAGATTACATTAGATTAATACTTGTTCCACAGATCATGAATACGACATTTCGTAATGATGTGGAACGTGTCACTTTAATGAAAGTTTTGTTTACATACCATGATTCAGTTTCTTTGCAACAATTATTTACTGCCTCATTCTTTTTTGTTTATATCTCTCTCCCTCACTCCCTCACTCTTCTCTCTCTCTCTCTCTCTCACACACACACACACACACACACACATATATATATATATATATATATATATATATATATATATATATATATATATACGCCACACACACACACACACACACACACACACATATTCTTTTTTTATTTATATTTGTTTGTTGTGCTCGACTATCGGCGAGGCACGGAAACGTCCATCAATGAGTTTCTTAGTTCGAGTACACTTACAAAAGAAATATAAAAACAACTATGAGAGTTACTGATTTATGAAGCTTAGTTTGCAGTCAGTTCCGAGTATTATAAACCCAGTTACATAAATGTGATTACGTATTCCATGCCGTAGCACCCGCGTCTTTGAGACGTCAGCGATGGTCACGTCCCAGTCCAGTGTAGGATCACATCGATTCGTCTTCTTCCTGCTGGTAATAAAACTGAGATTTGGCAACAAGGCAAGGTATGTTTGGCAACACGGTGATCGGCGAGTTACTTCCTGGTGTGCACGGAACTAAGTCTCAAAGCTCACCTGATTTTTCCTATCATTTCTATTGAATAATCTGAGTTATTATCGATTGAGCTCTATACCAAAAGATTGTAAATTTACTGTTTCCGGCCCAGGAAAGTAGTTCCACGTGAAAATCGCATCTAATCTCGTCCTTTAAATAGGTGTTTAAGAGTTCTACTCACTATTGGTCTCGTGATAGGAATCCTAGAAGCATGCCTCTTCCCTAGCTCTGTGGAAACGGGCTAACCTGTGAGACAGCGCTCTGTTATGGTCTGCGGTTCCAGTCTTCCTAACTTTAACGTTTTTATCCCTTCTGTGAAAGAGCTACAAGCAGTCAGTTCACACATCGATAAGGAAATCGCAAGAAAATACTTTCGGCTAATAGTGCAATGGTGAAAAACTTACAATGTTGCACAAAAGGTTACGCCTCTTTCCGCTGCTGACAAGCGAATTTTGGGTTTCAACGAAAACATAACTTTATTTATGAAATGGTACATTTGCATACCACTTGAGGATGACACAGCATTCCAATCAAACACAGACCCCATCGACATAGAAATCTAAGTGATTTGTGTTTTACTAATTCGTGCTGATAGAGGCACGCTTGTGTACAGATATTCAGTTTTATTGAAACAGACTCTCGTCGTAAGGTTATCGTGGGTAGTTTTATTCCATTCCATAATACAGTGCACAATTTTCGTAAGGTTTCTTTTAGTGTTGTTAAAACATTTGTTGATATTAGAGAGAAATTAATCATCAAAGATATATGTGAATTCTCTGATGTTATGCATAACAGTCTGACAATGCACATGCAGTTATTGATCACATGCATATAGAAAACTTGTTCTGAGTTAAAGCTGCCAAACAAGGTTTCATGAAGAATAAAATGCCACTGCCACACGACAGCTAATGTATAAAATACTTTTCTACTATATTTTGGCACGATGCGCTCTCTCCATATATAATTCAAAAGTTTCTAGATGCATCTGCAGCCTGGCCATCTATTAAACCTGAAAAGATCAAACTGTCGCACCAGTTATCCCTTTTTCCACGTGCGACTATTTTGGGTTGAGAAGTGAAGGGAATTATGTTCAAAGTCCCAATAGATCGATAACTTCAGCAGACAGCAGTATTGCGTTTTAAAAAATGTTGCAGTGAATGTACCCGAATTCGCGAAGACATATCAACAGTGCGCGACGCTTACAGTTACGCTACTATCTGACAAAGAGCTACAACACCTCCAGAATTCAACAACATTTCCTCCATAACTTTCGCATTGCATAGTGCTGTGAGATAATGCATATGGCCGGATCTAGATTTCTGAGAGACAGACAGTTACAGCTTTTCTTTTGCACTGCACGACGTTTTCAACAAACAGATACTGCAGTAGAGTAGCTCAAGTGGAGGGGAACACTTCCTATTTAAAATTCTGCATCCCACACTGTTGGCAGATCAGTGTATGTGTCAGTTACGTGATTTTATTTCGGTAATTAAAAAATAGAGTCGAATATATGCACTGGGTAGCCGAGGTTGGTCAACCAAGTAAATGAATGTACTGAACATGCGGCAAACCTCTACAGTGAGCCTGTGTGTCAGGATATTCTCATACAGTGTGGCGCAACATTGCTATGATAGAAAATTGAGTGCTAGAGAAAAGAATTTGGTGGTTTCTTGGTTGATGCTACGTTCATATACATATGGTTTGGGTTCGATTTCAACTTCTGCTGATAATTTTTGAGAAGGAGAGACACGTTCTGTTCTGTTCTGTTTGCGCCAGGTGACGAAGGTATGATGGCATTGTGGTCTGACATTCATATTAAACATGATATTCCTTCGTAGACGTTAGGTTGAACCACAATAAAGTCAGGAGTCGCGACACGTAGGCATTTTATCAACAGTAACCTTTCTTATACTAGTTATTTATTTCTAGCGACGAAACAAACGCTATGTAGGGTCACATCTTTTATTGAGCTTCTGTATGTCGATGAAATTGGTTCTGAACTGGGAATGCAACTCAGACCGCCCTTAACTCGGAATTTGATCCCTACATGGCAATACAGCTCGAATGCTATTAGTTGATTGTTCAAAACTGGAGATTCCTCATCATCTCCATAAATAGCGCGTGAAAGGGTTCGAATCCTGGCCCGGCACTAAAACTTTCATTATGTATTATCGAGCTCTACCATGAGAACACCTATCTGCTGGTGGACAATAATTTAGATTCGTTCGTTTAGATTCATTCGTTGTCAACACTAACGATATCTGACGTTTTTGACTCCCAGTGAGACACAGAACTGTTTGCGAGATCACTGTAAGTTCAAGGATGTTATTCAGAGCTGTTGGTGGAGAAAAATTCGAGGTTGTCCTCTCTTTGTGTGCAGTCAACAACGATATGTGTGGGGTTCGATTCCAAGTCAAGACTGAACTCTTCGTCATATTATTTCTAGATCAAACATGCTCACATGTCGCAACTGGTGTAACAAACACATTTTTAACGTTCGTTTTCTCTAGAATACAACAGCGATAGGTACCAGGTTGGTGGCCTGGGAAAGAAGAATCGTCTCGTCATTTCAGTTAAAACATCTAGCTACTGCCGAGAAAATTCGGTATGTCAGAGTTGATTGTGCTTCGATGACAATCCAATTAGCTTCTGGGTTCGAATCCCTGTCCAAAAAAAAAGCTTTACCTTACGACATTTCAAGTAAGTTACTTGTGAAGAAGCTATATATAACACCTCTCGTAGATCGTTATCAAGGACTATAGATGCTGCCTAGGGATTCATGTCCGTTAAAAATTTTACGTTATGTTGATATTTGCTAACTGGTGCTGTCTAAAATCGAAGTATATTACTCTCTGAATGCCTAGTCAGGAATGACTGTTAGTTTCCGGCAGTAACGAAGTCTTTGCTGAGTCTGCATGACCTGGGGTTAAATCCATATGCGGAACGAGACGGTTTGTCGTGTCATTTGAAGTTCATACATATTCTCAACTAGCTGCTTGCGAAAAACTTAAATTCTTAATGTCATTTTGTGTTAAATAACAATTACGGTATGTTAATTTGAAGAGGAAATCTTGAATAGCATGAACTTACTACGTGAATTACCTATCTGCCGTAATAGTGAGAGTGGTAACATTTCAGGTATATCATTTATTACAATAAATGTGAGCTTACAAGCCTTAAGGATCGTCTTATTTGTGATAAGATGTTCCCTGATATTTGTAGTACCTTGGTGTTAATTTAGATCTTGAGTTATTGAGATACAGAGCAGTGTTTTCTAGTGGTGACTTGTTGGACCCATTTCCAGTAATCAAACGACTGTTCCGAGGGCCGATTAGAGGACCTGCTAGACAGCTGCGTTATGTGGGTCGCATTCGAATCAGGCGAAATTCAATTCAGGTTGTTCGGATTCTTTAGAGCATGACTGTACATAGAAATTTCAATAGGCAAATGTAATTTTCATTCTCCGAACACAGCACCTTATAATGCTGAGAACTAACATACAGCATCGTCGCATTGTTATTCCATCTAATTATTCACAAGAGTAAAGACTGCTTGGCACGAATGTGAACGGTCGAACATCTTTGTAATGGGTAACCACGACCTCCGTTTTTGGTTGGTATGTCCAGCGAATTTCGATCGCTGCCAAATTTTCTTACCCTTCTGCTATTTTCGTTGTGATTACTGATATCTAGCAAGCTTCTACGGTTCTCCCACTTCCTCGCCGCAAATGAAATGAAAACTGAAATTTAAAGAGAAAAATTTCACTGCAGTCACAACAGCAATGAAAAATTTGTGAAATGTGGTACTATCTGATACTTCTCTAGTGTATCCTATAATCAATTTTCGTTAAGGAATTTATATCCAGAGAAGTTGTTGAATGTTTCCAGAAGGAGGCATTGTCGAAAGCCAAACAACTGCATTTACAGATGTGTTTTGCCTTTCGTATGTTAGGGGCATCATCTGTGTAATTCTGGAATGAATCATAGTTTTCTGTTTACATCCGACGCATACAAATTTAAAACAGTTTACACACCGTAATGGTTCCAAATTTATGCTTCTTTCATAAACGATGTGATACACTGCTGATATGCCAATAACTTCAGATTCATAGTACGACAAAAGTGACAGTTGCTGTCTCAAAAACTGTTCGTTTGTTAGGCTATAGCCAAAGTGAAGTGTACTATATCACTTAGTTAACGAAAAGCAAGAGTGAAAATAAGAAAACGAAGAGATGTGGACGTGAGTATGTACCGAAATTTGTTAAATAAAGTGGAAGTACGTCTTCTAACCTATCAGCACATGACAAGATATACAGATTTTGGTAAGATGGCCGTAATTATAAGTAACATTTTATTTATGTAAAAATTATGGTGACAACTGTTTTTATCCTATGACTATCAAACGAAAAATCAAAACTGTGTGTCATTCCTGAAACCCACTGAGTTGCTTTTCGTATCAAAGGAAATATGTCAGTGGGAATTACTGTTACGACACAACAAGAAGAAAGATTTTTAACTTAAAAATTAAATAGTAGCCAAATACCTTCGGTATGAGCTAAAAGTATAAAATAGAATTACGGAGAAGAATAGCGCGAAGCGCTGCATCTGAATTTGTCACTTCGTTAACCGAAACTGCTACGAATGGAAATCCAGTGCAAAGTCGTAGCCTTCGAAGAACATGTCAATCAAATGACCAAAAATATTGTTACCCAGAAAAAGGAATAAACTTCACATTTGCAAAGCTATATGTGCAGCTAAACAGGAATTTTTCATAATACGAGTGTTGAACGTAACGTTGGTAATATTCGTATATGTTTTAATCTTTTAAGTACTTTTACGTGACATACGCTAAAACAAATAGATAATAATTAAAGATAGTGAAACGATTTTATTACTGTAGTGACACCACTGTAACGAAAATCTTACAGATATATGCACATCTGAAATTAATTTATTCCTACATAGATGGAAGATATCCCCAGTCGAAATACGCAGTGTATTTATTTCTTGACTGGATTGCCCTCTCTGAGCACAAAGAAGAAACTCAGAAGTTAATTATCTCTGCACCTTTAATACACCCCTAATTTTTTCCGTAGAGTTTCGGAGTTGAATGGCTTTATTTCCCTTGGTCCGTAAAATTTCACCGATTGCAAACTCTCAGGTCAACATAAATCTAGCTGCAGTAAGAAATGTAGGGAATTGATTGTTGTTCGTGATTCGAGAAAATAATGTTTATTACTATTGCTGCGGAGTTTTATGAGCCATTCATTCAGAAGAGAACCATTATTTCTCACACTTTTCTCCTTTTTGCTGATTATGACTGAATGGTTAATGCCAGTGAGACTAGGGAGAGCTTTTAATGTTTCCTGCATACTCTGGAATCTACAGGGTGAAAAGTGTTTAAACCGACAAACTCTGAGAGGTTGTAGGGAACAAATGTTTTTCGCTAATGTTATTTTTTCCTATGAGGATTATTTAAACCGGTGGAGGCCTTATTACGCTCTTCAGTTGTTAGGGGCCGTATTACGCTCTTCAGTTGTAGGCAACTGCTGCCCTCCAGTGTAGTAGTAGTGCATTGTCTCTGTTTACTAATGGATCGATACACCTGGAGTGAGTACACTGATATGGTTGCTGTTTACTACGCAGCGCACCACAAGGGACGAGCTGCACAGCGGGTTTATCAACAACAATATCCTAATCGCCGTATCCCGCATCATACGAGCTTTGCTGCTGTGTACCAACGTCTGCGTGAGACCGGGTCATTTAGCAGATTACCTGGACAGGGGCGCCGTCGCACGGTAAGAACGCTGCAATTTGAGGAAGCTGTCTTGCAGCATGTGGAGCGGGATCCTTCAATCAGGACTCGTGCAATTGCACGCAACATGGGGACGAATCAGACAAATGTAACAGTCCTTCGAGAGCAGTTGTTACGTCCATTTCACTTACAGCGTGTCCACAACTTGGAACCAGTTGATTATCCACCCAGAGCACAGTTTTCGCAGTGGTAGCTGGAAAAGTGTGAAATGCATCCTACATTTCCATCCTCTGTGTTGTTCACCGATGAAGCAACGTTCGCTCGTGATGGAGTCTTCAACATGCACAATTCGCATGTTTGGAGTGAGGATAACCCACATGCCACAGTTACTAGCGCTCATCAAGTGCGGTTCTTAGTAAATTTGCGGGTCGGTGTTCTTGAGGACTGTTTAATTGGGCCGTATATGCTACGAATGCTATTAAATGGCAGGCACTATTACAATTTTCTCGCCAGAGCGTTGCCAGAATTGCTGGAAGACGTCCCGCTGCCTACAAGACAACGCATGTGGTTCCAACATGACGGGGCTCCGGCACATTATGTCGTCGTGTGCGTCGATTCCTGGACCAACGGTTTCCAGAAACGTGGATTGGCAGAGGTGGTCCTGTACCATGGCCTGCTCGATCCCCAGATATGTCCCCTCTGGACTTTTTTTGTATGGGGATTGGTTCAAATGGCTCTGAGCACTATGGGACTTAACATCTGTGGTCATCAGTCCCCTAGAACTTAGAACTACTTAAACCTAACTAACCTAAGGACATCACACACATCCATGCCCGAGGCAGGATTCGAACCTGCGACCGTAGCAGTCGCGCGGTTCCGGACTGCGAGCCTAGAACCGCTAGACCACCGCGGCCGGCTTTTGTATGGGGAGAGATGCGTAAACTTGTTTACGCAGCACCGTTGCATCAGAAAAGGATCCGTTTGCCCGAACAGTAGCAGCAGCAGGAACAATTCAGGGTACTGCTGGGGTTTTGGCGCTTGTCATACAGAACATGGTCCGAGGGTGTAATCTTTGTTTATGTGTCAATGGGGGCATTTTTGAAAATCTACTGTAATTGAAATTGGGTCGTGTTAATGTGTAGTCACTTTCTCATATAAAATGTGTTTGTTGGTTTAATTAATTTGCCGCCAGAGAAATCTTCCTCTACCGGTTTCCTCATAGGAAAAAATGATATGAGGGAAAAATATTTGTTTTGATGTCCCCTACAACCTCCCAGAGTTGGTCGGTTTAAATCCTTTTCACCCTGTATTTGAGACGCCTGGATTAGAAGTGCTCAAATTAAACCACGTCTCATAGTGAAATTCACGAACATTAAACAGCGAAAGGCCGAGAAAGAATAAAGATAAGCGAATAATTCCGCTGTCAGACCCATTGAAACAAAATGATTGCTTTAGCTTAGGAAATAAATAGTGAGCTTTCTGAAAGGAATAGATAAGGTTGTCGAATGATATTTCCTTTGAAAGGATCGTTCCGTCTCTTCGTGGAGGCTTTAGTTCGAAGTGTCACTTACGTCGTTAGTTACATGTGCCGCTCGAGGCACATTACTTGATGCACTCACTCTGAAATCTTTATTGGGGATCTGGATTTGCTCTCCACCAAAAGTAAATTAACAGTCGCCAGCCAAGTAAATTAACTGTCGCCAGCCTCGCTTGGATTCCAGAGACAGGTTTAAAATTGCCGTTGTTGTTACACCCTGTATTAATCTACTACTTCCAGAAAGATTCCGACATACAGTCACTGGACTGGACCGATACTGTTTCCAAGCGCAAAGGAGAAACAAAGTTCAACGTCAGTTTGAGCAATATTCACACATACATATGGCGGCAGTATCGCTTACACCAGGTATAATGGGGCAGTGCATTGGCGGGGCTGTCATTTGTACTCAGGTGATTCAGGAGAAAATAACAAATACTACTGGCCATTAAAATTGCTACACCAAGAAGAAATGCAAATGTTAAACGGGTATTCATTGGACAAATATATTATACTAGAACTGACATGTGATTACATTTTCACGCAATTTGGGTGCATACGTCCTGAGAAATCTGTACCCAGAACAACCACCTCCGGCCGTAATAACGGCCTTGATACGCCTGGGCATTGAGTCAAACAGAGCTTGGATGGCGTGTACAGGTACAGCTGCCCATGCAGCTTCAACACGATACCACAGTTCATCAAGAGTAGTGACTTGCGTATTGTGACGAGCCAGTTGCTCGGCTACCATTGACCAGACGTTATCAATTGCTGACAGATCTGGAGAATGTGGTGGCCAGGGCAAAAGTCGAACATTTTCTGTATCCGAAAGGCCCGTACAGGACTTGCATAATGCGCTCGTGCATTATCCTGCTGAAATCTAGGGTTTCGTAGAAAGATAGGTCCCTTATCATTTAGCTACAAAATAGCAGGTCAGCAACTGGAAGCAGTTAATTCCATAAATTATCTGGGAGTACGCATTAGGAGTGATTTAAAATGGAATGATCATATAAAGTTGATCGTCGGTAAAGCAGATGCCAGACTGAGATTCATTGGAAGAATCCTAAGGAAATGCAATCCGACAACAAAGGAAGTAGGTTACAGTACCTTTGTTCGCCCAATGCTTGAATACTGCTCAGCAGTGTGGGATCCGCACCAGGTAGGGTTGATAGAAGAGATAGAGAAGATCCAACGGAGAGCAGCGCGCTTCGTTACAGGATCATTTAGTAATTGCGAAAGCGTTACGGAGATGATAGATAAACTCCAGTGGAAGACTCTGCAGGAGAGACGCTCAGTAGCTCGGTATGGGCTTTTGTTAAAGTTTCGAGAACATACTTTCACCGAAGAGTCAAGCAGTATATTGCTCCCTCCTACGTATATCTCGCGAAGAGACCATGAGGGAAAATCTGAGAGATTAGAGCCCACACAGAACCATACCGACAATCCTTCTTTCCACGTACAATACGAGACTGGAATAGAAGGGAGAACCGATAGAGGTACTCAGGGTACCCTCAGCCACACACCGTCAGGTGGCTTGCGGAGTATGGATGTAGATGTAGATATAGACGTAGATCGAATGAAAGGTAGAGCCACGGGTCGTAACACATCTGAAATGTAACGTCCACTGTTCTAAGTGCCGTCAGTGCGAACAAGAGGTGACCGAGACGTGTAACCAATAGCACCCCATACCATCACGCCAGGTGATACGCCAGTATGGCGATGACGAATACACGCTTACAATTTGCAATCACCGCGACGTCGCCAAACACGGATGCGACCATCATGATTCTGTAAACAGAATCGAAAAATTGGCGTTTTGCCATTCGTGCACCCAGGTTCGTCGTTAAGTACACCATGGCAGGCGCTCCTGTCTGTGATGCAGCGTCAAGGGTAACAGTAGACATAGCGTCCGAGCTGAAAGTCCTTGCTGCTGGAAACGTCGTCGAATTGTTCGTGCAGATGGTTGTTGTCTTGCAAACGTCCCCATCTGTTGACTCAGGTATCGAGATGTGGCTGCACGATCCGTTACAGCCATGCGGATAAGATGTCTGTCATCTCGACTGCTAGTGATAAGAGGCCGTTGGGATCAAGCACGGCGTTCTGTATTACTCTCCTGAACCGACCGATTACATATTCTGCTAACAGTCATTGGACCTCGACCAACGCGAGCAACAATGTCGCGATATGATAACTCGCAATCGCGATAGGTTATAATCCAACCTTTATCATTGTCGGAAACGTGATGGTAAGCGTTTATCCTCCTTACACGAGGCATCACAACAACGTTTCACCAGGCAACGCCGGTCACCTGCTGTGTGTGTATGAGAGATCGGATGGAAACTTTCCTCATGTCAGCACCATGTAGGTGTCGCCACCAGCACCAACCTTGTGTGAATGCTCTGAAAAGCTAATCATTTGCATATCAGAGCATCTTCTTCCTGTCGGTTAAATTTCGCGTCTGTGGCACGTTATATCGTCTTGGTGTAGCAATTTTAATGGCCAGTAGTGTACTTTGAACGTGGAATGGTAATGGAGCTAGACGTCGGGGACAATCTATTCCGCACATCGTTCGGGGATTCAGTATCTACAGTGTGAAGTGTACCGAGAATACAATATATGCATCACCTCTCACCACGGATAATACAGTGGCCGATGGCCATCCTTAACTATCAAGAGCAGCGGCGTTTGCATACATATGTGTCAAATGGCCGTAGAACTCAGTCTGGGTCATAAAAGAACGTATTCGTTAGTCAACGGGAGTCCTTTGATAACAGCACGACATATCCTGCAGCGCGTCTCCTGAGCTCGTGATCATATTGCTTGGACCCTAGACTACTGGAAAACCGTACACTGGTCAGACGAGTCCCCATGTCAGTGCGTAAGAGCTGACGGTAGGGCTCGTGCCATGCACCCAAGTTGTCATCAAGGCACTGTGCAAGATCGAGGTGGCTGTGTTTACAGGAAATGTACTCTTGTGCAAGTGACCTGACCACTGGAAATGTTTATGTCGCGTAGTTCGCTACCATTTGCAGCCATTCATGGACTTCATATAGCCAAACAACGATGGAGTTTTTATGAAGGACATTGCGCCATATCACCCAGCTGCTCGCAAATGGTTTGAAGGACATTCTGGACAGTTCAAATAAATTATTTGGCAACCCAGATTACCCGACATGAATTCCACTGAACGTTCATGGGATATACTCGAGAGGTCAGTTTTTGCACTAAATCCTGCACCGGCAAACTTCCCTAATCATGGACAGTCGGCCGATGTGGCCAAGCGATTGTAGGCGCTTCAGTCTAGAAAAGCGCGAAAGCTATGGACGCAGTTTAGAGTCCTGCCTCGGGCATGGATGTGTGTGATGTCCTTACGTTAGTTACGTTTAAGTAGTTCTAGGCGACTGATGACTTCAGAAGTTAAGTCCCATAGTGCTCATAGCCATTAGAAACATTTGAATCATGGACAGCTATAGAAGCAGCATGGCTCAGTATTTCTGCAAAGGCTTCCAACGACTTGTTGAGTCCATGCTACGCCGAGTCGCTGAATTACGATGGTCAAAAGGAGGTATTCAGAGGTGTCTCGCGACTTTAGTAACCTCATTGTATCTTACAGAGAAGAAAGGAGCATATTCTAAATATATGTGTTTTGTATGTTGCAGTTGATTTGCGGAGGTTGTAAGGTGTCAGGCAAATCCAACACCTTCCATGAAAACCCTGACATGATAAGCAAATCCATATAGCTCCGAATAAATCGTGACATTAAATTAACCAAAGTAATACGAGTAACGAGTGAGCAAATGGAATACCACAGACTAACACAAGAATACCTAAATGCATGTCCTACCTTCCCACCGAGAGACTGACGCAGTTCCGAAGGGAGAAACGAGAACAGAAGCCGAGAGCAGAACCGTTTTAAGCTAGAAGGCCCTACGATAAGGGACGGACTGGACACCCACGTCGCCAGCTAACCACTAGGGCTCACCACCCGCACGTTTTAGCGTGAGACTTTTTCGTGTCTCAGGTACGTCAAGGACCACCCCCCAGCCCATGTTAAAAGCTAGAGCCTTCCAGAAAAACAGTATAGATCTTTCGATAACACAAAAAGGGCCACTACCACCAGCAGGTTTTAGCGTGAGACTTTTTAGCGTCTGTGTTACGTTGCAAACTTTAAAAACATTGCCCCACCACGAAAAGTATAACGTTTCTCATTGGATAGACAGAATTTTTGTAGGCGGAGCTTAAGGTTAACATTGAGACCCTGATTGGTCAGATGAAAACATAGCCAGATAGTTTTTTTTAAACTAACTTCGGTAAATTGTAGTAAGGAGAAGTTAGAGGAGAGTTAGTTCCGAGACGGCGAGCTGGATGGCTGGTGCGCCGGCCGCTGTCGCCCTGACGCTGCCTAAACACCGACAAGGTAATGAACGCACGCGATGCCGCATTTTTGAGCGCATAAGGCTTCACTCAGAACTGCAGAAGTCTCATCTGTTACACCCCCTTTTTTGCGTAATACTAGTGTCGATCGTTAATTAAAACTCATGGTGTTCACATTTCCCACTTGAAGTAAAGATCTGAAACGCGATGATTTTTATATTTTATAGTTATTGAGAAGCCACATCAGCCACTGTAATTTACGACAAGTTAGATAAGTTATTAAAGATAATTGAGGGCCACTGTAGACCATTTTGATAGTTTTCTCTTTTGTGAAACTTAGTTTAAACCTAGATTATAGATGTGATATGTCATAGGTCATCCTTCGATCCATTGTAGAACTTGGAAAACCACTGAGGGAATATTAGTTCACATTTTTGTTGAACGCAGTTGGTTTTTACCATCCCGTATTGAAACATTTCCTTCTATCATTATTGCAATTTATAAACGATGTTTTGTGAGTAGAATAAAATTTCCAATGGTAAACTTAACTGCTTTTTCTTCGTTATTTTACCAGCTAACTAAAAATAGGAAAGCCTTGAACCCCTTCCACTAGATTTAGTTAGTATTAAGTTTCTTTTACAGGGAGTGCAGTGGAGCTGACGCTGAGATCATTTAGTATTTGGTTATATCATCGCTAGTCTCACTGAAATCTTTGAATTGTACATGTCATGTGTGGTCTGGCGTCTCCTTACCAGCAACAAGTCCCAAGTTCAAACTAGTTAATTCCCTAAAAAACACGCTCAGAGCGTCGTTGCGCGAAAGTGGTAGGGAGACATGATATAGAACAAACAGACACCACCGTGAATGTTTAGAAGGTCGCATCTAAATACGACGCTTAGTGGCACATCAGAGTTCGGGGAAGTTAGCGGCATCTCCATTCGACCGTTTTATGCTGTGGAGCGAGGCGCGCCCCTTACAGGCGCGGGTCATCCATGTGGGCAGTAGCAATGGTCCGTGCGCCTCGAGGGTTCTGTAAACTCTGGCGCAGCAATACTTCCTTCCAAACTAAAAGTACGACGCAGTTTTAGTGGGAAGACAGCTCTTAGCAGCAGCTGGATGGACTCACCCTCGTTTCTTGAGAGTGCGAGAGGTAAAGTAGTCATTAACTATTACTTGATTTTGACATAGAGATAAGGTGGAGATAAGTGTGGAGGGTGAAACGCTTAAGTATATTTGGAAATGTGACAAGGCTGTCGCCACACACGATCAAAAATTTACGCATAGAGGCGGCATCCCCGTATTATCTGCAGTTCTTGGCTGAGGAGGGACGTGCAGCTGATTCGAATATAAATAAACTAATGGCCATTCAAAATGCAACACCCTGAAGGAAGTATCCATATCAAGTGAAACTTACAGTACAAGTTTACCGCTACGAAAGATGCCAATGATTACATAACGGGTGCCAGTAGCGCAAGCAGCAGGCGACGTGTGGAAGAGAAGTACTGGAATTGTTCTTTCTATCGATTCCCTTGCGTAAGCAGCATCGCTTCATTATACCTCGTAGAAGACACAGAGCGTCTTTCGAGGGCGTTTCGGAGGTTGAATGAGGAAGAATAGTTGCCTATAGGAATAACGGATTATGCTTCAATAAGTCGGTATTCAAATGGTACAAATGGCTCTGCGCACTATGGGACTTAACATTTGAAGTCATCAGTATCTAATAACTAAGAAATACTTAACATTAACTAACCTAAGGACATCACACACATCCAAGCCCGAGACAGGATTCGGACCTGCGACCGTAGCAGTCACGCGGTTCCGGACTGAAGCGACTAGAACCGCTTTGCCACCGTGGCCGCCTAAGTCGGTGATTGTCAAGCGAATCTGTAAACGCTGGATGGAGGAGAGAAGGATGGACCAATGTTACCGATTGCACCCACCTTGTAACATGACTACACGTGATGACAGGCATATTGCGTGCATGGGAGTGAAGGATCACCCAGTCTCACAACGAACCATATCACAACAAATTTGATTTGATTCTCAACATGCAGTGTCCACGCGTACCATTCGACATCGATTGCTGCAGAGTGGATGGACGGTCCTCAAAGCGTCCATTGCTATATTTATCACTGAGTGAACGCCACAGGCTTTTGCGCCGGCAGTGGTACAATGAGCGATGCACATGAACAACAGATATGGAGCGACATTGTTTCTCTGACGAATCTGTATTCTTTCTGTATTACCGCGATGATAGGATTAGAGTCTGAAGAAATGTGGCGAGAGAAATGGGGTGAGAGACAGTTGATACGTGGCCTTATGCATCGCCATACTGGTTCTGCACGTGGTATTATGCTTTAGGGTGGTACTGGATTCCACTCCCGCACCCATCAAGTTCGCATTGCCTGTATACTAACCAGCCAGCGTTACGTATCTCAAGTGTTTGAACCTATTTTCTTGCTGTGCCTTCGAAGCTTGCCGAAGCAAGATTCCAACAGGATAATGCGCTCCAGAGTTATATAGACAACTGTTTCGTGTAATTGTCCGTTTTGCAATTGTTCATTCTCATGAACAGTGTGCTGAGGTGAAATTTTGCTTTTATTCTAGGGAAAAAGTGAGACAGAAACTCAAGGAATATTAATACGGCGGAGAAGGACGATACTGTGGGGAAAACTCAAGTATTAGCTTGGTTTTCCAGTGTCAATTGATGAAACGTCAACTGATGACAAACCTTATTCTGGTCCGAACCCATGAAAATGTTGAAAACATTCGTGCAGTCATCAACAAACTCTTTTAAACCATCCGTCATTAGCAAATAACTATATAGTTAATGATGGATCATTCACTAATTATTTCATATGATTTGACTCTGAGGCTATAGATACTGTGGTAAGGAATAGCTCAGTAGGCAGTTCGGTTGAAGACGAATGGTCATCTCTAGAAAGGGCACTCAGTGAGGTTAGAAAGCATAACATAGATTCCATGAAGGTAGCTGCTAAGGGACCATGACTACAAGAAGAAATACTTCAATTGATAGACGAAAGACGTAAGAACAACAATGTTCAGGGAGACTCAGCAATACAAGAATACAAGTCATATAAGAGTGAAATCAACAAAAGATGCAAGGAAGCTAAGGCCAAATGGCTCCAATGAAAGGTGAGAAAATCTAAAACAAATGATTGTCCCTAGGACTGATTCAGAATACAGAAAAATCGAAACAACCTTCCGTGGAATTAAAAGTGACGGTGATAACATCAAGAGTTCAACGGGAATCTAACATTTAAAAGCAGAGGAGATAGCGGATGGGTGGAAAGAGTACACTGAACGCCTCTATGAGGGGAAGACTTGTCTGACGATGTCATAGAGGAACGAACAAGAGTCGATATAGAAAAGACAGGGGGTCTAGTATTAGAACCAGAATTTAAAAGTGCTATGGAAGACTCAAGATCGAATAAGGCGCAACAAAGTGAGTATTCACGTTGGTGTGTAAAACGTATGCGTCTGGAGTTATACCATCTGACTTTCGGAAAAAACGTATACATATTACATTTGCAAAGTTTCTGCCATGCTTAAAATTCTAATTGAAAGATTCTAGTAAGAAATCTTAGTGTACATAAATTAATGTCTAACTTGCAACTTGAATTCAGGATACGAACATTCAGTTTATTCTTTTCTGTCTGTGTGACACTTACAGGGTTAAATTATACACAGAATATAGTAGGTACCTTCTTAGATTCAACAAAAACATCATATCAATATTGGTAAATATTTTTGGAATACAGCGATCAATAGATTATTATATTTTGACTAAAGTTCAGTCTTGATCACACCATTTATGTCTCAATGACATAGGTAACCGGTTTCGGTTATTTTTACATAACCATCATCAGACCCTTGGTCATCCTAAGGAAACCATGGGTCTGATGATGGTTATGTAAAAATAACCGAAACCAGTTACCTATGTCATTGAGACATAAATGGTGTGATCAAGACTGAACTTTAGTCAAAAAAAAATCGTATCAATATGTCTTTCTACACTTCTACGAAATTTGTACACTATAGAATTAGGGGAAACAACGTCACTGTATAATTTTGTGGTAACAAATAAGAAGAATAAGGATATATGCCTTCCTGTACATAAAGGAAACAAATGTCTGATTTAGTCACTCTAAAGTGCCAAACTTTCATTGTGTTCTCTTCTCAGCCCAACGTTGTTATTTATATCGATGATTAATTGCTAAAATGACACACCATTTATTTCTTCGTTAGAACTAAAAGTGCATGAATTATAATGCCACTTAAAATTACAGTTAACCTCTCCCACATGCATTCTCATTCACATTTCCAGTCATATTCATAAACAGTGCAAATTTTTTCAGCTTTGCCTTTGTTGAATGTGAAAGTGTAGCCGACTGATTATTCACAGAAAAAAAAAATATTTTCTAACCCCCCCCCCCCCCCCCCCCATGGTAATGCGTTAAAACCATCTGCATATTACCTTAAGAAGCAAGTTGAACATCTTTCATAACGCTAATAGTTCCACATTCCTCCATAGTTTGCTGAAACATTATGATTTCAACGTGCTTGTCTAAATACGAACATCCAGTAAAACGGCCTACTCAGGTCGGTACCAACAAGCATCAGACTGCTGAAATTACAGCGGGAAGCCATGTGTCATCTGAGATTTTACGTATCATATACCACTAGAACAAGAAAATTAAAAGTACAGGACCGTAATTTCAGATGAAGATGCCCCCCGCATAACAATACTGCGTCATTCGGAGCTAGAACTTCTACCTTACACGAACACTCTTTTTTATGAAATACAGGTAAAATTATTACGCTTAAAATTACATACCAACGTGGGAGACGGGTGTAATGCGGGTAAACATTTCCCCATTTCCCTTTTATAGCTACATCGAAATGTATAAAATGCGTCGACATTTAAAGCGACAAACTCGCAAGTATCGTGTTTGAGTTAAAAAACCCTAATTGATTGGCTAACAAGACCACATAAGGCCCAAGAAGAACAAGGCTCATATCTAGGCAGAATTACGAGAGCCCCGGGATTACATTAGTAACACCGATTTCATAACTTCTAAAAAGTCTTGATTGGCGCCAAATATTTGGCCGTTAAAGAGGGACAATCTTTGTCCTCCTTGTGCTTAAATATTTCAATTTCTTCCAAAATGTTTAACTTCTTACCCTTTTGCGCAAAATGCAAACTCTTAAGATTTTGTACTTTATGTAGTGCGTATGTGTGTTGTATTATACACCCTGTTTTCTCATTTTAAGTTTACCGCCTTCATCTGTATTTTACTTCGTCAAAATTTTAGGATAAGTTATTGCACAGGTGTTGCTCTTATTAATATTTTATGTGCATTACATTTATAAAATTTTAGTGGGTATGTATATCCAGTTTACGATATCGCATTCTTACCAGCAGCTGCGTGGCATCGCCAACTATTGAGGTTATTCTGTATTAGGCGTCAGTACTGGCACACGACGCTGTGGTGCATTATGCTTACTACGTGAGCCCCATCATATTCTCTTACTCGCAACTGTGAAGGGGAACGCGTTATGCAGGTCTTGAAGGCACTCGTGCTCATCTAGAAAAAAGGTAAGGCCTTATCATAAGGCTTCGGCAATATGATTTCATTTCTGAGTGTCCGGTCACTGGTCAATTATCTTACCTGTTTTTACTATCTTATAATTCTAGCTTTTACTGAGTTTAACGAAGGCGATGTTGGCCTGATGTATTGACGATGCCCATTGGCTACACTGTCTAAAGGATAGTTCTAAGAAAAATCGAATTCAGGCATTTGCTCTTTCAGTATTTGATCTCTTTATACATGCGTTTAGGTTATCCAACTCTGCACAACGTGTTCGCGATTCTTAAATAGATGTATTTGTTCTGTTTTCTATGTAGATCAACCTGAAGATGCCTAAATAAGGCGAAACGCGTAGCTGAAAAATAAAAAAAATAAAAATTTCAACCAAGACTGTTATTAACCAATATCTGAGCTACTCTTTCGAAAGACTGCTTTGCGAGTCAACATTTATCGGTTTACATACATCCTGTGGGAAGATGGGGTAGGCGTCTCTCTCATCTCGGATGGATGCATTTCTAGAATGTCAGTAGTAAATGCTTTTGTTCTCAGCTTCTCCGTAGTGCATTCACTTTTCTCTTTCATCAATTTGTTTCATGCTTTCGGGATGGGTTCTGCACTACATTTTGCTACTTTATAGAAGCTAACCTCGTTTGGCTCGTATCGTGTGATTACCGCCCAGGCAACTGTTAGATAATGTGAAGTTGTAACTCAAATGGAGGACACATACCAAATGCGAAGGTGGTATCGACGCGAGGGTAGCGGGAGCAGTTGCAGGCTGTGATGGAGAGATGGGCTATCACACTCTGAAGTGCACGATTGTCGTCTTTGAGACTCAGTTTCTACGGTATCCTGTGAATAAATGGGCCAACCTAGGAGTTGCAGATTTTTCCACATTGTTGACATACATTTGTCCTGGCGCGGACTGGTTTTCTTTCCCGCCTAAGCGCTAATTTATTTCCGAAATATTAGGACCATAATGGACGTGCAGGGAAGCTAAGACGAAATGGCTGCAGGAAAAATGTGAAGACATCGAAAAAGATATGATTGTCGGAAGGACAGACTCAGCATACAGGAAAGTCAAAACAACCTTTGGTGACTTAAAAAAGCAACGGTGGTAACATTAAGGGTGCAACGGGAATTCCACTGTTAAATGCAGAGGAGAGAGCAGATAGGTGGAAAGAATACATTGAAAGCCTCTATGAGGGTGAAGATTTGTCTGATGTGATAGAAGAAGAAACAGGAGTCGATTTAGAAGAGATAGGGGATCCAGTATTAGAATCGGAATTTAAAAGAGCTTTGGAGGACTTACGGTCAAATAAGGCAGAAGGGATAGATAACATTCCATCAGAATTTCTACAATCATTAGGGGAAGTGGTAACAAAGCGACTATTCACGTTGGTGTGTAGAATATATGAGTCTGGCGATATACCATCTGACTTTCGGAAAAGCATCATCCACATAATTCCGAAGACGGCAAGGGCTGACAAGTGCGAGAATTATCGCACAATCAGCTTAACAGCTCATGCATCGAAGCTGCTTACAACAATAATATACAGAAGAATGGAAAAGAAAATTGAGAATGCGCTAGGTGACGATCAGTTTGGCTGTAGGAAAAGTAAAGGCACGAGAGAGGCAATTCTGACGTTACAGCTAACAATGGAAGCAAGGCTAAAGAAAAATCAAGACACGTTCATAGGACTTGTATACCTGGAAAAAGCGTTCGACAATATAAAATGGTGCAAGCTGTTCGAGATTCTGAAAAACGTAGGGGTAAGCTATAGGGACAGACGGGTCATATACAATATGTACAACAACCAAGACGGAATAATAAGAGTGGACGATCAAGAACGAAGTGCTCGTATTAAGAAGGGTGTAAGACAAGGCTGTTGCCTTTCACCCCTACTCTTCAATCTGTACATCGAGGAAGCAATGATGGAAATAAAAGAAAGGTTCAGGAGTGGAATTAAAATACAAGGTGAATGGATATCAATGATACGATTCGCTGATGACATTGCTATCCTAAGTGAAAGTGAAGAAGAATTAAATGATCTGTTGAACGGAATGAACAGTCTAACGAGTACACAGTATGGTTTGAGAGTAAATCGGAGAAAGACGAAGGTAATGAGAGGTAGTAGAAATGAGAACAGCGAGAAACTTAACATCAGGATTGATGGTCACGAATTCAATCAAGTTAAGGAATTCTGCTACCTAGGCAGTAAAATAACCAATGACGGACGGAGCAAGGAGGACATCAAAAGCAGACTCGCTATGGCAAAAAAGGCATTTCTGGCCAAGAGAAGTCTACTAATATCAAATACCAGCCTTAATCTGAGGAAGAAATTTCTGAGGCTCTACGTCTGGGATACAGCATTGTATGGTAGTGAAACATGGACTGTGGGAAAACCGGAACAGAAGAGAATCGAAGCATTTGAGATGTGGTGCTATAGACGAATGTTGAAAATTAGGTGGACTGATCAGGTAAGGAATGAGGAGGTTCTACGCAGAATCGGAGAGGAAAGGAATATGTGGAAAACACTGATAAGGAGAAGAGACAGGATGATAGGACATCTGCTAAGACATGAGGGAATGACTACCATGGTACTAGAGGGAGCTGTATAGGGCAAAAACTGTAGAGGAAAACAGAGATTGGAATACGTCAAGCAAATAATTGCTTAGGTTGCAAGTGCTACTCTGAGATGAAGAGGTTAGCACGGGAAAGGAATTCGTGGCGGGCCGCATCAAACCAGTCAGTAGACTGATGACCAAAAATAAAAAATAAAAAAATAGGACGATTAAGTGTGGTAGTTTCATAGCTAACAGTTTCAAATTCGCATCTTTTCCTATCGTCCATTAATAGAAATTTGTACAGCTTTTGTGGTCTTCCTAGTTTTCTTTGAGTATGCTTTAGTGGGGAATACATAATTTGTTCCGGTAGACTGGATTCAAGTGTAGTAACGATCTGACCCTACCAACGGAGTTGATCCTTGATAAATATGGCTTCAGTGTTAGTAGAGTCTGCTTCTTCCGGAGCGCTGGTGTTATTCCGCCGATGTTTCCATTTCACCATTAGAATCCGTCTCAGGGAGTGCTGATAGTTTTTTACAGACGCCCCGGTTCCCAGAACTCCTGAAGATAGACGTAGCCTTTGGATATTGTATCACAGAGACAATCACTTTGACAGTTCATAGATGTCCTAAAGCCGCCCAAAGATGTGAACAACCAAGCATTAACAGCGCCTATTAGACGGAGGGGATCCGACATCCGATCATTTCCATTATTCCACCAGGAAGGAGGTACACGGCTCTTGTTGTCTGTAGTACAACCATGCCTAGACGGTCAGTACCGCGGTTCGATCGCGTACGCATTGTTACTTTGTTCCAGGAAGGGCTCTCAAGTGTCTCAGACATGAAGGAGACGGAAACAGCCAGGCAGACAGGAACTGTCGATGAAATGCCTCTCTCAGGCCGCCCAAGGGCTACTACTGCAGTGGATAACCGCTATCTATGGATTATGGCTCGGAGGAACACTGACAGCCACACCACCATGTTGAATAATGAATTTCGTGCAGCCACAGGATGTCGTGTTACGACTCAAACTTGGTGCAATAGGCTGCGTGATGCGCAACTTCACTCCCGACGTCCGTGGCGAGGTCCATCTTTGCAACTGCGACACCATGCTGCGCGGTACAGATGGGCCCACCAACATTCGGAACGTACCGCTCAGGATTGGCATCACGTTCTCTTCACCGATGAGTGTCGCATATGCTTTTAACCAGACAATCATCGGAGACTTGTTGGGAGGCAACCCGGTCAAGCTAAATACCTTAGACGCACTGCCCGGCGAGTGCAGCAAAGTGGAGGGTGCCTATTGTTTTGGTGTGGCATTATGTGAGGCTGACGTACACCGCTGGTGGGCATGGAAGACGCCGTAACGGCTGTGAGATACGTGAATTCCATCCTTCGATCGATAATGCAACCATATCGGCAGAATATTGGCGAGGCATTCGTCTTCATGGACGACAATTCACGCCCCAATCGTGCACATCTCGTGAATGACTTCCTTCAGGATAAGGACATCGCTCGCCAAGGGAGACCTGCACGTTCTCCAGACATGAACCCTATCGAACATGCCTGGGATAGATTGAAAACGGCTGTTTATGGACGACGTCACCCAGCAACCACTCTCAGGGATCCACGCCGAATCGTCGTTGAAGAGTGGGACAATCTGGACCAACAGTGCCTTGATTATCTTGTAGATAGTATACCACGACGAATACAGGCATGCATCAGTGCAGAAGGAAGTGCTACTGGGTATTAGAGATGGCGGTGTGTACAGCAATCTGGACCACCACCTCTGAAGGTCGTGCTGTATGGTGGTACAACACGCATTGTGTGGTTTTCATGAGCAATAGAAAGAGCGGAAATGAAGTTTATGTTGTTCGCTATTCCAGTTTTCTGTACTAGTTCCGGAACTCTCTGAACCTAGGCGATACAAAACTTGTTCTGATGTGTGTATATAGAGAACAACAGCGGTACTATCACACTTCCCGGATGGTACTACTGAGAATAACCGTGTCTCTGATAAACACAGGGTGTCGAGGGCAACGTACTAGATTCTATTACTTAAGATGCCTTCGAATCACAAACTTATTCCGTATTACCGTACCTTCATTACCAGGCTGCAATGGGGAACTGTGTCAGATGCTTTCCGGAAATGTAGAAATATTGACTCCGCTTGTTGTCCTTCATCCATAATTCTTGAAACGTCCCCTTAGAAAAATTTTGTGAATTACTGTGCTGGAAAACCTCTTACGTTATTTGCTTTCCAAACAGCTGAGCAAAACTGAACGTACTCTGACATTTCTCTCTTTACTAATTCTGGTCAACACTACACTCACGCACAATATATTAAGCGCAACGCAATCTGGCTTTCAAAAATCCCTACAACAGAATGGCCCTGACTAACAATAACCTATACCTTTCATGAATCACTTACCTCACAAAAATCTTCATTACTCGAACTACTGCAGTACAGCGAGCGCCAATACTGCCAGCTAAATAAAAGATTCAAAGTACTGAAGGCACTAACTACTGATAGGCATAGTTAGGAAACGAAAGATTTTGATAAGAACACACAATGTATTTATCTTAATAGTGTTCAAAAGTAATATATATATATATATATATATATATATATATATATATATATATATATATATATATATATATATATATATATATATCCAGCCTTACAAATTTACTGTCTCTGATGGACACACGTCCAGATCATCCGCTCTCAAAACTCCGCCATCTCTCTCCCCACATCCACCACTGCTGGCGGCTCACCTCCAACTGCGCAACGCTACGCGCTGTTAACAGCCAACCTCCCAACACTACAATGGCAAACTGCAACAATGCAAACCAGCCACAGACTGCACATAGCACAGTCAGTGACTTTCATATAGAGCGCTACGCGGCGTTACCAATAAAAAAACCTAAACAGCCTACTTACATTCTCAGTATGTGAGACAAAGAAAAGCTCAGTTTCGGCCTAGCGATGCTTTCTAAAACCATGGAGATAAGCTTCCCTGTGTCAAGGAAAGTTATTATTCGAATTGAGAATATGTTCAGGATTTTGCAGCAAACCGAAGTTAAAACATTGGTGAGTAATTTCGCTGGTCTGTTCTTTTACCCTTCTTATACCCTGGAGTCACCTGCACTTTTTTCCAGTCGCTTGGGCCTGATACCGAAGAGGAGTCCTTGTGAAACAGAACTGGGATTACATTCCGACCTGGTGATTTATTTGCTTTCACATCTTTCAGTTGTTTCTCTAAGCCAAGGACGTTTATTAGTATGTCGTCCATAATGAGTCTGTCCGATGTTCAAAGAACGGTACGAATGTCTTGAAAGTGAAATTTAAAACTTCGGCTTTTGTTTAGCTATCTTCAACTGCCACACCGAACTGCTTAAAAAGGGTCTCAATGGAAGCCGTAGACCCGATTAGCGATTTTATATTGGACCAGAATTTTCTCAGGTTCCCTGTCAGATGGTTCGCCAAGCTGTCACGGTGGTAGGTGTTGTATGCTTCGCTCATAGATCTTTTCACAATCGCGCGGATCTCTACTAACGCTCACTTACTGTTATTTGTGCGTTGTCTTGTGTGCAGCAACCTCTGCTTCCTCGGCATCTTACGAATCACATTATTAAACCATTGTGGGTCTTTTCCATCCTTTGGCAAATTTCTATTCACATAACTCTCTAGACCACGATTTAAAATCTGCTTAAACTTTGCTTCCCCTGCAATTGAACCCCGTACAGATTTATCTAGCCGTGAGAATTACTCGCTGATGCCTTAACACATGTACGTCGTCCTCTCTCTTCTTGATATCAAAAATATTTCAAATCCGTTTCTACCTTCGTCCATTCCGTGGAGAACCTCCTCCTCCTTATCTTTTAAGTCCATTTCGTTTTCGAGATTCATCTGTAGCACTACCTATAACACTAACTTGCAGTGAAACAAGCTAATGTTACCGGCTGGGAGGAGACTGAAGATTGACCGCGCTTGTGTCTAATTGACAAAGGTATTGGGCTATAATTTTGAATTCGGTGAAATTAACAGAAGAACACCAAACGGACTTTAACCTTCGGAGTTAATGCAAGTGATAAAATCATAATTGAATGAAATGAACAGTCGCCAGCCCAACTTGGCACATTAATTTGTAAATATAAGTTTCAGAAAATTGAATATTGGTTACTGAAATTACTTTCGTTAATATTTCCCTTTGAATAGCAAACAGAGTACAAATTGACACAGTACACTCCGAACTGTGTGTAGCAGCAGTTACCAATAACGCACACATCAGTAAATTATACGAAGTAATTTTGCAACAAGCACATACTAATGACAACTATACTCAAGAGCATTACTTAATCAAATACTGAAATGTTATTCCGCGAAGTGCAGAACTGAATTTGGACATGAGGGGCATTTATCTTAACTGTCATTAAAAGAATCAATAAAGACGAATAATCTCATAAGTATAGAGTTTAAGCTCCTTTATATACATTAGTTTTCCTGATCAACAGTAATAGTTCAATTTTTTCCTAGTAAGTGAAGAATATGATGGGGACCCATAAACTGGTATAGCTTCTCTAGTCAACTCTCTCTGAATGTTACAGTAAAAAGAGACTAATTCTGAAAGATAATCATTCACTTTACTTGGAGCAGTTCAAATTTACTTTGTAAGACAATGAAACACAACATAGTGTTTAATTAACTTCATAAAAGCAACCATTCATAACAGAAATCAAAGCCACACTATTTTTGAAAATGAGCTTAACTTATTTGACCTTTTTATCACATGTGAAGCAGGTATTTTAGACGATAGTATTTACACAATCTTGCACTGTTTTCCTACAAAACTATACTTTGTAATAAACTAAGGATGCTTTAGCAAAATCCTATCTAACTTCACTTTTGATGCTTTACCTTCAGTTATTACTACACCTTTTACATTAGCAAAAAAATCACTTTAAAACACTTGAATGCTTGAATCGTTCATTTAAATCAGGATACTTGGTTTTTGCAGTACCTAGGAGGACCCTCCATAGGTTCGTAATCAGGATGGAAAATATGGTTCCTGCCACAAATTTGTTTTTGTTGTTATATTTCAAACCGCACGTAAATTAACTGGTCCATGCCCATATATAATACTGACTGTATGAAGTTAGTGAAGCAGTGGTGAAAATTGGTGGCAAGCGACATGGTGGCTATCTGTACTCACTGCTCTAGACGTTCGGATGCTCTATAAACTCTCTTCTTGGCGCCGGATTTTCACTACCGGTATATTAGTCCGATTTTTTTAAAACTGAGAATAACAGATAATAGCCAGATCCACATCCGAGGAAAATCCTTTGTAAAGCAACTTCCAATTGCCTCTCTTAGCACCTTCGAAGTGTATCGTGCTACGGCTAGCCACTTACTGCGTACCGTTCACAACAAGGATCCGCTCAGTTTGACCGCCAAATCACCTTTTACTTCTCGCCATGCTACTTCCGTTGCGGAGGGACTTCCCTACATCTTTTGTATATTACAAATACTAGTGTAATTAGCATGAACCAGCTTTCATAAACATTTTCTTTTTATGAACATATACATATTGTAATAAGTTATCATTTCAACATATCATTTTCCTTTTTTCATTTATAGATTACAAAACTTTAATTTTACTGTCAGAAATCAAAGAATTTAAATAACAAATAATACATATTCAATAATTTGATTTACACAATTAGATAATATTAACCTACCTCTAATCGATATAAGTGTTACACACCATCAAATGCCTCGATTCTTTTCCTTTCCAGTTTTCACCTCAGTCCACGATTTACTACTGGACAATGTTATGCACCAAAAGATTATTCTCAGAAATTTCTTAATTTCTTCCTCAAATTATGTTGTATGTTGGGTACTAGTAGATATCCTCTTTGCTCGTGCCACTCTTCTGCTTTTTGTGGATTATTTTTCTTAAACGTAGCAGAACTCCTGAACTACGTGTACTTTGTGCTCACCAATTTCGATGTTAAGTTTATCGACGATCAGGTTTGTGCTACTACTCAATACTTTCATTTTTCTTCGGCTTATTCTCAATCTATACACTCTACTCACTACACTGCTCATTCAGTTCAACAGATCCTGTAATTCTCTCTTCTATTCATTGATGGTAGCAATGACTTCAACGAATCTTATGTATTGATACCCTTCAACCTGAATTTTAATTCCACTTTTGAAATTATCCTTCATTCCCATTTTCATTTGCGCCATTGCGTCTTCGACGTGCAGGTTAAACAATACGGACGAAAACTTTGTTCTCGTCTTACAACCTTTATTTTATTCCCAGCATTTCGTTTCTGACCTTCCATTCTCATTGTTTCTTCTTGATTCTTGTACAAATAGTCGTTGCTTATAACGTACGCCATTTTCCACAGAATTTCGAATATTTTGAATCATTTTACACTGTCCAACCATTTTTATAGCTTGCAAGATCTTAAGCACATGTCTTAAGTAGGCTTCAGTGTTGCTTCCATTATCAACAGTAACGCCATAACTGCATCTCTGGCTCCTATACCTTTCCTTAAACAAAACTGATCGTTATGTAACACCTTCTCGACTTTCTTTACATTTTCGTACATTCTTGTTAGTAACTTCCACAAGTGAGCAGTTGTTCCCCTTACTAATCAGCCCTTGCCATCTTGAGCTTCGTGTCTGCACACCAACCATAACAGTCGACAGATTACCACTAGCATCAAAGATTTAAAAAATTGCGAAACGGTGATTTCTTTCACTTTTGCTTTATTTGGCCTCAAGTCTTCCACTGCTCTGTTATCTGTAATACTGGATCTCCTACGTCTTTTATATCACCTACCTTATCTTGTTCTCTTACGGCATCACAAGTCTTCCCTTCATTGTACTCCTGTGCCTAGTATTCCGGCGACCATTCCCTTGTCGATTTTTTCGTGTTTTCCTTCTGTCATTGCTCCATGGCTTTCTGGAACTTCCTGTTTATTTCATTTCTTAGTGGCTTATTTTGCTGTGCCTGTGTCTTTCACAAAACATTTTAGTGCCTCCTTCTTCCATCGTTCTGTAGTAGTATTTTATCTGTTACCAAAGATTTATTCTATCAATATGTGCTTGTCCAGCTAACCTTTTTAGAGGTACCTATCCCTCTTCAACTGAAATACCTACTGTGTTGTCCATTATCTGGGTATATGCAGCGTCAGAGGGCTTCAAATGTATTTCATTATTCCTTAGTGCTCCACAACGATTCCTTAGTACTGCATATGCATTTTCCTGGACGATTCTCTTCAACTTTAGCCTACTATTTATCTTCAGCTGTTTGTGATCTGAGTCTGTAAGTGACCCACTGCACACCTTCCAATCCAATATGTCATACCGGACTCTCTCTTTGATCACGATGATATCTTGCAGCAATCTTCAAGTGTCTCCGGCCGTTACCTAGTTATATCTCCTTTTGTCCTTTTTGAATGGTGTATTAGATATTCCTAGCTGAAATTTATTTCAGAACACTGCCATTTCTACTACCAAGCTCACATTCTTCCCTTACTACCGCATTCCAATCTCCCCCGACTATTACATTATCGTCTCCTTTCACATGCTGCATGGTCACCTCGATAGCCTCACATAAATTCGCTACCTGCTCAGATTCTGCTTGTGATGTGGTCGTGTACATCTGAATTACTGGTATTGTTATTGGCATTGATACTTTGCGTTGTGTATTTGTCATCAAATGAAGGTGTTATATGTAGCGGTGTTACAGCTGTTGTGTGCTCAAACGCACACATTGTCTGTCACAGTGTACGGAATCATCGTATTGTCCTTTTGCACTTGGTGCAATTATGGCCATCTTTCTTCGGTCTCCGAGGATATCTTTCCCCTTTCAGTTTAAAGTTCTTTGTTCGATTCTTTGTCGATATTCTTTCCAATTCTTTTTGTTTTCATCTAGTTTTTCTTCCACACTCACAGTCATAGCTCATTTTGACTTTCTTCATTTCGTATTTTATCCATTTTTTACATCCTATAACCGCTCTAAGAAATCTCATTTATATTCCTTGTATTTGCTTTTGGTGTGTCTCATTTTATACCCACAGTTCATTTCCATATAACAAGATTGCCAATGCCAGTGTTTTATTATAACATTTTGGCCATTTTTCATTGGATGTTTTATGCTTTAAAATTCTGTTAATTATTCCCCAGATACTTACAAATTTGTTCAACATAATCTTTATATTTTCTTCACGTTCATAAGATGTTTTACATCAGCGATAGTTAAAATATTATACCTGTTCAGTTGTTTTTGCATTAGCTACTATCTTAGTTCTCACTGTATATTTCCCACAAAAGTCCATTATTAGATTTACTGGAAGTTATTTTAATATTATATTCTGTTAATATTACATTTAGTACATAAGTTTCCTTTTATAAAACATCTATTGAAAAAATCGGTGAAATACCAGCAGTTTATAGGAGTTACTTTAGCTTTACCGAAATGTTTAATTGTACCCTAATGTTTACTGTAGAATTCCGTCTGCGAAGTACATCGTGATTGTAAATGTGAAACAACCAACGTATTTGATAAAGAACAGCATGGAAGTGTACTACACACAAATAGAACCACCCACGTATCAGATCACTGTGTGCCTAGATTTCCTACGATATAGGCACTACACATATTTCTGTTACTGGAGCACAGATCTGCTACAGATTACCTCTAGGGAGAGTGGGGAGAGATTCGTAAATGTTACGAGGGGTTTGACATTTAGTCTGGTTTTCAGCAACTCTGCAGTGCTGCCTGGGTGTTCATTAAAAAATCGAACTGGATAATTTCAGAGACACGTGATACTATTGTAGTTGAAGGATTCGTAGTATTAAATCCCTCTAATGAACCGCGTGCCACTGGAAACAGCTGTGCCCTCAGTCTATACGGATATCCAGTGGAATGTCCAATGCGAGCAGCGGACCGGTCTGTCTGTCTCTCCATTTCCCCCCCCCCCCCCCCTCTATCTCTCTCTCACTCTCTATATCACTCAGATGCCCTTTCTCCAGCTGCACTCCTCGTATCCGTGCTGATTTTGTACTACCCTGCGACAGCGGAATGTGCTAGGAGAAAAAGCGCCCACCACCTGTCACCGCGTTTTCGTATATTCCGCAGCGGGGTCAGGACTCGGTCCCACGACTTATAGCAGCGTGCCGGTGGCCGGGAATGCCAGCAATTCGGCGGCCATTCCGCGCCCGTGAGTTCTGGGAATCTGCCAGGGCTAGCTCGGGGCACTGCACAGATAAGCGCTGTCCACGGACCGTGCTACTGTGCAGTCCACCATCTTCTCGTCCCACACGCGTGGGGAATTAACCGGGACCACCGTACGGCAGCTGCCTTCTCCTCATCGATTTCCATCAACAGAGCGAGGACGCTCTGACAAACTGCGATAGATTTCTGAATGGGTCTAATCAATGCTGATTTTCTGGTAAAAAGTTAAGTGACCTGTTACCAATGTCTAACTTTACAAGTTATCGCTGAGTGAAATTGTAACATGCTTTTAACATGTACTTAAAAGTAAGCAAATATTTCAGATTTAAAAGTAAGGGAAAATTCACAGGCAAGTGTAGTAATTCATGGCCAACGAATGGATATGATAAGATATGCCGATGATATAGCTGTCCTAGCTGAAAGTGTAGAAGATCTTGTAGTGCTACTGAATTGAATGGATAAAGTTATGCGGGAAGGATATGATATGAGAATTAATAAAGAAAAACAAAAATAATGACATGCTACGAAAAAGATCAAGTGAATGTCCAAGTTCATGTAGGCAATGAACTGCTTGAACAAGTTGATAAATTTACTTATCTAGGCAGTAATATTACCAGGGATGGAAGGAGCAAGGCAGAACTGAGAAGTAGAATTACTCAAGCAAAGGCCGCTTTTAACAAGACGGAAAACATCTTAACATCTAAAAGCATCAGCCTTGCAATCAAGAAAAACCTTTGAAATCATATATATGGAGAGTGGCATGCTATTCGTGTGAAACATGGACTCTCGGGACACAGGAAGACCAGAAGCTAAATTCTTTTGAAATGTGGTGCTATAGACGCGTGCTCAAAATGAAATGCATCGACAAGGTCACAAACGAAGTGGTTCTGGAAAGAGCGGGTGATAAGAGAAGCTTCTGGAGGTTCATTGTTAAAAGAAGAGTGCAATTTACAGGCCATCTATTAAGACATAAAGGTCTCCTGAACACAGCCATAGAGGGATATGTCGAGGGAAAAAGTCCAAGAGGAAGACCACGGCTGAGGTACATGGATCAAATCGTGAAAGATGTGGGATGTAACACCTATAAAGAAATGAAGAGAAAAGCTGAAAGACACACAGAATGGAGACAAACTGCCATTGTAGCTGTTGCAAACCAATCCACTACACAAAAAGAAGACATAATTTTTATACCTGGAATGGAGGTCAAATAGATACCTTGCAGATGAACTTAGCTGTTTAAAGTGGGTTCCAAATCACCATCGAAATATCGCTTTCATTTTTTTCCTGCCTGCGTTACTTAATCTTTCCGTGCAGCTAGATGTTTTCCTTTCAGGGACCAGATTCCTGCATAAATAGTTAGATTGAACAGTTGTAAGGGAGAGTCTACCAGTTTGATAAACAACAAGTCGTCAAAATCTTTCAGGTGATGTGACGTTCCGCCATTAAAGGCAATAAAAATGGTTCATTTGTGTAAATCCCCTCTCACGTCCACTCGTGAAAGTTGGTATGCAGTTAATTGTGTTTATCAGAGACGCTGGAGTAGCTAGTTGCGTCTTGTTTTCTAAGAACTCTTGAAAACTTGTGATGAATATCATTCATCAAACCTGAAAAATAAATTCTTTTTATTTCTTTCAGACCAAAAGTTACTGCAGTATTGTGAGGCCACTGAAAAGAATCAACACTTCATTCCATGAAGAAGTAACATCTTCATCACTTTTTAACTCTCTCTTCAGTCGGTTTGCATTGCCTTTCATAAAACGATGAGGGGTCAACGAAGCTAGACCTAGCAGTTCAACTCTTTTCATTTCTTTCTGAAAAGAGATATCCCTTTGAATTGTAGTTGTTGTTTTGCTTTGAGAAGTTCATTAGAATGTGGACCTCTTTTTACTTTTCTCTCTTCAGACATAGTGAGTTTTGTTTTTATTTATTTGGTAGCAGTTCGAAAAGTGATATCATGAGACTTGTTTCAAGCTATGGCTAAGGCCAGACAACTCCTGCAGCGCATAACATACTAAGCCACTTCCGAAATAAAGTCGATACAGGTGATTTTCTTTACAAGCCCTTCATACAATTTCTCATCATTGTTTGAAAAATATGTAAAAATCTGCCAAAAGGTTTGCATAGTTTTTCTTTATACCTTCACCAGGTTTCGTCACCTCTAAGGGTGACGTCATCAGAAGGTAAGGTAATTACGTAAAATAAATATGTCAGATTAAATATGTTATCAAATAAAAGTTTACATTAATGTAAACGAGTGTAAAACAAATAGTACTTACATAAAGATCATATAGTTAAAGATGTACAGCGATTTAAGAGCAGAGTGGCTCAAGTCACACATTAAAATATAAGACATAATGTTCTTCAAAAAGTCATACATTAAAACATAAGTAACACTGGTGTGGTGTAAGGAGACTGATTGTGTGGCAACTGGTCACGCTGCCAAGTAAACGTAATGAAGGGCGCGCCACAAGCGGGCCACTGGTAACGTGAGCAAAACAATTTGTATGTTACACATTTTCTGAAGTAAATCGTACGTATAGCCAATACTGCTTTTTAACAAAAATTAATTTTACAAATTACTGAGTAACATTTATAAATTAGCTTCAAACGGGATAAAATAGTACAAAGCTCGCTACGTAAAACGTAGAAGCAGAGTTAAACACGATTGGAATTACATACGTAACGTAGCGAACTTTGTACTATTTTATCCCGTTTGAAGCTCATTTATAAATGTTACTCAATAATTTGTAAAATTAATTTTTGTTAAAAAGCAATATTGGCTATACATATGATTTATTCCAGAAAATGTATGTTGTTGTGGTCTTCAGTCCTGAGACTGGTTTGATGCAGCTCTCCATGCTGCTCTATCCCGCGCAAGCTTCTTCATCTCACAGTACCTACTGCAACCTAAATCCTTCTGAATCTGCTTAATGTATTCATCTCTTGGCCTCCCTCTACGATTTTTACCCTCCACGCTACCCTCCAATACTAAATTGGTGATCCCTTGATGCCTCAGAACATGTCCAACCAACCGATCCCTTCTTCTGGTCAAGTTCCACAAACTTCCCTTCTCCCCAATCCTATTCAATATTTCCTCATCAGTTATATGATCAACCCATCTAATCTTCAGCATTCTTTTGTAGCACCACATTTCGAAAGCTTCTCTTCTCTTCTTGTCTAAACTATTTATCGTCCATGTTTCACTTCCATACATTTCTACACTCCGTACAAGAACTTTCAGAAATGACTTCCTGACGCTTAAATCTATACTCGATGTTAACAAATTTCTCTTCTTCAGAAACGCTTTCCTTGCCATTGCCAGACTACATTTTACATCCTCTCTACTTCGACCATCATCAGTTATTTTGCTCCCCAAATAGCAAAACTCCTTTACTACTTTAAGTGACTCGTTTCCTAATCTGATTCCCTCAGCATCACCCGACTTAATTTGACTACATTCCATCATCCTTGTTTTGCTTTTGTTGATGTCATCTTATATCCTCCTTTCAAAACACTGTCCATTCCGTTCAACTGCTTTTCCAAGTCCTTTGCTGTCTCTGACAGAATTACAATGTCATCGGCGAACCTCAAAGTTTTTATTTATTCTCCATGGATTTTAATACCTACTCCAAATTTTTCTTGTGTTTCCTTTACTGCTTGCTCAGTATACAGATTGAATAACATCGGGGACAGGCTACAACCCTGTCTCACTCCCTTCCCAACCGCTGCTTCCCTTACATGCCCCTCGACTATTATAACTGCCATCGGGTTTCTGTACAAATTGTAAACAGCATTTCGCTCCCTGTATTTTACCCCTGCCACCTTTAGAATTTGAAAGAGAATATTTCAGTCAACATTGTCAAAAGCTTTCTCTTAGTCTTCAAATGCTAGAAACCTAGGTTTGCCTTTCCTAAATCTTTCTTCTAACGTAAGTCTTAAGGTCAGTATTGCCTCACGTGTTCCAGTATTTCTACGGAATCCAAACTGATCTTCCCCGAGGTCGGATTCTACTAGTTTTTCCATTCGTCTGTAAAGAATTCGTGTTAGTATTTTGCAGCTGTGGCTTATTAAACTGATTGTTCGGTAATTTTCACATCTGTCAACACTTGCTTTCTTTGGGATTGGAATTATTATATTCTTCTTGAAGTCTGAGGGTATATCGCCCGTTTCATACATCTTGCTCACCAGATGGTAGAGTTTTGTCAGGACTGGCTCTCCCAAGGCCGTCAGTAGTTCCAGTGGAATGTTGTCTACTACGGGGGCCTTGTTTCGACTCAGGTCTTTCAGTCCCCTGTCAAACTCTTCACGCAGTATCGTATCTCCCATTTCATCTTCATTTACATCCTCTTCCATTTCCATAATATTGTCCTCAACTTCTTCGCCCTTGTATAGACCCTCTACTCCCTCCACCTTTCTGCTTTCCCTTCTTTGCTTAGAACTGGGTTTCCATCTGAGCTCTTGATGTTCATACAAGTGGTTCTCTTATCTCCAAAGGTCTCTTTAATTTTCCTGTAGGCAGTGTCTATCGTACCCCTAGTGAGATAAGACTCTACGTCCTTACATTTGTCCTCTAGCCATCCCTGCTTAGCCATTTTGCACTTCCTGTCGATCTCATTTTTGAGACGTTTGTATTTCTTTTTGCCTGCTTCATTTACTGCATTTTTGTATTTTCTCCTTTCATCAATTAAATTCAATATTTCTTCTGTTACCCAAGGATTTCTACTAGCCCTCGTCTTTTAACCTACTTGATCCTCTGCTGCCTTCACTACTTCATCCCTCACAGCTACCCATTCTTCTTCTACTGTATTTCTTTCCCCAATTCCTGTCAATAGTTCCCTTATGCTCTCCCTGAAACTCTGTACAACCTCTGGTTTGGTCAGTTTATCCAGGTCCTATCTCCTTAAATTCCCACCTTTTTGCAGTTTCTTCAGTTTTAACCTACAGGTCACAACCAATAGATTGTGGTCAGAGTCCACATCTGCCCCTGGAAACGTCTTACAATTTAGAACCTGGTTCCTAAATCTCTATCTTACCATTATATAATCCATCTGATACCTTTTAGTATATGTATAATATACGAAATTATTTTGCTCATGTTATTAGTGTCCCGCTTGTGGCGCACCCTACATTATGTTCTACTTAGCAGCGTGACTAGTTGCCACACAATCAGTCTACTCACTCACACCACACTGCTGTTACTTATGTTTCAGTGTTCGACTTTTTGAAGAACATTATGTCTTATATTTTAATGTATGACTTGGGCAACTCAGCTCTTAAATCACTGTACTCGTTTACATTAATGTAAACTTTTATTAGATAAAATATCTAATCTGACATATTCCTTTTAGGTAATTACCTTACCTTCTGATGAAGTCAGTCTTAGAGGTGACGAAACCTGGTCAAGGTATATAGAAAACCTATTCAACCGGTTGCAGTATTTTACTTATTCTTCAGATTTGTTTGTACGGTTGCTACAAACGTCAGCCATGTGCAAAGTTGTCCTATCATTGTTGTTGCTCATACTCTTAGTTCCAGCAAAATGTGTAACTAGTGCCTCATAATTTCTCCAGACTGCTGAAACACTTCCAAAACTACAGGAAACCCATCGAGAGCAGGGTTGATTTCTGAAAGAAAGTCTTTTCTTAAAATGTCGCTAGCAATTAGCTTTAGTTTATGGCTGGTACAGTGCCAACTTAGAATTTGTTAAAAAGCTTGTTTCAGCAATGCAGCTGCACTTTCTGTTTCCCGAATATAACTGCTGCTCCCTAAGTAGATTCAGAAACTGTTGGTGGAAACCTGAAATCTGTGAAGTATTCATTCCAGTTTTCAAAAGATCTTGAGTTTATTTCAGTTAACCGTACATTACCTGGTTCTGTTATATCACATAGTAATATTTGAGTAATGGTTGAACTTTCATCAAGCCTGAAGACAATTTTCCTGTCTGATTCAATTAAATATTTTAAGACTTACTTTAGACGCAATTTTAGAGTTAGAACACCATTGGTAACTCTGAATAAATCGAAATAAGGCAAGGATTTAAACAAAGAAGTATTCTATCTCCTACACTTTTTAATGTTGTGATGGAGTGAATGAGTAGGGAAGTTAAAGATGTAGTGAACGGAAAAAAGGAAAAGGTGATTTTTGCAGATGATGTGGTTATAAAGAGTCAGATGTACAGACTGATGCATGGAAGGAAATAATGAAAAGGTATGGACTAAAAATAAATAAAGGTAGGAGTGGTACTTTGAACAGAAAAAGGGATCAATGGGAATATTACTTTGAATGGAGAAACCCTCAAAATGTTAGTTTCATTTTTTTTCTGAGTGAAATATCTACTGATGGAAGAATAACCAACGAAATTAATAGGAGGTTACAGAAGGGTGACAATTTCTAACAAATAAAACACCTGATTTGGAAAAAGAAAGTTTCAGAAAAAGCAAAATTCCTTATGTATAAGAGTAATTACTTGCCTATTGTCACCTATGGAGGAGAAACTTGGACAATGACAGAAAGGGACTGGAGCAGACTGCAAGCAGGGAAAATAAAATTTCTCAGAGCAGTTAAGAGAAAAACAAGAATGGACAGAGTAAGGAATGTAGATATTAGAATGGATCTAAAACGAGAAAGTATGGCAGAAGAAATCGAAAAAAAAGAGATTAAGATGGTATGGATGTATTAAGAGGATGAATGGGCAGAGACTCCCCAAAATTATGTAATTACTGAAGATGGATGGACGAAAGAGCTAGGGGTCGCCAAAGAACACGGTGGAAAACGGAAGTGAGAATATCTGTGGAAAGGAGATGTGTGACCTGGCAGCAAGTGGAGAAAGAAAAGTAGTGGGAGTACCGAGCCAAATAGAGAGGACTTGTCAGCAACCAGGCCTGGCAGTTGCTGGAGAGGGATCCAGATATATAGATAGATGACTGACTTTCATTTCTGCAGCACTATAACTTAATATGTAGGTACACATAAACCTAGAATGAAGAATGCGACCCGTGTGTACCCCATTTAATTTCTGAACATCAATTTCTGACTCAAAATCCTTTAACTACTTTTGGCAGCTTAATAGGTAGTCCTGAAAACATTAGGTGATAATCACTTTACATTCTTCATTACTTTACCATCGATTCCAAACATTTTTAGCTTGCCGCAGACACCTTTTCCGCTCTATTTGTGTTTACAGATTTTGTTTCAGATCTATGTCATATGGGCAAATATACTTTTTCCAAAGCAAGACAAATTATTACGCCCGTTATGGAATATCCATTCCTTGTTTACTTCTTTCTAGCCCAGTGTAACCAGTTTCCTTATAAATTATGTCCCCAAGTTTCTTGCTTTTTGCTTTAAGCTGTACATTTTACTGACAAAAATCTCCTTTCTGTTCTATTGCACAACAGTTAGGAAGATGGCAATAGACACTATTTACATAATTAACACTGCATATCAAAGGCACATTTTCAGAACATACGATTTGATTTCCTCTCTTTTCCTTACTTTCATTACCTCTGGCACTTTCATCATTACTCTCAAAGAAACTGATCTTTTTATTCCCTGAGAATGAGAAAGACTGCCTAATCTTATTATTTATTTGGACTCTGAATCTCTTATGGAAATCGACACATCACCTTCATTTCTTTGCACTTAAAAAGAGAAGTGAACAAACGATATTACAACATTAGCCGCGCCTTTGGACATGTAAGAAATTATACACTCCTGGAAATTGAAATAAGAACACCGTGAATTCATTGTCCCAGGAAGGGGAAACTTTATTGACACATTCCTGGGGTCAGATACATCACATGATCACACTGACAGAACCACAGGCACATAGACACAGGCAACAGAGCATGCACAATGTCGGCACTAGTACAGTGTATATCCACCTTTCGCAGCAATGCAGGCTGCTATTCTCCCATGGAGACGATCGTAGAGATGCTGGATGTAGTCCTGTGGAACGGCTTGCCATACCATTTCCACCTGGCGCCTCAGTTGGACCAGCGTTCGTGCTGGACGTGCAGACCGCGTGAGACGACGCTTCATCCAGTCCCAAACATGCTCAATGGAGGACAGATCCGGAGATCTTGCTGGCCAGGGTAGTTGACTTACACCTTCTAGAGCACGTTGGGTGGCACGGGATACATGAGGACGTGCATTGTCCTGTTGGAACAGCAAGTTCCCTTGCCGGTCTAGGAATGGTAGAACGATGGGTTCGATGACGGTTTGGATGTACCGTGCACTATTCAGTTTCCCCTCGACGATCACCAGAGGTGTACGGCCAGTGTAGGAGATCGCTCCCCACACCATGATGCCGGGTGTTGGCCCTGTGTGCCTCGGTCGTATGCAGTCCTGATTGTGGCGCTCACCTGCACGGCGCCAGACACGCATACGACCATCATTGGCACCAAGGCAGAAGCGACTCTCATCGCTGAAGACGACACGTCTCCATTCGTCCCTCCATTCACGCCTCTCGCGACACCACTGGAGGCGGGCTGCACGATGTTGGGGCGTGAGCGGAAGACGGCCTAAGGGTGTGCGGGACCGTAGCCCAGCTTCATGGAGACGGTTGCGAATGGTCCTCGCCGATACCCCAGGAGCAACAGTGTCCCTAACTTGCTGGGAAGTGGCGGTGCGGTCCCCTACGGCACTGCGTAGGATCCTACGGTCTTGGCGTGCATCCGTGCGTCGCTGCGGTCCGGTCCCAGGTCGACGGGCACGTGCACCTTCCGCCGACCACTGGCGACAACATCGATGTACTGTGGAGACCTCACGCCCCACGTGTTGAGCAATTCGGCGTTACGTCCACCTGGCCTCCCGCATGCCCACTATACGCCCTCGCTCAAAGTCCGTCAACTGCACATACGGTTTACGTCCACGATGTCGCGGCATGCTACCAGTGTTAAAGACTGCGATGGAGCTCCGTGTGCCACGGCAAACTGGCTGACACTGACGGCGGCGGTGCACAAATGCTGCGCAGCTAGCGCCATTCGACGGCCAACACCGCGGTTCCTGGTGTGTCCGCTGTGCCGTGCGTGTGATCATTGCTTGTACAGCCCTCTCGCAGTGTCCGGAGCAAGTATGGTGGGTCTGACACACCGGTGTCAATGTGTTCTTTTTTCCATTTCCAGGAGGGTAGATACTACACATATAAATACGGAGCTGGATGTATCGCAGGCTGCACCACATTAAATCTGTATAGGCATCTCTATCTTTCTCTATCTCTCTCTCTCTCTCTCTCTCTCTCTCTCTTTGTCTCTCTCTTTCTCTGCTGGGCAACCCACTGGTTGGTTTGCAGCAGCACTCCATTCCCCTTTCCTGTCCGACCTCCTCTTCCTTTCCACATGTGTAGTGCCTCCATCATTCATAATCTACTGCCTGTATGACGCCCTTGGTCATTCCCAGCGATCCCTTCTACATCTACATCTACATCTACATCCATACTCCGCAAGCTACCTGATGGTGTGTGGCGGAGGGTACCCTGAGTACCTCTAACGGTTCTCCCTTCTATTCCAGTCTCGTATTGTACGTGGAAAGAAGGATTGTCGGTATACTTCTGTGTGGGCTCTAATCTCTCTGATTTTATCCTCATGGTCTCTTCGCGAGATATACGTAGGAGGGGCAATATACTGCTTGACTCTTCGGTGAAGGTATGTTCTCGAAACTTTAACAAAAGCCCGTACCGGGCTACTGAGCGTCTCTCCTGCAGAGTCTTCCACTGGAGTTTATCTATCATCTCCGTTACGCTTTCGCGATTACTAAATGATCCTGTAACGACGCGCGCTGCCCTCCGTTAGATCTTTTCTATCTCTTCTATCAACCCTATCTGGTACGGATCCCACACTGCTGCGCAGTATTCAAGCAAGTGGGCGAACAAGCGTACTCTAACCTACTTCCTTTGTTGTCGGATTGCATTTCCATAGTATTCTTCCAATGAATCTCAGTCTGGCATCTGCTTTACCGACGATCAAGTTTATATGATCATTCCATTTTAAATCACTCTCAATGCGTACTCCCAGATAATTTATGGAATTAACTGCTTCCAGTTGTTGACCTGCTAGTTTGTAGCTAAATGATAAGGGAGCTATCTTTCTATGTATTCGCATCACATTACACTTGTCTACATTGAGGTTCAATTGCCATTCCGTGCACCATGCGTCAATTCGCTGCAGATCCTCCTGCATTTCAGTACAATTTTCCATTGTTACAACCTCTCGATACACCACAGCGTTATCTGCAAAAAGCCTCAGTGAACTTCCGATGTCATCCACCAGGTCATTTATGTATATTGTGAATTGCAACGGTCCTATGACACTCCCCTGCGGCACACCTGAAATCACTCTTACTTCGGAAGACTTCTCTCCATTGAGAATGACATGCTGCGTTCTGTTATCTAGGAACTCCTCAATCCAATCACACAATTGATCTGATAGTCCGTATACTCTTACTTTGTTCATTAAACGACTGTGGGGAACTGTGTCAAACGCCTTGCGGAAGTCAAGAAACACGGCATCTACCTGTGAACCCGTGTCTAAGGCCCTCTGAGTCTCGTGGACGAATAGCGCGAGCTGGGTTTCACACGACCGTCTTTTTCGAAACCCATGCTGATTCCTACAGAGTAGATTTCTAGTCTCCAGAAAAGACATTATACTCGAACATAATACGTGTTCCAAAATTCTACAACTGATCGACGTTAGAGATATAGGTCTATAGTTCTGCACATCTGTTCGACGTCCCTTCTTGAAAACGGGGATGACCTGTGCCCTTTTCCAATCCTTTGGAACGCTTCGCTCTTCTAGAGACCTACGGAACACCGCTGCAAGAAGGGGGGCAAGTTCCTTCTGTGTAAAATTGAACTGGTATCCCATCAGGACCAGCGGCCTTTCCTCTTTTGAGCGATTTTAATTGTTTCTCTATCCCTCTGTCGTCTATTTCGATATCTACCATTTTGTCAACTGTCCGACAATCTAGAAAAAGAAGCACAGTGCAGTCTTCCTCTGTGAAAAAGCTTTGGAAGAAGACATTTAGTATTTCGGCCTTTAGTCTGTCATCCTCTGTTTCAGTACCATTTTGGTCACAGAGTGTCTGGACATTTTGTTTTGATCCACCTACCGCTTTAACATAGGATCAAAATTTCTTCGGATTTTCTGCCAAGTCAGTACATAGAACTTTACTTTCGAATTCATTGAAAGCCTCTCGCATAGCCCTCCTCACACTACATTTCGCTTCGCGTAATTTTTGTTTGTCTGCAGGGCTTTGGCTATGTTTATGTTTGCTGTGAAGTTCCCTTTGCTTCCGCAGCAGTTTTCTAACTCGGTTGTTGTATCACGGTGGCTCTTTCCCATCTCTTACGATCTTGCTTGGCACATACTCATCTAACGTATATTGTACGATGGTTTTGAACTTTGTCTATCTATCTATCTATCTGTACTTGAGACAAAACGTTTGTGTTGAGCCGTCAGGTACTCTGTAATCTGCTTTTTGTCACTTTTGCTAAACAGAAAAATCTTCCTACCTTTTTTAATATTTCTATTTACGGCTGAAATCATTGATGCAATAACCGCTTTATGATCGCTGATTCCCTGTTCTGCATTAACTGATTCAAATAGTTCGGGTCTGTTTGTCACCAGAAGGTCTAATATGTTATCACCACGAGTCGGTTCTCTGTTTAACTGCTCAAGGTAGTTTTCAGATAAAGCACTTAAAAATATTTCACTGGATTCTTTGTCCCTGCCACCCGTTATGAACGTTTGAGTCTCCCAGTCTATATCCGCCAAATTAAAATCTCTACCCAGAACTATAACATGGTGGGGAAATCTACTCGAAATATTTTCCAAATTATTCTTCAGGTGCTGAGCCACAACAGCTGCTGAGCCCGGGGGCCTATAGAGACATCCAATCATCATGTCTGAGTCTGCTTTAACCGTGACCTTCTCCCAAATCATTTCACATTTCGAATCTCCGTCAATTTCTTTCGATACTATTGCACGTCTTATCGCTATAAACACGCCTACCCCTTCACTGTCCAGCCTGTCTCTGCGGTATACATTCCAGTCTGAGTTTTGGATTTCATTACTGTTTACATGTGGTTTCAGCCAACTTTCTGTCCCTAGTACTATATTGGCGTTGTGACCGTTTATTAATGAGAGCAGTTCTGGGACCTTTCTATAGACTCTCCTGCAGTTTACTATTAGCACATTAATATTGTTATTCCCTGTTGCATTTTGCCTACTCCTACCTTGCCGCGTCTCAGGAGGCGTCTTGTCGGGCCTAGGGAGGGAAATCTCTAACTTAAAAAAACCCCATGTACACTCCACACGTACTCCGCTACCCTCGTAGCCGCTTCCGGCGTGTAGTGCACGCCTGACCTATTCAGGGGGACCCTACATTTCTCCACCCGATAGCGGAGGTCGAGAAATTTGCACCCTAGCTCTCCGCAGAATCGTCTGAGCCTCTGGTTTAAGCCTTCCATTCTGCTCCAAACCAGAGGACCGCGATCGGTTCTGCAATCTTCCTCAGTAGATCCTTCAGCTACTTTTGCATAGATGTTGTTGTGTCTTAGAAAGCGTTCTGTGAGTTGGTCTCTTCTTGTTGGGATATGCCTCCATCGTGATATGGTTTCCTGTACTTTTGTTAGCACTTCTCCATTGGTCCTTCTGTCTTCAGCTGACATTCATCATCCTTTTGTAGAACAAGATTTCCAGATCTTCTAGTCGTGTTCTCTGTTGTGTCCTATTGGCTAAATTTTACGCCGCTATAGGTCCACAGTACAAATAAATACTTTCGGAATCCATTTCCTTATTTCTCTCTTGTTGACCTGTTACCGAAGTTCACACCTACGTAGCCCACTATCCAAATAAATGCTTCCATGATCCATTTCCTTATTTCCTGACTTACTTCCTCGCTGGTGAGTAAATTCTCTCTCAAATCAAATTCAGTTTTAGCCTGCTATATTTTGCTTACGATTTGATTTTGGCTTCTACTACCTCTTGTGATACTGCTTCCTAAATAGGTAAGTGTCATGCAGTCCCACTGGATACTTAGTTTAGCCAGCAGAATCACTCATCTTTGCAGAGGCCGGAAGTCACTTGAATATTATAGCTATGTCAGTTTCAGAACAGTTTCCAATGTTTGTGTACATACCACATATGTATGTCTCTACGTGGCCTGTCCAGGATGCAGTAACCTACAACATATTCCTTGGAAACAGAGCAAGCAGAGAGCGTTCAAGCCAACGCCCACATATTTACATCTCAGAACCACAGCCTAGAATCTTAACAACCAGCCAACTTCTTCCAACTGCTTCTTAAACCACACGAGTATGTCAGTCATGGACGTAAGCCAAAACACCCAACTTTGCTCTCCTCCAATAACAGCCTATATTTCACTAGCTATTAAAACGAATGAGCCAATCAGAGATCTTCCTACATGAAGGACATCACTTTTGTTGGCAGTTGCATAACATATGTACACGATAGTTGTAAGTAGTTCTGGTAGTAAATTTCGCTTCTCCCATTCTCTCCTCGCCTTGTCCCTTCACCCTCCTTCACTACGCCAATGTCCCCTCCACCCCCTCTTCCCCTCACTGCTCTCCCCTGTCACCCCTCCACTTTCTGCCCCTATGTATCTCTCCCTGGGACCACTCCCCTCTCTTCTCTCTCTCTCTCTCCCTCTCTCTCTCTCTCTCTCTCTCTCTCTCTCTCTCTCTCTCTCTCTCTCTCTCCACCCGACCTCCTTAAGCCTCTCTCCTTTCCCTCCTCCCATTCCCCCTCCTTCCTCTCTCCAATCCTGCCTCTCCCTCCAATCCTGCCTCTGCCTCTTCCCCTCTCCTGCCACACTCCTTCTCCCTCCCCGCTGTCTTCTTTTCTTCTTAAGCCTAAATGAGACAATGCTAGTGGTGAAACAAAAACAATCTGGCCATTCACCATTTTAGAAGACAAGAAGATAATGCACCAACAAAAAGGTAATTAATGTTATTGGGTGGTAATACAATTTTATTTTTTTTAGATTTACTCTTTGACTAACCTGTGGTTATTTTCCTCTGTAATGTGGTAAAACGAATTTTTCAAAAATTCTGTGACATTTAGTAACCCAAAATTTTATGTATTACTTATGCAATAACAAATATTTATTCTATAACATTATTGAACACACATGATCACTGTTGATTTAGCTTACAGATTAATATGCACTTGTAATTCAGAATATTTCCGTATTTGTACCATGCTTTAAAGAAACCAAAAACTGCCTGTATTATTTACCAACATATATAAAAATTTATTCTACAACAGTACAAACACATGGGCCACTGTTTGTTTAACTTACAGGTTAAGATAAACTTGACAAAGACTGTCTTGTGCTGCTATGCAATGCAAACTACATGACACTTCGAAGAAATACTATACTGAATATTAGAATTAACAACTGAAGTTAGTACATATTCATTAACATAAGATACGAGGCTTCCTGCACTTTCAACCACACATTTTGGAATATTTTTAGCATGGTGCAAATGAGTCAGCATCTGTAAAATGTAATTATATTAAATTTCAGCCTCCAGTTGCATAAGCAAAGAAACTTTACTGGGGTTTTGACTATAACGAGGGACCCTTCTTCGGAAAAGTCACAATATAAAATTAGAACATGTCAGACATTGGCCTAGTCAAACATAAAATGTTAGTACTACATACATGGTCATAAGACTGCGTTGGCGTGGCCTATCAGTAAGACATTAGTAGAAGTGACAGAGTCTTCTGACTGTGTACTGTTGTACTAACATTTTAAATTTGACAAAGCCAATATCTGGCTTGTTTTAATTTTAATGTTATATTGTGACATTTCTGAAGAAGGCTACATTATTATAGTCGAAACCTAGGTAAAGGTTCTTCGTTTATGCAACTGGAGGCTGAAATTTAATATAATTACTTTTGAATATGTTTCAAAGTCATTCATATATTTCTGCTGACACAATGATTTTGTATGACTGCTACGCCATCAACAACCCACTTTCAAATACTTTTTCAAAGATAGCCTCATTTTATAGCTACTCTACGCCAGAATAAAAATTTTAGTTTGCAGTACAAAGTATTTGTCATCTTCTGCTGAATAAACTAACTTATACTGTCAGTCTGTCGAAACTACATGACCCTCTGATGAAAAAATCCTCAAAATTAGTTTCTAACACCTGAATTTAATACACGTTGAGTGACAAGGAGGTAGGTTTAAATAATTTCTTACCCATACATTCTCAATTTTGTAAGAAATTATTTTCAATTAAAAAGTCTGTTAAATTCATAGAGAGACATATACTTAATGTCTACACTTTAGTTTAATCGATACAAAACTGGTTTTAACAAAGAAAACAGTAATTCTATTTTGAACTGTTTTAAGACACCATAACAGCTGTCCAAGTTAGTCAGATCTTATTCTGGGTAACACAATGTTTATGCCGCATTTCAAAAGTAATGTTAACTCATATAATTAAACTCTGGTGCAGTCAAGCTTTCCGTGTTAAGGATATTCACAATATTTTTAGAATCACTAAACTTTCAGGCTGATAGGTTACTATCTTCTGTCGTAGCTGCGTGCTATAGAAGGAGAAGGGTAAGCAAGTGGTAAGTGATGGTGTTTATTACTGACCAAACAGCAGTATGTCATGTCTTCAGTTACTGAAAGCCAGTTTGTTAGCCAGGTCATGAACTAGGTACAATGGAACCATTTCATGAGCTAGTTGTTTAGATACTGCGCAGAAGTGACATAATTCATTAATTCTGTTCTTAATCTAAAGTAACTAATTACATTACTTGTCTCTTATTAAACAACATAGTTTGCTCAAAAATTCTTTGTAAAGATAACCAGTTAATTTAAATAATGACACTGATTATTAAATTCAGTCAAGTGCATAGTACTAATTAATTGAGTTACAGAGAAGTAACAAATAGTGAACAAGAAGAAGTGAGTGAGGTTATTAGAGATGATTTTGAATGACAGGGTAATTAGACAGAAGGGTTGTTAGTCTAGGCATTGATTGGCAGAATTAATTCTTAAGTTGGCTCGTTATATGTGGCTTACAGTTATAGGAGAGTGTGGATACAAAGTTCAAACTTCCATTTCCATATCTAGTGGATGAAAAATTAATTTTTAAATTACACAACAGTCATAGGGTTTGTTTTGAAATTCTATGTGAACGTGCGTAGTGAAAACTAACAAATTTTCTTTGCAATTTTTGATGAAAAAATGACAAATTTCGACTACTTACAAAACAACGTTAGAAAAAATAAAAAACTGAAGAAAATTAATAATCAAACGTATTATCAAAATAATATTCTATTTTCTGAATATATTTACGAAGCTCACAAATACTGAAATGTTTTTCTATACATGTACAATCATGATAAACACAAATCTTCTATGCACGTAATCTAAGGTTCCCTTTGTTGTCGTCTGAACATACTACTTTGTAGAAATGACAAACTGAAACTTCTTCGTCAGACTTCCATATCGCCACAGGTAAATCTTTATCATGTACTTTCTCATTCAGAATGCTTTATTCAACAAAGGTAATTCTGCAAAACGGTTCTTCTTCTGCTTAATGAAAAAATTTCCTTTCAGTTTCTTTTGTTTGAAGACATCATGTTTACGCCAGTGACTGTTAAACTTTTTATTTCCACTACTGCAATTTCGGCCTTTGGCCTTCATCAAGTGGATCTGAAATACAGAATGTCTGAAAAATGCAGCTATGTAACGATGTTTAATTACATGTTTTGGCTTTAAGCATGTAAGTAAACAGGGTCAGACACACACACACACACACACACACACACACACACACACACACACACACACACACACACACACACACACATAATCGGTAGGGCAGTTATTGCATAGATTTCGCAATTATGGGCTGTTGTTGAGGGAGCATGGCACAATATTTCTGCAGTTGACTTCCAACTGTTGTGTTGGCAGAAGAGCCAACACCGTGTTACTAGTTTGATACTTAACTTTAATCCATTAATGATGGATGTCGCTCTTGACGGTGCATGCTTCACAATATTATCTGTTCAGAATACATTCATAGTTACTGGATATGGCACCTTGCTAGGTCGTAGCAAATGACGTAGCTGAAGGCTATGCTGAACTGTTGTCTCTGCAATTGCGAGCTTATGTAGACAGTGAACCATTGCTAGAAAAGTTGGCTGTACAACTAGGGAGAGTGCTTGGGAATCTCTCTAGACTAGACATGCCGTGTGGCGGCGCTCGGTCTGCAATTCACTGATAGTGGCGACACGCGGGTCCGGCGTATACTAACGGACCGCGGCCGATTTAAAGGCTACCACCTAGCAAGTGTGGTGTCTGGCGGTGACATCACACCAACAACTTGTTGAGTCTGCTCTACTTCTAGATGCGGCATTACGCTGGGAAAAAGGAGGTCCTACACGTCACTTCATTTTATTGTTGACGTGTCCAAACTTGGCTTCCTTGTAGTGGCCTGTATTTCTCCATTTATACAAGTCTGAAAAGCGATTGAAGTATCTCATAACGAATGTAACTGCTATGGAGATTTCGAGCTTCGTGGTTTTTCACTGTCAAGAAAGTAAATACGCAGCCATGGTGCGTCAGGCGGACAGTTACGCCAACTCTGCCGCATGGCAGCAACAGTTGATAAACATTCCATCTCTCTTACTCAGCCTGTTTAGCTACCTGCCTGATAACGATGACCCACCAAAAGCAGGCGAAAAAATAGCACCTCAAAAATTCAGAATAAACGCAGCGACACTCCCCTGTATAAGTGAACCCGACATTTCTGGTCTTTGACTGTGTTCAGAAAATAGGGGACTTTCCTACGGAGCTTTTACAAACTCGATTGCATTAGAAATCCTGTATACAGATGAAACGTCCCCTTAGAAAAATTATACACGACTGTGCTTAAACTGACACACAATATTTTTAGCGCATCGCAATCTGGCTTTCAAAAATCCCTACAAAAGAATGGCACTGACTAACATTAACCTATACCTTTCACAAATCACTTACTTCACAAAAATCTTCGTTACTCGAACTACTGCAATACAGCGAGCGTGGCGCTGTATTGCTGTACTGCCAGTTAACTAAAAGATTCAAACTACGGAAGTCACTAACTACTGATAGGCATAGTTAGCAAATGAAAGATTTTAATACAGAACAAACAATGTATTTACCTTAATAGTAATAATATATATAGCAGTTCATGACATCCAGTCTTACAAATTTCAAAACTCCGCCAATGCAAACCAGTCACAGACTGCACACGGCACAGCCAGTGATTTTCATACAGAGCGCTACGTTGCGGCGGCGTTACCAATAAAAAAAAACTAAACATCCTACTTACACAGAGAGAGGCTAACATCGCTATAGTATAGTGGCCATGTGTCGTCCACAGTGCAGTGGAACATACGAATGGACGATAGCGGAGTGGAAAGTTTGCTGTTATACCTCCATCACTGAGACAAGAAGAGATGAAAAAGAGAGAAATACTTTAGTAAACATTTCTTTGACTGTTGGATATTTACTAGATGAATTACACACCTCCAAAGAGCCATTGAAAGTTGTACTATACGGATTTCATACAGTGAAGGTGTAATATATGTACATACCAACATATTTCTGCTCTGATGCTTTGTCAGAATACAAATGAGTGCACTAATAACATAGACTTTACATGTTTAGGTACTCTAAGAAGGAGTTTCAATGTCAACTGCAAAAAGTTGAAAATGAAAGCCACATTACGCCTGGTAAGATTAAATCATAAACACTGGTCAGTTTCTGGTGGTCAGTGAGACTTTCAAGGAATAACGTAAAGTAATCCTACAAAATGTTTGCAGAATCACTCAAAGATTCGGGCTGAATGCATTTCACGGGCAGCTTTACTAATGACAAGCACTTCTGAGGTCCCGTACTGCTCAACACTGCAATAACGAAACAGAAGAACAAACATAAAAAGAAAATATTTGATACCCGATAGTAAATATTAATTTCTGAATTTAGACAGAAATTTACGTGTACGATACGGATGAAACAAAAAAAAATTGCCAAGGAGATTTTTTCAGTAAAATATTTTCAAGGGGACGCTTACTTACAGTAACTAGTACCACAGCAGCACTGAATGTATGGACTTGGTTGTTAATTTATGGGCCCACGTAACTCAAATTATGTCAAAAGTCTGCAAACAGTAATGGAGCTCATCGATTACATCGACGAATGATGTTAGCTTTATACCACTATGGGAGACTGGTCCTTGGTTTCACTTGTACTAAAGTTGCTATGTTCCAAGTATTAATAGATAAGTAGAAATATTAATTCGGAATACTTGCTTTAGTTGGTAACCACCGTTCACGGGAATAACAATTCATAAGAGTCACAATAACTAAATGTCGGCCATGTGCTTTCAGACTTGCCATTTTAATTTGGCGGACAGTCACAAAAAAATACGAGTTTTAAGTAACGCTACCTACCCCAATGACATTTCACACTGAACTGCTACTGGTGCCTCTTCAAAACGTACATAAAGACGTGCCTCTTCCCACCAGTTAATGTGATGTGACGTCACAAAACCGAAGTGTAAGTAAGTACCTCATATTTTAAGCAAGCTGTCTAATGGCAAGCACTAATTTAATTTGATGTTCGCTTGTGAATTAAATCAGTTGGAATGTATACAAATGTGGTAGAAAATAATGTTTGAGTCATTTACTCTGTCCACAAATCGTTCTTACGTCTTAGAACAGTAAAATAAAAATAACTTGGAATGACTAAAATTTTATGCAGAAGTGTCTCATCTCAAAGAATTTGTTGTGCTGATGCGGAAACTGGTCTGAAGTTTTGCAAGACAGCCATATTTCCAAATATGTGGGTAGCAAAATTTTGAGATTAATACTTCTAAACATTTTGGTAATATTAATTCACTTGATATGTTCGCAATCTAGTAGCAGATGTACAACGAATCTTTTGCCATCCAACATCAGTAGAATTACATGTGTATTTGAAAATTTCTTTTAATTTTATTTCGGTATTGCACACAGGTTTCCTTTGTCCGTAAGTGATACAGTTTTATAATTATCCAAAAACATTGGTCCCTATGAAACCTATTACCTTACCGCCATCTTCAGTTATTGTAGCTCCTCTTTCTATGGTAGCAAACAATGGGGTATAGGGTTTATCGGGTTTCAACATTCGAAAAGTCGTTTCCTTGCAGGGATCTGAAAACACAATTTCTGGAGGTGTGTTTGGTATCTACGGCTTCAGCAGACAGTCAGCAGTGTTGTGTCAATGTTAGAAACAAGTCTTATGTATGACAAAAGTAGAATTTACGTAATATCCAATTAAGGTGCGATCAAAGACTCTGTTCCAAATAGTTGCAGAAGTGTACAAATGCTGTTCCCACATTGCTCTCCTGTCTTTGCCACAACCATTAAATTATCTCAAGATACCGCAAAGGAGACACAAGAGGACACGTGTACTTAAGCACAGTGGTTAACACCTGGCAAGTTTCTTGGGACCCATTCAGCCTGCTACACCTTACAAGTTGCGCCATAAATCCAATGCTACTAGCCAGGTACATGTTTGAGTAGGTAGTTTCACTGCAGCTCATTTAACATAAAGACGGGAGCAGCAAAATGAACCTAACCCAACCTAACCACCAACCAAACTTAAAAGAGAATTAATTAAAACCCTCAGCTGCCGACAGGTGTTGTCGATATACCTTGATGGGGACAGCAGAAAATGTGTGCCCCGGCCGGGACTCGAACGGTCATCAGTGGTACCTGCTCTTTCGAGAAAAGTTACTAATATAAACCTAAAAGAGACGGGAGGAGAAATTAAAAACTAGGGAATGTGTATCAGTCAGGAAACAGAACCCAAATACAGCAGAATAAGAGTTTCCTGTGTTTATGAGTAAACGTTAAATAAATTCTATAGGTGTCTAGCAATGCACGTTGTGTAAAATGTTCCTGAACACTCATTCGGCGACCTCGAGCGTGTTGCGACATGTTTGTAAGTTTGAACAGCAGTTTCCTCACTCGAGAAATATTTTTAAAGAAGTAAAAGACTTAGTGGCCTACAAGAGTGTGGAAATGCGCACGAAGGACTAGAGGCCATTTAGCAGTACACAAACGTCCAAAATTTTGAGCAAATACTGATTTAAAAAAGATAAAAAAATGGCCCAGTGGATATTAAAAATCACATTGTGATGGTATACAACCTAGCTCCAAGAAAGCTTAGTAAGAAGAACAAGAATCTTGTTTGAGACATGTACTTATGATAACATGATATGAAAAACAAACTTCGTGTTTACTAAAATGCATTTCGAGAATTTAGAATGAACTATTTTGACCGCTTACAATGAGTTAAGCGAACCTCCAATGGAGGCACTGGAAAAAGTAATTAAAATTTGTGTAACTAGGGTTGTGTTTGGTTGTAATACACTAAGATTACAGAAAATACTCTCATAACCTAAGTTTAGTTGGCGATGCAGTATAATAGACATCTTTAAATTCTTAGGTGCAAAAGACCTCAACTTTCAGAGATGGTTAGAGATTACCTGATGATGGTTCGAATTGAGAGTAGTCACTATTAGTAGTAATAATGGTGAAGTTGCAGAGAAAATGGTTCATATCGAAATAAATAAATAATCGCGAATACTCCTTTATGAAATCTATTGGTTGCATACATGAAATTTTAAAGAAATGTAGTGCATGAAAAAATCGGCTCTTGACTACACTAGGTGGAGAAAATAGTGTTTACATGAACCAATTAAAACAGTGACCAAAACTTTAAAAGTCACTGTGAGTTAAATAAAGAAGCTAACAATCATTGCGACAAATATCCCTGACAGGAGTTGCTAACAGATTTCTCTTGTGTAAAAGAGATTAAAGAGGCTGAATAGAACCGGCATAAATATCTGCTAGGGAACTAATCATGCATAATTTTGATGGATATTTTATATCTCCTCTGCTACCACTAATTTCTTCTTGAATAAAATTGGTGAAAAGAGCCTCGGTCGCATAGTCAATTGTTAAAAATATGACCAGTTACAGCCTCTAGTAGCAGACCATTTCCAGATAATTAACTGTAAATACAAAAATTAAAAGTGTTGATTTACATAGGGACTGACGACGATAACACTTGGAACACGTGTACTGATCCCAGTTGCAAAAAATGATGCTGATGGCTGAATAGACACAAGATAAATAGAGGGAAAGAGGGAGCGCATGTGCCTTATGACGTAAGTCAGCTTATGTTAAGCGATTTGCATGTCGTATGTTAAGATTTGAAAGTCTATTTTTAAAAATGTAAACCGCTTGAAAAACAGTAATTTAAAACCCTATGGATATCGCATACGTTAAAACCATTTTTATAATACATTAAATAAGTAGCCAACGTTACATGTTAAACTGAGACCCATAACGCCATCTGGAAACAATAGTTCGTATCAGAAGACGGCGTTACCTTAACAACAGATATTAAATGTGTATTCATAATAGAATACGATATAAGAAATACCTATGTAACTATTCAATACATCAATACGCACTTTACTATAACTGATGTGTTGGAAAAAAAAACTTGAAGGAATTACGAAAAATTAGAAGCTTCGGGGTATATGAGTGCCGTTTCATGCCATCGGTTAGAGTGATTAAGAAGGCCGTTTGCATGGAGACATCGTGGTTGAAATGGCTGTTGGTTTTCAATGATGTATTCGTTGGACGCCCTGTGTTGCCTTGATTACAGTGGTCGATACTCACCGCCAAAGATGAAGAGAATGGCGTCGCTAACAGAAGTGACACCAGTGGGCTGAAAGTTTGTTGTCAACTGCAAGACCTTGCCCGATATTTGCAAGAAAGAGATCAATTGCTTGAAATTAATTTGAACTTAAAATTGAAAGTCAGTAAAATTTTTCCCAAGAAGGGAAGTTAATGTATGAAACTGTGTTAAAAACGTCCAAATATGAGTTACAAAAATCGAATGTAAAGCTGAAATCATTGATATGTTGATACATTTTACCAAGTATACATCTTTTATGTAGAGGAGACAATAACCTCTAGAATAACCAGGTACTGTTGCAAGAATCATTGTCATTTTACAATGAATAGACGACAATTGGCTATGACATGAAAATTCCCTAAGAGACAAAACAAAAACTTGAAGTATACCTAGAAAAACAGGAAGCCTCTTGTCTAAATGATATCTTCTAATAAGCAAAAAAAAGCTTGATCGCTGTTTTTCAAAAGAGCTGACGTATCACTTTTCTATTGCACAGATGTTGTGAACACTTATAAAATATTCAGAATTAACCTTCAGAAGTGTTGTCATGATATCGCATTCTGATTTTTTGCTGTTGGCAAGCTGTTGTCCGAAAACTGATTTATTATATGACACACTTAAAACATCTTCCTTGAACTACAACCTGTCTGGTCAATATACAGGGTAATATTAGTAATTACAGTTATCACTTTCAACACTGCCCTTTTTACACCAGGCATTTTGGTGTGAACTGGCATATTTAATGAATGTTTCAAATTAGATTGCAAAGAACAGGAAAATGGTAGGAATATGGTTCTTGCATCATTTAAAAGGAAGAAGGAAGAGCTTTACATGATAGTGAGTTTATGTTACAATATGGAATACAAATGGGTGTTATAATTAAAAAAGAAAAAAAAAGAAAAATATCGTGGATAAAAAGGTTTTACATGATCTCTCTCTTGAGTAATGCCATTATTACTGTATCTAAATTTAAAACAAAATATCACTTGACTGTCTAACTGCCGGTACCTGTAAACTAGAGTATTTTAATTGTTCAGATGTAGTTAGCCTTCGTGTGAAAATCCTGGAAACACTGTGGGACGCAAAGGCCAACGCCACAGTCCTTCCACCACCATCTACTTTCTTCCTGATGCGCTTACCCGTCTCTTTCTTCCCCCTCTCTGAACATATTTTGCAATACCTAGTAGTATTCACCTTGTTTGCAGTGGGTGGGACCTTCTCTGGAAAGTGCCTTGCAAATGTCCTCTCAATTTGTGAGGATGAAGCGGCTTGTTGCTGAAAAATATTTCCGCCCTTCTCAGACAATTTCTTCCCCACTCTGTGAATAAAGTCTATAAGGAATACATTCTACCTAGTGTTCCCTTTATATAAAATAAAACTGTTGACAGTTGACACTGTAAACAAGTGAAAAAACAGCTTTTACCACCACTCAAAGTTTTTCGGGCAAACGGGATCTTCACTTTATGAACAATTGAGACATATACATACCTCAATCGTCACTTGTACTTTCATATGGAGAGTACGAATCCTCTTTGTCAGAATCATCAACATCAGATCCTTCATCTCCAGAAAGAATATCTAAGATCTCTGCCTCCGCCAACTCGCTGCTCGATATTTTCACGATCGTAAACACCTGTGAATGAACTGCAGGTAACTTCGACTTTGCAGTGCTCACAGCCGCTCTCAGGATGAGATAGCCGATAAGTGCTTGCCTCTTGGGAAAGAAGAACGAAATACGTCCACATTAGTTGACGAAACTGCTTCGGAGACGCGCTAAACGCACTTACGGAGCCAAATTAAGGCTCGCCCGTGCGGTATACGGGCGCCGTCGCCAACGTCAGGGCGGCCGCGCCCGTATGGCGTACGGGTACCGTGCAGTAAGTGTTAAACTTTCAAAACCCTGTAGAAATAATACCACTGGTCAGAATGACGTCAAATTGCAACGGAATATTATCAGAAAAGAGGGAAAGGATATGGCAGAAGAAAAACTGCTCAATATATGGCACTGTATGTGTCAGAATACGTAAATGAAAAGACCTGTCATGCGCACGACCCACTGAAGTTGGTATAAACACGCTGGGTACACGGCTTTACGTCCTTTCGTGTCCGCGACGTTCGCCGTGACTGTCTCAATGCAGGGGCGAGCTCTGCTTGTAAAGCTGTATTACAAGAATTATGACTGTGCACACGTCCCTCTGCAGGAGTTACGGACACTGAGAGGTTTAAGAAAAGGCGTTGGTCCGGTGACTGCCGTGGGTCTGGAGAAAATGATTCGGATATTCGAAAAGACGGGTTCCTTTGGTGTGAAACCTGGTAGAGGGAGGAAACGAATTGATTCGACGTCAGTGGACGCAGTGGCCACAGAATGCAGCAGGAGACGAGTGGTAGTGTACAAACGTGTAGTGCACGGAGATTTGCCCGAGCATTTGACATATCCGTGTTCACGGTCCGTAAATTCATACGAAATATCCTTCTTCGCTATCCATTCAAAATTACCCATGTTCTCGAGTTGCTTCCTGTTGACCTGCCAGCAAGAGAGACCCTTCCTTTAGAATTTCTTGCTCGCATGGAAGTGGACAATGATTGGCCGTGAAAGATTTTGTGGACAGACGATGCCCACTTCCATCTTTACAGGATATATCAATACACAGAATTTTCGAATATGGGCAACGCAAAATCCACACGCCAATCAGCGAGTACCACTTCATCCTGAAAAGATCACTGTGTGGTGCTGGTTTACGGCATCATTTTTTCGAAGAGACAGGTGCCTCCATTCTTGTTACCTGTAACGTCACTGGTAAGTGCTATGAGTGTCTTTTGCGACACCACGTCATTCCAGCTCACCAGCAGCGCTGATGTATGGATGGGATCATTTTTATGCAAGATGACGCACCTACGCAAATTGCAAATCCAGTTAAGCAGCTGCTGAAGCACTATTTTGGAAATGCTAGAGTTGTCAGCCGCCATTTCCCTACTACCTTGCCGTCCCGATCACTTGATCTTTTTCTCTGCCTCGTGATGACTGGGTGTTGTGAGCTGTCCTTAGGTTAGTTAGGTTTAAGTAGTTCTAAGTTCTACGGGACTGATGACCATAGATGTTAAGTCCCATAGTGCTCAGAGCCATTTTTTTTTCACTTGATCTTCATCCGTGCGACTTCTGGCTGTGGGTCTATCATAAAGATGTTGTATTCAGAGTTCGGATTACTAACTTAGCTGCACTGAACGCACGCACTGCGCAACACATTTTGAACTTGTACACATAAAGACTTCTATCACTTGTGGAACAAGCTATTTATCAATTTCAACTTGTTGCAGAAAATGGTGGATAGCTTACTGAAAATGTTTTGCGCCAGTCATATGGAAATTAATAAGCCAATCTGATTTTGATTGATGCTCTTTACGCGGGTTTTGACCTCAGGACAATCAAAAACCGATGTGATTGATGGTTTTTATGCGATAATTAAAAACCTATTTTTCCCATACGATGTGGTATGATCTTGCCGTAGTGGATGGGCTTACGTAGCTAACAGTATCACACCTGTACACCCCTACATATCCTAGTACAGTTTGTTTAACGTCAAAAGTACACCTGAGTCATTGTTGTGTGATTCATTCGTCATTTGTAGTCGATCACCATTAAATTATGATAATTACAGTGCCATCTATTGCCATACTTTGTAGCTATTTATTTTTCTTCTGTCATACGTTTTTCCCCTTCCCGACAATATTACGGTCCAATCTGACGGCATTCTGACTACAGCGGTTTCAAAGCGTAACTTTAATTATAATCACCCTCTATATTGTCTCTTACTCATTGAGGGTTAATTTATATACTCCTGATCCAAAGCAACGCTTGTTAGTGTTGCTCGTATATCATTCTAGGGGTAGCTGCGGTTGCTTTGATCATGTTTTCTGAAACATGTCACCAATAATTTCTGCATCATAGTCATTGGCAAATGCAGCTCGTCTTTAAAACAGTATTTTTTTCTGTACTTCATCTGCGGATAAAGGAAGTTCAATCATTCTGTTCTCATTCATAAAAGAACGCTCTCTTGTATTTCGCGGGATAACGAGAAATAGCATTAATAACAGCATCAGTTATGGCGGGTTTCCTAAAAATGCAAAGAAAATGTGTCCCTGTGGCTAACTCAGCATTCTTTGCATAAAACTTGTTATTAAATGAAAAGGTATTAAAATATAACGTGGTTGTAAACAGTGGAATAAATTCTACAATTTCGTCACAATTCATCGTATTATGTTTTCAATGGTTATATTTAATAATCTGAATAGTTTCTGCTATTGGGATGTTAGTATATTAATTTTTATATCCCGTGAGGCATACCTAGCTCCTGCTGGAAGAACTGTATTGTAAATATTTGTTGCTATTCATACCTGTTCTTAAAATTATAATTATCTTCAAAATTGTAGAATTCTTTCATAGTTTCATAGAGCATTTTGTTAAGCACTTATCAAGGGCAGTTAATAATATTCACAATTGGCTGTATCTGTATCAGTCTTATGTAACTTTAATTTGCGCTCTACGTCTAGGGAGGTGTGGATTCATGACTTAAAAGTGTTTTCTCCTCCAGGTGAAAGTAGGCAGTCATTTTTACTAACTAACTTTCCATTGGTAGCATCAATTTTTGTAACTGGATCTTTTGCTATGTCGGCTATGTTATTTTCATTAAAGAATTCTTCTATTTTAGGAAACCAGTCCTCTTCACAGATAACTACAAAGGCACTACCTTTATCCACTTTCGCGATATTAGAACAATCTAACAAAAGTTTATTGTCAATCCCTTTAACTAGTGACCTTTTCTGATTTCTACTATTTTTTTACTTTTTTCCTTGCTGTCTTGTAGCGATGCGGAGTCGGTTGTTTGCGTTGTTATTAACGCTATCGTGTAGTCCACCTACCTCGAAATGATTCTGCCGATGTCCCTTCACTATGTGGTAGCAGATACGTGATAGGCAGTGTAAAGCACCGTTGATGAAACAGCCACCTAATATCCACCACACAGACCGCGTAACTCTAGTTGAAAGTCAGTTCCTGAAAGTTCATGATTAAAAAATAGGGCGTTCGGGATAATCAGTCTACTTGCAGAAAAACGTTTACATTTAGATTAACTCTGTTTTTATTTACATTGAAGCACATACAGTGTCTATCAAGTCCATTTTTAATATGGTGAAACGTTATCATTGAAAGCTTACTGTCTGTATAACAAATATTCACTCGAAAAAGCAGCCAGAATTGTAGCAAATCCGCCCCGACGAATTTTCACGTTCTACCAGTCACAGACCCACAACTACTCGCGAGTTAAACATTCGGTCGTTCCAGTGGCCTTCTTCGTAAGAAGTGCTCGCCAAAATATTCCGTACAGAGCACGAAACACGCCACGCCGAGTTGTTACTATGACCAGAAAGTTAACTCGCTAGTTTCTCCCAAACTATTTAACTTTGAAACACCAAACTTTCATTAAAATGTTCGCAACTCCAGTCGCTTCAGTCACGATATGTTTGAAACGAAATTAGCTCACTATTTCTTCACCTTACACATTCCTTTTAAGGAGCGATCTAAAATCATGTTATCCGTAGGCCGGCTACCAAGCGCCTCTCTCGAGGTACTCTCCTCTCTGCACACAACTGAATTCACTCGGGAACTGCTTAATTCGGATTGGCTGTTGATCTGAACGACCAATCCGAACGTTCCTTCCTGATAACTCTGGCTGCACAACTTGCCTTATCCAATCACTAATTTGATACTAATTAATGTCAGCAAACCTTCAATTTCTTGCATTACGCTTAATGAAAATAAGCAAAGTGCGAATTATTCTTCAAATTGATAAATAAACTTATTCCGCCTCTTACTTCCATTCTGGCTGCTTTTGTACAAAGCATGCTCACACAGATATACCTCACCTGAACCGTGGTTGCAACATAAATTTCCCACTGTTCGTTCGTACAAGGTTTTACGTAAAACGGAGATTAAATTTGAACGTGTGACCCACATACACTCTCTCAATCATTCTCACGCACTCACACAACAAAATATAATCAAATAATAATTTTGACTGAATTCTGTATTACGTAATGCAAAGTGACAAAAGTTTGAAAAAAATTCTAATGATTTGATTTTATGCACTGACAACTTTGTAATGGCTTCAAATGATAATAGAAGTTAATCTGTTATTGTTCATAACTTGGCTTTGTAAAAGAAGCGTAGGTTTTAGGACTTTCAGGTTATTCTTTTTATCTCCGGAACTATAATAAGTAAAAATCTGACAGCATCATTCCATTAATAACAAAAGGCTGTGTATCAATTTTGAACAAAATCGGATAATAACGAATAAGGATTGTTTATATTCATAGAGGGTATGAATCTTCGTATCGACTGTTACTCTACGCAGTTCTTACGGCCGGCAGCGACAGCTGTGCTGTGAGCAGAGTGAAAAAAATGAAGACATAGCCATCCTGTAGCTACCTTACCTAACGGCTGCCTGCCTTACTGCAACGTATGTTATCTCGTAATAACTTGCTGCGTTACAGTCTGTTATTTCTTTGGTTCTAAGGAAATGTTATATGTGTCATGATTATGTTGTTTGTCCTATGTTGTGTGAACTCTGATTTCAGCAATGATGCTAATTTTAAATTAGCATAGTTAAAGTAGGAGCTATTTCATATTTTAACCCTTTGTTGAGGAAGATTGTTTCAGATGACCAAATACTAACGTCCATCAAGTTGACACCTCCTGCATAAAACTGAAACAGGGAACTTAGAGGGGGTATCAATCTGATTTGCAAGCTATTGGTCAGTTTTCGTACTACGTCTTTTTTCCATGCATTCCCACATGTAATCAATTTTATTATCTACTACTTTGAGTAAAATGCAAAAGAAAAGGACATCACGTTATTCAATGAAATATGTAATTTATATGTTTTAGAACGTAGAGCATCTTCCATTTTATAAGCATCTCTAATTCATTCTTATGAAGATGATGCTGTTTTCCGCTGTACAAGAGCATTAACATGAGATTTTGTTACGTACATACAAATTTACGAAGTGCCAAGCATTGTTTATTAATAGAAATTTAATTTAATATCATTATTTTCGTTTTGAGTCCTCTAATAGTTCTTTCTTCCTTGATGCACGGAACCAACACTTACAGAATTCCTCATTACTTTGAATGTAAGTACCTTTCTCATTAAACAAAAATTAATTTCTCCTGGCTATATCAGTTTATAACTTATTTCTTAGGCCATACAAATACACTCCTGGAAATGGAAAAAAGAACACATTGACACCGGTGTGTCAGACCCACCATACTAGCTCCGGACACTGCGAGAGGGCTGTGCAAGCAATGATCACACGCACGGCACAGCGGACACACAAGGAACTGCGGTGTTGGCCGTCGAATGGCGCTAGCTGCGCAGCATTTGTGCACCGCCGCCGTCAGTGTCAGCCAGTTTGACGTGGCATACGGAGCTCCATCGCAGTCTTTAACACTGGTAGCCTGCCGCGACAGCGTGGACGTGAACCGTATGTGCAGTTGACGGACTTTGAGCGAGGGCGTATAGTGGGCATGCGGGAGGCCGGGTGGACGTACCGCCGAATTGCTCAACACGTGGGGCGTGACGTCTCCACGGTACATCGATGTGGTCGCCAGTGGTCGGCGGAAGGTGCACGTGTCCGTCGACCTGGGACCGGACCGCAGCGACGCACGGATGCACGCCAAGACCGTAGGATCCTACGCAGTGCCGTAGCGGACCGCACCGCCACTTCCCAGCAAATTAGGGACCCTGTTGCTCCTGGGGTATCGGCGGGGACCATTCGCAACCGTCTCCATGAAGCTGGGCTGCGGTCCCGCACACCGTTAGGCCGTCTTCCGCTCACGCCTCAACATCGTGCAGCCCGCCTCCAGTGGTGTCGCGATAGGCGTGAATGGAGGGACGAATGGAGACGTGTCGTCTTCAGCGATAAGAGTCGCTTCTGCCTTGGTGCCAATGATGGTCTTATGCGTGTTTGGCGCTGTGCAGGTGAGCGCCACAGTCAGGACTGCATACGACCGAGGAACACACGGCCAACACCCGGCATCATGGTGTGGGGAGCGATCTCCTACACTGGCCGTACACCTCTGGTGATCGTCGAGGGGACACTGAATAGTGCACGGTACATCCAAACCGTCATCGAACCCATCGTTCTACCATTCCTAGACCGGCAAGGGAACTTGCTGTTCCAACAGGACAATGCACGTCCGCATGTATCCCGTGCCACCCAACGTGCTCTAGAAGGTGTAAGTCAACTACCCTGGCCAGCAAGTTCTCCGGATCTGTCCCCCACTGAGCATGTTTGGGACTGGATGAAGCGTCGTCTCACGCGGTGTGCACGTCCAGCACGAACGCTGGTCCAACTGAGGCGCCAGGTGGAAATGGCATGTGAAGCCGTTCCACAGGACTACATCCAGCATCTCTACGATCGTCTCCATGGGAGAATAGCAGCCTGCATTGCTGCGAAAGGTGGATATACACTGTACTAGTGCCGACATTGTGCATGCTCTGTTGCCTGTGTCTATGTGCCTGTGGTTCTGTCAGTGTGATCAAGTGATGTATATGACCCCAGGAATGTGTCAATAAAGTTTCCCCTTCCTGGGACAATGAATTCACGGTGTTCTTATTTCAATTTCCAGGAGTGTATAAAAAGATGTTATTTCACAATATTATGGCATAAGGAGTGAGGGCGTGTCGCTCGGTTCATCATGAGTCAGCATGTAATCGGGTTTGCGGGGGAAAGTAAGGACAGTGCAACTATAGTTATGCAGCGGAACGCCCCCTGTATTTTTTTACTGTAGCATAACGGAAAGTTTCCGATACTGGTCATGGGAGAGCAAGTACAATAACACCATGCTTCGGTAAAATAAAACATTGATTCATTATTTGTCTGAGATAATTTCCATTTGACAATAAATACGAAATTTAAATAAAAGTAAAAAATACTTGCTATTAATGAAATTCATGGACACGGGGTTTGACAACAAGATTTTGACTATAAGATCAGGTTTGCATCGTGTTGTAACCGCAGAAAAGCCAAGTCTAAATGCAGTTGTTCTCAGACGATACACCAGAAATCATACGGGGAGATAGAGTTAACAGGGGACGCCAGGCGTGTCAGAGGGGTCACAAAAGATAACGACGCAGCCAGATAGCCGAGGCGGCGGTCCAAGCGGCCAGGCAGCTGCGCGTGATAAGCAAGGAAGCAGACTCAGCTATTAAGATAAAAAGGGCGCTCTGGGCAGGTCCCTTAATAAGCAATAACTTACAGTATCAACACTCTTGCCTAGAGGGAGAAGTCTGGGAGCGGAGAGAGAAGGTGACATCATAAAAATAACAGGACTTGAAGATTCAGGAAATGAAAGGTTGAAGCAATTGGAGGAGAGTGTCGAGTGGGCCAGTGGCATATGGGCGCCATAAGGGCTGGCTGCTTGCAAGTCGGGAGCTTGCGGCCCAGTGGCGTGTGGGTCGGCAGTCTGCGGGCCGGCGGTATGGGCGCCACTATTGCCGGAACCGGAAGACGCGCCCCTACGGTGGAGGGGGCTTCATCTGCGCTCGAACTGCAGTTGGTTCCGGTTATGGTGGACTCAGAGTACTGTGTAGTGGGCAAATGCGATTTAGGTGAAAGCCGAGGACGCAGCACAGCCCGCATGGTTAGATAAAAAATTAAATTTCCACTGGATGTCGACTTTTGCCCAATCAAAAAGCAAACCATGGGTAGAAAATCCCGAAGTAGCTCAAACACATCTTGAAAATAGTGCTATAACACCAGGAAGCCTTGAAAATACGAACCAAAAGATGCACATGGACGTAACGTGACTTCACACCTGGTCGCACATCCCATGTATACAGGGTGTTACAGAAAGGTACTGCCAAACTTTCAGGAAACATTCCTCACACACAAATAAAGAAAAGATGTTATCTGGACATGTGTCCGGAAACGCTTAATTTCCATTTTAGAGCTCATTTTAGTTCCGTCAGTATGTACTGTACTTCCTCAATTCACCGCCAGTTGGCCCAATTGAAGGAAGGTAATGTTGATTTCGGTGCTTGTGTTGACATGCGATTCATTTCTCTACAGTACTAGCATAAAGCACATCAGTACGTAGCATCAACAGGTTAGTGTTCATCACGAACGTGGTTTTGTAGTCAGTGCAATGTTTACAAATGCGGAGTTGGCAGTTTCCAGAACGAAGGTGTCCCGACAGGAAGATGTTCGAAGCAATTGATCGGCGTCTTAGGGAGCACGGAACATTCCAGCCTATGACTCGCGACTGGGGAAGACCTAGAACGACGAGGACACCTGCAATGGAAGAGGCAATTCTTCGTGCAGTCAGCGTCAGTTGCTGTACAAGGTAACGTTGACCACGTCACTGTACGGAGAGTGCTACGGGAGAACCAGTTGTTTCCGTACCATGTACAGCGTGTGCACGTGCTATCAGCAGCTGATTGGCCTCCACGGGTACACTCCTGCGAATAGTTCATCCAACAATGTGTCAATCCTCATTTCAGTGCAAATGTTCTCCTCACGGATGAGGCTTTATTCCAATGTGATCAAATTGTACATTTTCAGAGTCAACATGAGTGGGCTGACGAGAATCCACATGCAATTGTGCAATCACGTCATCAACACAGATTTTCTGTGAACGTTTGGGCAGGCATTGTTGGTGATGTCTTCATTGAGCCCCATGTTCTTCCACCTACGCTCAATGGAGCACGTTATCATGATTTCATACGGGATACTCTACCTGTGCTCCTAGAACATGTGCCTTTACAAGTACGACACAACATGTGGTTCACGCACGATGGAGCTCCTACACATTTCAGTCGAAGTGTTCGTACGCTTCTCAACAACAGAGTCGGTGACCGATGGATTTGTAGAGGCGGACCAATTCCATGGTCTCCACGCTCTCCTGACCTCAACCTTCTTGACTTTCATTTATGGGGGCATTTGAAAGCTCTTGTCTACGCAACCCCGGTACCAAATGTAGAGACTCTTCGTGCTCGTATTGTGAATGGCTGTGATACAATACGCCAGTCTCCAGGGCTGCATCAGCGCATTAGGAATTCCATGCGACGGAGGGTGGATGCATGTATCCTCGTTAACGGAGGACATTTGGAACATTTCCTGTAACAAAGTGTTTGAAGTCACGTTGGTACGTTCTGTTTTTGTATGTTTCCATTCCATGATTAATGTGTTTTGAAGAGAAGCAATAAAATGATCTCTAACATGGAAAGTAAGAGTTTCCGGACACATGTCCACATAACATATTTTCTTTCTTTGTGTGTGAGGAATGTTTCATGAAAGTATGGCCGTACCTTTTTGTAACACCCTCTATACATAGGGAGTCTTTAGACAGTACATGAAGAAACTGAAGAGTATCATAATGCAACCTTACCATGTTTTTTATGTGTAGAAATATATACTGAGGCGCCCCAGAACAGGTAGTTTAAATTGTGGAAAGGGGCCAAAATAAGGGGTAGTCAGTTACACTCGAACCAAAAACTTTATTATTTGATCAAATATTACAAGAGTCCCGAATTTTTTTTAACACACAGCTCTAATCTTTTGGACTTAATTACCAGCTGAAAGCCAATTTAATTTAAAAACGGCTCAAGGCCAGTCACTTAAAGCGCAAGCATAATCAGAGATTTAAAAGGTAAGTCTTACGTTTCAACAGTTCTTTATTTAGGCTGAAGGCCCAAAGAATTTGCGATTTTCAGAGCAAACTATTTGAATTCATAATCGACTGAAAGCCCAACACCTAACATCAAACCTTTTTTTTTTTTTTTTAAAAAAAGGCCTTAAATAAAACTGTTCTTAATCAGGCAAAACACAACCAAATTTAAGAGGCAAAGCCTTATCTTAAAACACTTCTTTTTTTAGGGTGAAGGCCCAAAGAATCAGACACTTCAATAGCAAATAAGTCAAAGTCAAATCGGCTGGAGGCCTAACACTTAAAATTTAACAGCATTAAAATCTTTAAAATGCCAAAAGTCTTACGTGAAACAGTTCCTTAAATTAGGCTGAAGGTCTTAAGAATCTTACGCCTTAATGGCAAAACAACCTTAATTTAAAAAAAAAAATCAGCTAGAAGTCATAAACGTACAAACAACAAGAACAAATGACAAAAAGGCAGTAAACCCAAGGGTGTTCAGATGTTCGATCGTTGGCCTGGAATTCAACCACTAACGCTCGCGTATGTGAGACAGTCGGGCCAACCATTCACGATCCGACGACAACCCAACCGACTGACAGTCAATGGACCGACCGACAAGATAACTTCCCCTCACCCAACAAGATCGGAACAGGGAGTTCAACGGAGCAACGTAGAAGATACTGGTTCCCACAACCAATCACGCATGGAGCTGTTAAACTACACAGCTGGACAGCAACAACACGATGAAGAAACTACACTACCTGAAATTTACGTCAACGGCCAGGGCAGGTAATCGGAACGTTAACGGCCACAAGGCAGAAGATTCCACTGTTGCACTTCAAATAACCAAATACAGTGAAAGTTCACCAGAGGTTGGCTAGAATTTTCCAACTTGAAAACCATGTTGTTGCTCGCGGGAATATTCCAACAGCCGACAACGAACTGCAAACGACACAGTGTGAACAGTCTTGACTTGCTGGTAGATGAAATCAAATTTCGTGTCCAGGGTCGCTGAGCCACGGACCTCTTAGCAATGGAAACAGCCCCACACACCCGACACCGCATAGAGACTGCCAGCGGACCCGGCCAAACTACGTCCCACGGAGAATTCCTCGCTGCTCCACGCCAACCGACCGACCGCCCAGCCCAGGAACCGTCAAAGCACCAATTATATGCCTGCCGATGAGACGACTAACCGAACGATCTACCAACGGTAGTCCCGCTTCAGTCTCCCTCCGTCGGACGGTTCAGGGTAGGCGCAAATTGAGAAGCGTATATCACGTGTGACGTGACACGACACTACAGCGCGACACGCAAGTGCAGCACGTGTCGCGCGGGTGCAGCGCATATAGCGACGCGTACGCCACACCTCGGACGCCCCTACTGGCGACGCTCTACTCTGACTGAACCGAAGCGCGCGCAACCTCTTATCTTTCTCAAACGATTACACAGAAACTATTCTCTGAAAGTATATGATTTTTGCCTTACTTGTAGCGTTATATGTCAGCTTCGTGGGCAAGGGCCCATCACCACGCTAATGACCATTCTTAATTGTGATGTACACATTTTAGTAAGGCACTACGCAAAACTCAAAAAAGTTTGCAGCGAAAATTAGGGGTCGCTATGAGTTTGCGTTTTTGTACGTATTACACCATATGTTGCTGCGTATGAAATTTAGCTAACATGCTGAATTTTTGTTTAGACTTGGGAGGAGATCTCTATCTGCCTCCGATCTCGAGAAAATGGATCCCATGTAGGGCGCTCACTTCCGATCTCACGGCCGCGAGAATGAAATACTCGCAACATCACTAGTATCTCCTAAAACGCTAGTGACGTCGAAACGAAAGTTTGGCGAATGATAGCACACAAGGAGGAAAATGTTTTGCCAATTATTAAACGCACGGAACTTTCTTATCTATGGCGATATATCACTACTTACACTTCTTTCTTTATTTATTTCACTCCAGTGACTGTAATTTTTTAAGAGTTATCGACAGCTAGCGAAACAAGAGCTTCCTAGTATGAAAATGAACATGAAATTTCTTCTTTTATGTTACTGCTAACCGATACTATGAGGTTTTTCGTAAGCTATTGAGCTTAGTGATTGCCAATTACTTGTTTAATGAGGCCCTCCGTTTTGGAATTCTGTCTCCATAGCTGCTGTGAGATGAGTTTGGCAAATTACATTGCGACAAAGGAAGTAGAATTAAACCAGTCACAAAGAGAAATGTGGCTTTTACTCATAAATGGTGATGCTTCTTCGAATGAGAAAAGGTTAACAACTCACACAAAATCAGATTGGCAATTCTGTGTGGAATTTTGGTGGAATCCCCGTAACCCATCGTATTTTTAACACTGAGCTACGGGAATGGAAACTTACCAAGGATTTTATTCCTTCTCTTGATCTGAGCACTATTAAAATAATGACGGGCGTTACTTCAGGCGGAATGATAGGCACATGCCAGATACTGTTTACTCACCAAGGGCTTGCCAAACTGACAATGCGTGATCGCGATTAAAATAGTTATTATTGAGAAAAATAAACAATTGATCTGTCGCACAACACTATGGTCAGTGTATTGTCAACAGCGACAGGAATGCAGAAACTAGCCATGTGTGCCTTGTGAGATTGAGTTCGAAAAACATTGTCATGAAAGTAGATCTGCCTTTGTCAGCAGCACGTTTCAACAAATTAAATATATCTAATCTTAACACTCTTTTAGGATATTCGTACTTTCGTAATAATACGAACCATTTTCTTCATTTGTGTAGCCTGTTGTTGTATAATTAGTTTATTAATGCTGATAATGTCCATGCAACAATTGAAATGCTTTTTCTCATCACGGCGAACGAATTAAAACATTGTTATTTGTGACTACTTTTCGACTGTTTCTAGCTTGCAGTGGAAATAGGTTCACATGCATGTAGTACACTGTGTCGTATTACATTATTACATCAATATCAGAGTAATCACGGTGAAATTTCTACACTTCAGATCTTTGTTGCTTTTTACCACGAGAGCAAAGGGATCACACCTCTGGAGGTTATCCCTTATGAAATTTTTGTAACAGATCGTACAGATACGCTAGCTTACTAGGCAGCGAGAATATAACCTTGCTTTACTTTCCTGGCTTGTTTCTTAATCACATGATTTTATAATATTCCTTGCTTCCTTATTCACTACCGTCTGTCCATTCTTGCGAACTGAAAACATCGCGTAGGCTTATGGTGCAATTCCAGCGGCCAATGGCTCATCGTTTACTGAAGTATACATTTTTCTTGACAGAAGAAAAACAAAACAAAACTCTGCAGATATAAATAACAGAAAAGTATAACGAGCTAACGAAGAAACCTGGAGCGTTTAAGTGGCGAAAAAGGAAACACAATAAAATTCAGTACACAGTAAGGCACAATTTATCGTATTGGCAATACTGCCACTGCGGATAGCCCGCAGCTCGTGGGCGTGTGGTAGCGTCTTTGCTTCCCACGCCCGCGTTCCCGGGTTCGATTCCCGGCGGGGTCAGGGATTTTCTCTGCCTCGTGATGGCTGGGTGTTGTGTGATGTCCCACAGTGCTCAGAGCCATTTGATCCACTTTTGAACCACTGAGGATATGCGCCGTTCCTATGTGAGCATATAGCCAGGCTACGTTTCCGCTCCCCGCCTCGAATTTCTCACGGTGCTAGCGAGGCACGCTCGACGTGCGTCGCGCGAAACTGTGCCACAACCACAACACCGCGCGACCTGGCGCAGGCGCGTGTCGCGTCCCAGTCCTGTCGCGTCGCAGTTTGCGCGGTCCCATACGAACCTGTGATGTTACAAAAACGCGCGCTGCGCTGCGTCGCGCCACATGCGATATACGCGTCTCAATTTGCGCCTAGCCCGTGTCGCCAGCTGTCGGCGAGCTCTGGCTGTCGGCGCCTCACCGGCGCTCCTTCCCCGACTTCACTGCTGCTGCGTCCCGACTGCACTCCTGGTCCGTCTCCAACTGACTGCCAGACACAAGACGACCCAGAAATACACTCCTGGAAATGGAAAAAAGAACACATTGACACCGGTGTGTCAGACCCACCATACTTGCTCCGCACATTGCGAGAGGGCTGTACAAACAATGATCACACGCACGGCACAGCGGACACACCAGGAACCGCGCTGTTGGCCGTCGAATGGCGCTAGCTGCGCAGCATTTGTGCACCGCCGCCGTCAGTGTCAGCCAGTTTGCCGTGGCATACGGAGCTCCATCGCAGTCTTTAACACTGGTAGCATGCCGCGACAGCGTGGACGTGAACCGTATGTGCAGTTGACGGTCTTTGAGCGAGGGCGTATAGTGGGCATGCGGGAGGCCGGGTGGACGTCCCGCCGAATTGCTCAACACGTGGGGCGTGAGGTCTCCACAGTACATCGATGTTGTCGCCAGTGGTCGGCGGAAGGTGCACGTGCCCGTCGACCTGGGACCGGATCGCAGCGACGCACGGATGCACGCCAAGACCGTAGGATCCTACGCAGTGCCGTAGGGGACCGCACCGCCACTTCCCAGCAAATTAGGGACACTGTTGCTCCTGGGGTATCGGCGAGGACCATTCGCAACCGTCTCCATGAAAATGGGCTACGGTCCCGCACACCGTTAGGCCGTCTTCCGCTCACGCCCCAACATCGTGCAGCCCGCCTCCAGTGGTGTCGCGACAGGCGTGAATGGAGGGTCGAATGGAGACGTGTCGCCTTCAGCGATGAGATTCGCTTCTGCCTTGGTGCCAATGATGGTCGTATGCGTGTTTGGCGCCGTGCAGGTGAGCGCCACAATCAGGACTGCATACGACCCAGGCACACAGGGCCAACACCCGGCATCATGGTGTGGGGAGCGATCTCCTACACTGGCCGTACACCTCTGGTGATCGTCGAGGGGACACTGAATAGTGCACGGTACATCCAAACCGTAATCGAACCCATCGTTCTCCCATTCCTAGACCGGCAAGGGAACTTCCTGTTCCAACAGGACAATGCACGTCCGCATGTATCCCGTGCCACCCAACGTGCTCTAGAAGGTGTAAGTCAACTACGCTGGCCAGCAAGATCTCCGGATCTGTCCCCCATTGAGCATGTTTGGGACTGGATGAAGCATCGTCTCACGCGGTCTGCACGTCCAGCACGAGCGCTGTTCCAACTGAGGCGCCAGGTGGAAATGGCATGGCAAGCCGTTCCACAGGACTACATCCAGCATTTCTACGATCGTCTCCATGGGAGAATAGCAGCCTGCATTGCTGCGAAAGGTGGATATACACTGTACTAGTGCCGACATTGTGCATGCTCTGTTGCCTGTGTCTATGTGCCTGTGGTTCTGTCAGTGTGACCATGTGATGTATCTGACCCCAGGAATGTGTCAATAAAGTTACCCCTTCCTGGGACAATGAATTCACCGTGTTCTTATTTCAATTTCCAGGAATGTACTATCGATCGCTCCAGAGATGGTACGACAGTGCACGTATCGATACGCGCTGCTGCTTCCTCTCACGGGAAAGTAAGGCAAGAAGTTAGTGACGCCAGTAAATGGAATAAGGAAACGAGGTGGCAGTACCGAAACAGGAGATGACAAACAGTGGATGGGATAAACGCGAGCCGTGCACGGCCCATATAGTACACATGAAATGCAGATAATTTACATCATTTTTGTGCGAGTTATGGTCTTAAAAGCGAATTTATTTCGTCTCGGAGAGCAGAGGCGCTGTGGCGGCTGTCTGCAGACAGTACGCGTCGCTACCTCGTCAGATAACATCTAATTTAAATGAGAATTATGGGCGGTATTTAGACGTTCTGCTTTGCTGTAGGCCAGAGAGATGGTAGCGCAAGCCGAAGTGGAAATGCGGTCGCTGCCTGTGGGAACAGCTGCGGGAGGTGGCGGTAGAACCACAGGCAATTCGGCCCGGCTGATCGCGGCCGCAGGTGGCTCGCGCCTCTGCCGTAATGAAGCGCTAACTGCCCCCAGATCTGCTCTGGGGCACAGGCCGACGGCGAGGGCTGCCACACTGCGCGACGCCCCAGACGCTTGTGACGTAACGACGCCGCCACGACACCGCTCAAAGGCGGACCTTAAGCCGCCTCAATTAAGCCGCCGCCTGCACCAATACAGGACTGGGGCGACGTTCCTCTAGCGATCAGTCATTCATCTCTAGACTGCATCCACCAGTAAAGATACAGCTGCAACGAGTGTCCTGACCTCTGGCCTCGATTCACAAATACTGTGATTTATCCACACCTCACCGTAGCGTACAATATTTCACGATTTTTATGTGCGTTTTACAGATTTTTTGTGTGATTATTCAAAAAAGCCATGGTGGCTAAATACTGGCATAGATTTCTCTAATGTTCTCGTTACTTTGCGAGATGAATGAGGCTGAAAGTAATACGTTAGCCGGCTCCTCCTGGAACGTACACTTTCGGAAATTCTGCAGTAAACATTTGTGTGGTAGCGCCTGCCGCTGTAATTTGTTGAACACTACCGAGACGCTTTCGCCCCGTCTCAACGATCCCCTGACGTTACTCGCTCTTGTTTTGGTCTTCCTTGTCTTTCCTGTTAATTAATTATATTAAGAATTCCAGACTAATTAGAAGTATTCATAAACTGGCCGAACAAGTGTTCTGATCATGGCGAAAATTATATTATTTCCTTATCAAATACTGATCGCATTGTCGCTAAAAGCAGTCACCTCAAATCTAATAGTAGATGCTATCTACATTTTCTACATCTGCCAAATGTTCGACGTAAGATTTTTTTCGATGTAATGATTGAACACTGGAAGCGAAAGACTCCATCCCTGTCTCTTTGTCTCACACTCTCTTTACTCCGAGCATTTCGTTCCTCGTTTTCCACCCTTGTTGTTCTCTCTTGCTTCTCCACATTTGGCATACCACACAAGTTTCATCTGTCACATTACCAGTTAGATGTGGCCCTGCAAGAGTCCTTGTCCTGTGCCAACCTCTTTTTCTCGCAACCTAATCCTCAATTATATATTTCCCAATCTGTGTCTTCATCTACTCCAGTACCATGGATGTAATTGCTTGATGTCTTAATAGATCCCCTACCATTCCACCATCCTTTTTTTCAGTCTCCAATATATTCAATTCCTCGCCGATTCTGCAGAGGAACACCTTTTATATTATCCTGAAATAGGGGAGTGAGTGACACTGAAACGATACAGGATTTATAGTGGGCTTCATTGAAACAAAACCGTTTTTCGTTACGGCGGAATTTTCTGACGAAATTCCAATCACCAACTTTCTCCTCCGAGTGGGAATATATTTTGTTGTGAAACGGTCACCATAATAAAACAAAGATAATCAGAGCTCGCACGGAAAGATATAAGTGTTCCTTTTATCCGGGCACTTTACGGGACTGGAATAATAGAGAATTATTGATAAGGTGGTTCGATGAACCCTCTGCCAGGCCCTTAAATGTGATTTGCAGAGTATGTATGTACAAGTAAATGTATCTCTAGATCTGCTCGTTGCTTACCTTATCGAGCCACCTAATTCTAAACTTTCTACTATAGCACTATATCTCAAATGCTTCCATTTTCTTCCCTCCTCTTCTCTTCTGTTTTTCCCACAGTCCATGTTTCACGACAGTACAGTGCTGTGCTCCGAACTTACATTCTCATAAATTTCTTCGTCAAATTAATTCCTGTCTTTGATACTAGTATTTTTCTCATGGCCATAAACGTCCTTTTTCCAGTACTAGTCTTCTTTGGTTGTCCCCTTTGCTTCGTCAGTCATCGGTTATTTCGCTGCCTAAGTAACAGAATTCCTTAACTTCATCTACTTCATGACCATCAGTCTTGATATTAAGTTTTCGGTATTCTCATTTCTCCTACTTCAAGTTCCTTTTGTCTTTATTTGATTTACTCACACTTCATATTCCGTCCTCATTAGACTTTTCATTCCATTCAACAGATCCCGTAATACTTCTCGCTTTTCCAGAGAATAGCAGTATCATAACTGAATCGTATCGTTGATATCCTTCCACCAAAAATTTTAGACGCCACTTCTGAACATTTCTTTTGCATCTATCACCTCTTTTTAGATTGAACAGTAGGAGCGAAAGCTTACATCACCGTCTCACACCCATTTTGATTCGAGCACTTCTTTCTTCGTCCTTCACTCTTACTGTTTCCTCTTGCTTCCGCACATGTTGTACACCACACAAGTACAACCCAGAGGAGCATGGGAAGCAATCCCTTTCACCTTCTCATTATTATTCGTCTGGGCTCCAGTAGTGTTTCCAGTTTTTTATCAGGATTTGGAACACCTTGGGCCATTTGATATAGTCGAACGCTCTTACCATGGCGACAAATCCTATGAAAGTGAGCTGATTTTTCTTTAGTCTTACTTCAATTGTCATCCACAACGCCAGAACTTCCTCTCTGGTGCCCGTATTTTTCCTAAAGTAAACTGATCGGTATCTATCGTATTTTCCATTTTCTTTTCCATTCTTCTGTAAATTATTCTTGTCAGCAACTTAGATTGATGAACTTCTTTGGAGTTGTGTAAATGACAATTTTCCGAAAATTAGATGGTATACCGCCATTCTGTTAAATTCTATACACCATCGTCAATAGACGTTTTATTGCGACTTCCCTCTCATAGCGGCCTTTAATGTACTCTTACCACTTCGCGCTCTCTCTCTCTCCATTTCACTTTAAATGTTACAGTCCTTGTTTTTAATTTCATAGAATTTTCTGTATGCTGCGTTAGTCCTTAAGACTATCATTCCTATCACATTTTTTATGCAGCCGTTTCGTATTCGCTTCTCTGCACTTCCTATTTATTTCGATCCTAAATGACTTGTTTTATGTATTACTGAATGTCCCTGAACGTTTTTGGATTTGCTTCTTTCGTCGATCAGGTGGGGTGTCTCCCACGATTCCCTTTCATTTGTTGTGCATTGTCAGCTCACCTCCACATGGTGCACTTCGGGTTATGCTAAAGAACTGACAATACTGGCTACCAATCCCCGGATCACCTGGCTAAAGTATGTAACAGCACGTGATGCCTGACAATACATCAAATGTAACAGAACCTTCTCAGAGCCTTCTGACAAGAAATCTTGGGCCAGGTACCAAGCTCTGTTAACTCAAATATAGAAAGGATAAATTGGGCCAAATGTCAAGCCTTTAAAAATATGGTAGATGCTATTAACATCTAAGCTGTTCAGAAAACCCATGCTGACAGAGAAGACCACTTAACCAAAAGACAGAAAATACCAGGTTATGACTTGGAAGGAGCCACATATCACCGAGCTTATGGAGTCGCTACGTATGTTCACTCCTGCGTGGAACATACTAACCTGGTTCAGACATCCATCACCAACAACAACACGGAATGGACGTCTAAAACACTGCCTTTATTGTTCCACACAGCGTACACACAATGTAAACATAGGACCAACGATAACATCGGTGAAACACTTGCAATCTAGGTCGATGATAACAATCTATTCCTGCTAGTTAAAGCATACTTGAAGGGATGTTTCAAATCAGCAGCTTGTAACCCAGAATACAGCCCTGATTTGTGCTTGGCAACCAAAGACAATGAGAACATACTACTGCAAGAGACCCGGCGAATACTTAAAGACTCCCCACTCTGCCAACATCGACCAATCCCAAACTGAAAAAGGAATAAGCATTCCCCTGATCAGGTCTTATCCCCGTCCAAGATCAATTTTTAAGAAGACGGATTGGAAGAACTTCTCCACTCACCGTGACAAATACTTAGGCTGGAATGGTTTCTTCCAGCTAAACTTTTTTCAAGGTGGGCTGTCCTCCATCGGGCATGGGTGTGTGTGTTTGTCCTTAGGATAATTTAAGTTAAGTAGTGTGTAAGCTTAGGGACTGATGACCTTAGCAGTTAAGTCCCATAAGATTTCACAAACATCGGAACATTTTTTCGAGGTGAGTGGAGAAGTACTTCCAATCCTACTTCTTAAAATTCTATTATCGAAAGCCAATAAATGTTCACAAGAGCAGTGACTGACACATCAAAGAAGACGCCCAAAGAATTCCGCAAGGAGTACATACAAGGATGGAATGGTCGGTGTGAAGAACTACGCAAGGAGGTCCTCCAAGAGTGGGGAATGAGGGGAGGCAGGGAGACAGAAGGATAGCTGATGATCTGCTACGCACAATAGACATGGCTCGACGTGAGAAATGGGAGCAGTCGTCAACTTGGACTTCAGAAAGGTCCAGCCGAGAAGCCTAGTAACTTTTAAAGAAATTAGGCAGGAGTCGTAATGACTCCAGAGGTGTAGAAGTCTTGCACCCAGACAGGATTGCGAATCGCGTGACTATTTCATGAACCACCTGGGACGAAACACACATCACCAATACCAAACATGAATTCACGGCTCTGAAGACGTCCAGCCCATACCAGATAATACTTCCCCAGCCATTTAGTGTCGAGGATATAATAATGGCTCTCAAAGAAGTTCAAGTGGGAAAGGCACCAAGATCTAATGGAATTCATCCTGAGTTCCTCCTCAACTGTAGTAAAAGTGTATAAAAAAATAAAAATCTAGCAGACTTCTTTAGTTAAGCGTCACCGTTATTCTTAAGCGGGGAAAACTAAGCAACGAACCGAAAAGTTACAGTCTAATGGCCCTTCTTAGTTCAATATACAAGCTTCTTGAAAGGGCCATCAGCCGCGTGGGGTAGCCGTACGGTCTTGGGCGTCTTGCCACGGTTCGCGCGGCTTCTCCCGTTGGAGGTTCGAGTCCTCCATTGGGCATGGGTGTGTGTGTGTCTGGTCCTTACTGTAAGTTAGTTTAAGTTAGATTAAGTAGTGTGTAGGCCTAGGGACCGATGAACTCAGGAGTTTGGTCCCATAGAACTTACCACAAATTTCCAAATTTCCATAGAGCCATCTACAAAAGGAATCTCGGCTGTAATACTTCAGAAAATTCCGACTGAAAAAGTTAGTTTTCACCGAGAAAGAAGCTGTATAGACCAGATAACGTCACCTACATAGAAAAAATCTTTCAAAAGGATTTGTAGATCTGTCAGCAGCTTATGACATAGTATGGAGACACAGTCTTCTCTAAAAAGTCATTCAAATACTCCAATGCAGAAAAACAGTCCAACTTATTACTAGCACCCTTACTGAAATGTCTGTTCGGGTCAGACTGGGAAACTGGATAAGCTTTTTAAACACGCTAAATGGTGGACTGCAGCAGGGATCTCTCCTCCCCCCCCCCCCTCCCTTCTGCTTAACCTGTACGTCTCCAATATGCCTAAAACTATTTCTCGTGAGTGTGGACACGCCGCTGACTGAGTGCTGGCAGTGGAACATGGAAATTTAAACGAAAGGAAGCTTTCTTAACTTCTGATCTGGTGATAAAGGTGTCCGATGGAGACTGAAACCAACCCGTATCAACACTGAGTCGTCTCGCATTCAGTTGTGCAACAGAGCGACGAACAGACAGAGATCCAGGTCTGCTTTGGTGACAGACTTTTTCACCACAATTAGCAGCCAAAATATGTAGTGGTACTTTGACCTAAAACTGTCCTATAAGAAGCATCTGGAAAATGCAGCTGCGAAAATACCAAATAGGAACAACATCGTATCTAAGGTGTGATGAACAACCTGGGGCTAAGCTGCTGAAACTCAGAACAGTCCAGCACTTGGGCTAGTCTACTGAGCTGCATAATACGACGATCCAGTATGGCTCAGTACTGTGCACACACTAATTCTCAACGCATAGCTGAACAAGTCTATGAGAATTATCAATGCTACACGAAGACCGAACCCCATCGAATGGCTGTCCGTACTGAGTCACATTCCGCCTTCCCGACTTCGACAATAACCAACTCCACTCAGTGAGTTGAGAGACACACAAGCCAACCCCCGACTTCCTATCGGTCAAGTTGCCGGTATCCTACAAAAAAAGAGGCTTGATCAAGAAAATCAGCTATGAGAACAGCATTGTATCTGCTCATGTCTACGTATGTTCGACGTAAGACTCATGGGAACGAAACCATACAGAGGCTTGCGCGCCACATTGCCAGAACTTGCCCCCGGAAAAAAACAAAATCCACTTGCCTCTGAACGCGCTGAATATGGACAATGTTTAACAGAAGACGGACCAATCTTGTCAGAAGCACGGATTCTTCATAGATGGGATAAGGCTCCACTCCAAATTGCGGCTTTGTAGCAGCCAGGCAAACCGTTCGTCGGTAGCTACAGAATGTCCCAACAGAGTTTATGGTGCTACATTCGACGATTTCCCTATGGCAGCGAGTGACGACTGATTATATTAAAAATTTTGTGGTCTGTTTGTAAATTACACGTGTTGTATGTCTTGTATTTAATATTGTGCTTACAAAACCACACAGTAAATTAGTAATAAATAATCGTCACAGTTAACCTCCTTGTACCTATGATTTTCTTTCCATCATTTATGCTTGTCCTTGTTAGAGATATCCATTCCTCTTTTCTGAATTGCCTACTGAGCTCTTCATTATCGCAATATCTATAGCCTCAGAGAACTTTAATCGTATCTCTTCATTCCTTAGGAAATCCGCATACCACTGTATTGAACATTGTTTAATCCTTACTAGTCTCTTAAGCTTCAACCCACTCTTCATCACTATCAAATTGTGATCGGAGTCTATATCTACTAGTGGGTATGGCTTACAGTCTAGTATCTGTTTCTGGAATCTCTGATCATGATGTAATCTCACTGAAATCTGCCTCCCCGCCTATTAATGCTAACAGCGCCACATTCTTTTTTCTTCATTTAAGACTTCCGGACTCATAGGCCGTGGTCGATGTATAAAACTCGACCCTGACGTTTCGTCTCCGGCTGCGGGAGACATCCTCTGAGGTAAAGTGGCGAACTGCAAAGAGAACTCGAGAAAGCGCTGATAACGTAGGTAGTGCAGAGGGCGCCACTGTCCATCACGTGGCGTCGGCTATGAGACTGCCTCTGGTAATATTAAAAATTAAGCTCATTTCATTGACAAGTTACAGGAAATAAGCGTGGGTCCTGATTGTATCTTCGTTAGTTTTGATATTCTGTCGTTATTTACCATGACTCCTAAAAAACGAAGGTATCTCATACACAGCGGATATTTTTCCTACCGACACTGCCTCACCACAACCTGCTTTCAGTACAATAGTGACTTTGATGAACAAATTGACGGGGTGGCTATTGACAGTCGTCTTAGTCCTGCTGTGACTAACCTGTTTATGGAGACGTTTGAACAACGAACGTTGCACACTGCCAGCAACAGACCATCCAGATGGTATCGCCATGTCGGTGACACTTTCTTAGTATGGACACACGGAGCATGTAACCTGCCCCTCACTTATCGACCTTAATGACAGTAAAAATTAAACCGCGTGTACCTAATGGAAATTCGGGAAAAGCAATCGTCACCGAAGTTTATCTGTCAATAAAGATGGAGGAAAGGGTTACATCTAAATGAAAGCAAAAAGGCAAATGAAACTGGTGGAAATTAATTTTGAAAAGGGTAAAGTTAAAAAAGAAAGTAAATGTGCGGTCGTTACTTTAACAATTAATTGGCGTTCATTAGATATTAGAGATTTGGGGAAAATATCGGTCGCCAGTTCTGTGACAACTACTATAGTAACTGAAAAAGAAAGGCAATTGTACATATAATTAGCACTAAAAGCGTGGCAACTGAATGTTGACACGTGTTGTGTGAAAACTGAATGTTTGTCAGACGTAATAAATTTCGCTACACTCTGACTTAGCTTATCAAAAGAATTAATAGAACCGTAAAATTGAAAGTTAATTTAGTGAATGAAATTAATAGCGAGTCTTGTTTCTGAAGCACTACGAACTTCAGTAAAATAAGGTTGGTATTGGGCTACCTCAACAATCATTTCAAAAGCTACTTGAATCTACGCAATTTAGAAATAAGAGATTTAACTTTGAACTTGAATTAAATGATTCTGAACAACTAACAATAGTAAAATTTAGTACGTACCAAGCTGAGCTGCAGTCACCCGTAAGCTAAAATATGGTAACAAAACTCGCCCTCTTAATTTGCGCTTGTGTAATCTAAATATTGTAGCCAGCTATGAATACCTTAACTGAACTTTTAAATTAAAGCAGTGAAGTGGAATTATATTACATTAATACTGGCGTTTGAATTTCAACGACACTCGGGTTCCTTTCGGAAAAGGAAGGGACCTTGCTTGTTAATGTAATTGGGGCAATGAGCAACAAATGTTTATGCTACGTTGCTGTAATTTGTGAGAGAAATTGGACAGATTGAAAATCTGAGGTCTGCCATACAGTTCTATTACTTTACGTGCTTCCAGTCTTCCTTGTTGGTTAATTGAAGGTTTGAAGTCGTCTATCGTGGAGATGGCGACAGTCACTCACTGTCGGCCGTCGCTGTTGCAGAAGCTGGATGTTGGCGCGCCTTCTTCTCGACACGGTCACCAGGCGAAACGGGCTCTTCATGTGCGCCAGCTAATGCTTCCCGTCCGCGACGCTGTGTCAGAAACTATCATAGCAAGTCCAGCGCGATTACATGCTGCCAAACCCCGGAAGCGCGGCAACTCGCGGGAGCGTCACTCAACACACCTGCTCCACCGGCCTACTCCAGCCAGGCTCTGCTCTGCCCGCGCTCCACGCGACAGAGTTAACATTACCAAAGATCCTAAACACTTTGGTTCGCCACACGACCTATTGATATAATCGTTCGATAGCATAGCTTTCCCTATGCAAGACCCAGAGTAAAAATACAAATAGTATTTACAAAGCAAACTAATTATACATCGACATAAAAGCGTATATATAAAGACGCAGAAATGTCATATCTTCAGGTAACAAAATAAGGAAAAAAAATGTAGTACGATAGATGGAAATAGGATATGCATTTCCGGCGTTACAAGCAGAGGAGTTGGATGCCTTTCTGATACATCTAAACAGCATTAATACGAAAATCCAATTTACTATGGAGACGGAGATTAATGGACAATTGAGTTTTCTGGTTGAGTCTGTGATTAAACGTAGGGACACATCGTTGGGTCATAAGGTGTGTAGAATGGCCACACATATTGACTGTTATTTGCATAAAGATTCAAACCACCACTCTAGGCAAGAAAGAGGTGCAATAAAAGCCGTGGCAGACAGGGCGTAAAAATTTATGAACCTGTTTATACGTGAGACTGAACATCCACTGTCGACTTTCTTGAAGAATGGCTGTTCTAGTAAAGAGATAGTCGAGCACTATGCCTCGCGGTATTAGGCACCTTGATACGGTTCGCGTGGCTCATTTTTAAAATGCAAAAAACATAAATGTAGAAAAACTGACGTTTTAGACATTTGTATAGCCGTCTTATCCTATGCGAGTGAATTGCTTCTGGACATTCGATTTCGATTTCTTTTCCGTATGTGGATGTACACAGGAAACTTAGCAGCAAACTAGGAAATAAGATTTGTAGAAAACTGAGTAACACCAACAGCTATTTGAATGCAGAGTTGTATCATCATCCGGGACAGAAGAACATTTGCTTATGTACGTTTACAGTCCAGTTCACCAAATATGCGCCATGAATGCTGATAGTATCCAACACATGTTAAGGGAACTCCTGATAACATTACTTGCCAATAGATACAGAGGCCGGCCGGTGTGGCCTTGCGGTTCTAGGCGCTTCGGTCTGGAACCGCGTGACCGCTACGGTCGCAGGTTCGAATCCTGCCTCGGGCATGGATGTGTGTGCTGTCCTTAGGTTAGTTAGGTTTAATTAGTTCTACGTTCTAGGTGACTGATGACCTCAGAAGATAAGTCGCATAGTGCTCAGAGCCAAGCCAATAAATGGAGAAATAAAAACATACTCTAAGGTGACAGAGGTTTTGGGATACCTCCTATCATCGTGTTGGACCTCCTATAGTCCGGTATAGTGCGGCATTTCGACTTGCCGTGAACTCCAAAAGTCGTTAGAAGTCTCCTGCAGAACTACTGAATAACAGTCCATAATATCGAAAGTGTTTTCGGTACAGGACTTTGTGCACGAACTGGCCGCTCTCTTTTGTCTCATAAATAATCGATGGGCGATCTGGGTGCACAGTTCATTCGATAGCATTGTTCGGAATGTCTTCGATACCAAATGCGAACAACTGTGGCCCGTTGACACATTGCATTGTCATCTATAAAAACTCCATAGTTGTTTGATGGTTCAAATGGCTGTGAGCACTATGGGACTAAACATCTGAGGTCATTAGTCCCCTAGAACGGTCAACTACTTAAACCTAACTACGCTAAGGACATCACAAACATCCATGCCCGAGGCAGGATTCGAACCTGCGACCGTAGAGGTCGTGCGGTTCCAGACTGAAGCGCCTAGAACCACTGCGCCACAACGTCCGGCAGTTGTTTGATAACATGAAGTCAATGAATGGCTGCAGATCGTCCCTAAGTATCTGAAAGACAACCATTCCACATCAATGATGGATTCATTTGGACCAGAGGACCCAGTCCATTCCATGTAAATTCAGCCCTCACGATTGTGGAGCCATCACCAGCCTGCACAGTTCCTTGTGGACAACTCGAACCCTACTGTCAGCTCTTACTAACTGAAATCGGGACTCATCTGATCAGCCCAGCGTTTTCCAGTCGTCTAGGGTAGAACCGATATGGCCACGAGCCCAGAAGAGGAGCTGCGCGCTATATCCTGAGCGGACAATTTCTCCGCGCTGCCCTAACAGAGATGTTTATCGTAAGTCCCACAATGATTTCCGACGTTATTTCGCACAGTGTTACTTGTCTGTTAGCACCAGAATCTCAAAGTAAACGCTACACTCTCGACTCGTATGTGTAGGTCACCGCCAGTGAGTTGTCCATGGTGAGAGATAATGTCTGAAATTTGGTATTTCCGGCATACTCTTCACACAGTGCATCTCGAAGTACAGAATACCCTAACGATTTCCAGAATGAAATATCCCTTGCGTGTAGTTCCTACTACGATTCCGCGTCCAAAGTCTGTTAATTCCTGTCACATCGTAATCACATCGGACACATTTTCACACGAACCACCTGAGCTCAAGTGAGAGCTACGCCAATGCGCTGACCTTTTGTACTATGTGTTCACGATACTACCGGTATCTGCTTATGTGAAAATCGCTATCCGCCACAGGGCCACAGGATTTCATGGTGCCCACTTGTTGAGCCAGTCGGAATTAAGCTCGACAGCAGGCTTCTGTTCTAGAAACGACAATGATGCCTGCAGATGGTGAAGGCACTGGTGCCATTCTTCATCAAGGACGAGTTTCAAACAAACACGAAAATTAGTTTCTACAGGACAAGTGTCTTTCCAGTCCTGTATGGATGCCTTGCGGGGGATACAGCCTCAAACATAGAACTGTAAAAGTTTCTAAAGAATTAAGATATTTTGGGACGATGTGATTCAAATAGAAACCTTCAGTGCAATTATCTGGAAAATATTTACGCCATTCGTTAAAAAAAAACAAGAAAAAAAACAGATAGACCGGCATAGATCACCATGTGTTTATGACAGCGGTACCACCTAATCCCTGTCAGGATGCCAATAAAGGGTAGGATAAGCCTGATGGGAAACTAAGGCTAGCATTACATTTATGCTCGTCATAAACGAGTATTAGTAATCTGAGAGACCTCATGGAAGGCTGGTATAAGGTGTTAGAGGTGCAGCACTGCCACTCCCTTCTTATGATAAAAAATAAACTGGAGGAAGGAAAAAAGTAATTGGTTGATTAATAAAAAGTAGGTCACAAAAGCGTTGGTACTAATTGCAAGGGAGGAAAATAGCAGTATCTATCGCCTTGAAGATAAACAGTGAAACGATGGTCGAAACGTCTGCTTTTGAAGTTACTTTTAGTTTCAAGTTGGCGCTTTCTAATGCCGAAGTCAGTTTTATTCCACCAGCGGTGCTTTTCAAGTATATGCAATACCGGCCACTCGTAGGAGAACGTGTGCTTCCCCCACTATATTGGTCACTGAGAGATGACTCGTGTGGCGTCTGTGTTTGCCACTGATAAAAGCCCTACAGGCGGGCACTACAATTAGTCGTTAGCAGCGCAGATTGTGTGAGAGCTACAATACTCGAAATTTTCCATGGAAAGGCAGACGACTGTGCAAAATAATTCCTGGCAGTGTGTAACGCTTTCACAATGTGACTCTGAAGGACGAAAGAGTCACGTGACAAAGATCAATGGTAACAGGGAGCGGGAAGCACATGGAGAGGATACTGAAAACATTTTCGAACTGCGCTCAACGTTTTCTACGGTGCTGTACCCATATCAATAGCTAAACATTGTGACTGCTTATTGCGTCTGAGGAAAGTCAAGGACATTGATGCAGTTGGCAGGTTCATGAGTGGGAAGTGACTGAATGGATTTAAAATTCAAGAAGGGATCCTCTTTTCACCATAGAAGCATCGAAATTACAGAATGAGTACAATGGTCTTTTCTGGAATACACAACATCATCCATTTATTAGGAGCGGATTTTTGTAGATGGTCTTCACTACTAAACTCTGGTGCTTCACTGATACGTGGAAGAAATACCGATCGATAATGGAAGGCTGCCTATTCTGCGTAACTGAAGAATGGAAATATGGGGTTTATTTTAAGTTCTGCGTCGAAACTAGAAGTTCATCATGGTGCCAGTTGTAGGTTGGTTCACATGATTGCCGGTAAAGGTCTCTCTGGAACGGCTACCTGGGTCGGTTCGAGATTACGATATTACAGCTACAAAAGGTGTTTAGCGATCTCAGTTTCATCAAGTGCAGTCCTTCGTCAAGAGTATGACGATGTATCTCATGCAGCTAAAGGCATTCGACAATGGTGCAGCAATTTCAAGGTATTGATTATATAAGGAGAAATCCACAGGTCTTCCCCGACCGACCGAGTTTTGCTCACAGTCCTCTGAACAGTATTCATGTTGTCGAACGACAGTTTGTTATTAGTGCAATGCCTAACTGGTGTCTTTTGAGGTGAAATTTGTGGTTAAAACCATACAGGAGTCAACTGGTACTATCCATTAATGATGGCGATAAATACGAATGATTAGTGTTTGTGAGTTCATTCTAGCCGTGTAGTTGGATAATAATTCCCTTTGACATTTACTGTTCAGTGATGAGCCTGTGTCGCAGGTCAGTGATAAAGTGAATCGTTACAGTGGAACAACATAGCGAATACAGCAGCCACACATCATAGGTGAGCGCTACCCAGGAAAAGATTTCTGTCCATTCTTCTTTGCGAAAAATGACGCCTACAACAGCCACGAACTTGGATATGTTGGAGAGCTGGTTATTTCCATCATCGCATAGAAATGTCCAAAATTTCATCATTCATGAGGTATCGGGACCGTTACACTCACCCCTCCATTTAAGGGTATCAGCTGTATGAAATGCACACGTTTCGAGTGACACTATGCTCCTCAAAAGCCATCTACCGTCACGATGGTAAAAATAACCGTCGAGACCGCAATAACATTTGTTTATTATCATCGGTTTCGGCTTATTTTAAAATCTTCATAGTCTTTTAGGCCACTTATGGCTGGTACTGGTGGCTCCTCGGGTTTTCACTGTCAGTGTACGACCAGCCATAGTGGGGCTAAAAATATAAAAAAAATCAGAGGATGGCTTTAACAGAAGCCGAAACCGGTAACACGGTAGTAATAAACAAATGTTATTGCGATCTAGACTACTGTTTTAATCAAAGTTAGCACCAGATCACTGCGCTCCATAGCAAATGTTGTTTATATTTATGTAGTGTCACGATGTGTTTCGAGTGGAGAGGAAGACGGTTTAGTGAAATATTTTTCCTTTCGACAACTTCTGGGAACTGTGATGCATTGCAGTAACATCAAGCAGCCTCGCAAAAGAATGGTACCAGTTTGACTAACGCCGGGAAGTTGAGTGTCAGGTGATGGACACATAGAACATTCGTGGGAGTTGAATGAACTTTAATCAAGTGTAATTATAAAAAGAACCCAAATGCTGTATGCTCATGATTGTGAAAGTTACACACCCTTAAAAAGTCGGATATATCTTTTAAAAATAAAAAATAAAATCTTTGTTATCATATGCGTAAGTTAAAATGTACCCCTAGTTCCTACCTTCAGTCATGTAGAAGATAGCCTTGTGAAATCAGATGCATATATTTGAAACATGATGTACGGAACTATAAGGAACAACAAATCTCACAAAATTAACTGCCTTCGAGACTTTTAAGAACAATGAAGTACATTCTATGTACTAAACCTCAGTGTGATCTAACGGTTATCGTTATTCGAGAGTTAAGGATTCCCATCAATCACTGCAACAAGACATATGTGGAAATATTTGGGCCTGCCGGAGTGGCCGAGCGGTTCTAGGCGCTACAGTCTGGAACCACGCGACCGCTACGGTCGCAGGTTCGAATCCTGCCTCGGGCATGGATGTGTGTGATATCCTTAGATTAGTTAGGTTTAAGTAGTTCTAAGTTATAGGGAACTGATGACCTTAGAAGCTAAGTCCCATAGTCCTCAGAGCCATTTGAACCATTTGAAATATTTGGATCTCCAATTCACATTCAGCACAACTGCGAAATTATTTGGAGGTGGCAACATACTGAAGCATATACAGAGAGTTTACCAAAACTTGCTCCCTAGTTTGAAAAAAATGATACTGTACTGTCTTTAAGCTTTATATGGGACTTCCTCTTCCGAACGGTGCATTGCATATTGTTGTGTGTCCATCGAAACGATATTAATAAACCAGTTTCCTGAAGTGACGCATGCTGCTATTGTCTCTGCAGACTGTCATGGCTGACATAAGATTTGTGAATCCTTCATCATGATTTAAACACTCCCGGTTTCCAGTGATACCTTCACATTTCTCCAGCCTGTAAAAGGTAGTCTCTTGTTTCCTGCGCATATCTTTGAGTTCGGTGTTCGTTTACATGTGACCTTTGCAATTGTTTTTTAAAGAATCTTCCGCTTATTCTTTGATGTTTGCGTGAAAATGTTTAGGACTACTCGAAAGGTACTTGCCAAACGTAAATTGTCAAATAGGAAACATAGTTTGAATGTCATGAACGGCGCTAAGAAAGTGGTCCACAGAACCGCACCGAAAGTTTTACACCTTCCTCTGCTGCTAGTGCTGTTATTAGCAAGCTCATGCTCCTACTACGAAACTCAGACGCCGACAATATGTAGAAAATGGTTGATAAATGAGCGAAGTTTTTGAAATTATTGACATAAGAAAACTGTACGAAGTTCTTGAAATCGAAAACGTGTTATAAAATGTACTTTGCTCCTTCGGCTGAATGCCATTTCTGCATAGCTGCTCAGTTTCTATAAGTGACTACGGTCTATGTTCGATGTCAAGGAGCAATAACCACTCACATACGGTAAGTAGTATCACTTACATTGGAGAGTATATAATACGCGTCGATGGGAAGCGGAAAACAGTTCAGTCTTTCCCGTAAGTCGGGAAAGGAGTGATTTATCTGACGACCAAAAGGACATGACCATTAGCTTTCGGGTCAAGGGTGGAAGAATTTCCGAAAAGACTAAGTTTGCAAACTGTTCGTGTGCCGTCATAGTTAAAGTATACCATGCATGCCAAAATGACGCTATTAAAAACGTGAGGCGAGGCAAATGTGGTGCATGACGCTAGGGACCGATGATCGCGGATATGTGAACTGATAGCCTTGGGAGAGCCATCCATGACAAAATTCTTCCATCTGGTCAGCAAGTTGTACAAGACGGGAGATATATCTTCACACTTCAAGAAGAATATAATAATTTCAATCCCAAAGAAAACATGTGTTGACAGTTGTGAAAAACACTTAACTATCAGTTTAATAAATCATGGTTGCAAAATACTAACTCTAATTCTTTACAAACGATTGGAGGAACTGGTAGAAGCTGACCTCGGGGAAGATCAGTTTGCATTCCGTAGAAATGCTGGAACACGAGAGGCAATACTGACTCTACTACCTATCTTAGAAGATAGGTTAAACTAGCCTTTTGGCATCTCTCTAACGTAAACACTCTAAATAAATGTGTTGAAGGGAGAACACAGAACAAGGATAGAGTGTGTAATGTGGCACTGCCTCCCATAAAGAGTGTCTGTGGGTATTAAAACTCTTCATATTGTTGTATATGACGCTGGGAAATTATTTAACCAAGGTAACATTACAAAATGTCGGGTTCGTCAGAAATACCCTGCTGGCTGCCGTGTTGGCCTTAGATCAGGCTAGGCTGCGAAAGGCGCACTGCTTTCACACGTACGGTAAAGAAAGCACGGTAATGAAAAAAGGCTCTATGAGAAGACTCAAGAATGCATTTGAAGATGAGCATGGTGACTGCACCTATGGAACAGAACTACTTTAAGTTCGAAGACTATTACCGGATAGTTTATTATTTCGATATTTAATGTATTTTTTCTCAGATTTCAATAAAGACAGAAACATCATATAATGTGTGAGTCATTATACAGCTACTGTGGTATTTTCTGAAACAATATTGTGTCCACTTCTTTGACAGTAAAGCATTACAGGCAGTAAAATGAAGAACCTATTTTTTTATAAAAATTAGCTTATGAATAAAAAAAATCGAATCATTAAACCCTGCTTCGGAGTATCGTTTCAACGTGGACAAGGTTCATGCGAGCTGAAACTACAAAAAGTTAGCTCACTGCCTACAAAATCATACATTGCAGAAGTGTCAATTGCACTTCCCCTGAAGGGTAAAAACTTCTATTTCAAATACTTCACTGTTTTATGAAATTCAAAAGAATATTTGTACACATAACAGCATAGAACAAAAAGTGGACTTCATATTCGATCACATTTTGAAAGCAACAGATAACTTCGTTACATTGCTGTTAGGATTATTTGATTTTCAAGGCATGATGGTAGATGTGCTAGCAAAAAAATGGGGCGCTACATAAGCAATATGCGGTAAGTCGGTAATTTAGGGTGGCCAGAGATCGTACTCAGATAGTCGAAGCATTTAAAGTGACACCTTGTGTAAAGCGGGAAATCAAGGTTAGGGTCCTGGTCCAACACAGATGTTCCCTTGTTGCCATTGCATTCATTCGACTGCCCAATTACTTCCGATGTCAGAATTTATGTAATTCCATCACTGCCAAAGGCATCAGCCATATCATCTTGTGGTAAAAGTGGCTATCAAAAGTTCCCATTCGAAAGCAGTAGTGTCCAGAATCGGTGTACCAAACAGGCAAAATCGCCATGACCACTAAGGCAATCATCCGTTGCGCGCACCAAACTGAAGATAATTTCTTGTAAAACACTGTGTCCTGTTACGAGAAGAAGTCTGCAACTGCTTGCTGCACGTCTTGGTCCGAAAGGAATCGTCCACACTTCCAAACCTTTTTAAGGTAGTGGATGGCTGATATTCTCATGGGAAGAGGTGAGGACTAGAGGGCGGGTGCTCGACTGTCTCTGGCTTGAGTCTCCCAGTTGAGGCTACCCAAAGCGACTACAGTCTTTTGTCGAATAACGACTAGCACCGAAGTTTCCGCACCATTCCACGATGGCGATTTTTGTTGCCCGACACACATTCTTCATTCTCCGATGGATATCTACTGGTGTTCATCCTTCTGCAGCGAAAAAAGAATAATAGCACATTTTTTTGTGTTGGGACGAATTTAGCAGTAATAAGGCCATAGTTCACGTTCCCGCATTTATCGCAGGCACGTCTGAAAGACACAATTGCCACACTACGTACGCTTACTTATACACTACTGGCCATTAAAATTGCTACACCACGAAGATGACGTGCTACAGACGCGAAATTTAACCAACGGGAAGAAGATGCTGTGATATGCAAGTTCTTAGCTTTTCAGAGCATTCACACAAGGTTGTCGCCGGTGGCGACACAACGTGCTGACATGAGGAAAGTTTCCAACCGATTTCTCATACAGAAACAGCAGTTGACCGACGCTGCCTGGTGAAACGTTGTTGTGATGCCTCGTGTAAGGAGGGGAAATGCGTACCATCATGTTTCCGACTTTTATAAGTCGCCTATCGCGATTGCGGTTTGTCGTATAGCGACATTGCTGCTCGCGTTGGTCGAGACCCAATGACTGTTAGCAGAATATGGAATCGGTGGATTCAGGACGGTAATTCGCAACGCCGTGCTGGATCCCAACGACCTCGTATCACTAGCAGTCGAGATGACAGGCATCTTATCCGCATGGCTGTAACGGATCGTGCAGCCATGTCTCGGTCCCTGAGTCAACAGATGGGGACGTTTGCAAGACAACAAACATCTGCACCAACAGTTCGAGGACGTTTGCAGCAGCCTGGACTATCAGCTCGGAGACGATGGCTGCGGTTGCCCTTGACGCTGCATCACAGACAGGAGCGCATGCGATGGTGTACTCAACGACGAACCCGTGACCACGAATGGCAAGACGTTATTTCTTCGGATGAATACAGGTTCTGTTTACAGCATCATGATGGTCACATCTGTGTTTGGCGACATCGCGGTGAACGCACATTGCAAGCGTGTATTCGTCATCGCCACACTGGCGTATCACCCGGCGTGATGGTATGGGGTGCCATTGGTTACACGTCTCGGTCACCTCTTGTTCACATTGATGGCACCTTGAACAGTGGACGTTACATTTCAGATGTGTTACGACCCGTGACTCTACCATTCATTCGATCCCTGTGAAACCCTACATTTTAGCAGGATAATGGGCGACCGGATGTTGCATGTCCTGTACGGGCCTTTCTGGATACAGAAAATGTACGACTGGAGCCCTGGCCACCACATTCTCCAGATCTCTCACAAAATTGAAAACGTCTGTCAATGGTGGCCGAGCAACTGGCTCGTCACAATACGTCAGTCACTACTCTTGATGAACTGCAGTATCGTGTTGAAGCTGCATGGGCAGCTGTCTGTACCTGTACACGCCATCCAAGCTCTGTTTGACTCAATGCATTGCCGTATCAAGGCCGTTATTACGGCCAGAGGTGGTTGTTCTGGGTACTGTTTGCCCAGGATATATGCACCCAAATTGCGTGAAAATGTAATCACATGTGAGATAGAGTGTAATATATTTGTCCAATGAATACCCGTTTATCATCCGCATTTCTTCTTGGTGGAGCAATTTTAATGACCAGTAGTCTATATACGCATCAGGGCCACACTACGTCGCATTTATTCTGCGGCAACATCCTGAAATGGACACTATTTGATCGTCGCATATGTTATACTTTTTCGACGTCATCAACATTTACACCATAACCAACTGTACAACAGAGGAAATTTTCGCGTAAATGCTCTAGTGGCGATGGTCCGATTAAAAATGGTTAGATTTTATATGAAGCTGAAGAGCATCTCAAGGGTATAATTCATACAAGGCTGTCAGAACAGAATACTTTCCAAATCACAAAATTGTAATCCACGTGTGACCCTCCGTTCCTGGAAAGATATTCAGTACTGTCGCCTAACCCTCGCATCCATCCAAAGTCCACCCTCATGTCAGTGCACAGTTTTACCTCGTCGCATGTGATAAACGTAACGTAATTTCATTAAGGGATAAAAGTTTCTGAACCAAAGAGTTTCAATAAAATTCCCGTAGAACCGCGTGACGGTGTAAAGTAATTGAACGTATCGGAAGGCAGCCAGATCGCCTTCATCAGTGCGTTGCTGCATGCATCTTGTTGAAGGCCGCTTGGCTCAGTGAGCGAAACGTGAAATATTATACACCGCGGCACGGTGGAATTTTATTGAAACTGACTACGGTCGCTGGGGTCTAACTGCCATATATCAGAAGCAGACAGTCAGCATTATATTTTTTCTTTCGTTTTCTCTTTATTTCTTTTAGTGAGGCGATCTGATCCGGTTCCCTTTATGGGGTGTGCACGCAGCATGATCGACCACACGTTTACCATCTCTCTCTCTCTCTCTCCCTCTCTCTCTCTCTCTCTCTACCTCTGTCTCTCTCTTTTCAGCAAACAAATCGCCTCGCACAAAATAAAATAAAAAAAAATTGCGACGGCCCTTGGCCGAAAACGTTGTATGCCGTGGGGTCTGGCGCGCTTTGCATATTAACGGGTGCCAAGCGGCAGCCGGGCACTGGCTTCGCCTATTGAAAAACTGGCCGACGTGGCGAGCCGCGCTCCACTGGACCGCTTTCAATGCTTAATACCGCTCGAGGAAGGCGGCCGGCGGCGGAAAACAAGCGCAGTTGGCCCGCCGGAGCGTTTAATTTTTATTTCCTAAAAGGCAAACCATGCCCCAGGTGATGCGGATTTTTCTGCCCTTCATTTTATTTTCTTCCTTTCTCCAGAGATCTGCCGCCGCGGCCAACCTTACCTTAGTCTGCCATTGTTCGAGTATGCGCGATACGCGGTGAGCCAAGTGCGTCTGCAGATGACTGGGGGATGGGGGAGGGGGGGGGGGGGGGGAGCGATACTCGTATTCGGCGAGAAAAAAGGAAGATGATGGGTCCAAAGGTAGAATAGCAGGCAGACAACAACGATGCGGCAGGAAGTATTTTTCAGTTTGAGTCGTCCACTCTGTTATCAGATGGCACATGTTAAACGAAGTCACCTGTCCGAACACAACTTTGTTGGGGTCCGGTAATTACAACCGAACTCAGAAGCCCGAATTTCTGACCAATGATGAGCGGTCTACGCATTCTTCAATACAAACAAATGCCTCGTGATGAGGGCCTCGCGTCGGATAGACCGCTCGCCTGGTTGAACTCTTTCGATTTGACGCCACTTCGGCGACTTGTGAGTCGATGGGAATGAAATGTTGATGGTTACGACAACACAATAGCACATCGCTGTGCGGAGAAAATCTCTGACCCTGACGGGAATCGAACCGGGACTTTAGGATTGACAGTCTGTTGCGCTGACCACTTAGCTACCGAGGGCAGATATTCTTAGGGATGACAAGTAGGAAATTCCTCTCAACCGCATTACCACTCGGCAGATAACAGGAGATTTCATCAGTGAGGCTGTCCAAGACAGCCTGATTTTTAACAGAATATTCCTCTATGAAATGGAGAACCTTGTCCTGCAAGGTAGTTACAAAACTAGGAGCTGAGGGGTTTTTTTTTTTCGTCATCAGTCTACTGACTGGTTTGATGCGGCCCGCCACTATCCTGTGCTAACCTCTTCATCTAAGACTAGCACTTGCAACCCTGCCCTCTACAGCTCCCTCTAGTACCATGGAAGTAATTCCCTCATGTCTTAGCAGATGTCCTATCATCCTGCCCTTCTCCTTATCAGTGTTTTCCACATATTCCTTTCCTCTCCGATTCTGCGTAGAACCTCCACATTCCTTAGCTTATCAGTCCGCCTAATTTTCAACATTCGTCTATAGCACCACATCTCAAATGCTTCGATTCTCTTCTGTTCCGGTTTTCCCACAGTCCATGATTCACTACCATACAATGCTGTACTCCAGACGTACATACTCAGAAATTTCTTCCTCAAATTAAGGCCGGAATTTGATATTAGTAGACTTCTCTTGGCCAGAAATGCCTTTTTTGCCATAGCGAGTCTGCTTTTGATGTCCTGCTTGCTCCGTCCGTCATTAGTTATTTTACTGCCTAGGTAGCAGAATTCCTTAACTTCATTGACTTCGTGACCATCAATCCTGATATTAAGTTTCTCGCTGTTCTCATTTATACTACTTCTCATTACCTTCGCCTTTCTCCGATTTACTCTCAAACCATACTGTGTACTCATTAGACTGTTCATTCCGTTCAGAAGATTATTTAACTCTTCTTCACTTTCACTCATGATAGCAATGTCATCAGCGAATCGTATCATTGATATCCTTTCACCTTGTATTTTAATTCCACTCCTGAACCTTTCTTTCATTTCCATCATTGCTTCCTCGATGTACAGATTGAAGAGTAGGGGCGAAAGGCTACAGCCTTGTCTTACACCCTTCTTAATACGAGCACTTCGTTCTTGATCGTCCACTCTTATTATTCCCTCTTGGTTGTTGTACATATTGTATAAGACCCGTCTCTCCCTATAGCTTACCCCTACTTCTTTCAGAATCTTGAAGAGCTTGCACCATTTTATATTGTCGAACGCTTTTTCTAGGTCGACAAATCCTATGAACGTGTCTTGATTTTTCTTTAGCCTTGCTTCCATTATTAGCCGTAACGTCAGAGTTGCCTCTCTCGTTTCTTCACTTTCCCTAAAGCCAAACTGATCGTCACCTAGTGCATTCTCAATTTTCTCTTCCATTCTTCTGTATACTATTCTTGTAAGCAGCTTCGATGCATGAGCTCTTAAGCTGATTGTGCGATAATTCTCGCACTTGTCAGCTCTTGCCGTATTCTACACACCAACGTGAATAGTCGTTTTGTTGCCACTTCCCCTAATGATTTTATAAATTCTGATGGAATGTTTTCTATCCCTTCTGCCATATTTGACCGTAAGCCCTCCAAAGCTCTTTTAAATTCCGATTCTAAAACTGGATACCCCATCTCTTCTAAATCGACTCCTGATTCTTTTTCTATCACATCAGACAAATATTCACCTCCATAGAGACTTTCAATGTATTCTTTCCACCTATCCGCTCTCTCCTCTGCATTTAACAGTGGAATTCCCGACGCACTCTTAATGTTACCACCGTTGCTTTTAATGTCACCAAAGGTTGTTTTGACTTTCCCGTATACTGAGTCTGTCCTACCGACAATCATATATTTCTCGATGTCTTCACATTTTCCTTGCACTTCCTATTTATTTCATTCCTCAGCGACTTGTATTTCTGTATTCCTGATTTTCCCGGAACATGTTTGTACTTCCTCCTTTCATCAATCAACTGAAGTATCTCCTCTGTTACCCATGGTTTCTTCGCAGCTACCTTCTTTGTACCTATGTTTTCCTTCCAAACGTCTGTGATGGCCCTTTTTAGAGACGTCCATTCCTCTTCAACTGTGCTATTCCTTATTGGTGTATCTATAGCGTCAGAGAACTTCAAATGTATTTCGTCATTCCTTAGAACTTCCGGATCACATTTCTTAGCGTATTGATTCTTCGTGACTAATGTCTGGAACTTCAGCCTACTCTTCATCACTACTATATTGTGATCACAGTCTATTTCTGCTCCTGGGTACGCCTTACAATCCAGTATCTGATTTCGGAATCTCTGTCTGACCATGATTTAATCTAATTGAAATCTTCCCGTATATCCCGGCCTTTTCCAAGTATACCTCCTCCTCTTGTGATTCTTGAACAGGGTATTCGCTATTCCAGTCGCCCATGACTATTAGATTGTCGTCCCCTTTACATACTGCGTTACACGTTTACACTTTCAATATCCCCATACACTTTCTCTATCTGTTCATCTTCAGCTTGCGACTTCGGCATATATACCTGAACTATCGTTGTCGGTGTTGGTCTGCTGCCGATTCTGATTAGAACTACCCGGTCACTGAACTGTTCACAGTAACAGACCCTCTGCCCTACCTTCCTATTCATAACGAGTTCTACACCTGTTATACTATTTTCTGCTGCTGTTGATATTACCCGATACTCATCTGACCAGAAATCCTGGTCTTCCTTCCACTTCACTTCACTGACCTCAACTATATCTAGATTGAGCCTTTGCATTTCCCTTTTCAGATTTTCTGGTTTCCCTACCACATTCAAGCTTCTGACATTCCACGCCCCGACTCGTAGAGCATTATCCTTTCGTTGATTATTCAATCTTTTTCTCATGGCAGTCCTCTCCTGGAGATCCGAATGGGGGACTATTCCGGAATCTTTTGCCAATGGAGAGATCATCATGACACTTCTTCAACTACAGGCCACATGTCCTGTGAATACACGTTACGTGTCTTTAATGCAGTGGTTTCCATTGCCTTCTGCATCCTCATGTCGTTGATCATTGCTGATTCTTCCGCCTTCAGGGGCAATTTCCCACTCCTAGGAGAAGAGAGTGCCCTGAACCTCTATCCGCTCCTCCGCCCTCTTTGACAAGGCCGTTGGTAGAATGAAGCTGACTTCTTATGCCGGAAGTCTTCCGCCGCCAATGATGATATGTATCAAAATTTATGCAGTGGTGGGGATCGAACCTGGGACCGAAGACGTTTTGACTACGAATCAAAGACGCTACCCCTATACCAAGGGTCCTGTTAGAAAACTCGTGCAAACATTTTTTCGGTTAGATGCCGAACCCACGGCGGTGGCCACGCGGTTCTGGGAGCTGCAGTCCGGAACCGCGCGATTGCTACGGTCGCAGGTTCGAATCATGCTTCGGGCATAGATGTGTGAGATGTCCTTAGGTTAGTTAGGTTTAAGTAGTTCTAAGTTCTAGGGGACTGATGACCTCAGATGTTAAGTCCGATTGTGCTCAGAGCCATTTGAACCATTTTTAGGTGCCGACATGCAGTCGATAATCTGAGAATAAGTAAGACTCGTTGGAAGAACATACAATTACACCTCTACAGGGAGCATATTCAGCATAGTTTCAAGAAACTGCAAAACCTACGACCAAAAATGTGAAGATGAGAACTCGTTGAAAAGTTTCTTCAGGACGATGATGCCAGACTTTAGAAATTTGTCGAAAAACCCTGTATTGTCAGAAAGCAACCTTTTCGAGAAGAAGGCCCAACGAAGCTTCAGTTTGATGGCAAAACTATAACCTGAACAAGAAGATTGAAAACCCATTGGAACACTGCTTCAGGATGAAGCTAACAGGCAGAGGATAACCATAGATTTCATCAATGACGTTTGACCGAAAAGGTGTGCATTCGCATGTAGCACACCTCCACATGGAGGAAACATAAAGCAACTTCAGGATACTTAAAAAACTGCTTACCTTAAAATGATTACTAGGTGAGAAGTTCCTTCAAGACCACACTGCCATTTCGTTGTCAACTCAAGCAGATTTCGTCATTGAAGATGGCCTAGAAGACCTGCATTCCCGTATGGGAAAGGCTTGTTCGCAGATAGTTTTAAAGAAAACCGTGAGCAGTGTTTCTCACGGTCCAGTCACAGCATTACTCACGAGAGTTGAAAGTTGGACGTTAATACTTCCTTGCAAGATTGTACAATGATTCCGCTGTGGGGTACGTGCATGAACTCAGAGTCCAAGGTATTATTATCGCGAGCAGTATGCAGCGAACGGTTGCTGAAAGAAGTCAGGAGTGGTCGGACGCAGCCTACGGTGCAGAAAAGATGGGTAACTTTAACCTGCCGTGATCGTGCTAGTAGCTCCGGCGGAGACATTGGTACTAATAGAGGACTTTTTTTTTTTTTTTTTGCTTTCTTACGCACTGGACGGATTTTGTTAGATTTGTGTATGCATACACTAAGAGCACTATTCGTATCTCTGTTGTGAGCAGATACGTGTTTTGTTGAGTATAGACATTGTGGTCTAATTACCGTGTGAAATTTGTCAGCGGAGAAATACAAGGTGCATTCAAGTTCTAAGGCCTCCGATTTTTTTTCTAATTAACTACTCACCCGAAATCGATGAAACTGGCGTTACTTCTCGACGTAATTGCCCTGCAGTCGTACACATTTTTCACAACGCTGACGCCATGATTCCATGGCAGCGGCGAAGGCTTCTTTAGGAGTCTGTTTTGACCACTGGAAAATCGCTGAGGCAATAGCAGCACGGCTGGTGAATGTGCGGCCACGGAGAGTGTCTTTAATTGTCGGAAAAGCCAAAAGTCACTAGGAGCCAGGTCAGATGAGTAGGGAGCATGAGGAATCACTTCAAAGTTGTTATCACGAAGAAACTGTTACGTAACGTTAACTCGATGTGGTGGTGCGTTGTCTTGGTGAAACAGTACACGCGCAGCCATTCCTGGACGTTTTTCATACAGTGCAGGAAGGACTTTGTTCTTCAAAACATTTTCGTAGGATGCACCTGTTACCGTAGTGCCCTTTGGAACGAAATGGGTAAGGATTACGCCCTCGCTGTCCAAGAACATGGACACCATCAATTTTTCTGCACTGGCGGTTACTCGAAATTTTTTTGGTGGCGTTGAATCTGTGTGCTTCCATTGAGCTGCGTGGCGCTTTGTTTCTGTATTGAAATATGGCATCCACGTCTCATCCATTGTCACAACCGACGAAGAGAAAGTCCCATTGAAGCTGTCGTTGCACGTCAACATTGCTCTGCAACAGGACACACGGACAGCCATGTGGTCGTCCGTCAGCATTCGTGGCACCCAGCTGGATGACACTTTTCGCATTTTCAGGTCGTCATGCAGGATTGTGTGCACAGAACCCACAGAAATGCCAACTCTGGAGGCGATCTGTTCAACAGTCATTCGGCGATCCCCCAAAACAATGCTCTCCACTTTCTCGATCATGTCGTCAGACCAGCTTGTGCGAGCCCGAGGTTGTTTCGGTTTGTTGTCACACGAAGTTCTGCCTTCATTAAACTGTCGCACCCACGAACGCACGTTCGAAACATCCATAACTCCATCACCACATGTCCCCTTCAACTGTCGATGAATTTCAATTGGTTTCACAACACGCAAATTCAGAAAACGAATGATTGCACGCTGTTCAAGTAAGGAAAATGTCGCCATTTTAAGTATTTGAAACAGTTCTCATTTTCGCCGCTGGCGGTAAAATTCCATCTGCTGTACGGTGCTGCCATCTCTGGGACATATTGACAATGAACGCGGCCTCATTTTAAAACAATGCCCATGTTTCTATCTCTTTCCAGCCCGGAGAAAAAAAATCGGAGGCCTTAGAACTTGAATGCACCTCGTAATCTTCTTGTGAATATAGTAAATTAAAGTTTATCATTGGTTTCTTATATTTTTTGCACCATTTAATGTTTGTTGACGAAACCGCTCCTGATCATTCAGTTTCTCTATAAAAAAAATGGTAGTAGTTGTTGCAATTATTATGCCCATGGCACTGCATTCTGTATGGACCGCACTATTGTTTTTTAAATATTTTTAGTATTCTCTTGATCGTGCAGTTGCTACGGCAAGAGAAGTTTAGTTGTCCGATGCGTACAGGGGCATTTCGGAACAGTTGTTAGGAGATGCTACAGAATATTTTAAAACACAAGTTACATACTTGAGAATTGCTTTCTTTATCATTTGTAAGAAGAGTTTATGTTTCGTTTTGTTCTCAATCAGAATTCTATTACTGTAAGAGATTCAATGTCACATATCTGCGTACGTCTTTTAACGACGAATCAGTTTCAAAGTCAACTGACCTTCGTTTTTATATCATATTTTTTACATTAGCCAAAGGTTTACCACAGGCTACAAACAGAGTTTAATACCACAACTTCAAAAAAAAAAAAAAAAAGATGAAATTTGTATTCGTAGTGGTTGTTTATGAAGTGCCCGACTTACATATAGGAGATAGTACTGGCAAGAAACTAGAAAAAAGCCACGTAAGCATGTCTATGAAAGCATACTTGTTTGGACATAGACCGTTCTGTCTTATTATACCCATCACTTTTTATTGGACGTCTTTCAGCGTTCCTCCTCAGAGAATTTTGAATTCATAAGAACACACCTCGCTGCCCTTGCATTTGCTCAAATGAATGGTCCGTAAAATGTGTAACGCTTGCTCTATTTGTGTCCGGGATACTCAGTGCCTTCGTCTTGATAGCCACAGAGCTATGGGAGTAATCTTTAGTGAACATGATTTGATTATGTCAGATAAAAAATCAACAAAATGAACTATATTGTATGACCAAGATGACTGACAGAGTGTAAGTTTGCGGTGTCAACGCACAGGTCTTGAAAGCTATTGTGAAACTTTTTTCGATCTTATGCTGATTAAAAGTCGAAACTAATAGCGAATAACGAAAAGAATTAGTGTAAAAGTTTTGGCTGTTGTAAAATGTCTTCCCTGAGTTGAAATGTACTGCCGCGATTTGTGTGAAAAGGACCGGGGGGGGGGAATGGAGAGGAGGTTGGAGGGAGACCGGGAGTGGAGTAGATCACTACAGGAATACTGCATTGACGGCCTGGGCAAGATTTCAGTGAAGTTGGTTAGTACTAGAACTGTTGACATCTTTGAAATTATCCGGAATCCGATAGATCGATATTTAAAAAAAGGATATCATTATCGGACCGCGATACATCGCTAAGAATATATGATATATCGACGGAAGAAATATCGACGTACGAGCCTATAAAAATATCGGTTGCACATTGTAAATGTGCCTGCGATTTTAGAGCTCTGTATTTAAGTACTGATTTATTATTAGATAGTCTGTACATCGACAAGCTAGCAGTCTGCATATACCCCTTAGAACAAGAAGTGAAACAAAAAGTAAGCACGGTCGCGCTTGCTGAGAACCATTCTCCCACTTTGCTAACAATGGTAACTGTACGTAAATGGCGCAATAAACGGTGTCCGATGGTTCCGTCGTTCGTTTTCGTCACATGTTCGATTTCTCCGGAAATCTTCATGTCGACTTGCCCTTGCCTTTTTTTTATTTTTTTATTTTTTTATTTTTTTTGCATTTCAGCGAACTAGAAGTTGTGTCAGAAATGCGTGAAGGTTTCAGTTTTTGTCGGCATTTCCCTCACTCGTCTCCGCCCACCATGACGACCAATCATGTCATTCAGCATTATAAGTGTTAAGAAAACAGTTCTAATCGCCTTTTTTAAATTTATTTGGTGCCGACCAGTTTCAGCCCATCGCAGGGGCCATTTTCAGTGCGAACGTGCCGCTCAGTCTCCTGCGTCTCCTCGGTAGACGTAACGCCACCAGCAGTCTACCATCGGTATGTTCGCCCTGAAGATGGCCACTGCGATGGGCTGAAACCGGTCGGCAGCAAGTAAATAAAAAAAACGCGATTAAGACTGTTTTCTTAATGCTAAGTTAAGTTTATGTTAATCACTGTTACTCCACAACCATGTTATCCGAATTTAGATTTCTGTTTATCATTTTCAGTAATTGTTTTCGAAGAACGCCCATGTCAAGAAACAGCACACTAGTTGCGTTAAAAATTGTTCTCTGATGCAACTGTTAAAATTGGAAATATTGTTATTCCATTCACATGCAACCCCCCCCCCCCCCCCCAATAGGATTTCTTCTTCGTAGCACCTGTACTTGCTTCACCCACACCCAGTAAAAGGGAAACACTGAACATGATGAAAGCACAAAAAGTAGTAATGCTCCTTAAACAGTGAAAGTAAATTCAAAAGGACAGTTTCAAATATTTACCGAAAACTCCGAAAAAATGTGACATAAAATGAAAGTATCGGCACTCGATATTGTCATTTTGATATTAACGTATCAGCATTTCTGTGTAAGATAATGTCGGGGATATATGAAGGGCTTATTTCAATAGTGGCACGGGTCCATTACCTCCACTTTTCTGTCCATAATGCCTCTGAAATTAATGTCGAAACAAACAGAAAGAAAGGTCCATCTCTAGCAAGAAGGCATATGCTTGAATATGCCTGGTATCTCAACTGCTAATTTTTCATCGCTCATTTAACTTTAGGACACTGTATCACAGAATGAACAGAAATGGACTTGTACCATTATTGGAATAGGCACCTTCATAAATGAGCGATTGTTCAGTGCACAGATGGTATTGTTACGGATGAAGGGTGAAACCCAGTAGCGGTACTAAGTCTTCTGTTCCTTGTATAGCATCAAAATGACCATTAAGTTTAGCATCACCAACAACAGTGCCCCATATCTTCTTTGAATGACGCACAGTGGTAGAAACGCCGATCAGGAACGTGATATCAGCACCTCGTCTCTGACTGCAGGCCAAATCATGAAGATGAAAATTTCTTACATTTTCAAAGATTCGAACCTGATAGCGTGGAGTCGAATACTGCTACCCTAACGTGTGTTGTGACCTTGGCTATGGAGAGTCATTTTGCAAAACTAGTATTATTTCCATCCATATGAATCCCGCGTAATGGCAACGCCGGTTACATAAAATAAATTGCCGCTCAGACGAGGTCCACTTTCAGCAATCATTAGCATTGCGGTAAATATAGGAGAGGAGATTACAGACGACGTTCTCGTACAACAAGCCGTGTGAATAAGCCGAAGAGTAAATCTGAAATCTCTTAATGTGCCTCTGTTTCAAACGAACTGTGTATGAGTGTGCAAAAAAGTATGTTAAGGTGTTAAGTGCCTCCTTCGCAGCCTCCATCAGAAAACAACATGATGTAATGAAACAGGGTATAGAATTTGCTTTAACCAAAGACAATTTTACAGAACGTTTAGTTGACCACGTACAAAAGAAAGGATCAACATCTGGGTGTAGCACTCCGTAGGTTAATGATTTTAATACCCTCAAGACCTTTAGAAACAAGTTAATTCAACAAGATAACATTGCCACAAAACCAGACAAAGAAAACAGTATTGTACTTCTGAACAAACTTGATTAGGTGGAAAAGTTAGTAATTTCGTGAATTTCACATGACTCCATGCCCTTCCTATTTACGCTACTAAACCCTTTCAAGACGATATTAAATGTTTAACCAATTCTGTCAAAAGTCTAGTTTCTAATTTCGAAGCAAAACTGTCAACTAATACGAACCCAGTGCCTTCTAGGCAATATGGGTCCTTAAACTATAAAAGGAAGAGGTATCCATCCGTACACTTGTATCTGAATTTAGTCTTGATTTTTACCACACAGTGCTAAATTAATATCCTTTGATGTCTGCAGTTAGTTTTATAGCATACTGGTAGGGGTATGTGTGGATGCTCTGACAGAGTTAGTGTGCAGGTCCACTGTCAACCCTGATCGACTGAATAACAGAACGACTTGAGAGTGCCCCCTCAGATACGCTTACCACAAAACTATGTCCAGTTACACGGGGCTCTGTATAAACAGCTAGATGGCTTAGACAGTGGGTCCTGTCTTGGTCTACTTTTGGCTAAAATATTCGTGAAATATTTTAAACAACCATTTATTTTAAAATAAAAACTCCTTGAAAGCAAATATTAGACCCTAGTACAAATATGTATGGGGTGTGCTTTGTATGTGGAAAGACACTATAAGACAACTCAAGACATTTCTGCAAAACTTTAACAGTCACATAAAAATAATCGGTTCACAATGTGTGAGCGCACAAGCTGTGGCGGGAGATTAGAGCGGCAGTTTCCCGCCGCAGAGCACGTGGCTGGCGGTGCTACGGGGCTGTGGCGAGCGGCTAGCGCTTACGCGGCCTTGGAAAAATTGTAGCGCTTGGTAGGGGCGCATATGTCCGTGTTTTTTTCGCACTTGGAGAAATTTATATTCCAGAGAAAAACCGATAAAAACAAAACTTAGAGTGACACGGAGGTGTGAGTTGGCACTCATGAACAGTAAAATATGTAAAACTAAATAATCTAGACGCACCACAAATGTATATATTAGTTTTTAAAGTTATTGTCGTCTTAAGAATTGTAAAGTTATGAATTTTCAAAAGCTAATATCTCGGCACTGCTTTGGTCAGTCAATATGAACAAAGTGTTTACGGCTGCCGCTAGTAGAGATGCATCGGGCAATCGTAGCCAATTTAGCATAGTGTGTACCATTTTTGAATGAGAGGTCGGAATATGGGATTCGACTGAGAGAAATTGTGTTTTTGGTAATAAAAAAATTTAAAGAGACGAAACTAGCGGCAGCACTCTAACGTTTAAAGAGCTAGATGAAAAATTAAGTATGTATTTTTATTTATTTATGTGTAGTATCAGAATCCGGGAAAAGCAATATCACACCACAAGGACATTATTTGTGAAAGAACGCTGGAAGAAGCAGAAAACTGGACCTTAAATTGTTATTGCCCGAAAATTTTCCACATATTTCAATGTATCATATTTGTTTTTGTGTTTAGTTTTAGAATATCCATAACACTTTTTGTCATACATTGCTTTGAGTTAGGCAGTCGTTTCGAGGGTGCATAGGGCAGCCATCTTTGATCTTTGGGGACAGTTCGTTTTGAGCAACGTTAAGAGATGGACGAGCCACGCATCTGGGGGTAGTAGTCGGTTGGTAGCCACGTTCGGGGACAAGTATGTACGGGGCGATGTTCGAAAGCGGTCAAGTGGAGTGCTATATAGTGGTTTAGGACAGCATTCAAGAATGTATTTTGTGAATTGTGAACATACTGCAGAGCGCTGTGATCGAAACTAGTGAAGTGTTGTAGCATCAGTTATTAACGGCCGCCCTTACGTAAGAGGCCCTCAGACTGCATTTTAAGTATTTAGTGTACATACTGAAGAAAAATAAACTACTTGTTCAAATTGTAATCAACGTGAGTAATTCAATATTTTAAATTTCACCGCATACCTGCCTGCATTGTTCTGTTATATTTTATTTCAGCTTAAAAATTGACTTTACGACAGGAGTGAGTTGGCTCTCTATGACGAAAATCGTAGCCAAATACAGAGACCAGCCTCATCTCTGGGCCGCTCAATTAAGCTGAGTGTAACAAATATATATATTTTCATGCCATAGCACGTGAGGGCTCGAGCCACTCCAACTGCCATGTGTATTGCCCAGTACAGTCGTAAATGGAAATTGGCAATAAACCCATAAAATTCCTAGATCTCACCATTGATTACAGTACACTGATACACTGCTTCAAAATTTATAGAAAAGATTAAACCTACAGTCTCAGCAATACCTTACCGACCACAACACCCAGTAATACACAAACGTGCAGCTTTCCACACAATGGTGTATCATCTCATATCTTTTCTCATGTCGGAAGAAGATTTCGAAGTAGAGACTAGCACAATATAGTTTATTCTCTCAACAAATGGTTAAAATGGCTCTGAGCACTGCTGAAGTGTGTGCTGGTGCATTGACGTGTTGGAAAACGACTTTCTTGCGGTTCCATCGCCGGCATTTTTCTTGCAGTTCGGATTTCAAACGATCCACTAACGATGAGTAATATGCACCTGTAATAGTTTTACCCTTTACCAGATAGTCGATGAGTAATTTCCCTTGCGAATCCCAAAAGACAGTCTCCATAACATTTCCGGCCGAAGGAATGGTCTTCGCCTATTTTGGTGCAGATTCTCCATTGGTATCCCATGGTTTAGATTGTTCTTTGGTCTCAGAAGTATAGCAATGTATCCATGTTTCATCCACAGTGACGAAACGACGCTTGAAGTACTGCGGATTCTTCTTGAACATCTGCAAACCATCCTTGCAACACTTCACACGATTCCGTTTCTGGTCAAGCGTGAGCAGTTGCGGAACCCATTTTGCGGAACCCGTTCATTCGAGATGCCCACAATTCTAGCAATCTAACGCACCTTAACTCTTCTGTCATCCATCACCAAATCATAGATTTTATCAATGATTTCTTGAGTCGTAACCTCTACAGGGCTTCCCGAACGTTCAACAACCCGTGTTCCCACATGACCACTTCGAAAATTTTGAAACCACTTATAAACAGCTCTAATCGAAGGTGCAGAGTCACCGTAATGTTTTTCAAGCTTCTCTATAGTCTCCTAAGATGCTTTGCCTTTCATAAAGCAATGTTTAATCACCACACGAAATTCTTATTCGTCCATTTTTTGACAGTCACTCGAGTTCCTTGACTCACAGGAATGCCAATCACGAAGAAATAGACCATGTAACATTACAGGACATATTGGGACATATTGAAGTATTCGATACTGTAGAATTTTAGGGGATGTCGATACAGATATGCAAAATGTAAAGGGAAACTTTGGTGATGTTTAAATATTGTACTTTGTCAATATTAGGACATTTTGCACAGAAAGAACAAAAATAGAATTAATGTAAATATATATTAGTGTTAGTAACCTATTTTCATTCAATTTTGTAATTATATTTCATTTTGTAAAAGAAAGACTCACTGTTTGCTGTAGCTCTGATTAATTGTATAAATTATCAGTTTTGAGCTAAATTATTTCGTATAATATGGACAAGATACTTTTAAAAACTCACCAGCTAAAGAGAAAGTCTGAAAATGAACGTTTAATGCACACTTCTGGAACTTTCTATGGAGAAATTCTATATTATGATCGCAAAAACACGAAAACTTGTGAAAACTGTTTCATAACCTAATTTCGAAAGACGATTTGTAACAAGAAATATTGCTAAAAAGATTTATTTACGTTTTGAAACACGATTTAAATCATTTTACATATAAATAGTTGTTCTAAATCACTCAAGAAATATCCAGAATCAAATGTCAAGATATTTCTGGAAACATCGGTACAAATCTGGTGAAGGTTATCCAGAAGCTGGTAGAAAAATGTTATAAAATCTATTTGGAAATTATGCTTGTAAGAATTTATATGTACTGATCCTTTTACTTACTTTAATCTGTGCTAAAGTTCTGTAATGTCTGATTTGGTTTTAAGTCGTGAATTGCTATCGTATTGTGAACAAAGCATTGTCAAAGACTCTCATTGTTTGGAAGGATATTAGTACACCTAGGAGTTGTCAGAGTTCAGTTCGGATATGCAGTGCGGTTAGCTCGGCGAGTCAGTTGTTGAGTCAGTGAAGTCTGTCAGTTCTGTTTGTAAATAAACGTCTGTAATGAAGAATTACTTGTTGTCGTCAATATGAACTCAAGACCTATTGCATGAAGCAGACACCTCCTAATGCAACGTTTTAATTTGGTGTTGAGGAGCTGAAATGTTATAATTTGGTTGAGGAAGCTGGGATGTTATAACCAATATGGCTGAAACTTAGTGTGCGTTCTTTTCAAAGATGCTATTAACTAAACATGACCTCGATACTCGCCGGTGATGCAATCTCTCGGACTTTGCAGGGATTTTTCAAAACGCCTCTCGTTTAATAGAAAGGAAGAGTGTTCAAAAACCCAGTCACATGTTCTTCCAGCTCCAGGGAACTTCGTTGTTGTCGTCTTTATGTGCCTGTGTGAGCTGCGGCCTCTCACAAAGTGACCGACTCCAAGTCTTTATTTCGTACAGTTCGCGTCGCTGTGTTCCCTCGCTAACAGGTCGGGGTCCAGCCTCATTCAATGACTGCTGCAGTTCCTGTTAGATTTGGAAGCGATTTTGATTCAGAAGCCGCGAAACGCATCTCCGGTCCCCCTCTGTCACCATTTCTAATGTCGTCTTTCACGGTCGTGTGTTTTACACCACTGCTTATAGCCACGCTGAATAGTCCGCCGCGAACACTAAAAAATTCCGGAACTTCGTAAATGTATGACCTCGACCAGTTCCGCATTTTCAAACACTGTGTTGCGTGGTCATGGTATCAGCCAAATACGACTGCGCCTTTCTGCCGCCCTGTCACGTCTTTAAATTTGCCCATGTTTACGTATAATATCCCCTTGAAAAATAAATGTGTCATTGGTACCTGTGTCTTAATCTAATGCAGACCCCGTGCACATGCGGTTGACCACGTGATGCGACCGCTGCACTATCTTTAAAGGCTTAACGATCGATCTGTGCTTGTGCATTTGAATAACTGTTTTTTTTGTTCTGTTAGCTCAATTTCTTTGACGACGATAGTCAGATAAAGTCCTATGAAGACGAAGTATGTCAAAAACGGGTTGACTGAAGAAAATAATTCTGCACGATATACGCAATACTGTGCTTTTAATTTATTATTGAGAATGTTCAACCTTAATTCTATCTGAATGCACAACGACGTTGTAAATTCCTAGCTACCGTGCTGTCCTTTAAATAAAACCGTATATTTCTGTTGACGTTGTAAGTCATCAAGCGTAGGATGGGCCTGCGGTATGATGGTTGAGTGACGGCACTGAAACAGGTGTCAGAGACACTGTGGTTACGTCACACAGGCTGACGAGGTCCGCCGCACGTTCGATTAGGGCGGCTGGGGCGTGCATTGCAATTACCGAGGTGGGGGTGCAGCAACCACCAGCGGCTCCACCCACCCCCAGTCTCCAGCCTCTGGAAGCCGCCGCTATTAGCAAGTCGAGCACTTTTGTCACTACGACGAAACCTCATCTCCGTGCCGTCAGCAAAAGGCGGAGATGAGAGAACAGACTAAGAAAGGGGAAAGGTTGAGTGGAGCCACGAAATACAGATAAACCCTCAGGTAATTTCTTAACGTCAATAAGTTGTCCTTACTTGGTTGACAATACCGTTTCATTTTTTACTTTATACTATTCCATAGTTCCGATAGTGGTGCCATTACCAGAAGTTTAGTATAACCTGTCAGGAGACAAAATTTTGGTTGTACGTTTTTCATACTTATCTACAATGCTGCTGGCTCGTGGAACTTTGAAATAAATATCACTGCACCAGGCGTTTCTTGCTTAGCTAAGACTTGGTTCACCGCAAGTTGTATGTAACATCACTCTGAAAGTAATGTCTACACGAAGATGATGTTCATTTGTTGTGTTTTGATAGTGCATATCACAGTTAATTTTTATTGCCAACCGGAAAAATCATTTAGGAGTAAATGTATCTGGAAGTGAGTGTTCGAACTCCAAAATTCTTCTGAAAGATGTATTGTTATCATTTTTACACAATGTTCTTAATGCTCATATTTGTTCAACAAACACAGTCTGGAAATGCGCGACCGCTAAGGTCGCAAATTCGAATCTTGCCTCGGGCATGGATGTGTGTGGTGTCCTTAGGTTAGTTAGGTTTAAGTAGTTTTAAGTTCTAGGGGACTATGACCTCAGATGTTAAGTCCCATAGTGCTCAGAGCCATTTGTTGAACAAACGCTTTAGTTAGGGTGCACTAGCCCGGTAGATAGGTCCATAAGGAGTATCTGAACGAGTTGTTGTATTGATTATTCAAAGTTACTCAAGCGAACACGAAGGGCTGGAACTCAATACTGTACAGAGTACTCAGAAGGAGCCGAACGAGGTGGGGCAGTGTTTACCGCACTGGATCACATTCGAGACGTTGGAGATAGAAATCCACGTCTGGTCATACTATAATCTACATCTACATCTACATTTATACTCCGCAAGCCACCCAACGGTGTGTGGCGGAGGGCACTTTACGTGCCACTGTCATTACCTCCCTTTTATGTTCCAGTCGCATATGGTTCGCAGGAAGAACGACTGTCTGAAAGACTGTGCGCACTCGAATCTCTCTAATTTTACGTTCGTGATCTCCTGAGGAGGTATAAGTAGGGGGAAGCAATATATTCGATACCTCATCCAGAAACGCAGCCTCTCGAAACCTGGCGAGCAAGCTACATCGCGATGCAGAGCGCCTCTCTTGCAAAGTCTGCCACTTGAGTTTGCTAAACATCTCCGTAACGCTATCACGGTTACCAAATAACCCTGTGACGAAACGCGCCGCTCTTCTTTGGATCATCTCTATCTCCTCCGTCAACCCGATCTGGTACGGATCCCACACTGATGAGCAATACTCAAGTATAGGTCGAACGAGTGTTTTGTAAGACACCTCCTTTGTTGATGGACTACATTTTCTAAGGACTCTCCCAATGAATCTCAACCTGGCACCCGCCCTACCAACTATTAATTTTATGTGATAATTCCACTTCAAATCGTTCCGCACGCATACTCCCAGATATTTTACAGATGTAATTGCTATCAGTGTTTGTTCCGCTATCATATAATCATACAATAAAGGATCCTTCTTTCTATGTATTCGCAATACATTACATTTGTCTATGTTAAGGGTCAGTTGCCACTCCCTGCACCATCTGCCTATCCGCTGCAGATCTTCCTGCAGTTCGCTACAATTTTCTAATGCTGCAACTTCTCTGTATACTACAGCATCATCCGCGAAAAGCCGCATGGAACTTCCGAAGTACAGTTTTGAAACAAAATAGAACAGAACACGAAAAAGGGTGAGTTGCAACTTACGTGTAAGCTGGACACAAACTCTAATATATTATGTTGGCATAGTTGTGGTGCATCGAAAGCGCGAGACAGTCTCTTCACTTGTTCAGTTACTCTACTGAACCGACTTAATGACGATGCATGTGAGCTCCGGCGCCGCCATTTATTACCAATAACCACCGGATGACAGTCCAAGGACGAGTGGTGCCAGTCGCGTGGATATCTGTTGGATATCGCGTTGAGCGGGTGTTTCATTCTCTATTCTACCAACTTAAGTGCCCAAGAAGCACGTTGCTCGAATTTAATTGAGCGAAACACGCACATAAGAATTCCAGTTCACTTGTCCTGTCCATATCTTTTAAGAAACATGCACTGAAATTAACACAAATTACTGTTTCTTTAGGTAGCTAAATAACACGTCTAGATTTCTTATAAACAGGTGGAGCTTCCATATAGGGGATCTGTTGGCTTTTATAATTAACATAGAAGTATTTTGCAACAAAAACTCACAAGCACATGCTTCTAGGTTATGTTCTACACAAAAACTCAATATTTTTGAGTTTGTGTCCAACTTATACGTAAGTTGCAACTCACTCTTTTCCGTGTCCTGTTCAACTTTGTTTCAAGACTGTCCGTCATACAACTAGATGTTACCTAAACAATGTGTATTTCTGAATCCAGTTATCACAAGGGTTTTGCCTTTTGTGTTTTTGGCTTCCCTCACACATTCTGTAAGATTATCAGCTAATCTTTCCTTCCTCCTCCTACTCATGTGCAGAACATGATTAGTGTACCCTCATCTCCCTGTCACATCAACAGGCACAGCACAGATATGACACTTTTTTCAGTCACAAACAGTTCTCTCAGCTCTTTGTTTACGTGACTGATAGCCAAGGCTAGTTATGGCACTACAAAGCCTCCATAAATGTGGGAGCTGTTGCTGCTCCTACTTCCTCCGGGTCAACTTTAATACTGTAACTTGCTGACCAGTCAGTTCCCTGTTCCTCCTACTACAACTACCTGGTCCTCTTCATCAAACATCCTGCACAAAGCTCTTATGTTGTCTGTCACCTGCCTAAGCTATGTTTGTGACCTGATGTTCTACACCTAGCCTATCCCGTAGCATTTTACGTATGCACCTTCTGCGACTGCTACCTGGCAGCAGGGACCTTTCCTTCCTACTCGAATTTTGTGCTGACCTAACCTCACAGTTGTTTCCACGAGCCTGCTGCATCCTTGCTACTATAATAAAAACTTGTTGACGCTCTTCTCCTATTTTAGATACAAGTCAAATACTGCTAATCAGAATTTTAAATGCGATTTATGAGTTTTGCCAGTTTTGCTTATTACTTGTGTCCTTCTTCCAAGCTCCCGTTATCTCTTCCAAACGTCAACCTATTTGAATCGAAATACAACATTAAAAATTCTGTCTGCTAGGTATAAACTTTCCTTCTTGTTCCAATATTTTCTTGTCTTCACTAAACAATTTACAGATCTATGGCAGAGCCTCATCTGATACTTTATTTGATTCCTTGCTATAATCAAGACAGGAAATATGAATCCACAGCCCTGAGATGTTTCTCCTGCACTGAGAAACCTACAGCTACAAACAGTTGTCCCACATGACGCTATATTCACAGAGAAACAAAAAGTATTAACACACTTAGACTATAATAAAGTAATAATTAGTAAAAACATATCATTTGATGAATTATTCAACTAACTTCCGGAAGGAAGGCGGAGGTAAAAGAACGAGAATTTAACCATCACACAAATGCTTGGTGAACGAAAGTTTTATGTATCAGAAGCCATGGCGTAAATGAAGACCAAAAATCACGGTACTTTCTTAACAACTGTCTTAAAGAGAAACTATCCAGAAATTATGAAACAACACGTAACCAGTAGATAGTGGCTGAAAGTTTACACTACATTGTAAACCACTTACAGATATTCACTGAACTTAATTTTTAAATATCAGAAGGCAACAAAAGAATGAAAACTAAAAGTAACGATATTTTTTACAACAGTATTCAACAGAAACGACCAGTAAATTATGAAAAGCACTGAGATGTACCCAAAACAACATGTAGAGTATGAAACTATGGGTGTTGATGTCGAGAGCTTGGAGAGAGAGTAACCACCTACCATGACTACCAACTGTTGAATGCTATTTGGGTGTTAACTGACCTGTTTTTCTTTCGGTTATGGTAGTGTCTGGTTTAATAGTGTGCCTTCCTGAATTTGTGACAGAAGCTCTAAGCAGCTTAATGATTTCTAATCTCAACTGAAATTTGCTAAAATTTCATTTCTTAAAGGTGATTTTCTTGCATTAATTTCTCAAATTTTATGTGTTAAAACGATTCAGTAAGAACATTTTGGAGAATTTTTCTAAATAAGCTGTTTTCGGAACAGTTTTGTTCTTCCTTTCTTTCCTTTTTTTAGTAGCCTGGCAACTTACCACTCCCAGCTCCATGCTTGCTGACATATTACAATGATGACTGCAGGTTTTGTGGGCTGAGTAATTTGTCACAGAAGAATGCGCATAAAATTTATTTTGTAAAGATTTTCTTTATGGCTGGTCATATTTCGGTTGTCTTTGTTCCCAGCTAATTCATTTCTCATTTGTGGCTGCGTCAGATGAGGTTTGGATTAGGCACCTCAAGAAAGACCAGTTGATAAATGAATTCAAAATCCGGCACGAGGCAGTGTTAGTGATCTGACACAGCGTCTGCACGCAATACTGGAGTGCCCACGGCAGCTTAGTCTCGTTGCTTCGCTGAGGTAAGTCGAGCTATTATTGTGTTACATAAATGTGTGGTGTTTGTTCGTTAGAACATGTCCAAATGAACAGACACCACTCATTCATATAACTGATGCGCCTCGATGGGCAATGAATCCACCACCTCCCGTGCGGATACATGTTTAGTTCGGCCTCCGGCAGGTATATGGAAATTAGCGAGCATGGAGGATATGGCCAGAGACTGCGGGTAGGTGGCGCTGGTTAGCAATGAGGGGTAGTGGTACAGAGGTAGCCCTCGCAATTCCGATGCACTCTGTGCCCGTATGGCGCAGCAGTTAACGCAGCTGCCTAGTAAGCAGGAATTACCAGGTTCGAGTCAGTCGCCTTTCGGCACGCTAGCGGCACGGACGTCTTGTTTACGTCCTCGCCGCGCAGCTCGCTCGCGGAGTTGTTTACGTGATTCTGCCGTCTTAGCGCGCTATATTTCATTCGACAGAGAATGGCTTATGCCCACCGAAAATCGACACTGAAGATTAGCTTTGCACCTGAATATGCCCGACCAAAAGCACTGGAAATCGAACAGTTTATCAGAGATGAAGTCAAGATTGACTGCAACGATCTTGTTGGCATCCACCTTTCTATAGTGAGCAGTGTGGTATACGTGAAACTGGTCAACGAAGACATATGTGAAAAAATTCTAGATGCAACTCGAAGTGGTCTTAAGTTCCGTCACTCTGATGGACACATCGGTGACGTAACTGTGGAACATGCGGGACTTGGACTGCGCACGATACGTGTTTTTGAACTCCCTTTCGAGGTGCCTTCAGAGGTAGTGGTATCTGCATTCCATCCATATGGAAAAGTGATTAGCCACACAGCTGAGAAGTGGGTTCAGTTCACTACATACCCGGTTCTCAATGGAGTACGGCAGATCCGCATAGAACTAACCAAACATGTGCCGTCCTACTTATATATTGGTGGCTGCCGTGCAATTATTATTTATGATGGACAGCCGAAGACATGCTCGGGATGTGGCAAAGAAGGACACCTCCGTTCCAGCTGTCTGCAGCGCAGAATCACACAGTTACCGCCTGGGGACCTGCCGGCCACGACCGCTCCGACGTCGCTACCGCTGACGTTTGTCGAAGCTCTCTATAGCGACCCCCGACCGCGAACACCACTGGCTCCTACTACTGGTACATCGTCGTCTCCGGTACTGCCTCAGGCTGTTGCGGACGGACCGACGCCCTTGCCTCCTCCTCCCGACGTGTGCAGTGGTGAGCAATCTCAAGGACAGGGGATGGCCCTTGACTCCATGATTGTGCCTACCGATGCTTTTGTGTCTGAACATCCGGATCCCCAGGCGTCTTCGGACACTGAAGATCACGTGCGCAAGCAACGGTCGCCGAAGAGACGTCGGAAACGGCGGATCGCCCCGTCTGACACCTGCAGGACGCAGTCTCAAGACGATGAAGATCAAAATTATCAAGTTGTTCCTCCGAAGGACGAATCTATGGTGGAAGCACCAACTTGCACTCCGTCGGACGTACAACCATCCTTGCATGCACCAGGCGCTGTACCTATGGACGTTGAACAACAGCTGAGCCAGGACAACTCTTCCACCACCGACGTGACACTGCCTTCGGACTCTGCTGGTACTCCACTGGACGCACACCATCCACGCACCCTTGCGTGGTCTGACGATGTAGCCGACGAAACACCAACTAGTGAGACAGCCGCGAATGCCGCTGCTCCAGCCCACGACTCCTAATCGACAGGGTTACAGGATGAGGATGTGCAGCCTACTGGGACAACATTCTTGTCCGCTGCTGCTCTTCGTGCCTCCATGAGCGTCCCTGTAGTCCCAATTCTACGACAAGCTTACAGGATAGGCTCCATCAATGTCAACACCATTGGCACCCCTGTCAAACTACAATTGCTCCGTGATATGTTGAGGGCGTCGGACCTAGATGTTGCCCTTTTGCAGGAAGTTCGCCTGGCGACGTTTCCTAATGTCTATGGCTATGTTTCCTACCTCACGCCGTGTGCCGACGGTGGCAGTGGGACAGCTATTCTTTTAAAGGAAGGCATTGATGTAGATGACGTGATTTACCTACCATCGGCTAGGGGTCTTGCTGTGACTTTCCACGGTGTTCGAGTCATCAATGTTTACGCTCCCTCGGGCACGGCCAAGCGACGGGAGCGGTCGCGATTCTATTCAGAACAGATCGCTCCTTTGTTTGTCGGACGCTACGACCATATTGTTCTTGGCGGCGACTTCAATTGTGTGTTATCCCAAAAGGACCAACATCCCCATTTCACCACATGCCAGGAACTCAAGCTGCTTGTGCATGAACTGAAACTCACCGATACTTGGGACCGCGTGCATGGCGATCGGCCTGGATATACGTACGTCACCAGCCATTCAGCAAGTCGTCTTGACCGTGTCTACGTGTCCCCAGGACTCGTAACTGCCACGCTTGACGCTGAGCTATGGCCTACCGCCATTTCCGACCATATCGCCTACATTTGCACTGTTTCGCTCCAGAGGCAGAAGGTGTGGCGCGGTCGAGGCCTGTGGAAGCTGAATGTGGCCCATCTCAAGGATCCGGAATGTAGGCAGGTCGTAGAGACGACGTGGAACAACTGTGTGAGACGCCTTCCAGCGTATCCTTCAACACTTCGGTGGTGGATTGACTGCGCCAAGCCTGCTTTACGTCGTTCTATGATGAATTACGGTCGCGATAAAATGTTATGGCACCGACATACCATGGAATACTATTTCACAATTCTCCGGTAACTCTCAAACCTTGCCCCCTCAGTTCAACGACAGGTTGAAATTCAACGTATTAAGGCGAAGATAATTTCTCTTATGCGTCACCGCCTTGAAGGCACAATAGTACGCGCAAGATGTCACGAATGTGTACCAGGAGAGCTCCCGTCCATGCATCATGTTATCCGAGAGAAGCAGCGGTGTCGTAGAAAGTTGATCAACGCCCTCGACATGCCAGATGGTCGTCGATTGACGTCCCAGAATGATATCGTAAGAGCCTTTGTGGATCACTACAACGAGTTCTATGCAGCAGAGGACCGGAACGTGGCGGTAATGTCTGATGTCCTCCGTTCCTTGACAGATACCCTGGACGAGTCTGCTGCGGAGATTCTCACGGCGACAATTACGGCTGATGACGTCGCCGATGCTCTTCATAAGGGTGCGGCAAACAAAGCCCCAGGTCCAGATGGGTTCCCGCTGGAGTTTTACCGCACATTTCATGACATCATGGGCTCACGCTGGACTGCGATGTATGAAGAACTGATGAACCCTGACTTTCCTCTCCCACCCGAATTCGTAGAAGGCTTGCTTATCCCGATCCCCAAGCCATCGGGAGGTCGAGGAGTGGAACATTATCGGCCGCTGACCATGTTAAATTGTGACTTCAAGATTTTTACCCGGATTCTTGGCGCTCGCATTAGGCGCGTCGTCCCTCAAGTTATCTCTCTGGATCAAACGTGCTTTGGAGGTGATAATAACATTCAGACGGCACTCAGCGATTACCGTGACGTTATAGCCCTGACCATGACCTGTCGCAGTCGTGGTGCCTTAGTGACAGTGGACTTCGACCACGCCTTTGATAGAGTGAGTCATGACTTTCTCGAAAACGTACTTCGACGGATGGCCTTTCCCCACAGGTTTATACACCTCGTCTTGCGGCTTCTCCGAGGTGCCACGTCGCGGGTGCTGGTCAATGGCCGTGTGGCGGGCCCTATTAACGTCATGCGGTCGGTCCGTCAAGGATGTCCGCTGTCGATGCTGCTTTTCGCCATTGCCCTTGAGCCACTATTACACGGTTTGAGGAGCCGGTTGACAGGCATAACAATGAGGGGGACTTCTTTCATCTGCCGCGCCTATGCAGATGACTTGGTGTTCTTGGTTCTATCGGAGGATGAAGTGCGAGAGGCACTGGCGTGGATCAACCAGTACGGGGCTGCTGCGGGCAGCCGTGTGAACCTGACGAAATCTAGTACCATGTCCGTCGGTAGAGGCCTTCCAGCTGAGAGTGTGGCACCATTGCCATTAGTGGACAAGCTGAAATGTTTGGGGATCACCTTCACGCGTGATATACAGCGCACGATCTCATTTAACTACAAACGCCTGCTTCAAGCTATCCGCACGAACGTTCGTGGCAACCTCCTGAGAGCATTGGACATGTTACAAAGGGTGGATTTTGTTAACACTCATCTAGTCTCGCGACTACCCCATTTAGCACAGATTTTACCGATGCCAAAGGCAATGGCACACAGACTTCAGGCGGCGTTCGGCTACTTTGTTAGCGCGGGTCTTATCTTCAAAGTCCGCTACGACACGCTGACACTTCCTCCTCGAGATGGCGGCCTCGGCCTTGTCAACGTCCGAGCGAGAGCAGCTGCCCTTTATGTAAGTACGATGGTTAAATCGTGGATCCGCCGCCGAAACGGATTATCGGGAAGCCTGATTGATGAAGTGGCCCCTCCCTCTCGAATGGCACCCGTTGCAGTAGCCCATATTTCTTCCCCTCTCTCACATATCCGGACCTTTTTCATCGAATACAGTTATGTCCATGCCGACTTGCCAAGTACCAGACCCCCTATGGCACGTGATGTTTACCGAATCATGATGAGAAATCACACTCGGAATGTTGTGGAAAGGCGATATCCTACGATCGCATGGCCCGTGGTATGGCGTTCTGTACACCATATATACCTAGACACGAGCGCACGTGCGACCTGGTATTTGGTCGTTAATGGAAAATACATGACACAACTTCGTCTACATGCCATCAAAATGACAGATTCGCCGCTGTGTCCTCGCTGTCAAACGCTTGATACGGACGAACATCGACTGATGTGTGGATCTTCTGTAGAGGTGTGGCAGCTGATTCAGAAGATGCTTGCCTTTCTTCTACGTACGGCTCCCCATGCCATTACACCGAAATCTCTTCTGTTCCCAGATGAGACATACTTCCCAAGTACGAAGACCAACGCTGTGATCTGGATAAAAGGTCTCTCGATCTCTTATTTGTTCCATGAAGGTGATAAGTGTGTTCTTGATATTTGGACATTCCTGCAAGATCGCTTTACTTTTCTCATGCACCATCCGCGATACCGTCAGTACTATGCCAACTTTTTGGGTAGTGCCTTCTTCGATCCCCCCTGCAGCTGGGGTGTCTCAGGTATGAGAAGATGACTTCAATGAGAGTGTGTAATACCAGGACTCAGTCCCATGTACCGGAAAAATGCAATATTCTTCGTGAAGACGTGCCTGGAACATGCTTGACTGCCTTGGGATTCGGTGTGCGTCTACCCACAAGTTGGCGGGACGCGGATGCTGCTTTGTCTGTTCTGCCAGGAGGGCGTTTTCTTTAATTCCTATAATTTCCTTTAAACATTTAAAAAAAACTTATAAAAATGCTTTATTGACAAAATTTCACAGGGTAATCACCAGTCGCTCCAATCTATAAATTCATTGTACTATTCTAGTTCATTTTACTGTTTAATTTTATTTAAATCAAGGCCATTGCCTAGGAACTTGTTTTTGTTGTCTGAATACATGTGTTGATACCACTGTAAAAAAAAAAAAAAAAAAAAAAAGTCATGGTCTGCCACTCAATTTCACTCATCACCGCTGATTCCGCCTAAAGTTCCGATGCAGCTGATATCATTAGTTTCTTTCCTTTACTTTCTTTCTCAGCCCTCCACCTTCAATTTTCATTATATTGTTGTTTGTCTCCAATCTTCTGCCAGTGGGCAACAAAACGTTTACCTACTTCAGAATAGTTACCCGCCAAGGTCCCAGTCATTTTGGGTGCATGTTCATGTAGCTCACTTAAATAAACAGGTACAGGATTTAAACAGTTAGAGCAGGGCTCTGAAAAGGAAGAGTTTCAAAGTAAGGTTAAGGAACTCGAACATCGGACTAAAGTTTTGCACTGGAAAGAAGTTTCTGGTGATCAACTCAGAGTGGAGGATGATCGCGAGTCTAGTTCTATATCGCAGGATGGAGTTAATATGGATGTATTGTAACATTTTTATCGTTTACTTAACTGTATTGTGACTACTGTATAAAAAATAACCAAATTGTCAGTGGTGAAACTGACAAAACAGTGGAACTTTTTACTGACGTTTGGTGGTTAAATTGCAGTAGCAGGTTATTGTCCATCAAATTTCCGATCTTGTAGTTCTCCAGACCATTTACCCATTAACTGATAGTGATTAGCTATTATTACTTAGCTGGGTATTTGAGAGGGGGCTAATGTTTGTAATGTACGAATATATGAGAGTGTGCCAAATGTAATGTTATGAACATCCAAGCACAAGGAGTCAAGTGTAATATTTATGAGAGCTCCACTTGTTCAGACTATTTTCTCATGCAAGGCATCACAGACGACTATTGGCTCTTTTTCGCAAAAGAGGCGAACTGGATCTCTCATCCACTATGCAGTCGATTGATGAATGTAACACTTCTCATCAAGAAATTATACCAGGTGCTACACACACTGTGCACATCTGAATCTAACATCCGCTCGCACTTCTTCTGGCACTCCTGGCAGCAAATTTTTTACTTCTTGTCTTGTAAAGATGACTCGTAATCGTCTTTCAGATTGCTTTCTTCTCCGCCGACCGCTGACTCTAAAGTGCATGAAATAAACAGCCCATAACAGAATGGCAAAACGGGAAAATTGGCAAAATAATAGGATGCACTTGCCTTTCTTTTACTCATAAAGTCAAGAACACAACGAAACGATTCCGAGAGCCAGTCTACTAATAATGTACACAGCCAAGTTGCTAACCATTATTTACAAAGAACTGTAAAAAGTCATAGATAATATTTCACATGATCTTAAGGCCGGCACGATATAACAGTTATAGGTTGTCCAAGGCATCTTTTTCACAAATAATTTCTTATTTACATGAAATAGTGTTTTACATTGAACCAGGAATTGCCTTTTCAGAAACCGGTAGAAGACACCTACACGTCATTATCAGCTTAACACCATACTGAACATGTATCTCATCCGAGGCAATGTCCAAGGCTGCAAGAGCTGAAAGGTGCGAGAATTATTGCACAGCCAGCTTAACAGCTCATGCATCCAAGTTGCTGACAAGAAACGCATACAGAATGGAAATAGAAACTGAGGAGTTGTTAGATGACTATCATTTTGACCTTAGGAAAGGCAAACGCACAAGAGACGCAGTTCTGACGTTACGTTTGATAATGGAAGTAGGACTACAGAACAATCAAGGTACACTTACAAGATTTGTTTACCTTGAATAAGAGTTCCACTACGTAAAAAAAAGTGGAAGATGTTCGAAATTGTAAACAAAATACACGTAAGCTATAGAGAAAGATGTATTATATACAACATTTACAAAAACCAAGAGGGAATACTAAGAGTGGAAGATCACGAACGAAGTGACACGATTTAAAAGGGTATAAGACAGGGATGTAGCCTGTTGCCTCTACTATTCAGTCTCTGCATATGAAGAAGCAATGACGAAAACAAAAGAAAATTTCAAGTGTGGTATTACATTTAAAGGTGAAACGATATCAATGATAAGATTCGCTGATGACATTGTTATCCTTAGTGAAAGTGAAGAAGAATTCAAAGGTATGCTGAATGGAATGGACAATCTAATGAATACTGAATATTAGCCGCGAGTAATTTGAAGAAAGACGAAAGTAATGAGTAGTGGCAAAAATGAGAACAGTAAGAAACTTAACAACAGGACTGGTGATCACAAAGTAGTTGAAGTTAAGGAATTCTACTACCTAGGCAGCAAAATAGCACATGACGGATGAAGCAAGCAGACTAACACTGGCACAAAGGGCATTTCTGGCGAGGGAAAGTTTACTAGTGTCAAATATAGACCATCCTTTCGGGAATAAATTTCTGAGACTTTATGTTTGAAACACAACGTTGCATGGTAGTGAGACAGGGACTGTGGGAAAACCGGAATAGAAGAGAATGTAAGCATTTGAGATGTGTTGCCACAGAAGAATGTTGAAAATAAGGTGGACTGAGAAGGTAAGGGATGAGGAGGTTCTCCACAGAATGGGCGCAGAAAACACTGAGAACGAGAAAGGAAACTATGATAGGATATCTGTTAAGACGTTAAGGAATAACTTCTGTGGTAGTAGGGGGTAATGTAAGGGGTAAAAAATGCAGAGGAAGACAGAGATTGGCATCTGTCCTGCTGGTGGCTCAAAAACGTCCTTCTGTAGAGATCATTTGGTACTTTTAAAGCCATAATATTCAGCTAGATCAGTGGTTCACAATTTTTATTAGATCATTACACCTGTGGCCCAAACAGATATCATCTAGTAACTTATCCAGGGCCATCTCCTTAATTTCCTACCTTTCTGCAATTACTTTCTTTAGCTTTAATCTACAGTTCATAATCAATAAATTATCGTCAGAGTCAACATCTCCCCCTGGAAAGGTGTTGCAGTTTAAAATCTGGAAATCTCATGATTCTTAAACCAAGCGTTAGCGATGAGTAAATTGTGCTCTGTGCAAAATTCTGCCAGCCGGGTTCCTCTTTCATTTCCCCCTGACCACAGTCATCTACTATTCTTCTTTCTCTTCCTGTCCTACTACTGAATTTAAGTTACGCAGCACTATTAAATTTTTTGTCTCCCTAAACCATCTGAATAATTTATATTACCTCGTCATGCGTTTCTTCAGTCTCTTCATCATCTACGGAGCTAGTTGGCATATAATTTTGAACCACTCTCGTGGTTATGGGCTTCGTGTCTATCTTCGATACGATAATGCTTACACTTTGCTCTTCATAGTAGCTTGAGCCCATTTCTGTTTTGTTGTTCATTATTAAATGTACTAGAACTAGAACAACAATGAATAAGAAGGGAACTAAGGAGGTGGAATAAGGTGTGTGATGAAGCGATAGAGCATACACAAAGTGCTTGGAAAAAATGGAATTCCTGCAAAAAAGGAAGCAGACTGGAACACATTCACAGAGATCAGGAAACATACATCAAAATTTATGCGAACAAGGAAGGAAACGATTATAGCAAACAAATGCAGACAGAACAACACCAGAGGCTTTAACCAAATTTTCAAGAACAAATAAGAGGTTACAAGCCGATGAGCCTACACTTCAAAGATTCATCAAGTATATTGATCACCAACGACGAAGGCAACTGTGGGTTATCAGCAGAATATTTCAAAAATCTTCTAAACTGTGAGGAACCAAAACAACGACTAATTTTCAGACAGCCTCAAAGGACAAACCGACCTTCAGAGCACCATCGCTGCATCAAATTGAACAATACACTGGCCAGCTGAAAAACATCAGAACGTCAGGTGAAGACGTGATATTAGCTGAGAAGTGGAAACTTGGATGGAAGCAGACAGCTAAACCATTTATGAGGTTATCAAAGATTGCTGGGAGGAAGAAAGAATACCGGTCGACTGGAAACAAGTCACAATCCGTCCGCTACGTAAGAAGGGAAGCAGGACAGACACCAACCATTACCAAAGCCTATTTATGCTTCCCATCCCCTACAAAATTATTCAAAGCTCTACTGAATAAGGTAGAAGATCAAGCAAAATACACAACTGGCGAGTACCATGCAGGGTTCAGGAAAAGTACATCGTGCCCAGAGACAATTTTTAACTTGAAAACTATTCTCAGAATCAGAACAATGCAGAACCTCAACATAATCGTTACATTCATTGATTTCAAAAAATCATACGATTCTGAAGAAAGACCGATAGTATTCCTAACACTGTAAGAAGAAGGTATCGAAAAAATCACTAGACAATTAATCGAACAGACACTCACAGAAGCAACCTCAAAAGTTAAATCCCTAGGAGGATTTTCCGAACCCTTCAGAATTAACTCACATGTTCGGCAGGGTGGTAGGCTCTTATCGAATCTCTTCAATCTGGCCTTAGAACCGATCATGAGAGAGTAGGATAAAGAACTACAAGAGCAAACCATCGATGGTAACCATCAAGGAAAAGGAAAAGGAAGATTTGAAGTAAAATGTCTCGCTTTTGCTGACGATATTGCAGTAATTTTTAAGGACAAAACAGATCCAAAGACAATGGTAGAAATACTTTACGAAACAGCAGGTAATACCGGATTACTAATATCATATTAGAAAACGGAATACATTGAGCATAAACACAATAGAGAAAAATACACCTATACAAAAAACACAAAATAAAAACATCAAAAGAGTTTAAGTATTTGGGAGAATGCACACACTCAAATGGGTTAGATAATATCACAACTCGGGAAAGATCAAGGAAACTGGAATTAGCATACAAACTCACCCAAAAGCGATATAATGAAAGATCAGTATAATTCCTGGCAAAAATTGAACAGTACGCAACACTAATAAACCGGAAGCACTTTCCGGATCTGAATGCCTAACGCCTAATAAAAGAGGTGAAAAAGAAGAACTAGAAAAGAACGAAAGGAAAAAAAATATCACAAAAAAATTAGGACCACAATAGAACAAAGATAACAACTGGACGAAGAGGAGAGACGAAGATGTGTACTGAAACATAGAACCAATCACAGATACAATAAGAAACAGGAGATTAAAGTTTTATGGTCGTATGTTCAGAACGAATAATAGTAGGCTAATAAAGAAAATTTTTAATTTCATTTTCAAATTAAGAAACACCTCAGGATGGCTGGAAAAGACAAGATAAGAAAGGACTCGAGGTAACTTCACGTCGCTGAAGAAACAATACAGATATGGGCTACTGATTACTACTACAAAATTTCCTGTCCAACAACGGAATTCACAATCTTGGAGGCTGATATCAAATGGACAGAGGCAGGTCATCAGCTAAGGCGTGCAGAAGATAAATCAAAAAGTTTGTACCTTTGTCTTAGGTGCTAAGCGGTCTATAATTGACAAAATTATGTAATTAAAAAGCTACTCTTGCATAATGAATATTTCCTTTCGAATTTTTATGCTGCATTAAGTCCTGTCCTTCCTGCCACCGAAATTCACTAATTCTCACACTGCGTCATCATCAACCTACCCACTTCCCTTTTTAAATTTTCTAAACTACCGGCCCGATAAAGAGGTGTAACATTCGCCACTCCGATCCGTAGAACGACAGTTTTGTAACTGCTGAGCAGACCCATCCAGGAGATCCAAGCGGGTGACTGTTTATCTCCGGAACATTTTACTCAAGAGGATGCCCTCATCATTGAACCGTACAATAGAGCTACATGTGCTCTGGATAAATTACGACTGTGGTTTCCCGTTGCTTTCTGCTGTACCAAGATACGAAGGCCGTTTTGGTTGGTGTTACAAGGCAGTCAGTTATTCAGACTGTTGCCCCTGCAACAATTGAAAAGGAAGCTGACCCTTGTCAGGCACCACACGTTTCTCTGGACTCTCAACAGATACCCCTTTATTGTGGTTACCCCTACGGTACAGCTATGCGTTTCGCTTAGGCACAAAATCTCCCCATCAACGGCAAGGTCCATGGTTCATGGACAACAAAATTATTTATATTTGCGTTGCTCTCCGTCAGGGTACATCATAAATTATGCTCGAAGTCTATCCACTTCTTTGTTACTATTTTCTTTGCTACCGTATTCAGAACTCTACTTCGACGTCTATAAATATTGAATGACAAATTTCTTTTCCATGTGTTGAGATCGGATAGTGTGTGTGTGTGTGTGTGTGTGTCTGTGTCTGTGTTTATGTTAGAATGAATGATGAAGCAGTTCCTGGTGCACCTTGGGTCCGTGATTCCTCTTCAAGTGAGAAACTTAACTTTTCACAGGGATATAAAAGCTTGTTACAAAAATGCTTCCGTTGCGCTACTCATTTCCCTATCGGTAGTTGCTTCACCTCGACCCTGAACCGCCATTTAAAATCAACCAAGTTCAAATTTGTGCACTACACTTACTTTTGTAATCACTTGATTGCTTGACTTCTTACTTCCGTACGGGCAGAAATTTGAAGACTTCAGGCTGCCAACGCTTCGTATCTGACCACTCTAATAATAATAAAAGTAATAATAAAAATAGTACTGCGTACAGCTCTATACTATTCCTTACGTTATCACTGTTGTATCGTGTTATCAATTACCTCATTTATCTGTTCTTAAGCGAGTAATCAAGGAACTTATGATGTACTGCAGGAACTAGCTACAACTTGAAGAAGATATTTGCATGGGACATTTTTTGTTTGTTTCCTGTATGTCTCACTTTTCCACCTTCATTACTTTGCTGAAACCACAAAGTATGTATCTGTTGGATGGACTATATGAGGAACCTGTAACCTTCACTGCACAGTGACGGCTAAAATAATAGTGATTCAGAAAAAGTGATTATTGATGACTTAAATAATCAATATTGGCGTCTTACGAAACTGTGATTATGGTAATGATCTCTTAAAAATAATGGAGTTTCACGAGAAACACAGTGAAACGATTTTTGTTTTTACCCCTCAGAAAATTTCAGTCAACCCCCTAAGGATTCATTAATCAAAGGCTCTGGACCACTAATGTAGATTAAAGAACACGTTACTTGGCCATCCATCCCTTGATTCCGATGATAGGAAGTTAGACAAAGGATGTCAGAAATATTAGTCTGGCAAGCCCAGTCCCAATTCTAGTCGTGCTTTGATGCACCCTAGTCGGGAAGACAGGCCGCCGGACAAATTGTCTGTCACTTATTCAGAGACGCTTCCACGCACTAAAAGCTGCTGCTGTGGTGGATGCTTTCGCTATCATTTAGTGGCTTGTCGCAAGTAAGGATATGGCCATAAGTTTGACAATTCTGCATCTTCATAAAGTATGTTCTTCATTTGGACCTCTGAAAACATTAGTCACCGAAAATACAACTACCTTCACTTCTAGAGAAGTTAGGAAATGCGTCGTAGTAGCGTCGTGTAATATATCATCACCTCCCATACTATAATGAACAGTTGTTCGATGGAAATGTCAATCACAACCTTAAGTTAGAGATAATTATTTATCATTGCCATCATACACTCCTGGAAATTGAAATAAGAACACCGTGAATTCATTGTCCCAGGAAGGGGAAACTTTATTGACACATTCCTGGGGTCAGATACATCACATGATCACACTGACAGAACCACAGGCACATAGACACAGGCAACAGAGCATGCACAATGTCGCCACTAGTACAGTGTATATCCACCTTTCGCAGCAATGCAGGCTGCTATTCTCCCATGGAGACGATCGTAGAGATACTGGATGGCTTGCCATGCCATTTCCACCTGGCGCCTCAGTTGGACCAGCGTTCGTGCTGGACGCGCAGACCACGTGAGACGACGCTTCATCCAGTCCCAAACATGCTCAATGGGGGACAGATCCGGAGATCTTGCTGGCCAGGGTAGTTGACTTACACCTTCTAGAACACGTTGGGTGGCACGGGATACATGCGGACGTGCATTGTCCTGTTGGAACAGCAAGTTCCCTTGCCGGTCTAGGAATGGTAGAACGATGGGTTCGATGACGGTTTGGATGTACCGTGCACTATTCAGTGTCCCCTCGACGATCACCAGAGGTGTACGGCCAGTGTAGGAGATCGCTCCCCGCACCATGATGCCGGGTGTTGGCCCTGTGTGCCTCGGTCGTATGCAGTCCTGATTGTGGCGCTCACCTGCACGGCGCCAAACACACATACGACCATCATTGGCACCAAGGCAGAAGCGACTCTCATCGCTGAAAACGATACATCTCCATTCGTCCCTCCATTCACGCCTGTCGCGACACCACTGGAGGCGGGCTGCACGATGTTGGGGCGTGAGCGGAAGACGGGCTAACGGTGTGCGGGACCGTAGCCCAGCTGCATGGAGACGGTTGCGAATGGTCCTCGCCGATACCCCAGGAGCAACAGTGTCCCTAATTTGCTGGGAAGCGAAGGTGCGGTCCCCTACGGCACTGCGCAGGATCCTACGGTCTTGGCGTGCATCCGTGCGTCGCTGCGGTCCGGTCCCATGTCGACGGGCACGTGCACCTTCCGCCGACCACTGGCGACAACATCGATGTACTGTGGAGACCTCACGCCCCACGTGTTGAGCAATTCGGCGGTACGTCCACCCGGCCTCCCGCATGCCCACTATACGCCCACGCTCAAAGTCCGTCAACTGCACATACGGTTCACGTCCACGCTGTCGCGGCATGCTACCAGTGTTAAAGACTGCGATGGAGCTCCATATGCCACGGCAAACTGGCTGACACTGATGGCGGCGGTGCACAAATGCTGCGCAGCTAGCGCCATTCGACGGCCAACACCGCGGTTCCTGGTGTGTCCGGTGTGCCGTGCGTGTGATCATTGCTTGTACAGCCCCCTCGCAGTGTCCGGAGTAAGTACGGTGGGTCTGACACACCGGTGTCAATGTGTTCTTTTTTCCATTTCCAGGAGTGTATTAGTGTCAGAGTAACTGGTTCAATTTTGCTTCCAACTGCGCTGAGCATGAGGGACAAAAGATAACCCCGGCAAATCGGGGCTTTCTTATGCCTGAAGGAACTGACCCTGGAGAAATTGGACTGAGGCGATTGATTGCACACATGCAAGAGGCCTGCTGATGTAGGGACCGTAGGCTGACAGCTTCGTTTGGCACTGGGGATTTTGGCGCTGTGAATAAATTTTGGGCAGAAACTAGGTGAGCAGACGAAATTTCTGCAAAGCGATTGTTGCGTTTCGTTGGAACCCTCAGATACTAAAGACGCCCATACCCGAGAAGCATGTTGCCCGGATTTGGTTGAAGACGATCTGGGAACTTGCCCTGCTATTTGGTGTTTGCAGAATTCACAGGCAAAGTGGCATTACTGCGCCCTAGTCATCAGCGCTTGTTGCAATTGTTCATTGAGCATGTCAGTGCGTAGACAATATGAACAGTTATTTGGCGCTATCCGCTGTGCAGTGGTGTTCTTTATACTAGCGTTTTGGTTTGAGTTGTTTAAGGAGTTTGCCGGTTCCATCTTGTCTGTTTACACTGTTAAAATTGTTTATAGGATTTGAGCCTTTCTGTCGGTTTATTAATATCATTTGTACTGTTTTTTTTTTTTTTTTTTTTTTTTTTTTTTTGCACTCAGTATTAATGTAAGTTCAAAGAGTTGGAACCGAAGGAAGAGGTCCAATTCGCTGTAGCCCTGAGAGCACCGTTCTCGAATCTATTGGGGGAAGAACTCATGAAGTGAACGTTTACATTTATCAAAAAAGGTTAATAAGGCTGACATGGGTGACTATAAAAGGCTAAACCACATTCTGAATACTGATAACCGCCCACATTTTACTCTCACTACAATTTGAATCAAAGATTTCTCTGTCTTAATCAAACATTTTGCAATTAACTCATATGAAATGAGTGCTCAGTTGTTAATTTTCACTTATCACAAATCATTAGAGTAGAGAGAAGGTAGCAAAATTATCTTCTGATGTTTATGAAGTTAGTATAGGGACGGTAAGAACGACATAGCGAATTTCAAGCTGATGGAAGCGACATGGTTCACGACGATGTGTTACCCAGCCTTTGAGAGTTACCATCTCGCTGTGTATCTGAAGACTAGCGCAAATAATGGCAGAAATATACTCCTGTTTAACGATAAACGTCACGATTACTACTTATTATAGCGTTAGATGTCTGAATACTAGGTTAATGCCAAGACGACATCTCGCTCTTACTCCATTGGGAAGACACTGGTTTCCTTTCGAGGACGTAATGTTGTCACTCCGCTAGAAAACTGGAAAAAATATTTTGAGTACTCCTACCAGTTTCTTTTTATAGTCTTGGAACCAACAAGACCGTAGCAGACTCTCGTTTTTACCTCTGTTTTCCGTTGACACTCTAAACACACTTATCTAAGCAAACTACGTCATTTTTACAAGATATACAGATCAGTAAGGTTGTCATTATTTATATTTGTATAGTCCGCAAACCCTTTGCACAACGTGGTGCAGAGTAGCAATATCGGCGATTTTGCACAGCATCACAAAAAATTGTACCGCCAGCAGAGTGCATAGTGTTGTTAGTGTAGGCTGCCGTTAACATCACAATAAAAAGGTTGCATTTTGATTGATGAAGTTACCAGGAAGCATAGCTGCTGATGAATGGCGTCACAATGTGTTCAGCGATCATCGTAGGCGAATATGGCAGCAACATGGGGAGAGAGCCCATCCTTCCATTGCTTTGAAGAGGCACAGCTGTTATGCCATTCATGTCATGGTGTGGACAGATATCAGGTACTACATCAGGTGACGGCTGGTAGTGTCTGACAACAGCACGTCGTGGACACCCCGCGGCTTCATGGGTTACTTCTTAAGCGACTGTATCGCAGCACGATTTTTCAATAAGACAACGCGCGTCCATATATGACATATTACGAACTGTCTGATTGATGTTGATATACTACCTCGGCCATCTGGCTTAAGAGAGGTTATAATGGTTTTTTGACACCCTTCCAACCGAATCAGTGCTTGCATCTAGCCTACAGGGGTTGCAACCACATACAGCTAAACTGGCTCATACTGTCTAGTTCTTTGCAAATTTGCCTCGAAATTGTAGTCACTAAACTAACGTCACATGCCCTCTCAATCCGTGAAATTTCATTTCGTTTCCTCCTCCCTTCTGGCTGTTCTCTTTTGTTATTAGGCGGTATATTACCTGCTTTGTTTGAATACTGAGCGATAGATGGATTACTGGCTATGCGCGCCTGTGTCAAATCAGGAACCATCTGGAATGATAATCTTAATGCAAATGGCTGTGTGCATGTAACAAAAGTAGAGACAACCTAATCCGTCTCCCTTCATGCGTAAGCAATGTCCCATGTATATAAGTTTGGAGGTAGCTGAAACCAAGAATATGTAACGTTCCCCACGATTAATTAAACAGTAGGCACACACATATTGAATTGACTACTACCATTTCCCCACAGACTTAAACAAGGCCTTACACTTGCTCATAAAACCGTAGCATGACGATAATGTTATATGAATAAACGTAAGTCATCACACGTCAACCAAAACCAAAAGTTTTCCACTATCGAAGTACTTCACCAATGCGAACACACCGGCTGTTTGTGATTGGCCTCTGCTTGCTAGCTTAATGGTGGACACTGTACAGTGCGCTTATTTTCTTAACATACAACAGTGACAAACACGAAACTGAACAGAAAATCAGGGCAACATGCAAATGCAAAAATCAACACTTGCAAAAATCCAAAACATAGTTACAGGTAATTGAAGCGAATGTAAAATAAAAACTCAGCACTTCAGTATCACCACTAACAATAGTATTACTCACTTGCAGTAATGTGGAAAGTGTGAAAAGTTAACATGCTTGTAAAACTGGAACACTGAGATTTTCATTTGAATTCTGAAATGCTGTTCATAACAAAGTGGATATTCAGTTACATGAACGACACTGAAAACGAGAAACTAATGCAGCTTTAACACAAATAATAATTTTACTACAAAATTCTTTCCAGTAATAGTTCACGAGAGCTGAGCTTTTCTGGTATGTATAAAGATAATTTTCATTTAACTGATGCTATCGGCCTGTCGTAATCGTCCACATTGTTGATCCCTAATCCATGAGACTGAAATCCACTAATTATCGTTGTCGTGCTAATACTTTGACTGCAACTGTCCGTTTGTGGTGCACCAGGAATGTGCGGTTTTTGTAGAATCCTCTCGATTGACGACGTCGAAATCACACGTCAATCAGTTAACACGTGTCGTATCCCGATATCATATCGTTTGTTAAACACTAACAGCTTTGAATTTGCTATCTCCCATACAGTCACGACTTTGAACATTTCAAAGTAACGCAGTCCACAGTTAGAAAGTACATTAATATATTTATAATTTTACATATCAATCAACGAAATGTGCCAAATAATTTGTACTGATCACAGTGGATACCGTTCGCTCACAGCAATCATGCGGGGATCGGCACATTGTACATTCATTCAAAATGAATACTCCGAATATCAGCTAACGACGAAAAAGCGCATTAACGTATTTCTAATTTAATTTAACAGTCTACGCTTCACATTACACAGTTTTTGCTGTTCGCACTAGGTACCACATACGCACAACGCTCGGCAAAGTGCATATCGTAGATTTTACGTAATGTCCTCAACATCAGACTACGATGGAAAAGTGCATTAACATTCTTAATATTTAATAATATTTAATCCAGTAGTCTGTTCAGTCTCAATGCCGTAAACGCACAGAGTTCGTACGGCTTGGCGATCTGAACTACGTAATTTCAAAATTAATGTCGCAAATACCACATCAGAATGAGGAGCTGTGCGTCATATTTGACTATTAGTTTCCTTGACTGCAGTACATATCGAAATCAAAACACTTATCACTGATATTGGTATTATTATTATTATTGTTTCCATCAGCCAAGGACAGAGCACATCGGCACACATGCGAAAGGACAATCATCTCCCTTCACGTCACTGGTGGCTAGTGCAAATTTTACCAACGCTCTACAAAAAATACAACAAAATTCACAGAAAATATATCAAAGTAAAAAGTTGGAACTTATTCAGGGAAAAACAGGAAGTCTGTACGTCGCTGTTTTCTCCTGCAGACTTTATGTATATTTCGTACTTGAAACACTCAACACTGGTTTCTATATTCCTTTGCCTAACTGCACCCTCCTAATTGACGACCTACTCAGATAAAATGGCCAAATATTTGTGACAAGAAAGAATAAAAATGTCATGGTTGAACAGAAGAAAGCAATTTTTGTCGTTTCGTAATGTTATCGTCTAGATAGCCAATGAATTCAAAACCTTCAGTGCGGAGGCACATTCATGTTCGTCTTCCAGCGCTCTAAAGTTATCGAGCATGGAGGACATGGACGAGGACTGCGGATAGGGGACGATAGGTGGAAGTCTAAGATGGTCGACGAGGAAACTACCGACATACTTCGGACATCTGTGATAAACACTTGTGGTGTAACGGACGACAAGTGGTCTGTTGCATGCGCCATCTATCACCCCTGGCCTAGTACAAATTATAATTAAATGATAAAATTGAGTTGCGGGTTAGTATTTGTTAGTTATGTGCATAAATACTGCGGAAGTATTTGGTTTTTATATGTGCAGATAATTCAAACACCGAGTCTGAAACCGGTGCGGACTTTCGTTGACGCGGCAAGTAGCGGGCAGCCATGGAGCAAAGTCAGTGAGGGCGGCGGGATACTCCGAAGCCGTTGTTGGACTTCGGAGGAAAAGTACTAAGAATTTATAATGAGGAACTTTCTGTATAACAGCGAAAGTAGGAAGAAACAATTTAAAGGCCGGTAACGCAGTAGGCGGTACCTCAAGAGCCGACTGCACAAAGGTATCAGAAATAAATCGCTTTAACTGTTGTAAAAAAGGAGATCTGGATAAGAGTTTTTACGATAAGCAGTCAGACAGCGTCAGTTACCGGTGAATGATCGCCATAGGCGACATTTTCTTCATCAGCTGCGCCGTCCCCTCTTTCACGAATTTAGTCAACATTAAGACAGAGCCAAACTACGAAAATAATAAAATTCATGAGTGGGGCAGGGACAGCGCACACTATGTCCAGGTGGCGCTGTGGTTAACGCAGGTGCCTAGTGAGATTCGAGTCACGGTTCAGCACACATTTTCTCTCGTCGCCGCTGATTACGCATAAAGTTCCGATGCAGCTGATATCATGAGTGCCTTCCATTTGCTTTCCTTCTTCTATCCACTTACCAAGCGCCTCTGGTACAAGTGTTTCTCGAAACCTTCCCTGCGGATCGGATATTCGGACTTGCATCCTGGTTGTTATTAATTCTTGCTTCGATTTTTCGGCTGACAAACTATCACCGATTCTCAGGCTCAAACGGTAACATGGTTTTAAATTCATTCTAGAATTTAACGAGGAGTATTTCCGTATCTGTGACAGCCAGTTAATAGTATTCCGGATGCACGCCAGCAGTATGATGTAATAATGCCTGTTACATTTTCATAAGGGGTGTGCTTCCTCGTTAAGATCGCCTTAGCGCGTGTCTGAAGTCGTACAATGTCTGTTGTCATTACTCCTTGAAAACTGCAGACTACAGAATGGAACTCTTGCACTAACGTCTTTTGTACGATTCATTTCGCATATGCACCACGCTTAAACAGAACGGTGGTATCAATCCTAAGTGCCATAGTATAAATTTGAAGTACTCGTCCCATTACGTCTTCCTATGAGTATTACTGTGGTGTGCGTACAGTAAGACCTTCAGTACACTCACCATCAGATTATTTCACCTGTTGCTCTAACAAAGTAGGCGACTTGCAGCAGTATGTCTATTGGTCTTATCGTGGCGTGTTTTTCTTCTGCCGTTAGGTCAGACGATAGAAATGCCACTTACACGCTTAGAGTAGCAGATTGACGGTGACCAACTTTAAACAGAACTTGATTAATTTTCACACACATTTCTTAAAATAATAACAAGCATTAAAATTACTTAACTTGGTTCTGGAGGCTATTTACAATTGACAAACTGAAGTTCCTTTGGTATTGGTACATTAATCTTCTTCTCACATATATCTCTGATACTTGACAAAAGTGTCTATACATTTGTCTTCATGGATATGTACAGGAATATGGTAATCTTATTAGGCGCAGACTGAAAGTTGGCTGCAGACTGGTACAGACAATTGCAGACTGGTACAGACAAATGCAGACTGGTACAAACAAATGCAAACTAGTACAGACATATGCAGACTGGTACAGACAAATGCAGACTGTTACAGACGAATGTATACTGGTACAGACAAATGCAGACTGATACAGACAAATGCAGACTGATACAGACAAATGCATACTGGAACAGACTGGTACAGACAAATGCATACTGGTACAGAGAAATGCCGACTAGTACAGGCAAATGCTGACTGACACAGGCAAATACAGACTGACTACTCGCAGGTCTGTACACTCGTATAGTACCTCGCACGTTCATGTATCACTGCACGAGTGTGATCCGCGAGGAGAAAAAGTTCTACGTTAGCAGCAATCTCATTGGTTGCGTTACATATTAATACGTGGATTGCCGGAAGCAGAATTTGGTCTGACTCTATGGCAGCGCCATCTCATAGTGCAGAGATGGATGAGCCCTGCGCCAGCGCTGTTGTGCTTAGCGAGGCGCGCTCTAGTGGGATAGTTGTGTACGTGCTGACTACAAGGAACAATGTACACCACAATCACATACAAATATTTAAAAGTTTTTTCATGGTCTACATGTTTACTGCTAACTTTGTTATCGGGCTTTAGGATGGTAGAGGGCTCTTGTCCTTTGTGGCAGGAAATTTTCACAAAAAGAGAGCAGATACATACTTCATAACTGGCTGTAACTACCGAAGTACTCTCCATCGTATGTACCTTCTTGCTGACTAAAAAAAAAAAAAAAAAACACTAATGCAGAACAGGGAATCAGCGATCATAAAGCGGTTATTGCATCGATGATTTCAGCCGTAAATAGAAATATTAAAAAAGGTAGGAAGATTTTTCTGTTTAGCAAAAGTGACAAAAAGCAGATTTCAGAGTACTTGTTGGCTCAACACAAAAGTTTTGTCTCAAGTACAGATAGTGTTGAGGATCAGTGGACAAAGTTCAAAACCATCGTACAATATGCGTTAGATGAGTATGTGCCAAGCAAGATCGTATGAGATGGAAAAGAGCCACCGTGGTACAACAACCGAGTTAGAAAACTGCTGCGTAAGCAAAGGGTACTTCACAGCAAACATAAACTAAGCCAAAGCCTTGCAGACAAACAAAAATTACGCGAAGCGAAATGTAGTGTGAGGAGGGCTATGCGAGAGGCGTTCAATGAATTCGAAAGTAAATTTCTATGTACTGACTTCGCAGAAAATCCTAAGAAAGTTTGGTCCTATGTCAAAGCGGTAGGTGGATCAAAACAAAATGTCCAGACACTCTGTGACCAAAATGGTACTGAAACAGAGGATGACAGACTAAAGGCCGAAATACTAAATGTCTTCTTCTAAAGCTGTTTCACAGAGGAAGACTGCACTGTAGTTCCTTCTCTAGATTGTCGCACAGATGACAAAATGGTAGATATCGAAATAGACGACAGAGGGACAGAGAAACAATTAAAATCGCTCTAAAGAGGAAAGGCCGCTGGACCTGATGGATACCAGTTCGATTTTACACAGAGTACGCGAAGGATGTAAGAGTGATTTTAGGTTTGCCGCAGGGGAGTGTCATAGGACCGTTGCTATTCACAATGTACATAAATGACGTGGTGGATGACATCGGAAGTTCACTGAGGCTTTTTGCAGATGATGCTGTGTTGTATCGAGAGGTTGCAACAATGAAAATTGTACTGAAATGCAGGAGGATCTGCAGCGTATTGACGCATGGTGCAGGGAATGGCAATTGAATCTCAATGTAGACAAGTGTAATGTGCTGCGAATACATAGAAAGATAGATCCCTTATCATTTAGCTACAAAACAGCAGGTCAGCAACTGGAAACAGTTACTTCCATAAATTATCTGGGTGTACGCATTCGGAGTGATTTAAAATGGAATGATCATATTAAGCTGATCGTCGGTAAAGCAGATGCCAGTCTGAGATTCAACGGAAGAATCCTAAGGAAATGCAATCCGAAAACAAAGGAAGTAGGTTACAGTACGCTTGTTCTCCCACTGCTTGAATACTGCTCAACAGTGTGGGATCCGTACCAGATAGGGTTGATAGAAGAGATAGAGAAGATCCAACGGAGAGCAGCGCGCTTCGTTACAGGATCATTTAGTAATCGAGAAAGCGTTACGGAGATGATGGATAAACTCCAGTGGAAGACTCTGCAGGAGAGACGCTCAGTAGCTCGGTACGGGCTTTTGTTAAAGTTTCGAGAGCATACCTTCACCGAAGAGTCAAGCAGTATATAGCTCCCTCCTACGTACATCTTGCGAAGAGACCATGAGGATAAAATCAGAGAGATTAGAGTCCACACAGAAGCATACCGACAGTCCTTCTTTCCACGAACAATACGATACTGGAATAGAAGGGAGAACCGATAGGGGTACTCAGGGTACCCTCCGCCACACACCGTCAGGTGGCTTGCGGAGTATGGATGTAGATGGATGTAGATGTAGATACCTGCAAAATGATAGAAGTACTCGTCCCATTACGTCTTCCTATGAGTATTACTGTGGTGTGCGTACAGTAAGACCTTCAGTACACTCACCATCAGATTATTTCACCTGTTGCTCTAACGAAATAGGCGACTTGCAGCAATATGTCTATTGTTCTTATAGTGGTGTGTTTATCTTCTGCCGTTAGGTCAGACGATAGAAATGCCACTTGCACGCTTAGAGTAGCAGACTGACGGTGACCAATTTTAAACAGAACTTGATTAATTTTCACACTCATTTCTTAAAATAATAAAAAGCATTAAAATTACTTAACTTGGTTCTGGAGGCTATTTACAATTGACAAACTGAATTTCCTTTGGTATTGGTACATTAATCTTCTTCTCACATATATCTCTGATACTTGACAAAAGTGTCTATATATTTGTCTTCATGGCTATGTACAGAAATGTGGTAATCTTATTAGGCGCAGACTGAAACTTGGCTACAGACTGGTACAGACAAATGCAGACTGGTACAGACAAATGCAGACTAGTGCAGACAAATGCAGACTGGTACAGACAAATGCAGACTGATGCAGACAAATGCAGACTGGTACAGACAAATGCAGACTGATACAGACTGGTACAGACAAATGCATACTGGTACAGCCTGGCACAGACAAATGCCGACTGGTACAGACAAATGCCGACAGGCACAGACAAATGCTGACTGGCACAGACAAATGGAGACCGGCACAGCCTGGTACAGGCAAATATAGACTGACTACTCGCAGGTCTGTACACTTGTATAGTATCTCGCACGTTCATGTATCGCTGCACGAGTGTGATCCGCAAGGAGAAAAGGTCCTACGTTAGCAGCAATCTCGTTGGCTGCGTTACATATTAATACGCGGATCGCCGGAAGCAGAATTTGGTCCGTCTCTATGGCCGCGCCATCTTGTAGGGCAGAGACGGGCAAGCGCTGCACCTGCGCTGTTGTGCTTAGCGGGGCGCGCTCTAGTGGGATAATTGTGTACATGCTGACTACGAGGAACTATGTACACCACAATTACATACAAATATTTAAAAGTTTTTTCATTGTCTACATGTTTACTGCTAACTTTGTTATCTGGTTTTAGGATGGTAGAGGGCTCTTGCCCTCTGTTGCAGGATTACCTAGAAATTTTCACAAAAGGAGAACAGATACATACTTCATATCTGGCTGTAACTACCGAACTACTCTCCATCGTATGTACGTTCTTGCTGACTACAAAAGAAAAACACTACCTGCAAAATGATAGACGCTAATTGGATATGATCCTGTTGTAGTGTGCTGAAGCTTACATCTTAGTACTTTCCTTGTAGTAATACACTATGTGATGAAAAGTATCCGGACATCCACGAAAACATACTTTTTTCATTTTAGGTCAACTATACTGCCACCTACTCCATCTCAGCGACCTCGATAGTCATTAGACATCGTGAGAGAGCAGAACGGTCGCTCTGCGGAGTTCGGGAACTTCGAATGTGGTCTGGTGATTGGGTGTCACTTGTGTCATATTCCTTTACGCGAGATCCCCACGCTCTTAAACATGCCTAGGTCCATTGCTTCCGATGTGATAATGAAGTGGAGACGTGAAGGGACACGTGCAGCATAAAAGCGTAAAAGCCGATTCCGGATGTTAACTGACAGAGACTGCCGACAGTTGAAGAGGATCGTAATATATAAAAGGCAGACAGCTATCCACACCATCACACAGCAATTCGAAACTGCATCAGGATCCACTGCAAGTGCTATGATAGTTAGGCAGCAGGTGAGAAAACTTGGATTTCAAGGTGGAGCAGCTGCTCGTAAGCCACACATCACGCCGGTAAATATTGGACCACTGAACAGTGGAAAAACGTTGTGTGGAATGACGAATCACGGTACACAATGTGCCGATCCGATGGCAGGGTGTGGGTATGGCGAATGTCCGGTGAATATCATGTGTCAATGTGTGAAGTATCAACAGTGAAATTCGGAGGCAGTGTTGTTATGGTGTGGTCGTGTTTTTTATGAAGTGGACTTGCACCCCTTGTTGTTTTGCGTGGCACTATCAGAGCGCAGTCCAGCACCCATGTTTTAGGCATTTTCTTGCTTCCCACTTTTGAAGAGCAATTCTGGGATTGCGACTGCATCTTTCAACACGATCTAGTACCTGTTGGTAATGCACGGTCTTTGGCGGAGTGGTTACACTACAATAGCATCCCTGTAATTTACTTGCCTGCATAGAATTCTGACCTGAATCCTATAGAACACGTTTGGAATGTTTTGGAAAGCTGACTTCGCGCCAGGCCTCACCGACCGACATTATTAGTGCAGCAGTCTTTGAAGAATGGGCCGTCATTCCCCAAGAAACCTTCCAGCACGTGATTGAACGTATGCCTGAGAGAGTGTAAGCTGTCATCAAGGCTAAGGGTGGACGAACACCATATTCCAGCATTACCGATGGAGGGCGCCACTAACTTGTAAGTCATTTTCATCCAGGTGTCCGGATACTTTTAATTACATAGTCTAGGTTGCTAACGACCCATATTCAAATCGGCAATGACTTGACTGACAGTTGACGGTCGATCGCCTCGCACTTCACTGCGTATGGACGTGGCGTCCGTTCGTCAAACATCTTGTGATGGTCGTGATAGACGATTTACGCGTATGGAAACGTGGCCTCTGCGGTACTGAATATCTTTCATTGACACTGATAGCCTCCGTAACACAACTTATTGTGTGACCTACGATACGTTGCAGAGTGAGCACTGGTTAACCCACATTCAACATCGGCTAACCCGCGACATGCTGACATGTTCATCATAAGGTGTTTGTAGCAGAGATCTCGTTTATTATGCCTACACTCCAACGGTACACTACAGATAGTGGGTAAAATTCACAACATCTTTCTCAAATGGGGCAACATCCCCGTCACTTATGGCTCTAAATTAGTTTAAAATACTTCCAAAAATATCTCCACAGCCAACGTGAAAGCGGAAACGCTAACGCAGATAGTTTTTCTAGTAAAATCATCGAAGTAAAGGTGAACTGACATCAGTTCGTAAATTTTTAAGGTCTACGAACGAAAGTTGGAATAAGTTTTCGATTCAATCTAGTGTTTCTGTATTTTCATCATACTTAAATTACAGTTTCAGCCCATTTTAGAAAATTATAGGTAATGTATTGAGCGAAATTATGATATCCTCTTTGGTGGCAGTTCTTTTTGGTTATCCCTTGATCAAGTTGAAATGCATCTGATTTTCGTTTTGAGCCGTATCGTTCATTAACATTTTTCTATCCTCTGTTACCGAAAAAGTATACCTGTAAACACGCTCGTTTCCACGTTGTACTCACTTGCATAGGTAATTCTCTGGCTTGAAGCGCAGGATGCTCTTTCGTTCGCAGTGACCAATCAGATGGTTTGCCACAAGAACTCGTTGTGAACTCAGCGTCTCATGATCCAGTTGCTGGTGAGATTTGCTCCTGTTTTGGTTGTAGTTCTGATTGGTCCGACGAGTGAAGGTTGCTTTTCATCATTATGGCGCTGAAAATCTGTTGATGAGATCGCCAGATGCTTCTGGCAGAATAAACGTATTGCATATAGATCGAAGGGCCAAGGAAACTGGTACATCGGCTAAATATCGTGTAAGGCCTCCACGAGCACGCAGAAGTGCCGCAAAACGACTAGCCGTGGACTTGACTAATGTCTGAAGTAGTACTGAAGATAACTGACACCATGAATCCGGCAGGGCTGCCATAAATCCTGAAGAGTACGAGGTGGTGGAGATCTCTTCTGAACAGAAAGTTGCAAGGCATCCCAGATATGCTTTGTAATGTTCATGTCTGGACTGTTTGGTCACCAGCGGAAGTGTTTGAACTCAGAAGAGGGTTCCTGGAACCACTCTGTGGAAATTCAGGACGTCTGGGGTGTCGTAATGTCGTGTTGCAATTGCCCAAGTCCGTCGGAATGCACAATGTACATGAATGGATGCAGGTGATCAGACAAGATGCTCGTGTACTTGTCGCCTGTCAGAGTCGTATTTAGACGTATCATGGGGTCCCATATCACACCAACTTCACACGCCTCACACCATTACAGAGCCTCCACCACCTTGGACAGTCGCCTGTTGACATGCAGAGTCCATGGTTTAATGAGGTTGTCTCTATACCTATACACGTCCATCCGCTCGATACAATTGGAAATGAAACTCGCCCGACCATACAACATGTTTCCAGTCAACAACAGTCCAACGACGGTGTTGACGGGCCCAAGGGAGGGCTAAAGCTTTGTGTCGTGCAGTCATCAAGGGTATACGAGAGGGCCTTGGGCTCCGAAAGCCCATAACGATGATACTTTATTGACTTGTTCGGCCGGCCGGTGTGGCCGTGTGGTTGTAGGCGCTTCAACCTGGAACCGTGGGACCACTACGGTCTCAGGTTCGAATCCTACTTCGGGCATGGATGTTTGTGATGTCCTTAGGTTAGTTAGGTTTAAGTAGTTCTAAGTTCTAGGGGACTGATGAACACAGATGTTAAGCGTTAAGCCCCATAGTGCTCAGAGCCACCTAAACGCCTATTTTTTTTTACTTGTTCGCACGCTGACTCTTATTGATGGCCCAGCATTGAAGTCTGCAGAAATTTACCTAAGGGTTGCACTTTTGTCTGCTGTTCTTGCAGGATCTTTTTCCGGCCGCGGTGATATTGGAGATTTGATGTTTTACCGGATTCCTGATATTCGCAGTACACTCGTGGAATGGTTGTAAGGGAAAGTCCCCACTTCATCGCCACCTCGGAGATGCTGTGTCCCATAGTTCATGCGCCGACCATAGCACCACGATAATACTCACATAAATCTTGATAATCTGCCATTGTAGCAGCCGCTACCTATCTGTCAACTGCGCCAGACACTTGTTGTCTGATATAGGCGTTGCCGCATCTGCCTGTTTACATATCTCTGTATCTGAATACGCTTGCCTATATCACTTTCTTTGGAACTTCAGTGTACTTACAGAACTTGCAAGGGAATGACGGGAATGGGAGCTGCAGATTTCCAGTTATTTAGAAAATAAAGTATTTTTGATGCGGATCGGGCGAGATATGAGCATTTTATGCTAGCGTACTTTCTAATAAGTGCTTGGCTCAACAGAGAGAGCGCAGAACGGTAATCGGAGGGTCGTGGGATCGAGTTTCTAGCGGTAACTTTTGTCCGTATTTTAATTTTTAATTTTTACTTGAATTACATCGCAAATAAATCGAAATAATAGCCCTTATCGTATTCATAGTTACTTTCATAAAATACATGTAAAGGAGAGACAAAAGATAATTTGAGTTCGCAAATAATTTCCAAGAACGGATTGCGCTTAGCTTCCATGAAGACTCTGCAAATAACTTTCCGAGAAGGGATCGTAATTAAAGGGTACAGGGCTTGCGTTAGTTTTATTTTGCCCTCCGGGCAGCCCTCAGAGGTTGCACGAAAATAGTAGTTTCCCCCGTTTTATACGAAGAATGTCAACCCGCACCTGTAAATCAATACCTGTAAAATAATATAACAGAACCTAATTTTATATACGAAGTTCTTACAATCCTTTCTTGGAAAATTTATTGACAATCCCAGAGTCTTCTTAGCCTTTATTTTTAATGGATTTTATGAAAAAATTGGTAAATCCATTATACTGAGTATTACTTGGTTTAATTTTAGTATAAGTAACGAAAAAATTTAAATGCTTTTCGTACAGGGTCTTGATACCACGATCCTTTGGGTACAGTTCAGCGCCCTTTCATCATGTAACTAGTCAATTCGATTCTTTTATAATATTACGTTACGTACCCGTCTACTATGAAGTGCTTTATTCCTTTTGTGATGAGTTGAAATTTCAGTGTTAATTAAGGAGCTTCACTGTGTGTTTGCATAATATGTGGGAGAAGTGGTTTTCTTATATAGCAAGGTATTAACAAATCTGGTGTCTATGTGCTCTTTTTCCCAAATCTCCTTGCTTTTGTTACAACCACGTGTTTATATAAGCTCACGGCCTCCTTCAGACAATAAAAATGATTTTATGACCCGTTCAGTTTCACTAGCACTCATAAATACTGTGCATTTGAAAATGGGCTGAGTAGTATTGCATATTACGTGTATTTTGAGCATTTTTGGGTATGTACTCATAAAGAAGACTGACGGTAAATGTAGCAGCGCTGCCAACATACGATGCAGATCGGCTCTCACCAAATGCTTACTCATCAGCTTCTTTCATGTTTTCAAAAGTCAGAGTTTGTGCATATAAGTAATGTTCAGACTTGTTTCAGATTACACAAACTGCATAAATGAACGGAAGAGTGCGTGTAAGGCTATCTTCATTACACTAAGAGTTTAATAACCTTTGCACTCCCTTAATTATTTTTATTTATTTATTTAGACTGATCAGATTAGGGCCATAAGGTGCTGTATTACATCGGGCAGTGTTCCACACATGCAGCATATCACACATCAGAGTTGCATCATGACAGTAGTTTAAAGAAGACAATCAGATTACTGTAGTGACAATATGAATAAAGACTAACGACTAGGACCTAATAAAGTAAATGCTGGCAGTATTTTTACAACAGGTGCTATACATACAAATTATGATAAAATCAATAACAATAACAGTAACAAATCAAATAATAATGATAAACATGAGAAAAATTGGCAATAGTAATGAATATTAGTGCAGATATACATTAATATCTTGATGTGTAAAGTAGATGTTTACTAGTATAGCGACTTTTGGGGAAGGGAGATTTAAGGAGGGGGAAAGAGGGAAGAAATGAAGTAAAGTGCATTCATGTACAGAGGAAGGCATTAGTGTTGCTTAAGTAGATATGTCATTAACTGTTTTTTTAAGTTGGACATGTTTTTAAGTTCTCTGACATAACGAGGGAGATTATTCCAGAGTCGGGTTCCCGCTACTGTAAAGGACTTGGAGAAGGTGACTGAGCGATGCAGTGGAGCACAGAGGATTTTATTAAGATGAGAACGTGTGTTTCTGTCATGTTAATCCGACATAAGCGTTAAGGATGACGAGAGATATGAGGGACAGTGTACATTTATAAGGCAGTAGATGAGACAGAGTGTATGGAAATCTAGACTTTTAAATCCAGCCTAGTCGTCAAATATGGTGTGTCTAGGAAACCTGCTTTATCGGATCTCAAGACGACATTCAAACAAATCGAATTAATGAGTTTTATTACAAAATGAAAAGATTACAATAGTTAACTTTTGAGATTACACAGATGTGTCGCAAGCAAAGGGCGACATGCAAAATAAGCTGAGTTCTTCAGTATAAACAATTACCTAGTCCGTGTTACATAGGTTGTAGAAGTAAAGAAACTAGTGCCAATGCTGCTGTATAACTCGCTAATCTTGAAGCTACTCTTCAACTGCGCTGCGACCGGTAGGGCTTATGTCCTCTTCACATAGGGGTCGCTGCTGTCGCGTTGTCGCCCTGGAGAGAAGTCAGTCAGCGTGCAATTGGCTAACGTCTTCTCACAGACCTCTCTGTTCTATAGTCGCCGAGTGGAGTGTCGGCGCTTGACTTTACGCCGTAACACCACGTAATCCCCTTGTGGTACAAATTAATCATTTCCTTCTTACGTACATGAGCAAGTTTTTTGTTCGTTTGCCAAGGTTAACTGTTGTTGCCATGTAGGGCAGAGTCACGTGAACTTTCACTTGGGCTTGTCGGAGAACGACTCTAATCAGTTGCATTCAATTCATATTGCCTTTCAAAAGACTAAGCCTTGTCTATGCAGCCACACCCCAACTCACTGTTCACATATTCAAACAGGACATTCTCGGTCGTCATCTCGTTTTCTTCCCTACAATACTACCTTCGAAGTTGTTTTGCTAAAGAGTGAGTTTTCCTCAGTGTGGGCGTATCTCCTGTCCTATTTCTTACAGCGTCTGCACATTCGTTTTTCGATCAGACCGACAAGTCGTTGTAAATCTCCTCCAACAATACATTTCCGCAGCTTTGACTTCGGGTTCTCCTTCTTTGCTAACGTCCGGGTTTCACGTCCATATCTCAGGACAATCCATATAAAGTTCTTTACAAATCATTTCACAGTGTGGAGGCTTGTGTGGTTTTTTAGAAAAAGGCGTAGTTTTTGAGTGCTGTTCTCTTGAATTTCGTGAGACATATATTGTTTTCCTTTCCAGTATTACCAAGACAGTGAAATTCGATGACTTCTTCGAGCTGCTTATTGTTGGTTCGTATGAGAGTTTTATCGCCAACTCTTTTCTTATCTGCAGTCATAGTTTGTCTTATTGGTATTTATTTTTAGCTTCAGTATCTCATTATTTAAGGCCGAAACATTGTATGTACTTTCTTCTCAGAGTCTCTCACTATCTTAATGATAGCGGCAAATCAAATACAATGAATATGAATACCGGTACCATTAATTTTGAATCCATGCGACTTTCCTTTCATTATTGTTATTGCCTTATAGATTAACGTATTAAATTAGCAAGTGACAGAGGGCAACCCAGTCTTACACCTCTCCAGATTTTTGGTTATTTGCTGCATTAATTTAATACTCCGCATTTGTGTGTTACAACACAGAGACTTTTTGAAATCGTAAAATGCGCATGGGGGCGGGAACAACAGTTGGTTAGGCCAGTCCCTGTCACAAAGAAAGACAGCCAAATAAAATTAATTTCATAAGTCCGACCACAAATTCTGGTTACAAGCTTCCGAGCTCTTTGATAATAAACTTAGAGTAGACAGATCATTAATCAAACAGTTACAAGACTTAACCGCTCTGCTTATGAAATTAAACTAATTTTCCCCAGCCAGCCTATACCAAAGATGGACTGCCTACCTAATGGACCATCAATTGGCGGGGGCGTTTAGAGGAGAAATGGCAAGTTTCTTTTAATGTTCCTGGCCGTTACATCTGAATGTAAGAGGAAAAGCACAGCAGGCAAAGTCATCGGGAACCTGCCTCGAAACAAGTGTCCCAACTTGAGAGTCAAAGAATCCGTGCTGCAGACGTGGGCGACCCTGTACCAATGGTTTTTATCCTCCCCCATTACTACTAGCGGGATGAGACTATTTTTTAATTGCTGACGAAAACTGTGGTGCGATGTCCAATATTAAATATGAAACTTCGTAGCCCCTTTTTGTTGCTGATCTTGGACGAGTACGCAGCGCAGAGCAGGAGTGTGACTGTTACCGCGATTTTGGTACGCAACCACCGCCTGCTATCTCCGTGGGAGGCATATGAATTAGTCAGCATGCACGGCCGATTTAAAGGCTACTACCTAGCAAGTGTGGTGTCTAGTGGTCTAGTGGTGACACAACAGGTGACGTGGGTTTCAGCTTGTCAGTTGGAGGGTGTTGCCTTAGAGGATTGTTAACATTGGCATGTCAGCATTGTGTAGCGCTACCGGGACCTACAGAAGAACATTGTGCTGGTTAGGGAACTTGTTACACGTTCTTCTTTTCATTTCGATGCCTGTATTTTTGAAGGCAATCGCATGAAGTAAGACCTGTTCTGAAGCTATGCTGGATCTTGTGCTCTTTGAATTTTTGGTTTTGTTTGATCCAGATTATTTGGATGTCAGGAATATGCAACTGTGTTGTTAATGTTTGGCTTGAACAGCGGATACGCGGCTAGTTTAGTACGTGTGTTGTGGCATGGCGTCCTCGTGGAGGCGTGCCCGCTAGATTGTTATTGCGTCTCCTCAAAGTGTAATTTCCACCTTACTAAAAACCCCTTGTTAAAAGGGAGGAAGGAAAAAGAAACTTTATAAATGCCTTTGATTTGCATTAACTATCTTACCTGTCGCTTAAGTGAATATCAGCTCAGTGATTAAGCTAATGGGAGCACCTATCATAAAAGCAACTAGCGCATTTCTGTTACGGTGGCCCTCGTGCCTATTTTGGTACGAAAGGTTATATAAACAGGCTATCGAACTTCTGATGTTTTTTGAGTGATTGTAGATTATTAAAATTGATTATTGTGCACACGTTTGTATTTTACCAACCGTGCTTATAAGTTATTAATGTGATTGGCTGGAATTTAAAACGAAAGTTTTAGGACCATAGGTTGCCCAGGTACAAATTTTGAAGCCATGCTGTGTTGTGAATTCATGTCTTTATGTTTAATATTGCAATGAGAATTTAAACGTGGTAAACCCACGGTTTGTGTTTAATAATTAAAGATTTAAGAGTGCGTTCACTTAGTGCTTACTTATGTGTTGTGTTATTATTATTTTTAAAAATTATAATAGGCGTTTTAGTTTCTTAAATTAAAGTCTTTCCAATTCGAAAGTGGTGGTCCTCCAATTTTGGGCAGTTGTCAGCATCGAAGCAGGATTTACGTAGTTGGTGTCATGTATTGTATGTTATGAATAAGTTATTTATGTGTTAAATCACGTCTGATATGCCAATTCCTTGGCCCCGTCCACACCTTGGTCGTAGTCTTTTAATATTAAATGACCAGACCACCTTTACAATTGTTAGCAACTCTAAATTTCTTGACTCGTTTGAATTTAACACGACTCACTATGTCTACGGAGGGGCTCTCTTTTCATTTGCATTTCTCGTTGTTTGACTTCTGTTGGCTTTAGTTTAATTTCTTCTCCTGCAGTAAGGCGGCATCTCACCAAGTCATCCAGAATTGTGAATGCGGTCTACACGGAAATACCAAAGAAACTGGTATAGGCACGCGTATTCCAGCACAGAGATATGTAAACAGGCTAAATACGTCGCAGAGGTGTCTGGCGCAATTATTAGGTGGCTTACGGCTGCTACAATCGTTGGTTACCAAGACTTAAGTGAGTTTGAAAGTGGCGTTATAGTCACCGCACGAGCGATGAGATACAGCATCTCCGAGGTGGCGATGAAGTGTGGATTTTCTCGCACGATCATCTCACGAATGTACCGTGAATATCAGGAATAGGATAAAAAGTGAAATCTCCGACATCTCTGCCGCCGGAAAAATATCCTGCAAGTATGTGACCGACGACGACTGAAGAGAATCGTCAGCTTGACAGATGTGCAACTCTTCCGCAAATTGCTGCAGAATTCGATGTTGTGCCATCAACAAGTGTCAGCGTTCAAACCATTCAACGAAATATCATCGATGTGGGCTTTCGAAGTATCCTTCATGACTGCACGACACAAATCTTTAAGCCTCGCCTGAGCCCTTCAACACCAACATTGAACTGTTGATGACTGGAAACATGTTGCCCTGGAAACATGTTGTCTCATCAGACGAGTCGAGTTTCAAATTGTATGGAGTGGGAGGACGTGTACGGGTATGGAGACCATCTCATGAATCTATGGACCCTGCGTGTCAGCAGAGGACTGTTCAAGCTGATGGAGATCTGCAATGGTGTGTGCGTATGTAGCTGGAGTAATATGGGATCCCTGATACGTCTAGATACGTCTCTGACAAGTGCATCCTGTGTGATTACCTGCATCCATTCATGTCCATTCTGCATTCCGACGGACTTGGGTAATTCCAGCAGGACAATGTGACACCTCACACGTCCATAATTGCTACAGAGTATCCCCAGGAACACTGTTATGAATTTCAACACTTCCGCCATTTATCAAACTCCGCAGACATGAACATAATTTTAAATATGTGGGATGCCTTGCAAGGTGCTCTTCAGAAAAGATCTCCATCCCCTCGTACTCTTAATGAGTCCATGCCACATCGTGTTGCGGCACTTCTGCTCGCTCACGGGGTCCCTACACGATATTAGGTAGGTGTACCAGTTTCTTTGACTCTTTCTACAACTACGTCTACATCTACATTTATACTCCGCAAGCTGCCCAACGGAGTGTGGCGGAGGGCATTTTACGTGCCACTGTCATTATCTCCCTTTCCTGTTCTAGTCGCGTATGGTTCGCCTGAAAAACGACTGCCGGAAAACCTCCGTGCGCGCTCGAATCTCTCTAATTTTACATGTGTGGTCTCGTCGGGAAGAATAAGTAGGGGGAAGCAATATATTCCATACCTCATCCAGAAACGTACCCTCTCGAAACCTTAACAGCAAGCTACACCGCGATGCACAGGCCTCTCTTGCAGAGTCCACCACTCGGGTTTGCTAAACATCTCCGTAACGCTATCACGCTTACCAAATAACCCTGTGACAAAACTCGCCGCTCTTCTTCGGATCTTCTCTATCTCCTCTGTCAACCAGACCTGGTACGGATCGCACACGTATGAGCAATACTTAAGTATAGGTCGAACGAGTGTTTTGTAAGCCACCTCCTTTGTTGTTGGACTACATTTTCTAAGAACCCTCCCAATGAATTTAGTGTATAAAACACTGTAACTGACTACCTTGCATTTGTTTCTCTTCTGGCAAAACAAATTCTAGTTTAATCACATTTGCCGGCTATCGTTGCCCTGTAGCATTCGCTCTGTCCCACTGCCATTTTAAATTAAACTGTCCATTAGGCGACAAAATATCTACCAAGAAAGAAAGACAGACATCTTCGTGGTGCAGGGAAATCTAATTATCAGGTGAGTGCTAACATCTGTCCGATAGGAATATGGTGATGCGAAGTGGTTTGCCCAGTTTTACTCATGTCATTCATCAACTACAGACTCAGAAGGGCTGTGAGGAATTAGCCGAGCGGTCTGGAGTGCTGCAGTCATGGACTGCGCGACTGGTCCCGCCGGAGGTTCGAGTTCTCCCTCGGGCATGTGTGTGTGTGTGTGTGTGTTCGTCCTTAGGATAATTTAGGTAGTAGCTTAGAGATTGATGACCTTAGCTGTTAAGTCCCATAGATTTCACACACATTTGAACATTTGACTCAGAAGGTAAGGGTAGGATTTCTATATTAGAACCTTCGACAGTGGTCTCGGGTAGCTGAGAAAAGCTAGAGTGGTAAGTAGCCTCCCCGAACCTTCTTCCCTCCACCATCCTTCCCAGCTTGTCCCCCACGCCCTTCTGTCACTGGCTCACTTTACGCAACAACTGTGTGATGGGTTGGGATCAGCGCGTGAGCTAGCAGCTGGCTGCTTCGTTATAGCGTCGGTGCCCGGCAGCAGTCTCCAGAACAAAGCGGCGGGGTCCTCTGGAGCGCGTGGAGCACTGAAGGGACGGCGTGCACTCTCGAGAGTGCTAATCACACGGCTACTCGGCAGCCGGGGGCCGGTGGTGGCTTTCTCTCTCCCTCCGCCCACGCTTCGCGCTCACATCGCAGCTGCCGCTGCCGTCGTGCCCAGAGGCCAAATGCACTGCGAACAGCCCTTGCAGCCTAAAACATAACGACTCGAATCGCTACTGGGCAGGCTCCACGACTGTTTTCAAGGGTCGTTACCAACAGCGCCATTCTTCGGTAACAATCGCCACCTGTTTTCCCGCACTTGTTAAATACAATCAACTTCAACAGAACTGTAAATACAAATGCGTCGGCTGTTGTGTCCTCCACTCTGCCTGCACCAGTCAGACGGTCTACGTGCAAAGAGCAGATACTCTCGCGTGGTACTTAAGTGACTGCGATTACAAACGAAACGTAATAACCGGACTTGAACCATCAGCAATGTTTAACACAGAAATATCATTTACAGACATTTCTGTATGTTTCACGTTACGCGTACTATCTTTTCATAATGTATTCTTCTCCGAACATGATCCACACAGCAAGTAACCATGTGTTTCATCAGGTAAACAAATACGAGTATTATAGTACAGAACAGCTCATCATAATATGACTACATTATTCATTGGCTCTTCCACGTCTGCATCTGCAGACATATTCTTCAAGACGACCTTATGGTGCATGTCAGAAGGTACTTGTATCACTTCTAGTCTTTTGCTTACCCACTGCGTAAGCACTGTCTACATGCTTCCGTACGACTCTGCTTCCTCTTATTTTCGTGGTCCTTCCACGAAATGTACATTGGAGGCAGTATAAACGTTCTGGAGTCATCTTTCAGGTGTTCGTTCAGTAAATTTCGCAGTAGTGCATCGCGAAAGGAACGTCTCATTCCCTCCAGTGATTCCCATTGGAATTCCGGAAGCTCCTCCACAACACTTGCGTGTTGATCGAACCTGCTGGCAACAAATCTAGCAGACCCACTCTCAACTGCTTCGACGTCTTCCTTTTTAAATGTGTGGGTGAATTCGTAAGAGGCCAAACAGCTGAGGTAATCGCCCCCTAGACTTACACATTACTTAAACTAGCTTACACTATCTTTTGCTAAGAACAACACACACACCCATGCCCGAGGGAAGATTCGACCCTCCAGTGGGAGGGGCTGTTTTACTTTACTCCGACCTGATGAGTTTCCTAACACTAGATCAATGCTCCAGAATGGCTCACACTATGCGGTCTAATTTACAGATGAATCACTGTTTCCTAAAATTCCTTAACGCAGGGCACCTTCATTGTCCGATCCTTATTTGACGTCGGATTACCTAGGTTTAAAGCCTGTAACAAAATAAATGTTCAAATGTATGTGAAGTCCTATGGGACTTGACTGCTAAGGTCATCAGTCCCTAAGCTCACACACTACTTAGCCTAAATTATCATAATGACAAACACACACACATCCATGTAAAGTACACAAGCGGCAAGACGCAGTCAATACCTTCGCTGCGCAGTGCCGATGGTACTGTTATCGACGACTGTGCCGCTAAAGCGGAGTTATTGAACGCAGTTTTCCGAAATTCCTTCACCAGGGAAGACGAATGGAATATTCCAGAATTTGAAACACGAACATCTGCTAGCATGAGTTTCTTAGAAGTAGATACCTTAGGGGTCGCGAAGCGACTCAAATCGCTTGATACGGGCAAGTCTTCAGGTCCAGATTGTATACCGATTAGGTTCCTTTCAGATTACGCTGATACTATAGCTCCCTACTTAGCACTCATATACAACCGCTCGCTCACCGATAGATCTGTACCTACAGATTGGAAAATTGCGCAGGTCGCACCAGTGTTCAAGAAGGGTAGTAGGAGTAATCCATTTAACTACAGACCTATATCATTGACGTTGGTTTGCAGTAGGGTTTTGGAGTATATACTGTATTCAAACATTATGAATCACCTCGAAGGGAACGATCTATTGACACGTAATCAGCATGGCTTCGGAAAACATCGCTCTTGTGCAACGCAGCTAGCTCTTTATTCGCACGAAGTAATGGCCGCTATCGACAGGGGATCTCAAGTTGATTTCGTATTTCTAGATTTCCGGAAAGCTTTTGACACAGTTCCTCACAAGCGACTTCTAATCAAGCTGCGGAGCTATGGGGTATCGTCTCAGTTGTGCGACTGGATTCGTGATTTCCTGTCAGGAAGGTCGCAGTTCGTAGTAATAGACGGCAAATCATCGAGTAAAACTGAAGTGATATCAGGTGTTCCCCAGGGAAGCGTCCTGGGACCTCTACTGTTCCTGATCTATATAAATGGCCTGGGTGACAATCTGAGCAGTTCTCTTAGACTGTTCGCAGATGATGCTGTAATTTACCGTCTAGTAAGGTCATCCGAAGACCAGTATCAGTTGCAAAGCGATTTAGAAAAGATTGCTGTATGGTGTGTCAGGTGGCAGTTGACGCTAAATAACGGAAAGTGTGAGATGATACATGAGTTCCAAAAGAAATCCGTTGGAATTCGATTACTCGATAAATAGTACAATTCTCAAGGCTGTCAATTCAACTAAGTACCTGGGTGTTAAAATTACGAACAACTTGAGTTGGAAGGACCATATAGATAATATTGTTGGGAAGGCGAGCCAAAGGTTGCGTTTCATTGGCAGGACACTTAGAAGATGCAACAAGTCCACTAAAGAGACAGCTTACACTACACTCGTTCGTCCTCTGTTAGAATATTGCTGCGCGGTGTGGGATCCTTACCAGGTGGGATTGACGGAGGACATCGAAAGGGTGCAAAAAAGGGCAGCTCGTTTTGTATTATCACGTTATAGGGGAGAGAGTGTGGCAGATATGATACACGAGTTGGGATGGAAGTCATTACAGCATAGACGTTTTTCGTCGCGGCGAGACCTAATTACGAAATTTCAGTCACCAACTTTCTCTTCCGAATGCGAAAATATTTTGTTGAGCCCAACCTACATAGGTAGGAATGATCATCAAAATAAAATAAGAGAAATCAGAGCTCGAACAGAAAGGTTTAAGTGTTCGCTTTTCCCGCTCGCTGTTCGGGAGTGGAATAGTAGAGAGATAGTATGATTGTGGTTCGATGAACCCTCTGCCAAGCACTTATATGTGAATTGCAGAGTAGTCATGTAGATGTAGTAGAGGACTCGAAGCTCCGCTGGGACCAGCCGCACAGTAAGCCTGTAGCAAACTTCTGAAGGTGGCAGATTAAATTGCTGAAACCTATAAAGCGAATTTAATAAACTTTTTGAGCAGCTGATGACTGATTTTTATCTTTGTTAAAGGAACAGAGCCCTCAGCCCCTAAACAACAGCTACGGACAAAAACCTAAAATTATTGTTACATAAGAGTGACAAACTTTAGGATAATTATTTTTCTATATTTTATTCGCTTACTAATGATTGCAGGTGAAACTGTATCCTAGTTTGACCTACTAAGAAGTAGTGTATATGTTCCTGTATGCTCATTATTTGTCGATAATAAGATATTCATTAAGATTGGATGTTCGTTTCCCGACGACTCCACATTCTACAGTAGTTTCTAAGTCGTATGCATCCTTCGTGGGGAGCCGAGGAACGTTAAGTTGAGGTCATCTACAAAGACGCAGTCACGGTAGGGATAAGGGAACATGTTAAGTCTACGATTAGATGTAGTGCTGGTGGAAACTCCAGTGAGTAAACCTTAGGAGCGATAAGAAACTTTGAAGTTTCTATTACAATTACTTCCTTTAATCCAAGGATTCTTTCGTCCATTGGGTACTAATGTTACCTAATATCTCCCCTTACTTCCTAAATTTGGTCCTTTTGATGCAATGCAAGGTGGTAATTTGTCCTATTTCATGATCCGGAGAAAACCCTTCGAGTACAAAGCATTGAGTTGTTCATTACTCTTAATTTCATAGTGTCCATCCATTCAGAATATGAGTTCGTATTGTTTTTGTTCCCTCGTTCGAAAATCCTAGACCTACATTTAAAGCCACGTCCATGCTGGACGCGGCACACTGCGCAGCCCGGCTTCACACAAAAACGCACGACAGACAGCAGCGCAGAACGTTGCAGAGCAGGGAAAAAGAGACAACACGTCCAACAGAGCCGCGCAAGAACGAACCATTTCCTCTGACGTACCGTCACTAACCGGAATTCGTTCACTTTTGCGCAGAGCGGCGCGGAATGGCGTGGATTGACGTCCACACTGTCCGCTCCTAGATTTTGCCAGATTAGACTGACAGAATTACCGAACATTACCTGGCGGACGGCTCTACTGAGGGCTGAGGGTGAACACAATAAAACACTAGTAAACATTAAAAGTTATATTTATTATTGCTAGTTATAATTTCGCCAACGGCCTTGCCGCTTTGGTAACAGCGATTTCCGTCAGATCACCAAAGATAAGCGCTGCCGGGTTTGGCTAACACTTAGATGGGTGACAGTCCAGGTCTGCCGAGCGGTTTTCGCAAGCGGGTTGTACTCAGCCTTTGTGAGGCCAATGAAGGAGCTACTTGTCTCAGAAATAGCTGGACCGGTCACGAAAGCTGACAACGTCTGGGAGAGCGGTGTGCCGAACACCTACCCCTCCGTATCTGGATGTACACAGATACTCCGCAAGCCACCGTATGGTACTTGGCGGAGGGTACCCTGTACAACTACTTGTCACTTCTTGTTTCACTCACAAACAGAATGAGGGGACAACGACCGTCTATATGTCTTCGTATGAGCCGTATTTTCTCGCAACTTATCTTAGTGGTCCTTACGTGCTTCGTACGTTTCTGGCAATAGAATCGTTCGGCAGTCAGCTTCAAATGTCGATTCTCTAAATTTTCGCAACAGCGCTAATCGAAAAGAACGTCACCTTCCCTCCTGGGATTCCCTTTTGAGTTCCCGAAGTATCTGCGCAACACTTACGTGTTGTTCGAACCTACCGGTAACAAATCTAGCAGCCCGCCTCTGAATTACATCCAAAGACGCATATTAGCTTAGGATGGCACGGCGTGCGGTCGCTTGTTCGCTACCGCTGGGTCTTCCGAGTCCTGTTGGCACGGGGCATTGGTTTTTAACTTTGTTTAGGGTGCGGGTATACCTTTCAACCCAGTTTTGCTACTTTTAATTTTTTTGATAAAACTCGTCGTATTGTTCAAACTTCAAAAAAGAACAAGTAACTAATTCTTCTTTTATCGTACCGACCCTCAGTTTGTTTCCAGCGTCAGACCATAAATGATTCACGTGACCCAAGACTCTTTCACATACACTCCTGGAAATTGAAATAAGAACACCGTGAATTCATTGTCCCAGGAAGGGGAAACTTTATTGACACATTCCTGGGGTCATATACATCACATGATCACACTGACAGAACCACAGGCACATAGACACAGGCAACAGAGCATGTACAATGTCGGCACTAGTACAGTGTATATCCACCTTTCGCAGCAATGCAGGCTGCTATTCTCCCATGGAGACGATCGTAGAGATGCTGGATATAGTCCTGTGGAACGGCTTACCATGCCATTTCCACCTGGCGCCTCAGTTGGACCAGCGTTCGTGCTGGACGTGCAGACCGCGTGAGACGACGCTTCATCCAGTCCCAAATATGCTCAATGGGGGACAGATCCGGAGATCTTGCTGGCCAGGGTAGTTGACTTACACCTTCTAGAGCACGTTGGGTGGCACGGGATACATGCGGACGTGCATTGTCCTTTTGGAACAGCAAGTTCCCTTGCCGGTCTAGGAATGGTAGAACGATGGATTCGATGACGGTTTGGATGTACCGTGCACTATTCAGTGTCCCCTCGACGATCACCAGAGGTGTACGGCCAGTGTAGGAGATCGCTCCCCACACCATGATGCCGGGTGTTGGCCCTGTGTGCCTCGGTCGTATGCAGTCCTGATTGTGGCGCTCACCTGCACGGCACCAAACACGCATACGGCCATAATTGGCACAAAGGCAGAAGCGATTCTCATCGCTGAAGACGACACGTCTCCATTCGTCCCTCCATTCACGCCTGTCGCGACACCACTGGAGGCGGGCTGCACGATGTTGGGGCGTGAGCGGAAGACAGCCTAACGGTGTGCGGGACCGTAGCCCAGCTTCATGGAGACGGTTGCGAATGGTCCTCGCAGATACCCCAGGAGCAACAGTGTCCCTAGTTTGCTGGGAATTGGCGGTGCGGTCCCCTACGGCACTGCGTAGGATCCTACGGTCTTGGCGTGCATCCGTGCGTCGCTGCGGTCCGGTCCCAGGTCGACGGGCACGTGCACCTTCCGCCGACCACTGGCGACAACATCGATGTACTGTGGAGACCTCATGCCCCACGTGTTGAGCAATTCGGCGGTACGTCCACCCGGCCTCCCGCATGCCCACTATACGCCTTCGCTCAAAGTCCGTCAATTGCACATACGGTTCACGTCCACGCTGTCGCGGCATGCTACCAGTGTTAAAGACTGCGACGGAGCTCCGTATGACACGGCAAACTGGCTGACACTCACGGCGTCGGTGCACAAATGCTGCGCAGGTAGCGCCATTCGACGGCCAACACCGCGGTTCCTGGTGTGTCCGCTGTGCCGTGCGTGTGATCATTGCTTGTACAGCCCTCTTGCAGTGTCCGGAGCAAGTATGGTGGGTCTGACACACCGGTGTCAATGTGTTCTTTTTTTCCATTTCCAGGAGTGTAGAATAGAGCACGTATCTCGGCGGCAGAGCCGGACTTACTCACTACTCGTTGCACTTCTAGCTACGTCTTTAACCACACTTCATGTCGGTTGGGTGGGCGCAGCCACACTTCCTCAACTACCGTCAAGATAGTCACGACACCGAGGTAGGTGATAAACAACTAAAACAATTCCAAAAGATTTTTAGTACATTGGCATATTCAATTAAACCGTACGCAACCCACCGAAGTAACTTGGCGACTTCAATTCAATCGGCCGGTGTAGCTTACAACAGACTCGAAGGAGCTTGTCCTTCCGACCTCTAGAAAAACCAAATCACCATGGGCGGTGGATTTTCCCTCACGAATCAACACGCCGTAGCCGCTGGCCCCGCTCCTTCGTTGTCCGACTCACCCTCTAGCCCTCCTGTCTACGTACACAGTCCCAAGTGACTCCCGCTCCCGCTCACCGCCGATCCCGACACACCTCCCCAGCACAGCGCACGCGCTGCCGTTAAATACGCACGGCCAAAGATGCGTAGAAGACAAATACGCATCGAAGTCGACTCAAAGATCAAAATGACGATCGATAAAAACTGGCGCCAGAATACGCACCAGCTCAATGTTAGCCAAGTATGTCAAATTCGAGTTCGAGTCTCGGTCGGGCACACAGTTTTAATCTGCCAGGAAGTGTCATATCAGCGCACACTCCGCTGCAGAGTGAAAATCTCATTCTGGAAACATCCCCCAGGCTGTGGTTAAGCCATGTCTCCGCAATATCCTTTCTTTCAGGAGTGCTAGTTCTGCAAGGTTCGCAGGAGAGCTTCTGTAAAGTTTGGAAGGTAGGAGACGGATACTGGCAGAAGTAAAGCTGTGAGTACCGGGCGTCAGTCGTGCTTCGGTAGCTCAGATGGTAGAGCACTTGCCCGCGAAAGGCAAAGGTCCCGAGTTCGAGTCTCGATCGGGCACACAGTTTTACTCTGCCAGGAAATTTCACCATGTGTAAACTGTTAGAAAAGTACAGTTCTGAAAAGTTGTACAATACAGATTAAACGCGATTGTTTTATCACTTGATGCCACAGAAGACGATGGTCTTTAGAGGAGAAAAGTGTAAAGGAGGGAAGTAGTCTAAAGTACCCCTCACTGTTCTTCTATGCAACAACGCGTCAGGGACACATAAATTGACACCACTGGTGATCGGACGATAAGCAAACCCACGGTGCTTCAAAACTGTAAGAATGTTGCCAGGTAAGAGGGTACTTACATTTTATTTTACCTTCCTATAAGTTAATTCAGTACAGTATAGCTTGAGCTGTAATTATTTTGCTATAGTCGTATTGTAAATTTGATTTCTTTTATTGCAGTCAGTTACAAGGCCAATCGAAAAGTATGGATAAGCATTCGATTGATAAAGGGGTGTCGGTGAAGAATGGGAAAATTGCGTTGCTGGTCGATAATTGTAGTGCGAATAACAACATGTCAGCGTTGAGGAACGTCGAACTATGCCCCGAGTCACGATAACAAAATGTCATTATAACAATAGCCCTGGTACGACAATTTAATATTTATGGTCCCATCAAATTCGTATTATCGAAGTTTGACTCTGTATGACGACATGCAGGCCATCTTGCTACCATCAGCCTAAACTATCTTATAAGAAATCGTCTCGCAGTTTAGAGTATGGGCACATTACAGTTGCACAATATATTGGTGAAAATGAAAATTTTTGCCGGACCAGCTCTCGAAACCGGATTTCTCATTTTATTCATGCGGTCGCAATAAACCCTCCCCAATCCATGCGCAAATACGGACCCAACATTACGTATGTCACCCTCTGTCTACTTCCTGTATTCGCACAACTGCTGTGATTCCCGGACAGGAAGAGACGTATGATCATTGTCGAGGCCTTGTCTTGGCGTGAAATACTATAGTGCAGTGGCTGCGGTCTCCTTCAAGCATGCATGAATGTCTGAGAGACAGTAGTACGAGTAGCGCTGCTACTACCAAACAAAACTTGTAGCTTTCTCAACAATACACAATCGCATTATCTTCGATAATATCTTGGTTGATTGAACTGTATACTGAGGTTATACTGTAAGTTATTTTAAGGGTTATGTTGATGTTCTAGAGTGCGAAGGTAATCATTGATTTCGATAGATGAGGTCGTCGTATGTTGATTTGGATGAAGTGATTAAGTATTCTGAAAGCTACACCGACCAACAATGAACGACGGTAACAGCCGTCCTCCAATTCTTATATCAAAACATACTACCTATCGATAAACATCCCAACTATTACTCTCGCAAAGAATTATCACAGTGAAATCATATTAAACGTTTTCAGTTGAAAAGTACACAAATAATGTACAGATTAACAGAAAATATTAAAATGAAAACGATGGATTCAACCGAATAAAACCCATTGAGTCTTTGACAGTTACAGATGAAACACAAGCTCTGAAGCATTACACCTTACACAAATACTAGTATACCAATATAAATGTCTACAAATATTTAGATTTATGCTGTTATATTCACGTCTTCGATGTTAGAAATTTATGTGTGGCCTCCCATGAATCATTTTCGCCTTATTAGTAGTCGCCACTCTACATTACGTCTCATACAGCGTCATAAATTCCACTAACATGCTCTGGATTGTATCCCCAGGTAGATTCCTCAAAGTGGGCAGTAATTGTTAAAAAAGTTAGCACGTTTTCCATCAGTTTGAAAAAAAAAACGATCACGAGCAGCTTCACATATAAAAGAAAAGAAAATAATTAACGAAATCTGTCAAAAGAAAGTATTACAATTAACGAAAATAATAAACAGCGCTGTGTGATGCCTCGATAGCTAATGTCACGACCACTACTCGAGTATATCTCTTTGGGCGAAGAAAGTGCTTTCCTGACTGTATTATTTTTCTATAAGGATGAATATTTCTGAATTTGCTTACTTAATGATTAACAGCATTAAAAAATTGTCACTGTACACATGTCTATGCTAACATTAAAAGTACAGCTGGAATTCACTGTCAAATGCAGAGGAGAGCGCGGATAAGTGAAAAAATTACGTTGGAGGCTGGTATGAGGGATAAGGTTTGTCCGACGCCATAGAAAATAAACAGGAGTAGATTTATAAAAGATCGGAGACCCAGTATGGAATCAGAATTTAAAAGAGCTTTGGAAGGCGTAACATTAAATAAGGCAGAAAGGAGTGATAACATTCCATTAGAATTTCTAAAGTAATAGGGGAAAAAGCCAATAATGCTACTACACACGTTGGTGTGCGTAATGTATGAATCTGGCGATATACCATCTGACTTTCGGAAAAACGTCATCCCACACGATTTCGACTGCTGCAAGTGGTTACAAGCGAGACAATTATCGAAAAACAAGCAGCTCTTGCACCCAAATTGCTGGCAAGAATATTATACAGAGGAATGGAAAAGAAAATTCAGGTCGACTTGGATGACGATCAGTTTGGCTTTAGGAAAGATAAAGTGGACAGCAATTCCGACTGATAATGGAAGCAAGACTAAGGAAAAATCGAGACACCTTCATAGGATTAGCCTAAATGGAAAAAAAGAGTCCTGCAATGTCAAATGGTGCAATATTTTCGAAATTCTGTGGAAAATAGGGGTAAGCTATAGGAGAGACGGATAATATACAGCATGTTCAAGAGCCAAGAGGGAATAATAAGAGTGGATGACCAAGAATGATGTGCTCGGATTAAAAAGGGTGCAAGACAGGGACGCAGTCTTCCTGCTCTGTTCTATCTATACACTGAAGAAGCAATACGGGAAATAAAAGAAAGTTTCAGGAATGGAATTAAAATTCAAGGCGAAAAGATATCAGTGATATTATTCGCTTATGGAATTGCTATCCTAAGTGAAAGTGAAGAAGAAATACACAATGTGTTGAACTCAATAAACAGCGTATGGATTAACAGTAAATCGCAGAAAGACGAAAGTAATGAGATGCAGCACAAATGAGATTAGCAAGAAATATAATGTCAGGATTGATTGGTACGAACTTGAAGAAGTTAAGGAATTCCACTACTTAGGCAGCAAAATAATCAATGACGGACGGAGCAAGTAGGATATCAAAAGCGAACTGGCGCTTGTAATGAGGGCATTACTGGCTAAGAGAACATAGGCCTTAATTTGAGGAAGAAATTTCCGAGAACGTACGTTTGGAGCACAGCACTGTTTGTTAGTAAAACATGGACTGTGGAAAAGCCGGAACCAAACAGAATCAAAACATTTGACATATGGTCATACAGAAGAATGTTGAAATTGAGGTGGACTGATATGGTAAGGAACGAGGAGGAAGAAATATGTGGAAAACACTGAAAAGGAGAAGAGACAGGATGTTAACACAACAAGTACCGCGTGGATCATTTTCTACCCACAAGGGTTTTCAATGGGCCCTACCCCACTTCAAAAGTAATCGAGTTTGGGCGTGACGGCCCCGTTCGTTTTATCTCTGTCTTCCCGATACCTTATTTTTCTGCCGCTCCGACAGGGGGTGCGAATTTAACTTGCAATTTTCATAGATACTCACTGCTTCAGAGAGTTTTTAATAGGCCGGCAGTGGGTCGTGAGGTGAAAAGTGGCAGAAGATGTGCAGCGTGGTGGTATAATGCGTGGGTTTTTGCGCGAAACGGTTCCTTCGGCCGTTAGTTCTGTTTGTGCTGAGATCGACTTGTCACTCCTTTGGATAATAGCAATCACACTGCGGCATCTGTGGTGTCCTCCTACGGCCTTCATTGAATTTGCACATTCCTGTTTACCCATGCTGTACGGACCTGGACGCTTGCAGCTTTTACTTCATCCTTGAAGCATATGCAAGAAACATTACTGGAAAATTTTGCGGTCATTACTGACTAACCCGTGGTCTAGGGGAGCCGGCACGGTAGCTCAGCGTGTTCGATCAGAGGGTTAGCTGCCCTCTGTAATAAAAAAAACTAAGTCAATGGATCAATAACGAACTTCTACGGGCGTCAGGTGACGTCCGCCACGAACAATTGAAACGAACAATAACGAACAAAATGACATAAAAAAATAATAAAAAAAAGAGGTAGCGTCTTTGATCATAATCAAAACGTCTTCGGCCCCGGGTTCGAGCCACGCCACTGCCTAAATTTTGATAAATAATCAGCATTGGCGGCCGAAGACTTTCGGCATAAGAAGTCAGCCTCATTCTGCCAACGGCCTAGTCAAAGAGGGCGGAGGAGCGGATAGAGGTTCAGGGCACTCTCTTCTCCTAGGGGTGAGAAATTGCCCCTAAAGGCGGAAGAATCAGCAATGATCAAAGACATAAGGATACAGAAAGCAATGGAAACCACTGCGTTAAAGACACGTAACGTGTGTCCACAGGACATGTGGCCTGTAATTGAAGAAGTGTCATGATGATCTCTCCATTGGCAAAAGATTACGGAATAGTCCCCCATTCGGATGTCCGGGAGGGGACTGCCAAGGGGGAGGTTACCATGAGAAGAAGGTTGAATAGTCAACGAAAGGATAATGTTCTACGAGTCGGGGCATGGAATGTCAGAAGCTTGAACGTGGTAGGGAAACTAGAAAATCTGAAAAGGGAAATGCAAAGGCTCAATCTAGATATAGTAGGGGTCAGTGAAGTGAAGTGGAAGGAAGACAAGGATTTCTGGTCAGATGAGTATCGGGTAATATCAACAGCAGCAGAAAATGGTATAACAGGTGTATGATTCGTTATGAATAGGAAGGTAGGGCAGAGGGTGTGTTACTGTAAACAGTTCAGTGATCGGGTTATTCTAGTCAGAATCGACAGCAGACCAACACCGACAATGATACTTCAGGTATACATGCCGACGTCGCAAGCTGAAGATGAACAGATAGAGAAAGTGTATGAGGATATTGAAATGGTAATGCGGTATGTAAAGGGGGACGACAATCTAATAGTCGTGGGCGACTGGAATGCAGTTGTAGGGGAAGGAGTAGAAGAAAAGGTTACAGGAAAATATGGGCTTGGGACAAGAAATGAAAGAGGAGAAAGACTAATTGAGTTCTGTAACAAGTTTCAGCTAGTAATAGCGAATACCCTGTCCAAGAATCACAAGAGGAGGAGGTATACTTGGAAAAGGCCGGGAGATACGGGAAGATTTCAATTAGATTACATCATGGTCAGAGAGAGATTCCGAAATCAGATACAGGATTGTAAGGCGTACCCAGGAGCAGATATAGACTCAGATCACATAGTGATGAAGAGTAGGCTGAAGTTCAAGACTTTAGTCAGGAAGAATCAATACGCTAAGAAGTGGGATACGGAAGTTCTAAGGAATGGCGAGATACGTTTGAAGTTCTCTAACGCTATAGATACAGCAATAAGGAATAGCGCAGTAGGCAGCACAGTTGAAGACGAATGGACATCTCTAAAAAGGGCCATCATAGAAGTTGGGAAGGTAAACATAGGTACAAAGAAGGTAGCTGCGAAGAATCCATGGGTAACAAAAGAAATAATTCAATTGATTGATGAAAGGAGGAAGTACAAACATGTTCCGGGAAAATTAGGAATACAGAAATACAAGTCGCTGAGGAATGAAATAAATAGGAAGTGCAGGGAAGCTAAGACGAAATGGCTCCAGGAAAAATGTGAAGACACCGAAAAAGATATGATTGTCGGAAGGACAGACTCAGGATACAGAAAAGTCAAAACAACCTTTGGTGACATTAAAAGCAAAGGTCGTAATATTAAGAGTGCAACGGGAATTCCACTGTTAAATGCAGAGGAGAGAGCAGATAGGGGGAAAGAATACATTGAAAGTCTCTATGAATGTGAAGATTTGTCTGATGTGATAGAAGAAGAAACAGGAGTCGATTTAGAAGAGATTGGGGGTCCAGTATTAGAATCGGAATTTAAAAGAGCTTTGGAGGACTTACGGTCAAATAAGGCAGAAGGGATACATAACATTCCATCAGAATTTCTAAAATCATTAGGGGAAGTGGCAAAAAACGACTATTCACGTTGGTGTGTAGAATATATGAGTCTGGCGACATACCATCTGACTTTCGGAAAAGCATCATCCACCCAATTGCGAAGACAGCAAGAGCTGACAAGTGCGAGAATTATCGCACAATCATCTTAACAGCTCATGCATCGAAGCTACTTACAAGAATAATATACAGAAGAATGTAAAAGAAAATTGTGAATGCGCTAGGTGAAGATCAGTTTGGCTTTAGAAAAAGTAAAGGCACGAGAGAGGCAGTTCTGACGTTACGGCTAATAATGGAAGCAAGGCTAAAGAAAAATCAAGACACGTTCGTAGGATTTGTCGATCTGGAAAAAGCGTTCGACAATATAAAATAGTGCAAGCTGTTAGAGATTCTGAAAAAAGTAGGGGTAAGCTATAGGGAGAGACGGGTCATATACAATATGTACAACAACCAAGAGGGAATAATAAGAGTGGACGATCAAGAACGAAGTGCTCGTTTTAAGAAGGGAGTAAGACAAGTCTGTAGCCTTTCGCCCCTACTCTTCAATCTGTACATCGAGGAAGCAATGATGGAAATGAAAGAAAGGTTCAGGAGTGGAATTAAAATACAAGGTGAAAGGATATCAATGATACGATTCGCTGATGACATTGCTATCCTGAGTGAAAGTAAAGAAGAATTAAATGATCTGCTGAACGGAATGAACAGTCTAATGAGTACACAGTATGGTTTGAGAAAGACGAAGGTAATGAGAAGTTTTAAAAATGAAAACAGCGAGAAACTTAACATCAGGATTGATGGTAACGAAGTCAATGAAGTTAAGGAATTCTGCTACCTAGGCAGTAAAATAATCAATGACGGACGGAGCAAGGAGGACATCAAAAGCATACTCGCTATGGCAAAAAAAGCATTTCTGGCCAAGAGAAGTCTACTAATATCAAATACCGGCCTTAATTTGAGGAAGAAATTTCTGAGGATGTACGTCTGGAGTACAGCATTGAATGGTAGTGAAACATGGACTGTGGGAAAACCGGAACAGAAGAGAATCGAAGCATTTGAGATGTGGTGCTATAGACGAATGTTGAAAATTAGGTGGACTGATAAGGTAAAGAATGAGGAGGTTCTACGCAGAATCGGAGAGGAAAGGAATATGTGGAAAACACTGATAAGGAGAAGGGGCAGGATGATAGGACATTTGCTAAGACATGAGGGAATGACTTCCATGGTACTAGAGGGAGGTGTAGAGGGTAAAAACTATAGAGGAAGACAGAGATTGGAATACGTCAAGCAAATAATTGAGGACATAGGTTGCAAGTGCTACTCTGAGATGAAGAGGTTAGCAAGGGAAAGGAATTCGTGGCGGGCCGCATCAAACCAATCAGTAGACTGATGGAAAAAAAAAATTGCTCATACACTGATATCTGTTCCTCCGCTATTGGTTGGTTCAAATGGCCCTAGAGCTTAGAACTACTTAAACCGAACTAACCTAAGGACATCACATCCATCAATGCTCGAGGCAGGATTCGAGCCTGCGACCGTAGCGGTCGCGCAGCTCCAGACTGTAGCGCCTAGAACCACTCGGCTCGCTATTGGTGCTGGTATCCGTTCTTCTGCTGTTGGTGCCCTATGGATCACTAGAACATTTTAATGTAATATGATTAATCTTGGCCGTAGCCATGTTGCACCTTTGCATTTACATCTTTGGTGGAAATTTTGAAAGTAAATTACTGACTGTCTTTGCTTTGGCCATTAGTGTATCACTGACACCTTTACTTGCTGTGGATTACTAACGCAGTAAGCCGAGCAGCCCTTTCAAATTCAGTAACGTAACGTTCGCCTCATGTGGATGGCAGTTTGCTGTTTAAGTTTTATTGTTTAATAAAGTTCCTAACTTACTTTTGTTAGCCTAATGGTATAATACCTGTTGACTGAGTTTGTGATTTTCAATTAACGTTTTGTAGAGTTAATAATTTTAATTTTAAATTAATTTTAATAGGAGCTCCATGTATTAACAAGTCTGTTTTCAAACTAGATTCTAGATGTTTGTGCAGCTCTAGGACTGATTCAAGAAAACCATATTTGTATGGTCTAATCACTAAGTATTCCCTAGGATAGGTAAGCTTAATCATTCATTTGTTATATCTGTTTGATTCAAATGGTAGTGTCTTGCCCAGTCGTCTCGTATAGGGTGCCTAAGGAATCCTGCGTTCTCTGAATGCTATAAAACGATTCATGCAAATAAAATTAGTAGTTTTATTTCTATAAAGAAGATTAACAACATTTAACTTTGAGATTTACAAGGAGTAGTCGCAAGCGATGGGCGACATGCAGTCAGTAATAATCTTGGCTATCCAATGTTCCTGCAAGTTTTAAACACAGTTTATGGATCACTAATAACAGTTCTATCACACTCTGCTAGGCCGTGATAGTACTCCACGAATACTTGCCACTCATGTCCATCCGAGGCTGGCAGGAGCGGCGTTTATGACTTCTTGCTGGTGTCGCTCCTGTCGTGATACGGTCCTAATCAGTGCACCATCGGGCGACGTCGTTTCACTGCCTTCTTTGGTCTTGCATTCTTCATCTTCGTTCTGGCGCTTATGGTTACACCAGATCACAAATAGGCACCTGGCCGTGCGATTTTGGTGTGAAGTTTACGTGAACTGTTTGGTGTACGTTAATTACTATATTTTTATACTTCATTACCAGTGATTTAAGAAATGGCTCTGAGCGCTATGGGACTTAACATCTATGGTCATCAGTCCCATAGAACTTAGAACTACTTAAACCTAACTAACCTAAGGACATCACACAACACCCAGCCATCACGAGGCAGAGAAAATCCCTGTCCCCGCCGGGAATCGAACCCGGAAACCCGGGCGTGGGAAGCGAGAACGCTACCGCACGACCACAAGATGCGGGCGCGATTTAAGACCTATTTCCTGTAGGCAATTGTTTTTTTTTTTTGTCTGGTGGCATGGAGGGAGAGTAATATTTCTTACTTTATTTTATGATGGATATTTTTGGGCTTACATCCGTGATCTCTTAAGAAGGTGGCGATTGTTGTTCATGTAATTTGTATTTCTGTAACGTATACCTAACGTATGTGGTGTTTGTTAGCAGCGCCTCTTAGCCTTGTCTGTTCACCTTGGCGGCTTGGTTCCTCTTAAGGCTCTGATATACCTGCTTCTAAATGTTCTGCGTAAAGGCCTCAATGTGAGCGATGTTGTAAATGAATTTTGAGGCAGTTCCTTTGCCTATTCAAACATTTATATATATACTTGGCGTGTTGAGGAAAATTTGAATGTAATTTTCGTTCTGACTGCCAACTCCTTAGATTCCTATTTTTAATTATAGCTTACTATTGTTTGCTTGAGCCTAATTTGATACTACAGCCGTTCTATGAATATAACAAAATTTGTCAAATCTGCCATGCTTAGGTGTTTATTCTAAATTAACAGTTCTTAACTTAATAACTGTGACTGATTACGAACATTCTGCAAGAGTTACCGTTTACTTTCTTAGAGGTTAAGAAATTTATTTTTATTTGTTGCTGGTACTGATTCCTTGAAGTATCAAGAATTGAAAGTTAAGACATGGAAATCTGTTGTTAAAATTTAAAAAGTTTATTTTCATATAACAACCTCTGAAGTTCAGAGATACTTGGTGATTATTATATTTTATTTGGTGTTAACAAATCTGACCTTTCAAAAGACAAATAATGGAAGAATTGTGGCTCCACGGCTCCATGTGATTATTTTCCCATCCCAACCTGTATACTGAGGTTCCAGCAGGACCAAACTGTCCCATGAATTTTCATCATTTGTGAGAGTAGTATCGATAGCAACGATACCACGGCGTAGGTGCAAGTTTTTAATTTGGCACTACCGAGCCACCGACGACAGCGCCCTCTAGCCGGCGCTGTGGAGCTCTATGAGCGTCGCTCCCGTTTCAGCCCATTTGATCAAGAGCAGAGGAAACATCTCTTCATCTTCAGAGGGTGTTGGCTTGCTATTGGGACTTGGTATTACTTACAACGGGTCTAAGGCTTCGCTCATCTGTGCAAAGTTATGTAACCATATATTAACTTGTTTTTGCCTATAGTAAACATCTATAATTTGACACGCAGTACCGACCTCTTTTACCTCACCTGCTCCTACTCACTTCCTACATTCGGCCTACCTTTCAGTTGACATGAGCAGACAGACGAGCCACCTTCCAGGTGGGATACAAAACTGAGGTTGTACAACTCACCGAAATTTCATCCCTCCTAACCCACCTATAAGTATAAAAAATTTACCTGTTACACCAGTAGTATCAAGAGGGTCATTTTTGATCCACATGCCTTTTAACATAATTTGGTATCGGTAACACCAGTTCTGAGACACTAGATAGTTTCTGGGCATGCCTCAACGTTTTTCAGGAGATGTTGGAGTATATTACGACACTTTGGGCCCAAATCAAAGACTTCACCGATGGGGCTGTACTCCACATTAGTGCGACTTCTGATTTCTTGCGAGTAGGGACATCCAGACCTACGAAGTAAGTCTGGGAAGCCACAGAGTAACATATTATACAGTATGGAAGTCTCTCGCCGTCCTAAACCGATCTCTGAGGCACTGATAATAATTGTTTTACATGACAGCAGATGTCAGGTGCGCCACTCTTGTGGAAGTTTCCTGTATGGATATTTTCATCTGTGGTCACGGTGAGTGGCCTGAAGCAGCGACGTCATCTTGCAGCTTATTTTCGTCAGTTCGTGCCATTGAAGCTACGATGGAAAGACGACGTGGCCTTACGGTGGCCGAGATTCTGTGCTGTCCGGAGAATGTTTCGCCGACGCAATCGAGAGGTGAATGCGGTAGTGATCCGAATTCGGAGGGAAACGACGATTTTATTTCGGAGTAAATGCTGACTCTAGTGATTCAGAAGCATCAAATGAAGAGCAGTTAGAATTTGATCCATCTGACTATAACTTACCTGTTCCACAATCAGCATGACCAATTGTACCAAATTTTTTGAACCAATGAGCACGCGGTCGGCCATACAGCTTTCTTTCTTCTGTTCTCTGGTGTGAGACTTACATGTCACACCCGAAGGCATGTATGTCCGTCCCAACGACGAGCCAAACGTGTGTGCAATGCAGGTCGAGACCCTCGCTAAGGACGAGGACGGCGGGATGGAGGAGTTATCGGTCAGTATCTGGTTGAGTCGGTAAGTCAGTGACAAATAAATCTTTATTCAAAATTCCAGCGCAGTGTCACTGAACATCATGCGTCGTTGCCCCTCTTTTGTAGTCGTTTCCTATCTCTCACGAGTTACAAGGAATTTTGGCATATGTTTCAATTTGCAGCTGACAGTGGCGATGATCCAGAAGTTTTTACACTACTCACAAGACGACGACGACGTGACGGGCGGTGCAATTGACAGAGCGGTGAGGGGTGGTCATGGTTGCGATCCATTATGTACCAGATGTGGTACAGCATCTCATCGTGGACGAGGAAGAGGAAGCGCCATGCGGTTATCTACTCCCTAGCGTGGAAGTGGAGAATTCCAGTGCGGCCAAGGGGACAAAAGCCAGGTGACACAGCTGGTAGGCGCACAGCCCAGAATGTGTTGTGGGAGATAACAGGACAGACGGGACACGCCGAACGACATGTTGTAAGCGACTCACCACTCTCTGCGTTGCGGCTATATGTCAGTTATTGAAACTGATAAAAAAATAAACTGAAGAAAGACCTCACAGCACAGACGGCAGTACTGAGTGGTCCCTAATCCAGGAAGAACTAGATGCTTTCATTGGATTTCCTTACACACATGGTGCTTCGGGTATTTCCTCAAAGACTTGTGAAGCAGTAGGTGGGGACTTCATTTCTTTCATAGCACAATGTCAAAGAACAGATTTGCATAAATATGCAGACATCTTAGGTTTGCTTGTATATCATCAAGAAAAAAAAAAGTATTGAAACTGATAAATTCTGCCTTGCTTCAGACATGTGGAATTTGTTTATTGACAACAAAATTGTCTGCAATATGTCGGGCGAAAAGATGACTGTCGACGACCAACTGTATCCTTATAAGTGCACGTGCCCATTCATACAGCAAATGCTGAGTCAAGCTGATAAGTACGGGATCAAGTATAGGCTTTGTGTGATGCTGACAAGCGCTACATCCTCAATGGATTTCCTTCCCGTGGTAAAAATGAAACTATTTATCTAGACAAGGACCTTGTTCATGATTTCGTTATAAAGCTGGTACAGCCATTCCTCAACTGTGATCGTAACAACGTGACTGACAACTTCTTCACTTTCATGTATCTGGCGGATGAGCTGAACCGAAAAGGAGCAAGTTTAGTTGGCACTCAAAGAGGTCCTCCACGAAGTGGAGACGACGCATTGTATGTAAGGCACTTGTACAAGTAAGGCGACAACCTTATCACAGTATACCAACTAAAAATGAAAAAAAAAACTTATTCTGTGTAACATGCATGATGGATGTCGCTTGAATGAGAGCACTGAGAAGCAGCTTTCAGAAACCTTGAAGTTTTACATTGAACCTAAGGTGGAGTCGATATAGTTGACCAAAGCGATAGACACTATAGTGTCTGAGCTGGCACCCAGAAATGACACGTTCATGTCTTTCACAACATTCTTGAACCTTACCATGCTCAATGGTCATACAATTCTTAAGTTATTTACCTCTAAGATATCACTCCGAGACTTTGTCCTTACAGTAGCAGATGGGCTTGCTGTCTTCTACAAGCTATATAGGGGAGCTGGCTCTCGATACTGGCGCTGGCCAATATGGAAATAGAAGGCGTTGTCAAACTCAAGTTTCCTGCAAACTACAGAAGGAGAACGAAGCATCAAACATATCCTTCAAGTGGAACGAGTATGTGTTCAAAAACAGCCAAGCAAAAACTCTTTTCGGATGTTTCAAATGTGAGCCCATCCCAGCTTAGACTATTCTGTCAACTCTGTACTCCCAAATACATACCTCAAAAAAATGTTTCGCATCACCTCGGTTACGAGAGTTCCGGAACCTATACATGAAATCTGGTTTCCTAGGACATAGCGGATCAGTTTATTGTTGTGGAAATAGGTCAAAATCAGTTACTGTCAGTTGCACAAAACATACAAATTCTATTTTCCTAAAACACTTAGTCACACATGCTCTCAAAAGAATTGTAAACAATACGGCTGAAGGCCCGATCAAAAGTTATTAAAATTGCCTTAAGGAATACACACGGCTGAAGGCTTTAACTGAGGGCTTAAGGTCCGGATAACCAGAATTTCAGATAAAGAAGAAAATATTAAAAGGTTTTAAACAAGTGACTTCAAATTTTATTTAAGACGTCTGAAGGCCTTACCTTAAAATATTTCACATAAGGTTTGGCTGAAGCCCTCATACTGAACATCGAACAACTCAAGGCTTAAGGCCTGGATAACAAGAATTTCAGATAGAATATTTTCAAACTTTTAAACAAGTGATTTTTCAAATTTTAATTTAACATGCCTGAAGGCCTTATCTTAAAATATTTCAAGTAAAGCTCGGCTTAAGGCCACATACTGAACATAGAACAACTCAAGGCTTACAGTCCGGATAATAATAAGGATTTCCAATGGCAAAAATTCCCATTTAAAAAAAAAAAAAAACAGGTTAAGCAATAATCTCAAAGGTTTTAATTTCAGACAGCTGAAGGTCTTATCTTAACATTAAGACAAACTTAGTTAATAGATGGCGGAAGACCTCGCACAGTACATGAGACTAAACGAAAATCGCAGTTTACAACAACAGAACAATGGTGCTCAGAAGTGCTCCAAGCGTCGGCCTGAGGAGGTAGATCTAACATGCGTTTACGTGAGACAGGCAGCCAAGCAAATTATCGGATAGCAACCCGACCAAGGGACGGCTGAAGCACTGACCAACAACCTCACAAACCCTTCCTCCCAACCAACGGTACGACAACGGGAAAATCAGCGAGGACGAACATACCAGCAACACCACGTCTTGAAATTTGACGTCTAAATACAGTCAAGACATAATGTTGTTGTTTGTTTGTTGTGATCTTCAGTTCTGAGACTGGTTTGATGTTGCTCTCCATGCTACTCTATCCTGTACAAGCTTCTTCATCTCCCAGTACCTACTGCAGCCTACATCCTTCTGAATCTGCTTAGTGTATTCATCTCTTGGAGACCCCTTGATGCCTCAGAACATGTCCTACCAACCGATCCCTTCTTCTACTAAAGTTGTGCCACAAAATCCTCTTCTCCCCAATTCTATTCAATACCTCCTCATTAGTTATGTGATCTACCCATCTAATCTTCAGCATTCTTCTGTAGCATTACAATTCGAAAGCTGCTATTCTCTTCTTGTGCAAACTATTTATCTTGCATGTTTTAATTCCATACATGGCTAAAATCCATACAAATACTTTCAGAAACGGCTTACTCACACTTAAATCAATATTCGATGTTAAGAAATTTCTCTTCTTCAGAAACGCTTTCCTTGCCATTGCCAGCCTACATTTTATATCCTCTCTACTTCGACTATCATCGGTTATTTTGCTCCCCAAATAGGAAAACTCCTTTACTACTTTATGTGTCTCATTTCCTAATTTAATTCCCTCAGCATCACCCAACTTAATTCAACTACATTCCATTATCCTCGTTTTACTTTTGTTGATGTTCATATTACACCCTCCTTTCAAGACACTGTCCATTCCGTTATTTCTTCTTTATGGATTTTAATACCTACACCGAACTTTTCTTTTGTTTCCTTTAATGATTGCTCAATATACAGATTGAATAGCAACGGGGAGAGGCTACAACCCTGTCTCACTCCCTTCCCAACCACTGCTTCGCTTTCATGTCCCTCGACTCTTATAACTGACATCTGTTTTCTGTTCAAATTTGAAATAGCCTTTCGCTCCCTGTATTTTACGCCTGCCACCTTAAGAATTTGAAAGAGTGTATTCCAGTCAGCATTGTCAAAAGCTTTGTCTAAGTCTACAAATGCTAGAAACGTACGTTTGCCTTTCCTAAATCTATTTTCTAAGATGAGTTGTAGGATCAGTATTGCCTCACGTGTTCCAACATTTTTACGGAATCCAAACTGATCTTCCCCGAGGTAGGCTTCCACTATCTTTTCCATTCGCCTGTAAAGATTCGCGATAGTATTTTGTAGGTGTGACTTATTAAACTGATAGTTCGGTAAATTTCACATCTGTCAACACCTGCTTTCTTTGGGATTGAAATTATTATATTCTTCTTGAAGTATGGTGGAATTTCACCTGTCTCATACATCGTGCTCACCAGATGGTAGAGTTTTGTCAGGACTGGCTCTCCCAAAGCTGTCAGCAGTTCTAACGGAATGTTGTCTATTCCCGGGGCCTTGTTTCGACTTAGGTCTTTCAGTACACTGCCGGAAAACTTTGCTAACGACCAGGGCAGGTAACTGGAACGTTTATGGTGACTAGGCAGAAGATACCGCTGCTGTACTTCACTAATAAGTATCAACGACTTCCATAACACCATACAAGGAGACGGCTGCAAAATTTCGCCAACTCACCATAGGGTTGCTTATCGGAATGGCCCAGAAAGCAACATCGAGCAGTGAACGAAGAGATGTCACAGCGGTTGAGGTTTTATAAAATATTAGCTGATCACTCAGCTTCAGAGTTCAGGTTCGGTGGGCGACGAACTTTGTAGGCATCGCAGCTAGCGCCTCACAAATCGACCGCACGTGCACGCCGCCAACGGCCCCATCCTGACGTCGCGCCACGGAGACTTCCTCATTGCTCTGTCACAACCGGCCGACTGCCACACACACCACACAACACACATAGAAATATAGCGGTCACACCAAAGATGGTACAGCTGTACTTGTATCGATAAGCGCTGCTTTCTGCCACTGATGGAGACTAGTTAGCAACTCGTTATGGCCGTTACTCAGGGAGAAACAAGACGCCACTCGATTGTAACAAATGCCAAATAACAACGCATCAACGCGAGTCGGCCGTGGCTCAATACAGAAAATTGGAATAGACATCAACATAAACCTCACTTACCCCCTTTTCATATCTCATGAAAACCACACTTTGCATGTTGTACCAACACACAGCGAGACCTTCAGATGTGGTGCTCCAGATAGCCATATACACCGGTACCTCTAATATCAAGCAGGACATCCTCTTGCATTGATGCATGCGTGTATTCGTCGTGGCATACTATCTACAAGTTCGGCAAGGCACTGTTGGTACAGATTGTCCCACTCCTCAATGGCGATTCGGCGTAGATCCTTCAGAGTGGTTGATGGGTCACGTAGTCCATAAACAGCCCTTTTCAATCTCTTCCAGGCGTGTTCTACAGGGTTCATGTCTGGAGAACATGCTGGCCACTCTACTCGAGCGATCTCGTTATTCTGAAGGAAGTCATTCACAAGATGTGTACGATGGGGTCGCGAATTGTCGTCCATGAAGACGAATGCCTCGCCAATATGCTGCCGCTATGGTTGCACTATCGCTCGGAGTCTGGCATTCACGTATACTACAGCCGTTACAATGTCTTCCATGACCACCAGGGGCGTACGTCCGTCCCACATAATGTCACCCCAGAACAGCAGGGAACCTCCACGTTGCTGCACAAGCTCGACAGCGTTTCTAAGACGATCAGCCTGACCAGGTTGCCTCCAAACACGTCTACGAGGATTGTCTGGTTGAATGCATATGAGACTCTCATCGATGAAGAGAACGTGATGCCAATCCTGAGCGGTCCATTCGGCATGTTGTTGGGGCCATCTGGACCTCGCCAGGGACATGGGGAGTGAAATAGCGCATCAGGCAGCCTACGAGTATTGCGCAAAATTTGAGTCGTAACACAACGTCCTGTGGCGTTGCTGTCAGGTTTCCTCCGAGCCATAATCTGTAGGTAGCGGTCACCCGCTACAGTAGCACCCCTGAGTAGCGGCCTGAGCGAAGCATGTCATATACAGTTCCTGTCTCTCTGTATCTCCTCCATGTGCGAACAACATCGCTTTTGTTCACTCTGAGACTCCTGGACACTTTCCTTCTTGAGAGCCCTTCATGGCACAAAGTAACAATACCAACGAGATCTAACCGCGGTATTGACCGTCTAGGCATGGTTGAACTACAGACAACACGAGCCGTGTACCTCCTTCCTGGTGGAATGACTGGAACTGACCGGCTGTCAGGTCCCCTCCATCTAACAGGTGCTGCTCATGCATGGTTGTTTACATCTTTCGGCTGTTTTACTAACATCTCTGAACAGTCGAAGGGACGGTGTCTCTGATACATTATCCACAGTCAACGTTTATCTTCAGGAGTTCTGGTAACTGGGATGATGTAAATTTCTTTGATGTGAGTACTTCCCAATATTTGTAATTATCAACTGAAGTTGTGTGTTCTTATATTTTAGTTCCTTGATTGCAATTACCAAGAAAACATGCAGAGTATTTTAGTTTCCTGCTTCGTTTTAGAATCTTTCATAAATAATGGGTACTTTCGCTATTGGTCTGTAGAAATAAAAATGAGAACTCACATAAACAGTATTCTTTGATTCTGTATTGCAACATTCTGTATTGCAACATTACTTGTTTTAACGACGGTGATGAAATACTATGGAATTTCTACTATAAAATTTAAAATAAAAACGATTATCTCTGAAAATATATGTTTGATAAAATATTATTAATTTTATAGACAAAATTAGCCTTTGGTTATAGTTTAGAGATTTTTCTGGACGTATTCTCAACATGGAAACACTCAAAGCTGCAACCAAATACAAATAAAACGGGGTGACTACAAATTCCGGCGTGTCAAGTGTTAAGACATCAGCAAATAACTTCCATGGTACTAAGAGGGAGCTTTAGAGGGTAAAAACTGTAGAGGAAAACAGATGGGTAGTGGCGAGACCGGTGCCAGTAGTATCTCTGACATGAGTACGATCGATTTCCTAGTACTGAGGTTTGTCTTGGGGCTTGGGCCGGCTTATGATATACACGTGTGCCGACTGCGAGTAAGGGGAACAACGCTTTGAGAACACAAGGCGGAAGTGCGCGAGTCGGGGATTGGCTGGCGGGCGGGAGCGAAGACGGCGTGCCTGAGGCTGGGCGGCGGTTATCACGTGGTTGTACTGGAGGCGGCTGGAGTTGGCCGGCGCTGTGCATTCTCCGGCAACCTCGTGAGCTGTGCATGTGCCGGCTTCCTTGGAGGGACAGTCTCCGCGAAGTGATGGTCTGACATCCTCACAAAATCGCCCCAGCATCATTACACCCAGTTAAGTACTCCAATTACTAAGAGCGCTCAGTTAACTGTGATTGTGATTACCCTTGGTACAGTAAGAAGTTGTCGGACGCGTGGTGTTATGTGTGTTCGATTTCATTTGATGCCTCTTACTAAGCGTGTGCTCTGCTGCCGCATAATGTTGATCTATTTGCAAAATGTTAGTTCAATAGCTGTTATTAGCAAGTGTTTAATTTGCTTACGATATCGATTAATCCATGTCAGTGCGTCCTCTGAGGGCAATCTCAGGTTTTATTTTTATAGGTTGCCGTGTTGAGCTTTCCAGGCCCACTTAAGGTGGCCTATATGTGTGTTATTAAGTTCCAGTGAGTGTTGGTTCTCGTGATCCAGTTTATTTCCCCTCTTAGCGTTTGTTTATCAGTTACAGTTTCACTTAAAGAAAGGACTTGCGAGTGAAATTATTTGTTGTTTACCCCTGATTTTATAGTGTTAATTCACTGGTCAATCTTGAGTGTTGAAGTTAAGAAATGTTTATTGGCCTCCTGTTGTCGGGTGTGGTCTGTGTTTCAGTGAGCTGAGGCAGCGGGCAACAGAAGCGCAGAGCTTCCATTTAGATTACAAGTTGGCTTACCTGCGGTGGACTTCACCTGAGATAGTGTGTTCCTCTTCGGGAGCGTCTGCTGGGTTCACATTTTGGTGGCCTACTCGATGTGGCGTTGCAAACGGAGCCACGTCTTGGTTCGAAGTTACTTCTATCAGTCGGTTCCATCGTTCGTGGATAAACTTCGGCCTAACAAGCTTGGGTCTTACTTCTGTTGTTACACATTTATGATTGTACAATGCTGTAACTTTCTATACCCTAAAAGCCCATCTTACAAGCTAATGGGCATTTCAATAATTTCGTGGTTTGCTCTGCAAGGTTTAGTTTTTTAATAAATATGTTCTAAGTATTCGTGTTAAAATTCAGTCTGTGTCCATTGTTAATTTACATGTAATATTAAAGTATTGGAATTGAAAGGGTCTTAAATAACGTGTCTTAAATAGAGTTTTTTTGTTAAAGTTATGGTCAAATTCAACCTTAGTGGCTGCTGTCAGTTTTTATGAGAGATTGATTTTGGTAGTCAATAAACACATTGCAATTGAAATGATGAATTTACTGGGTCAGCCCTTCCACTCCCTCTAGATTTAAAGTTTAAACGAACCAAGTGTTAAATAAAAAGCCGGCAGCGTGACCGAGCGGTTCTAGGCGCTTCAGTTTGGAACCGAGCGACCGCTACGGTCGCAGGTTCGAGTCCTGCCTCGGGCATGGATGTGTGTGATGTCCTTCGGTTAGTTAGGTTTAAGTAGTGCTAAGTTCTAGGGGACTGATGACCTCCGATGTTAAGTCCCATAGTGCTCAGAGCCATTTGAACCATTTGTTAAGTAAAAACGTTTCAACAGAGACTGGAATGCATCCAGCAAATAACTGAGGACGTAGGTTGCGAATGGTACTCTGCGATGAAGATGTTGGAGCAGTAGAGGAATTCGTGAGCAGAGAAATCTTCCACATTGCGAATACGATTTCGGTACTCAAAATGACGAATTCCAAATTTAGTCACACTACGGTAGAACATCCCAAGCTATCGACCTACAACGACACTGGATTGGTGTTCGGAACAAACATGTTTCGAAATCCCATTCGGACCGCTAGATACAAGATTTCCCGAAGTCCCGCGAAGTGGGGATGGTTCCTATGAAAGGGTACTGTTAGTTTTCTTGCCATATGCGAGGCCGTGTCACGTCTCTAGTGAAATCGTCGTGGACGGGCGTTTCATCCCTGCCTTCCCTCGTTTTATCATTATTTTTTGCTTATGCATCTTTTTGAATAACGCAGTGCTTTTTAATTCGTTTGCATGATATTCAGTTTGGCTCTCATGCTCTTGGTTCCTATTTTTCTAAATGTCACCTTATGGCTGTACTAACCAACAGTCTACGTTTTGAATGAACAGATTCTGGTCTTCTGGTTTCACTACTTCTGTCTGGGCTTTTTGGGGACTTGTATTACTTATTGGATCTACAGTGTTTTTTACCTTTCTGATAAATATCATAACCTTGTGCCTACTGTCCATTATTTGGCACCGGTCAACAGGTAATTTTTGTAACACTGAACAACAAAGATGAACAAGACTGCATGTCGTAGATGCAGGAAGTCCATGTGCCCCTGTAAGTTTGCATGCTCCATTTCAGTGGCAATATCGGACACCGACATTATTCCAAATAATACTGCCTAATATTGTGTAGGGTCCTCAAGAGCACGCAGAAGTGCCGCAACACGACGTGGTATGAACTCGATAAATGTCTGAAGTAGAGCTGGAGAGAATTGACACCATGAAACCTGCACGGCTGCCCATAAATCCGTAGGAGGAGGAGGTGGTGGAGATCTCTTCCGAACAGCACGTTGCAAGGCATTCCAGATATGCTCTATAATGTTCGTGTCTGGGGAGATTGGCAGCCAGCGGAAAAGTTTAAATTCAGGTGAGTGTTCCTGGAGCCGCACAGTAGCAATTATGGACGTGTGTGGTGTCGCATTGTTATGCTGGAATTGCCCAAGTTCGTCGGAATGCACAATGGACATAAATGGATGCAGGTGATCAGACAGGATGCTTACGTACGTGACACCTGTCAGAGTCGTATCTAGACATATCAGCGGTCCCATATCCCTCCAAGCGCACAAGGCCCACACCATTCTAAAACTTCCACCAGCTTGAACAGCGCCCTTCTGACTAGCAGGGTCCATGGATTCATGAGGTTGTCTCCATACGCGTACATGTTCATCAGCTCAATACAATTTGAACATGTTTCCATTCATCGCCAGTCCATTGCCGGTGTTAACAGGCCCAGGTGCGACGTAAAGCATTGTGTCGTTCAGTCATCAAGGGTACACGATTGGGTCTTCGACTCCGAAAGCCCATATCGATGATGTTTTGATGACTCTTGTTGATGGCGCAGCACTCTAATCTTCGGCAATTTGCGGAAGACTTGCACTTTTGTCTGTTTGAATGTTTCTCTTCAGTCGTCATTGGTCTCGTTCTTGCAGGATCTTTTTCCGACCGCGGCGATTCTCTGTCTCTGCAAGTTTTCCCGTCCCAAAGCAACAACATGTGTCCGTCCACAGACTTACTGAAAATAAAGTGTATAGTGGCATGTCCCTTCATTTTTTACCTCCATGATGCTGTCACGGGCGACACAATATCTCAGACACAGAGGGTATGCATGCATGCAAACGCGAGCACACAGGCACGCAACAGCAGAATCACTTACCGACCTTCCAGAAAAACTTTCAGTGTGTATTTTTTCAGTTGATTTCTTAGACTCATCTGTGAAGTACATTAGTTAACGATAATAAATATGTCAGGTTATTAAATACATATGTAATGTTTTACGAGATTCCTGATATTCACGGTACATTCGTGAAATGGTCGTACAGGAAATTCCCCACTTCATCGCCACCTCCGAGGTATAACACCACGCTCAAACCCATTTAAATCCTGATAACCTGCCGTTGTAGCAGCAGTACCGACCTAGCAACTGCACCAGACACTTGTTGTCTTATATAGGCGTTGACGAACGCAGCGCCATACTCTGCCTACTTACATACCTCTGTTGTTGAATACGCTTGCTTACACGAGTTTCCTTAGCACTTCAGTGTAGAACGACTTCCACCAGGTCGCAAACTACACCGGACGGCGTTATACGGCCAATAATGCAACACGATCATTTCTTTGCATTTCCTTACACTCGTGGGAAGTTTCCCTGGTTTGCAATGTGCTTCACAGAATGTAGCCTCGAACGTAGATACCTTGACAGGACCACGCGATCGCAGAATGTAGAGCACGATGCACAAGGCAGAGATGCGAACCCCGCTGCAGCACGCAACAGCGCCAAAAACTTTTCAGGCCCGCTGTACGACTTCATCCGAAGGAAATCCGCAGACGGCCGCCTCGTACTACAGCTCTGTTCCTGAGTAAGCCGCTTACAAGATCGGGAACTGATGCAGTCGGCAAATCCCCCACTGGCTGCGCAGGTCGCTTCCCCGCTGGCTCCGCTGTTGGGGGCTTGAGCGGGTGGGTAGGAAAGGGGTGGAAGGCGCCGCGGCGCACATATCTCATTCAGCCCTCCCCAGCCCGTGACGTACGGCCTGAACAAATTACCAGCCGGGCAGGAGAGGGCTGCTGCTTTCTAATTGCCACAAAAAAGGAAAGAGAGAAAAAACGACGCGGGTGGTGGGGGAGGGGGGGGGTACGGAAAAAAATGGCGTGTCCCAGTTCCGGTGGCAGACGCGTCCTCTGTGAGCGCAGTGCGAGGTTTTTCACGGCCGGATGTGTGTGACTGGCGGTGCTTTTGCCAACGCGCACTTGGCTGCACATGACGTTCTCTCTGTTTTCTTATGGTAGCAGTCCGCGAATGTCTTTCTGCTGCGTTGCAAAGTTCCACGGTCCTCTCGTTGCGCTCTTTATACCGTGAATGTTTGCTTCGTCCAGTAGCCGTTGACTGGAGCGTACGGCAGGCTGTGCGTCTACAGGTCACAGGTACCTGTAAAGGCGATTACTAATGATGGGTAATTGGACGCTGATAAAACTGCTGGTAGTGAATTGCGTGACGCTACATATAGTTCAAATAACGGCAATGCATGTATTACAACCGACCTGGTCACATTTCTCAACTAGATTTGACTTTCCGGATATTCTAATTTAATGAATAAAACGGTGTGCATCTAGTATTTATTCATCTGTTGTAACTCATTTTGGCCGAATGACGCCATCTTCAGATTTAACCTGAGAATAGAGTATTAAAAGCAAGAAAATTTGTTATTACTCATAATCCATGCTGTTTTTAATAACACACGGTAGAAGTAGATACATATAATCAGAATTCTTCTATTTCGGTAACCTAGCACAATTACGTATTTATCCATGCCATAAATTTTAAAAAAAATGTCGTGTGCCTGGGACCTCCCGTCGTTTAGACCGTTCGCCATGTGCAGGTCTTTCGAGTTGACGCCACTGCGGCGACCTGCGCGTCGATGGGGATGAAATGATGATGATTAGGACAACACAACACGCATCCAGGAATCGAACCCGGGGCCTTAGAATTGACATTCTGTCGCGCTGACCACTCAGCTATCGGGGCGGACATTCAATAAATTACTATAAATAGTTTTGATAGGGAGTAATTTAAAAAAAATCAGTACACCGTATTGAAATTCCACAATAATTTTTGTTTAACAGTTAACTGCGAAGCAGCTGTCGTATTTTAGGCGATCATCAGATAACTTATTGCTAAACAGACTGGTTTTCAATGATACGAAGGTTGCCCAGAAAGTAATGCACTGCATTTTTTTCTGAGCTGAAAAAAATGGTACGAATGTGAAACGTTACGTATGTATTATTTGAAGTCTCCTGAGTGAGCTCACCAAGTTTCCGTCACTTCCGACCGAACGCGGAGCTGCAGGACAGTTTCAAAATGGCGTCTGTAAGTGGTGTACGTTACAAGCAACGTGTCGTTATTGAGTTTCTCACTGTAGGGAAAGAAACTGAGGGGAATATTCACAAACGTTTGTGTAAAGTCTATTGAGTATCTGCTGTCAACAGAAGTACAGTTTGTCGCTGGGCACGGAAGGTGAGGTCATCAGAAGGGGTTCGGCGGAGCTTCACAATTTGCAGTGGTCCGGGAGACCATCCACAGCCGTCACACCTGACATGTTACAACAAGCTGATGTTTTCATTCGCGAGGACAGTTGATGCTGTATCTGTTAGTCATCAAAGGAAGTTTGTATGCAATTGTCGGCACTCTTGGATATTCAAAATCGTGTGCAAGGTGGGTCCCGCGGCGTCTAACGGTGGATCGCAAATCGCCCAGAAAAAACATTCGTCCTGATTTGGTGCAACGGTTTGAAGTTGAGCGGGAGGCCTTCTTGGCGCGTGATGAAACCTGGGTTCACCGTTTTGAGTCAGGAACAAAACGACAGTGGAGGGAATATCTCCGTTCCCACTCCCCACAGAAGAAACAAAGCAAAGCAACTGCTTTCGCCGGTAAGGTCATGTTCAACGTGTTCTGGGACAGTGAAGGGGTGATTCTCATTGATGTGACGCCAAGAGGCGGTACCATTAATACAGAAGCGTATATCAACACGTTAACCGAACTCAAGATGCGCTTCGGGCGACTTCGGTGCCACAGAAACCAAGGAGATGTTTTGGTGCAACACGATAACGGTCGGCCCTACACAAGTTTGAAGACTGCTGAACACATCGAAAAGCAGGGCTGGGCAGTGTTACCCCATCCACTCTACAGCCTTGACTTAGTCTCCTCGCACGTCCACTTGTTTGGAACATTAAAGAATGCCATTCGTGGAAGCTATTTTGAGGTTTTGAGGAGGTGATCCACACAGTGAAGTACTGGATCCGCCACCAGGACAAGGATTGGTACCGAGCAATCACAAGGATTGGTTTCGCTCTGGAGGAATGCTATACAACGGGTGAAGATAACGTGGAAAAATAGGATGTGCAGTCAGCCTCAAATGCTGGTCCGCTAAATTTCCTCAGTAGCGATTCACGAAAAGAACGCCTCCTTTCCTCTAGAGACTCCCACCCGAGTTCCTGAAGCATTTCCGTAACACTAGCGTCATGATCAAACCTACCAGTAACAAATCTGAATCGTGCTTCTATGTCCTCCCTCAATCCGACCTGATAGGGATTCCAAACGCTCGAGCAGTACTCAAGAATAGGTCGTATTAGTTTTTTATAAGCGATCTGCTTTGCCGATGAACCACATTTTCCCAAAATTCTACCAATGAACCGAAGACGACTATCTGCCTGTACCACAACTGCCATTACATGCTTGTCCCACTTCATATCGCTCTGCAATGTTACGCCCAAATATTTAATCGACGTGACTATGTCAAGCGCTACGCTACTAATGGAGTAGTCAAACATTACGGGATTCTTTTTCCTATTCATATCCATTAATTTATATTTATCTATATTTAGAGTAAGCTGCCATTCTTTACACCAATCACAAATCCTGTCCAAGTCATCTTGTATACTCCTACAGGCACTCAACGACGACACCTTCCCGTACACCACTGCGTCATCATCAAACAGCCACACATTGCTGTCCTCTCTATCCAAAAGATAGGCTTGGCTACCGTCGAATGTGATATTTTACAACCATATATCGATACAAAAACAGTAGCTTAATGTCATTCACATAGAATCTCTGAACAAATAAATCTCAAAATACTTTATTCACAACGACTGTAATGTACAAGAACGTTTAATGCAAAATATTATACAATTTATTAATGGCACAGACTACTGTGGTACATGGACAAAGTGGTGAATGTAATGAACTGGCGAATACTCCCCGCTCCCTCCGCATTATTGAAGAGGCATAGCTGACGACATTTTGTGATAAACCCCAAGGTCTTAGCTTTAACTATGAAGAATACCATGTAACTCATTCCTACTCTGTGCATAAGTTCCTCGCAGTAGTTGGCTTTTCTCAGTTGTATGTTATTTATTCGTACATTTTCCTACTAGTTTATTAATTTTCTGCTCATCAGTACGTACACTACGTACTGATTCCGTCCATGATCAAGTAACTTTGACTCACATGGTCTCACACAACCTGATAAATAAATGTAAATATGCTCAACAGACCACGATGAGAGATGTTATAAAACGTCGCTGTGCATTGAGCAGAGCCTTAATGTATCACGTACACAAGTTATGAAAGAGCAGTGCATTACAGGAGCTATCAATTATACTGAGTGATTCATGTGAAAAGTTTTTCGACGTGATTATGGCCGCACGACGGGAATTAACAGACTTCCACCGCGGAGTGACAGTTTGATCTGGACGGAAGGGACACTCCACTAAGGAAATCATTAGCGAATTCAATTTTACAACATCCACAGCGTTAAGAGCATGCCGAGAATACCAAATTCCAGACATGACCTTTCACGACAACGCAGTGCCTGACGGCCTTCTTTTAACGACAGGGAGAAGCGGCATTTGCCTAGAGTTGTCAGTGCTGACAAGCAATACGGAGAGAAATAACTGGAGAAATCAATGTGGGACGTACGACGAACGTATCAGTTGGGACAGTCCGGCGGTGTTTGGTGTTAATGGGCTGTTTCAGCGAGTGCCTTTGCTAACAACACGATATCGACTGCACCGTCTCTTCAGGGGTTGTGGTCATGTCGGTGGGCCACTATACCACTAAAAAACCGTTGCCTGATCAGACGAGTGCCGATTTCAGTTGGTGAGAGCTGATGGTAGAATGATGGACTGATTGTCGACAAGACACCGCGCAAGTGATGGTGGCTCCATAATGGTCTGGAATGTGTTTACATGGAATGGACTGAGTCCTCCGGCCCATATGAAACAATCGTTGACTGGACGTGGGTATTTCCGCTACTTCGAGAGCATTTTCAGCCATTCATGAACTTTATGTTCCCAAACAGCGATGGAATTTTCGTGACTGATATCACCATAGCACCATATCACCGAGGCACAATTATTCACGACTGATATGGAGGGTATCATTTGGTCACCCAGATCAGCCGATACCACCGAAAATTTATGGGAGATAATCGAGAGGTCAGTGCGTACACAAAATCTTGCACCGGCAACACTGTCACATTTATGTACGGTTATAGTGGCAGCATGACTCAGTATTTCTGCAGTGGAGTTTCAACGGATCGTTGAGTCCATGCCACGTCGAGTTGCTTCACTACGCAGGGAAAAAGAATTATCCCATAACTTTGGTCAGATCAGTGTACATTAACTACGTGGTGGAAATGAATGAATTTGCAGAAAACTGTTCCCACAGGTCTCCCAGTCCTGCACAGCAATTTGGACATTATATGGCGTTACATAGCTCCAAATCAGTCTGCCCTCGCAACGTGGGGTAGTTGAAGGAACGAGGAAAGACAGTGAGTATCAATTAGCGACAGGTTATGGTGCACTGTAGCGGTATTCCACATTGCGAAGAGGCCCGGAGGCAATCTCTGGGTGAAGAAACGAGACGAGTGTGAGCCAGGAGTTGGGCATTGCTCATGTCTTAGTTCAGGTGCAAGGTGAGCGTTCCAGACCAGAGACACTGCTGCCCGAAGGAGGGGAGATGTTCTAGCACGTTCAGCTGCAGCACTAAATAACAGGAACATCGGACAACATACAAGAAAGAACCCAGCGAAAGAATGGGTGCAACTCCAAACACATTTAACAGGACAGCAAACTACTCAACCTGGCGACAGATGATGATGAAGTGGCTCTCAACCGCGCCGTTATCAGCGCCTGTACATACGTCCAGTTTTTAGAGTGTTCAGTCTCGTAACTTGCCCGAATGATGATGTTGTTGTTGTTGTGGTCTTCAGTCCAGAGACTGGTTTGATGCAGCTCTCCATGCTACTCTATCCTGTCCAAGCTTATCTCCCAGTACCTACTGCAACCTACATCCTTCTGAATCTGCTTAGTGTATTCATCTCTTCGTCTCCCTCTACTATTTTTACTTTCCACGGTGCCCTCCATTACTAAATTAGTGATCCCTTGATGTCTCAGAATATTCTCTACCAACCGATACATTCTTCTAGTCAAGTTGTGCCACAAACTCCTCTCCAATTCTATTCAATACCTCCTCATTAGTTTTGTGATCTACCCATCTAATCTTCCGCATTCTTCTGCAACACGACATTTCGAAAGCTTCTATTCTCTTGTTCTCTAAACTATTTATCGACCACGTTTCACTTCCATACAAGGTTCAAATGGCTCTGAGCACTATGGGACTTAACATCTATGGTCATCAGTCTCCTAGAACTTAGAACTACTTAAATCTAACTAACCTAAGGACATCACACAACACTTAGCCATCACGAGGCAGAGAAAATCCCTGACCCCGCCGGGAATCGAACCCGGGAACCCGGGCGTGGGAAGCGAGAACGCTACCGCACGACCACGAGATGCGGGCTCCATACAAGGCTACACTCCATACAAATCTTTGAGAATCGACTTACTGACACTCTATTCTATACTCGATGTTAACAAATTTCTCCGCTTCAGGAACGCTTTCTTTGCCATTGCCAGTCTACATTTTATATCCTCTCTACTTCGACCGATCAGTTATTTTGCTCCCCAAATAGCAAAACTCCGTTACTACTTTAAGTGTCTCATTTCCTAATCTAATACTCTCAGCATCACCCGATTTAATTCGACTACATTCCATTATCCTCGTTTTGCTTTTGTTGATGTTCATCTTATATCCTCCTTTCAAGACACTGTCCATTCCGCTCAGCTGCTCTTCCAGCTCCCCTGCTGTCTCTGACAGAATTACAATGTCATCAGCGAACCTCAAAGTTTTTAGTTCTTCTCCATGGATTTTAATACCTACTCCGAATTTTTCTTTTGTTTCCCTTACTGCTTGCTCAATATACAGATTGAATAACATCGGGGATAGGCTACAACCCTGTCTCACGGCTTTCCCAACCTCTGCTTCGCTTTTATGCCCCTCTACAGCTGTAACTGCCATCTGGTATCTGTACAAATTGTAAATAGCCTTTCGTTCCCTGTATTTTAACCCCGCCACCTTCAGAATTTGAAAGAGAGTATTCCAGTCAACGTTGTCAAAAGCTATCTCTAAGTCTACAAATGCTAGAAACGTAGGTTTGCCTTTCCTTAATCTATTTTCTAAGTTAAGTCATAAGGTCAGTATTATCTCACGTGTTCCAACATTTCCACGGAATCCAAGCTGATCTTCCCCGAGGGCAGCTTCTACCAGTTTTTCCATTCGTCGGTAAGAATTCGTGTTAGTGGCTTATTAAACTGATAGTTCGGTAATTTTCACATCAGTCAACACCTGCTTTCTTTGGAATTGGAATTATTATATTCTTCTTGAAGTCTGGGGCTATTTCGCCTGTCTCATACATCTTGCTCACTAGATGGTAGAGTTTTGTGAAGCCTGACTTCCCCAAGGCTGTCAGTATTTCTAATGTAATATTGTCTATATCGAGTGAGACAGGGTTTTAGCCTGTCCCCGATGTTACTCAATCTTTATATTGAGCAAGCAGTAAAGGACACAAAAGAAAAATTCGGAGTAGGCATTAAAATCCATGGAGAACAAATAAAAACTTTGAGGTTCACTGATGACTTTGTAATTCTGCCAGAGACAGCAAAGGACTTGGAAGAGCAGTTGAATGGAATGGACAGTGTCTGGAAACGAGGATACAAGATGAACATCAACAAAAGCAAAACGAGTATAATGGAATGTAGTCGAATTATGTCTGGTGATACTGAGGGAATTAGATTAGGAAATGAGACACTTAAAGTAGTAAAGGAGTTTTGCCATTTGGGGAGCAAAATAACTGATGATGGTCGAAGTAGAGAGGATATAAAATGTAGACTGGCAATGGCAAGAAAAGCGTTTCTGAAGAAGAGAAATTTGTTAACATCGAGTATAGATTTAAGTATCAGGAAGTCGTTTCTGAAAGTATTTGTATGGAGTGTACCCTTGTATGGAAGTGAACCATGGACGATAAATAGTTTAGACAAGAAGAGAATAGAAGCTTTCGAAATGCGGTCTACAGAAGAATGCTGAAGATTAGATGGGTAGATCACACAACTAATGAGGAGGTATTGAATAGAATTGGAGAGAAGAGGAGTTTGTGGCACAACTTGACAAGAAGAAGGGACCGGTTCGTAGGACATGTTCTGAGGCATCAAGAGGTCACAAATTTAGCATTGGAGGGCAGTGTGGAGGGTAAAAATCATAGAGGGAGACCAAGAGATGAATACACTAAGCAGATTTAGAAGGAAATAGGTTGCAGTAAGTACTGGGAGATGAAGAAGCTTGCACAGGATAGAGTAGCATGGAGAGCTGCATCAAACCAGTCTCAGGACTGAAGACCACAACAACAACAACATTGTCTATTACCGGGACGTTGTTTCGACTTAGGCCTTTCAGTGCTCTGTCAAACTCTTCACGTAGTATATCTCCTATTTCGTGATGATATGATGAAGAAATGACGAGGAAAAAACAAACACCGACACCCTGGGCGGACCAGCAGGCAGGGAATCGAACCGGGGGCCCCCTGACCCAGAAGCAAGAACGCTAGCCACTACACCACGACTGACGACAGATGCGAACATGTAATGCACCTCGGAACATTCTTGAAACTGGTTGTTTTGATGGTCCAGACATTCCGGTGCGAGCAGTCTTAATGTTGCATACGCATATTGACCTCCAGAATTTTGAACATGATACTCTCTCCAGTAACAATTTTTATCTCGTTTTACTTCTCCATGAGTTCGTCTTCAGGGATGCATTCGGTCTTGACTTCATTTCTACGGAAGGCGGCAAGGGACTGCATGCATCGAATAGCGCGGAGGAGCTTTAGAATGGGAGGATAGGCGGAGAATGGACTGGTCTGCGCGTTCTCCAGACTTATAGATCCCATTGAATACGTGTGTGAAGCGTGGTAGCACCGACACATCTAGCAGTTGAGAACTGCGCTGTTCGAGCACGAAACGCGGTTCCACGCTTCGATAACACTGCAATCAGCAACGGAGCACGCTGCAGAGCGTGCATTGCTCTCAGTGGTGATCATAGACACTATTAAGTACCATATCATGCATTTTGTAATGTCCATTGGCCATCACAAATCGTGTGACTTCCACGTAATTACTATATTTGAATACAACTGTCATTTCTATTAGTTCATTGCGTATTTCTTTCGGCTTCCTTCTGCTCTATACTGTTGCATTTCTTTATATGTATGGTCCATTAGACTATGTTACTTGGCGGTGATACGTCACGAGAAATTTACTTTCTAACGTAAGTTTCGAGTACAAGTGAACCTGTAAGTGGAATGTTGCGTCGAAGCTATTTAAGAAAAAGTTGGTGTCATGTTGTTTGAAAGTGCTACCAACCATCTAAAATTTAACACTAATGATTGAGGTAAGTTCTGACTGTAAGCCGAAAAGTTTCTTTTGAGGTCTTGTACCATACACCTGAAAATGGATATGCAGCCGAAATTGTGTAATAGTTAAAGAGGCAAAATGAAAGGACATTATAATCCAAGTCAACATTATAAACTGAGTCACTACAGCCAGCCTTTCAATCACTGCGTACGGTTGTGGTTGTAACGAAACCATACCACGCAGCTTTCCAAAACTGAATGGTTAGGAGGAAAGGAGGGTTAATACCTTTGTTCTGCGTTTTGTAACAGATACATTCCTTACAGTGGTCTAGTGAGTGCACATGTATGCGGAGTGAATGTAATGTATACTCTTGTTTAACAGAATGTTTACGATTTTTTGGCATGGAGCAAGCTCGCGTATAGCCCTTAGGTCTAAGTGACACTGTTAACAACACAAGCTAAGTGCGCCTTTACTTCGTACACTGCTGCGAGTGATTTCCGTGTTCTATTGGTTCCCTCTACCATAAGGAAAATTTCGACAAAAGTTCCTTAAAAGGTATGTGACCTAGGAATAATGAATTCAACTCTGAACATAACACAAAGAGTTTGTCGTTCCCCTTACTTCTTCTTGATGTATGTGGGTAGATTAATAGAAGACAAAGCACTCAACTGCAAAAGACTGCACCATATGTGTATTCTTTGCAGTGGAGATAAATAAGGGATACAGTAAGTCTGTGGCAAAGTGTTTGTACACTGTCGCTCCATGCATTGATTTTGATCATCTCTTTTACTATACATTGTACAAGGTGAAAAAGGGCAGTAAGCATGCACGTCCGAAAGAACTTTGCATGGTCCTTCTGAACAACACACGCACTACTGTATAGTATTTAACTGCCGACAATGGGCAAGCGACTCTCAATTAAAATGTCTCCTCTGTACGGGAATTTACATAACAAATGCTCTGGTGGAGATTGTTGATGCATGGTTGAAGAAATTTGGAAGTTCGGGTCTACCTGAGACTCGTGCTCGGATACCGTATGGTAGGCCGCCGCAAGCAATAAGAGAAAAATCCGGGTTGGAGTCTCGATCCGCACGATTTTTATTTTTGTCACCCTGCTATACAGCTGATGGTTATACATTTTCGTAAATGTGAATGAATTTCATGTGTCAGGTCAAGGAGCGTAACTTCAATGAGTTCTTCAGTAACACGAGTCTTCTCGTGTTGATGCGTCTCTGTATTGCTCTGCGTATTCGGTGCTCGGACTGAATCGAGTGTCAGCCGTAAACGCACTTTGCATACTGGTTTTCCCTTGGCTAACAGTGTTTAACAGACATGGTAAGTGACCAGCTTACTAGTTGGTACAAGTTTATAAGCTATTGAAATAGTTAAAATTACATACCAATAACTCAATTGCTTCTACTGTCCTATATACATGATTGAACATCCATATTATTATGTGGAGTTGCCTCCATAGGCAACAATGCATTCACTGACTTCGGCATGCCGTAGATAATGCCGCAGGTGGAGACTGTCTTCAGATGAGTTATTCCAAATCTCCTCGTTAGCTCGACATATGAATTAAAAAACGCTTTCAGACGATGCATTTCGGTTCCTGTGGATCCATTTTCAGGTGTAATTCGTCTTAGTACGTGTTTTATTTGTTCCCTTGAATGCGATGAAACGCATATTTCTGTCACGAAAATGTTTGACGGTAGGTTACGAACTTCGTAAGTCACACGCGGAAAATATGTGTGAAACATTGGAAAAGATGTATATTGTAAACTTACCAAGCAATCCAATAAAAGCGTTTCTAACGTTTTAGTAACAGTATAACATTCTTCCTCCATCTTTTTCAAGTATTCAACTCGTTCAAGAGGCACATTCGTAAGCACATGTTTCTAAACACTACATTGTGTGGTCAAAGATGAATTTTCCGTAGTGCTGAAGATATAATTATTAAATGATTGACATATGTAGGAAACAATTGACATATGCAGGAAATAACTTTAGAACAGATCTTTAAAATTACTGAAATAGGTGTGGCTTGCGAAATCTGATTATTCATTTAACATCGATTCTGGCTTTTTTGCTTTTGTGGAGGTATATCTCCAGTTGTTCTAACAAATTTGGGGTCTTAACTATTGGCTTCATTATGTATTACTACCAAATTGCTTTCTAGATTGTTCATGACTTGTCTCGTTTCCAACATATTGTGCAATGACTGATTTCTCAAAATGATTGAGCCTGAAAGCATTTACATGTTCTTGAAAACGGGTTTTGTAGTTCCAGCCTGTTTGCCCTCCAGAGTAGGAAGGACAGCTGGGGCATGATATTTTGTACGCTCCACTGTTGTTATATGTTTGTGTATTTGATTTTATGACATGGGTGAGTAGGTTTCCTAATTTACTATTAGTTGAGAATGAAACTGTTACAGTCTTTCTGAAAAGGTTAGCTATATTTTTGTGAAATGGGGCCGAGGTATGGGATGCTAGCGAATATTTTCTCTTCTTTCATAGTGTTGTCATTCTTTGTCTTGCTTTTGTGTATTTGTCTGTCTAAATTGTCAGTTGTATTGGCTGTGGAGCCATTTCTTATGGCAATGTTCTTTATTGTATCTATCTCATTCTTGAGGTTGTTTCCTTCTAGATTAAGAGAGTGTGTGTATCATGGAACTAAATGCAACATGTTTCTTTGTGGTGGGATTGCATGATGACTTGTCCAGTGTTATGTCTGTGTATGTGTGTTTTCTGTGTATGCTAAACTTATGTTTCTGTTGATTTTCGGTGATTTTAAAGTCCTGGAAATTTAGATTTTGTTGTCTCCATGTTCTCTTGTGAATCTTATGTTCTTGTGGAAAGAACTGAATTGTGCTAGTGGTTCTTCGATCTCATCTTTTGTTCCATCAGATAGAAGCAAGACATCATCAACATACCTCCAGCAATATATTATTTTACTTTTGAGTCTACTGTTTTCACTAAAGAACTTACTTCCAGATGACTGAGAAATACGTCTGCGAGAAAACCTGATATGCTACAGCCTATGGCAAGACCCTCATTCTGTTGGTTAACTTTCCGATTGAATGTAAAGTAATTGTGAGACAATATGCTGCAAAATGTCCTTGACTTCTGATATTTCTGCAGTTGACAGTTTTTTTATGTTTTATTAAGTTTTCAAGTATTATGTCTATTGTTTCTTCAGTTGGTACATTTGTAAATAGGATAGTTACATCAAAAGAGACAAACCTGGCATCATATCCTCCTCAGTACCTTCACGTGCCTCATTATGAAGTGTTGTTGAATGAGTAACGTTATATTTCAGTGCTACCCCAGTGTGCAATGTGATTTGTACCACATGGCGTGTGTATGTGCTATGGCTGTCAATGTTATGTTCTCAATATTCAGTAAAATTATCTCTGCCACTGACAACCTGTAAGGAGGGAATAACATCTGAATTAGTTCCCCAAGTTGTTGTAATACCTACTCTAACTTAATCAGGTCTGGTATTTGGAATATCATCCTTGGAAAAGTAGGACAACTGGGTACTACAAAGATATATGTTGTAAAAACAACACCCAAAATATATGTAAGCTGAACAAGTACTGATGTAGAACCTTAACTCCTACTCATTAATCTAAATCTGAGATCGGCAAAACATCTGCGACTTGAAATTTTCTCGGAATTCCAACCGCGTCAGGTGGATAAAGTCCCTCGAGCCTTCGACCTAGCTCTCCTCGGCCACTATCAAGTGGTAAATAACTGCAGTGTCGCCGTGGCCTCACAGTTATATAGCCGCGCTGCTGGTTCTAACGTCACTGGTGCTCTCTTCCTCTCCAACTGTGCTAATATTAACGTCCCGGGTCCATCGCACCCGATTCAGTCTCGCGATGGCCGGATCCCAGCCATTGCTGAGCTGCAAGCCGCCGTCCTTACTGATTGTGTTTCAGATATTTTTATTTCTGCCGCTTCTTATATGACTCTGTCCCACAACGCTAAGTTCTCACAATGACTATTGTGTCGTTGAATTTAATTCAGTGTCCATTTTATAAAGTATGTTCTGCCACGGCTGGTTTTTCAGCACAGCGTAGGCGTAAGCACCTACCGTGTTTCGTCCACGTTGCTCCACAGTGCGTACAATTTGGTCGACTTAGCAGCAGCCACGCTGACATGGTATTTTGTTCACTCCAGGAGTCCTAAGCCCTGATTGTCCTTTACCGGTCTCATGATCTTTGCTCGGAGTCTGAACACTGACAAGATATTGTGTCTCTTAAGCAGCCGGCTAATATTTCCCGATACTGTGTCGCAGAAAGGCAAAAAGACTCTTGATGTCTTCTTCGCTGGAATTTTCTACATGTCTCACGAGAAATAGCTTGTGACATCTGGCGATGACTGTAGGCGCTTTCCCGGAAGACTTTTTAGAGTCAGCCTGTGTAGTCGAGTGGTTCTAGGCGCTTTAGTTTGGAACGGCACGATTGCTACGGTCGCAGGTTCGAATCCTGCCTCGGGCATGGATATGTGTGATGTCCTTAGGTTAGTTATGTTTAAGTAGTTCTAAGTTCTAGGGGACTGATGACCTCATATGTTAAGTCCCATAGTGCTCAGAGCCATTTGAACCATTTTTTTAACTTTTTAGGGATGATTTAGTTTAGTGGCAGGTTTTCAGCGTGAGAGACGCATTTAACACGGTGCAAGAGGGTGATCAGAACGTTCATGTCCTGGATGGCAATGGCTAAGAGCGTGCAGATGCCGATCCGTACGTGTGGCTGAGGTCTCCGTTGCTTTTCCGGCGAATGAGAACGTCAACGAACGACAGTGCACCATCTAACTTCACTTGCATCGTAAACATAATGTGATCTTGAAAGTCGTTCAGGTGTTCTAAGAACCTTCCCAGTTTTTATGTCCGCAGTACCAGATGATAAGTGTCGTCTTCCTAACGAAAAAAACAACTTAGTTTATATGGCGCGGTGTCCAAAGCGATGTTCTCTAAGCTCCCCACAAAACAGTCCACGGTGTCCAAATGGTCGAAATACCATATAGAATTACCATATAGAAAATACAATGTCAACGTGTTCTTAAACAGCCTCACAATCGTACTATTGAATAACTGGGAGAGGAGATCTGTGCTGTCTTTGGCAGGAACACGCGTAAATGGGGATATCATATAAAAATTGAATACTATACCACTTTTCCAAAGACGAGGATGTTTATTCCGTTGATAAAATCATCTATCTTCTCGATGTGATCCACACAGCGACCCACAAGCGTCTGAAGAAGGCGGTCCAAATGTCTTGCTAGTCTGTAAGTTGATGACACAATAGTGTTCACAACGGAGCGAAGAGAATCACCCGTTTTGTGGATCTTTGGTAACTCAGAAAGCGTAATTGGTCTCGGCCTCTGAGGGAGATGATTCTTAATAACGGCCTCTTCCAATGTTGACTGTTTTAGGAGCTGCGATATCCTGGTCTTAATACCCGACGTCTTGTCCCGTAGCAGTTTCCGTTAGGTATCCTCCTCGAGAACCACTGAATCTTAGGCCCGTAGTCAGCTTCAGTCAGAATGGCGGATGCACTGCTCTTATCAGCTGGCAGAGTTGCGGAGTGCGTCAAGTCCACTGCATTCAGTTCTCGTCCTTTTAGATGGCGGAGGCTTCTATTTTTAAATAATCCTACACGTCTCACGGTAATTTCCGTCTGCACTCTCACTAGGCATCTAGCGCATAGCTTGTTCTACATCACTTATTACATCATAGATAGAACTACTGTGAGGCACTGGTGAGAAGTTAAGACCTTTCTAAGTACCGAAATGGCACCTGCGTCGATATCGGTCATATTGACGACTGTTCCTTGTGTTGATTTTCGTTCTGCACAGTGTCGTTGTTGATACGGGCGAATGAATTCCCCTTTCTGTTTCTCCGTGGTCCATTCTGTGATTACATCTATTGTGTTATAGTGGTGGCGCCGATCCTCTCCCCATTTCTTTCTGAGAGTACCTTTGTCCCTTGCAGGTGGACCGCCAGTAGTTCGTGATCATTCAAATCAAAGCGCCCCTAGCGAAATGTAATCTTTCCCGTGGGAGGGCGGAGCTGTCACAACGATAGGTTCTTGTGGCTCCCAAAGCGCTGATGTGATGGCTCACCATGGCAAATCGTGGGATAGTGTTCTCATCTCTGCAGCGTAGCGGAAATGCTAGAGAGTTTAAAAGGTTAGCCTTCTTCCTCATTTATTGTTGCACCACGTTTCCTCCCGCTAGAGGTACTTAAATTGTGAATGCTAGGTCTCACGCCGAGTGTGAATTAATAAAACCTTCTTGCGCTTCTAGCCGTTTCAGGTGTTTAAAGTCCCACGAGCTTTCGACCTAGCTCTCCACTGCCACCGTCGAATAGTAAATAACTGCAGCGTCGCCGTGGCCTCGGAGTTATATAGCCACACTGTTGGCTGTGAGGTCAATCCTGCTCTCTTCCTTGCCAAATGTGATAATGTTCTCGTCCCCCATCAGTCGTGCCCACTTCATGAGGCAAGTGAAGAACGATCAAGGGGTTAAAACGCCTGAAATGTACAAAATATCACGTCAGTGTGACTACTGTCATGCAAAATTGTAAATTTGTGGTAAGATCTTGTGGGACCAAACTGCTTAGGTCATCGATCCCTAAGCTTACACACTAGTGAAACTAACTTAATCTATGGACAGCACACACACCCATGCCAAAAATACACACTCGAACCTCCGATGGCGGGAGTCGCGCGAACCGTGACAAGACGCCCCTGACCGTATGGCTACCCCGCGCAGCCTGCTATCACGTTGGCCACACAGTACACACTGTGGAACAATGCTAGACGGATGACCAGAGGAGCTTACGCCTATGCTAGCCTGAAAAATCAGCCATGGTAGAATACGCTTTAAAAAATCGCCACAAAATTCTATTCGACGAAACATCTATCATTAAGAGGGAAAAGGTGTTTTGCGACAGTTTCATAAAAGATTCGATGGAAATAGAAGTGTGTGAAGGCGTCATCAGTAATGTCAGTAGTTTGTATCTCAGTACAGCCTTGGACCCGACCATGGCTAGGTTGAAGCGGACGCGTGATGACTGGATGTTGTGTGATGTCCTTAGCTTCGTCAGGTTTAAATAGTTCTAAGTTCTAGGGGACTGATGACCATAGATGTTAAGTCCCATAGTGCTCAGAGCCATTTGAACAATTTTTGAAGCGGACGCGACAGACATGTTAGTAAACCTTACCACATTTGACGAGGAAAACGGGCCAGTTACATCTCAGCCAGCAGCACAGCTACGTAACAGTTGACAATGCTGAGGAGACGTCAGTCTAAAGTTTGTTGGACTTTACCAACCTGACGTGTTTGGCAGACCGATAAGAACTAATTCTTGCTGCCATGAGATTATGCATACATACATACACTGTGTGATCAAAAGTACCCGGAATCGTGGCTGAAAATGACTTACAACTTCGTGGCACCCTACATCGGTAATATGGTATTGGCTAAAAATTAGCCTTGATGACAGCTTCCACTCTCGCAGACATTCGTTCAATCAGGTGCTGGTAGGTTTCTTCGGAAATGGCAGCCCATTCTTCACGGACTGCTGCACTGAGAGAGGTATCGAGTCGGCCGGAGATGCCTGGCACTAAGCAGGCGTTTCAAAACATCCCAAAGGTGTTCTGTAGGATTCAGGTCAGGACTCTGTGCAGGCCAGTTCATTACAGGGATGTTATTGTCGTGCACTCAGCACATCCAGGATGTCCATTATGAACAGGTGCTCGATCGTGTTGAAAGATACAATCACCATTCCCAAATTGCTCTTCAACAGTGCGAAGCAAGAGGGTGCTTAAAACATCAATGTAGGACTGTGCCGTGATAATGCCACGCAAAACAATAAAAGGTGCAATCCCCTCCACAAAAAACACGACCACATCACAACACCAGCGCCTCCCAATTTTACTGTTGGCACTACACCCGCTGGAGGATGACGTTCACCGGGCATTCGCCATACCCAAACCCTGCCTAATATGGAGTACCTGGTAGTAGGTGGCAGCACAACGCACCTAATATGAACAATGTATGTTTTTGGGGGTGTGGGCATACTTTTGATAATATGGTGTATATGACTTAAATCGAAATCGCGCCACTGTTTATTCTACGTAAGACAAAATGCTTGATACTGATTAGCATTGAAGTTAAGAAAGCCCCCATCCACACTGGCACTGATATTAAAGAGCTCTGTGATCAAGCCAATGGAACTTAACAGATTTACTGTTAAAAATTCCCTGTCTGTTGATTTGTGGTGTGTACATCATCGACTTCAGTGCTGGGAGGGCAGGTCTGCAGCGCCAATGTTCGCAGAGTTGTTGGCCATTGTCCAGAGGGAGTGCACTCAGCAGTCATAAATTCTGAGTATACAGAGGACCTCAAATGGCGTCTATAAACATGTAGGATGAGACTATTTCAGTATAACGCCCAACACAAATGGAGAATTCTGTATGCTTATAACCCAGGGACAGAGACTCGAACCAAGGGTCCGGTCATAAAGAAGCACTTCATAATGCCTTAGTTTCCACAAAGAAGTACAGATTCGTTTGTCAGCTGACAGAGAAACAAATTACGCCGTTCCTAGTGCTGAAATTAGTACCTTTTCAAATCAAATAGTTCAAAGGTTGCCTTTCTAGCAATGTATTACAATGCTATCCATCGTGTGCCTTCTTGACATCCTCCAGAGACCGCTTCCATTATGCTGTGCCCGGTTTAGAGAAAACCATGTATGGCGTCTGTGCGTTGAAAATACACAGGAATGAGCTTATGTAGTATATGCAGGACTGGATCTTTGCATATCCGTCCACTACTTGCGGATATGCTTCACGAGCCAGGAAAATCTGCTGCAAAATGTTTATTAGCACAAGAGTCACTGAGCTGTTTAGTACCGAGCCTCTTACAGAGGCGGCGTGCGGGTCGTGGTAAACAGTGCTGCAATCGCACCAAGCACCTATTCACGTCCGTGTGGTAACGCGTCAGTGTGAAACCTTGACAGTACTCCTCCGTGGACGAGTACTAAGGATTCCACTGAGCCTCTCAGCAGTCACTTCATATCCATGCTGAAGAGCGACTAACTGCTGCACTTGAGCCAGCCGTGATGGCCGAGCGGTTGTAGGCGCTTCAATCCGGAAACGCGACACTCCTACGGTCGCAAGTTCGAATCCTGACTCGGGCATGGATGTGTGTGATGTTCTTAGGTTAGTTAGCTTTAAGTAGTTCTAAGTTCTAGGGGACTGATGACCTCAGATGTTAAGTCCCATAGTTCTCAGTGCCATTTGAACATTATTATTATTATTATTATTATTATTATTTTTTTGCACTTGAGCCTAATCTACGTACAGAGAGACCTGCTACTGCTGCTTCCCATTCCTGCAGTGCCGTACCGTGCCTTTGCCATTGTCACAGCTACTGCCAGTACGTTATGTGCTCAAGATGCCCTCACTTTTTAAGCTCATCAACGTTACCGATGATCACGTTCTTTCTCATGCTGATCACCACTCTGTATCGTTAGAGAAGGACGTGTAATTTGTATTCGTGTATGGACCTTCGTCTCCTAAAGTATCCCGAATTTACTTTATGGTGAATAAGCAAATAGCTAATTAAAATCGTTTGTATACAAGCTTGGCACAGCATCTGGCCAAGGATACTTCAGTTACTGGCGTCATAAAGTGTGTATTGGAATGTGCATGTGCCAGTATCGCTAAACGACTGAAGTGGCAACAACAGTTTGTATAGCAATTATCTTAAAGGATCATTCCATCATTTAAAAGGCCATGATTCCACTCTGCTTAAACTCCATCAGTTCACTGTTGGAAGCATAGGACTTCTTCGTGCCACAGTGTCGACGCATCGCTCTACAAGTATCTACCACACTGGACCTAATACGACACGGATCTTTCGTGTAACATTAAAATGTTTCTACTACTATTTTTCGTTGCGTTCTCTTGTGTCCATCAGATTCCAATGAAACTAGCTAGATATTCTGACCATCTTGTTTGCAAGGTACGCTGAATTTTTTGGTGCACTTAATGTTTCATGTTGTCTGATCAGCACTGTTTCCGGTGGAACATGTGGCGTAGTGGCATCTCTGTAGGGGGTGGACTGCATGTGGTGATACCATAGGTAGTGGAGAACCAATGGAAACTCTGCCGTCAACAATATTGCTCTGTTATAATATTTTCAGTTGTGCATGAAGCAGGCACGCTTCCCTGTGAGCTCTGGACAGTGGAGATTTCATCGCCTCCAAGGATGGCACCTGGTGTTGCTGCATCTAGACCCTGACCTCGCCATGAAACCAAGGCTACAGCCAATTGTGAGAACGGGGCTTCCCAGAGGAGCAACATGCCATGCAGCAGCCCCACATCTCTTCTCGGAGGTGGCTATGTAAGTGCCTTGAACCACACCCCTCAGATAGGCGATAGATGATGGCTGTTGTTCTGACATGTAGTAGTGTACACCCTTGATCTCCAGCATCAGTGGTAGCAGGCACAGACACGAAGCCAGCAGGGCTGTGAGTAGTATATCTATAAGAGATCTAGTGCAAAGAGCATTTCTGAGTCAAATTTCCAGGATGCCATCCAAGAACTCAGTTTCTCAGTTCCCCCAACCAAAAACTATCATTTACCTATATGGAAAAATTAAATTCTACATAACCACAATAGAAAAAGAAATGACAAACAAAGCTGAGGTATTTGGAAAACATAGAAAATTATAGCCAAGGAAATATTAATTTATTTAAAAGAAAAATTCAGTTTTCTTAAAAAAATTTCAAACTCAATAACAAGAACTGGACGATCTTCAATTACTATCTTACCTTGAAAAACAAAATGTACATTTACAAGTATCTAACTTATCATCATCAGTTTTAAAGATTTTAGTATACAATGATCTGGGAGAGTAGTGTAATATTTTTCATCTAAAAGTAGCAACACTTTATTTACAAATATAGTTAGTGAAATTTCAGCTTTTGAAATTAGATAAGATTTTTTAAAATACTAATAATCAAGTTAACACTTCTGAACAACCATTACTGTAATTGTTAAGTTCACTTAATAGATTTTCAAAGCCACTGTGCCTGGACATTTTTATTTATAAAGAAAAAAATTAAAATGTTTCATGATAGTAGCAATTCATTACTCTCTTTAAACATTTTAAATGTTTTCAGTTTTTGTCTTCTCTAGTTCTACCAAAATATTAATGAAGGAAGTGAGTAAAAGAAACTAAAATATCTTGAAACTTCCACAAATATTCATTCATTTAATTAATTAAAAATTTTCAGTTAGTTTTCTATATTGGGAATCATAGGTTAAATTCTTTTTTTCAAATTTAATAACATATGCAACAGCATCATTTCCAATATCCTCATTAAAGAATGCACAAAATATCACTGTTGTGCAGAAAAATCTGTCGCATCTGTATGAATAACATCAAAAGTCATATAAAGTTGCAAACATTTTGCATGAATTCAACAATCAACAATATTAGTATTTATATCAGTCTTTTTGTTAGGAAAATTTTAATTCATTAAATCATTTTTAAAATTACTATTACATTACCAACACTGAAAACATCTAAACTACCATTTCATCAGTAATTGTAATTCCTAAATTTGGAAGAGTATTGAAAATTGTTATAATTATTGGATTATTTGGTTCATAAATGATTTGAGCACCAAATTCAGAATTATGTTTATAAGACGCAAAAATATTAGTTTCTCGATTGATATGATCATTACGTTTAACAATGTTTCCTTAAGCCAAATTGAAATTTACGTGGATTCCTTCAAATGGAATCATTTTAGAAACAGCTTTAGCTACAGTTTTTTACTAGGTTCAATACTTTGATTATTATACCCTAAAACTTTACCAACACAATCTTCTTTATCAATGTAAATTTTTTATCACTTTCAATAACAGTTCATTTTCAAAACTTATTTGCTTGAATATGAATATTTGGGTTATCCAATCTTTTTCTAACTGTATTAAACAACAGAAATGTGTATTCTTTCTCCATCACATATACTTTATTAGCTTTTGAAGTACTATTTGGAGTTAAAAAACTGAATAAAAACCAGCAAGTGAAACATACATACCTATATATGTTTATATAAGTATTATATGAACAGTTAATGGTTTTAAACAACAGTAGAATAATCACTAAATTGAAATAATTTACTGTTTTATACCCAAAAACAGATGTAAGTAAATGACAGATTATGAACCAGGAATAAGGTATCCAGAAAAGAAATTAAAAATAAACATGTTAAACTTTTACCAAACATCATTAATGATAGGTAATTATATCTGAGCACTTGGATGTTTAAACTGGAAAACACACAATAATTTGTATGTTTATTCAATAACTTTAAATCAAACACAATATCAAGGACTAATAAAAGATGTGAAAAAATTGAATATAAAATTAAAGAAAGATTGTTAATTTAATTGAAAGTAATGAAGGAATTATTCCATTAGATGAATGTGAAGGAAATTAAGTAGAGGTTTTTGATGAATTCACTCTTGAAAATCAGGATGTAGTTGGAGATTTTCTTACTAGTGGAAGACATAAAAGAAAATATTGTTTTAATTTGAGTCAAAAATATACAAAAATTACACAACATTAGCTACAGAAAAGTTAAATTTTTTAAATATTTTCAAACAAGATGATACAAATTTAAATCATATTTATCATAAATTTGTAGGTGGAGATTTAAAGCTTAACTAATTTAAAAATTGTTGGAATAGAAATAAATTTAATCTTTGTTGGTCCATTATGGATCGTGGGACAATGGCTGACATGAACTTCTTGATACTTTAATTTACTAACAGCTGTATGTATTGTAAAAATTTATTTTATTTTATTTTATGAAATTCTGTGTGCTACCAGTTTTGGCATTACATTGATCCCATCTTCAGGCCCCACTCGTCATAGTTGTAAAATCGCTATACATGGTAGGAAACATATAACTGGATCTGTGAATCAAATCAAATGGTTCAAATGGCTCTGAGCACTATAGGGCTTAACATCTATGGTCGTCAGTCCCCTAGAACCTAGAACTACTTAAACCGAACTAACCTAAGGACACACAACACCCAGTCATCACGAGGCAGAGAAAATCCCTGAACCCCCCAGGAATTGCACCCAGAAACCAGGGCGTGGGAAGCGAGAATGCTAAAGCACAACCACGAGCTGCAGACTGAATCAAATCATCCTGCAACAGCTCTTCGTGGAAACAGGATATAATGGTGGTTTTATTAAATATAGAAAATATTTTTGATCTTTAGTCTTTACATTAATTAATGCTTTTTTTACATTTAATTACTTCTGGTAAATCAATATAAGGAGATCCAAAAGTTATTTCTAAATTACCTATATAAAATAAGGAAGATCCAGATTTTTTCCTTTGCATTTCTCCCATTTTTGTTCATAGTATATTTGTTGATTTTTGATATTAATCCTCTGAATCTGTTGTTCTTAATAAAACAAGATTAGATATTTTATACTTAAATTCTTTTATTTGATCTTGTCTTTCAAAATTACAATCAAATTTCATATTAACTTTAAATGCTCTTCTTCATATAGTTCTTTAATTTGGTGATTATTTCCTCTTTAATTTCATTAAAAATTCTTGTATTCCGCAGTTTTATCGATATTATTATTTCCAAAAGTTGTTATTCTTGATGAAAAAGCAGAAGCTTTCACAAAAATTCGTTAAGCTGCTTTGAAAAAGTCTTCATCACCGAGAAAATGGATACTTTTGTAAATTTTTCTGATAATTTTTTTGGTTGATTTCTTGATATTTAACCACTAGAAGTTTTGAAAACAATTCTCAACATTGTTATTAATAATTTCACCCGCAGCTCGATTTATAAGAAAGATTAATTATTGTTTATTAAGATAATATTAATTTTCTTAAGTCGTTATTTCACATCTTTCATGAAGTTCTTTTAGAGAATTAGCAACAGATAAAAGATCTTTTAAAATTTTAGATTTTAGATCTGTCACCTTTATTTCTTTGTTCATTTCATTGTTATTGAAATAATCAATAAACTTAAACAGTTCTTCTCTAATCATATTTGAGTAACCACTTTTTTTTAGAATAATTATCTAAATCTTTTAAACTCAATCCATACTTCGCCTTGCAATAATTTTCTAGGCTCTTAAAGTACTGAGCTTCATCTGTCATTTCTTTTTCCATTGTATTTATAGAGAAGGATATTTGAATATTTTATTAAGAGTTTAGTGTTATAATGTATCTTTGAGATTTAGGTTTGAATGTTTTTATTTAAAGAGATTAAAATTTATTAGATTTGAAATATTTTTAAATTAGGAAATAAGCATTTTTTTTCAATATGTGCAAATGAAGTATGGTGGTCTTATTTATAAAGAATAAAATGTATTAGATTCGCAAATTTTTTATATAGAGCAAATGGGAATTTGATGTTTTCAGTATAGGCAAATGAGGTTTGAAGTACTTATTTATAAAGAATAAAATTTATTAATTTTTAAAATTTTTAAATTAGAAAATGGGGATATGGAGTTATGATATAAGTAAATGATATTTTTAATAATTTTGTTTGTTCCTTTAATTAAATTAAGAATTCCTTTGCTTTAATTTTTTAAGATTTTTAAATAGCTGAGCTTTGTTTGTATATCTTTTTGCATTGTATTATGTAAATTTTTATTTTTTGATATAGAAGAACGAGATTTTTTTTGTTTGAGGGATAACTGAGAAATGGGTTCTTGGCTGGCATTTTACATAGAAATTCACTTCGTGCTAAAACTCTCATAGACATACTACTGCTGTGGCATAAAGTACTGTGAATGGCACTGTGCTACAGACACAGACTGGTCTCGAACCAGAGGCAGCTGCTGGCGCTGAGTAGCCATCTCGCGGTCCAGTAGTGTTCCTGCGTCATGCTGTGGCCTCTAAGTGATGACAGACACCAGAACCGATTGTGGTTCTGTCCTCAAATTGAGCCTCATTTATACTCCATTACTGGCCATTTGTGTTTCTAAGAACTGGTGTCCAGCCACACTGCCCATAACAGAGGTTGACTCGAGTGTGGTGGCAATGGCCAGCTTGCTACATCGTTCTTCGCTGGGGTAGGGATTTTTACCGCTTTGCTCAGCTATCCTTGCTTCGCTTCTCACTTGCATATCGGTTATTGTTCCCTTACAAGTCGACATAGCGTGGCTGCTGTCTGGAGCTATGACCCCAATACTTTGTGGCATCCTCCATGCTACTTTCAAAGACGTGCACTAAGTATTTAAAACTTTTACCTAAAATTGCTGGTAGTGCCATTACACTGCCTCCATGGAGAATACCTTCTCCCTTGGGTCTTCCTCCAACTCATTACCCTACATTGATTACAGCTGTACTGTTTAACTATACACTTACCCCAACTTGTCTATATCTATTACATAAGTACTGTATGAAATAAGTCGATGTATGTATCATTTCTTGCCGTACTGGAAATCCAAGCAACGAGAACTTTTATTACTCCTAGATTGTCCGCCCTCGTTAGCTGCGTGGTCAGCGCGACAGATTGTAAATCCCTAGGGCCCGGGTTCGATTCCCGGCTGGGTCGGAGATTTTCACCGCTCAGTGGCTGGGTGTTGTGTTGTTCTAATCATCATGATTTCATCCCCATCGACGCGCAAGTCGCCGAAATGGCGTCAATTGCACCAGGCGAGCGGTCTACCAGACGGGAGGCCCTCGTCACACGCCACTATTATTATTACTCCTAGATTGAGTTTCCTCATGCTACATCGCCAAAAATCCTTCCTTATTGGGAGGAGGATGAGATTAGCGTTTAACGTTCCGTCGACAACGAGGTCATTAAAGACGGATCACAAACCCCGATTAGAGAAGGATGGGGAAGGACATCGGCTGTGCCCTTTCGGAAGAACCATCTCGGATTTGCATGAAGTGATTAAGGTAATCACAGGAAGCTTAAATCAGGATGGCCAGACGCCGGTTTGATCCGTCGCTCTTCTTAGGCTGCTATCATTTGGTTTAAGAGGTGGTCCAGACCTAGCTCCCAATTACTGTTCGCATGGTAAGATTCACTTTGAATAAGATCTCTATTGGTTCGACTGATCAGGACAGGTGTGGCTGTGTCGCAAATCAGAGTAGCTCCCTTCATGGTCGCTGGTAAAATAAACGTAGATAGTACTGTATCACGCCTAGTCACGTTAAATAGTACTCCGCTGCTTCGCAGCTGCAAACGTTTTGCTCCATTGAGATTCCCTTACTCATAAGAGCTAGAGGACACCAACGTGTCGTTGTAAAGTGAAGTGACCCTGAGGAGCCCTGCTCTCAGAAAATAAGGTTTTGGTTTAACCATCTCCAGTATGTGAAGATGTTCTCCTGTTGTCACTTGCAGAATGCATGTGTTCCTACTCATTATAACCTCGCGAGTTGGGCATAAATCTTATTATAACCTCGCGAGTTGGTCATAAAGTGACCACCCCTTTCTGACATTCCTGGAAATCACCCCCACTTATCTCCACGTGTCGATCCCCGTAACCTCGTGAGTTGGGCATAAAGTGACCACCTCTTTCTGACATTCGTGGAAATCACCCCCACTTATCTCCACGTGTTGATCCCCGTCTTCAGTTAGTAATAATACACCTTCCTCCCCTGCATAAATTTCTCTACTACCTCTAGCTTCACCGGAGAAGTGTGCGCTGCGTAACACCTAAATACTGCGTGTTTCGCAGTTATTGGTATTTTTGTCGCTACATGCAGTCGCGCACTGTCTCTTACTATATTGACTGCTGCACAACAGTAATAAAATGGTAAGTTCTGACTTCTCGTTTCCTCTGTTGCTGTTGTTGCGGTCTTCGGTCCTGAGACTGGTTTGATGCAGCTCTGAATGCTACTCTATCCTATGCAAGCTTCTTCATCTCCCAGTACCTACTGCAACCTACATCCTTCTGAATCTGCTTAGTGTATTCATCTTTTGGTCTCCCTCTACTATTTTTACCCTCCACGCTGCCCTCCAATACCAAATTGGTGATCCCTTGATTCCTCAGAACATGTCCTATCAACCGGTCCCTTTTTCTGGTCAAGTTGTGAAACAAACTTCTCTTATCCCCAATCCTATTCATATATACTTCCTCATTAGTTATGTGACCTACCCATCTAATCTTCAGCATTCTTCTGTAGCACCACATTTCGGAAGCTTCCATTCTCTTCTTGTCCAAACTATTTATCGTCCATGTTTCACTTCCATACATGGCTACACTCCATACAAATACTTTCAGAAATGACTTCCTGACACTTAAATCTATACTCGATGTTAACAAATTTCTCTTCTTTAGAAACGCTTTCCTTTCCATTGCCAGTCTACATTTTATATCCTCTCTACTTCGACCATCATCAGTTATTTTGCTCCCTAAATAGCAAAACTCCTTTACTACTTTAAGTGTCTCATTTCCTAATCTAATTCCCTCAGCATCACACGACTTAATTCGACTACATTCCATTATCCTCGTTTTGCTTTTGTTGATGTTCATCTTGTATCCTCGTTTCCAGACACTGTCCATTCCATTCAACTGCTCTTCCAAGTCCTTTCCTGTCTCTGACAGAATTACAGTGTCATCGGCAACCTCAGAGTTTTTATTTCTTCTCCGTGGATTTTAATACCTACTACAATTTTTTTTTGTTTCCTTTACTGCTTGCTCAATATACAGATTGAATAACATCGGGGAGAGGCTACAACCCTGTCTTACTCCCTTCCCGACCACTGCTTCCCTTTCGTGTCCCTCGACTCTTATAACTGCCATCTGGTTTCTGTACAAATTGTAAATAGCCTTTCGCTCCCTGTATTTTACCCCTGCCACATTTAGAATTTGAAAGAGAGTATTCCAGTCAACATTGCCAAAAGCTTTCTCTAAGTCTACAAATGCTAGAAACGTAGGTTTGCTTTTCCTTAATCGTTCTTCTAAGATAAGTCGTAGGGTCAGTATTGCCTCACGTGTTCCAGTGTTTCTATACAATCCCAACTGGTCTTCCTCGAGGTCGTCTTCTACTAGTTTTTTCATTCGTATGTAAAGAATTCGTGTTAGTATTTTGCAGCTGTGGCTTATTAAACTGATTGTTCGGTAATTTCCACATCTGTCAACACCTGCTTTCTTTGGGATTGGAATTATTATATTCTTCTTGAAGTCTGAGGGTATTTCGCCTGTTTCATACATCTTGCTCAGCAGATGGTAGAGTTTTGTCATGACTGGCTATCCCAAGGCCGTGAGTAGTTTCAATGGAATGTTGTCTACTATGGGGGCCTTGTTTCGACTCAGGTCTTTCAGTGCTCTGTCAGTCTCTTCACGCAATATCATATCTCCCATTTCGTCTTCATCTGCATCGTCTTCCATTTCCATAATATTGTCCTCAAGTGCATCGCCCTTGTATAAACCCACTATATAATACTCCTTCCACCTTTCTACTTTCCCTTCTTTGCTTAGAACTAGGTTTCCATTTGAGCTCTTGATGTTCATACAAGTGGTTCTCTTATCTCCAAAGGTCTCTTTAATTTACCTGTAGGCAGTATCTATCTTACCCCTAGTGAGATAGGCCTCTACATCCTTACATTTGTCATCTAGCCATCCCTGCTTAGCCATTTTGCACTTCCTGTCGATCTCATATTTGAGAAGTTTGTATTCCTTTTTGTCTGCTTTTTTATATTTTCTCCTTTCATCAATTAAATTCAATATTTCTTCTGTTACCCAAGGATTTTTACTAGCCCTCGTCTTTTTACCTACTTGATCCTCTGCTTCCTTCATTACTTCATCCCTCAAAGCTACCCATTCTTCTTCTACTGTATTTCTTTCCCCCATTCCTGTCAATTGTTCCCTTATGCTCTCCCTGAAACTCTGTACAACCTCTGGTTCTTTCAGTTTATCCAGGTCCCATCTCCTTAATTTCCCACATTTTTGCAGTTTCTTCAGTTTTAATTTACAGGTCATAACTAATAGATTGTGGTCAGAGTCCCCACCTGCCCCTGGAAATGTCTTACAATTTAAAACCTGGTTCCTAAACCTCTGTCTTACCATTATATAATCTATCTGATACCTTTTAGTATCTCCAGGGTTCTTCCATGTATACAACCTTCTTTCATGATTCTTAAACCAAGTGTTACCTATGATTAAGTTGTGCTTTGTGCAAAATTCTACCAAGCGGCATCCTCTTTCATTTCTTTGCCCCAATCCATATTCACCTACTATGTTTCCTTCTCTCCCTTTTCCTACACTCAAATTCCAATCACCCATGACTATTAAATTTTCGTCTTCCTTCACTATCTGAAAAATTTCTTTTATTTCATCATACATTTCTTCAATTTATTCGTCATCTGCAGAGCTAGTTGGCATATAAGCTTGTACTACTGTAGTAGGTGTGGGCTTCCTATCTATCTTGGCCACAATAATGTGTTCACTATGCTGTTTGTAGTAGCTTACCCGCATTCCTATTTTCCTATTCATTATTAAACCGACTCCTGCATTACCCCTATTTGATTTTGTGTTTATAACGCTGTAGTCACCTGAACAGAAGTCTTGTTCGTCCTGCCACCGAACTTCACTAATTTCTACTATATCTGACTTTAACCTATCCATTTCCCTTTTTTAAATTTTCTAACCTACCTGCCCGATTAAGAGATCTGACATTCCACGCTCCGATCCATAGAACGCCATTTTTCTTTCTCCTGATAACGACATCCTCTTGAGTAGTCCCCGCCCGGAGATCCGAACGGGGGACTATTTTCCCTCCGGAATATTTTACCCAAGAGGACGCCATCATCATTTAATCATACAGTGAAGCTGCATGCCCTCGGGAAAAATTACGGCCGTAGTTTCCCGTTGCTTTCAGCCGTTCGCAGTACCAGCACAGCAAAGCCGTTTTGGTTATTGATACAAGGCCAGATCAGTCAATCATCCAGACTGTTGCCCTTGCAACTACTGAAAAGGCTGCTGCCCCTTTCAGGAACCACACGTTTGTCTGGCCTCTCAATAGGTACCCCTCCGTTGTGGTTGCACCTACGGTACGGCTATTTGTATCGCTGAGGCACGCAAGCCTCCCCACCAACGGCAAGGTCCAATGTTCATGGGGGGTCGTTTCCTCTACTAGTTCCAAATCCGATGGGAACTCCTCTTGTACCTTCCTCAGCCCCTTCAGAAACTGCTCAGCTGACAGCAAGACAGAACTTAGTTGATCACGTAACGACTGATTGCTGACTCATGCAAATTTGTTAGCTCCAACATTCCGTCCCAGATGCTATCGCCTATGTTAAAACAATCTCGTCAAGGTTAACCTCGTATCTAATACCTGCATACGTGCTTGCACTGCCTCCACATCCCGGTTTAGGGTATTAGCCCAGGTCCTGGCATAATCCCATACTTCCTTAGTCAACTGGCCGAGTACGTATTCGTCGTTCTGCACGCCGCTCTTAAAATTCATAATCTGCAGGTAATGTTATTCTACAGTCACTTTTTTCGCTTCCTATAACCCTATTGCGGCTTCTCCCGTTTCATTCACTTTGTTCACGTCACTTGCGTCTGCTGTCCCGATTATTCCTTCAATATTCTACCCCCAGATTCTATCCATCCTTTTTTTACTCTCCTAAGTTTGTGCGGAACTACTTCAGTCACTTCTTACATCTGTTTCCTTAATCTGCATATGCCCCTAGCGAGTACTTCTCTTCCTTTGAGACGTTTGTCTACTTCCCACTAATAATCGCCAATTCTTGCATCCGTGAAAATATTTCTTCCAGCCCCCCTGATTTAATTTTGTGACTCCCTCACATTAAACACTGAACTTAAAGGACATTTACATTTAGATAATATCACATCTGGCTGCCGTCCAGGTAATGCACTTGCCGACCCATTACTCCACCCCGCCGAAGAGGTACAGCATTGCCGAAACTGGCTTCGAACCTGAGGATATGGACCGTATGACCTCTCATTATCCAAGGGACCTGCTGCCTCTGATCGATGATCATCTTATTGTTCAACTGATAAAAATACATACATGGGCTTATCCCCAGTACTATCAACATTACTTCGTATACTACACACACAAATAAATTGCACAAAATCGATACAAATAACCACTCGCTTGACATTAATGTTTAACGAGTGTGTGGTATCCATACTTACCTCTTCTCTTACCCATCGTTTCGCTTTTTCCTCTTAATATTCTTTCTCGCCTTTACTAGCACTTCTCTTGGACTCGCCTCTGGCACACACTTGAATGGTTGAAGACGTCCTACATGCATAGCTGCCGTCTTTATTGACAACAGCAGGTTCACATTCATCGGCGATATAGTTTTAATTACATGGTATGTGCTCTGATACCGTTTTAAAAACCTTTTTGTCTTTCACTGCAAACTGTGTGTACCCAACAACTTCACCTATTGGTTCACCCTATACTGCGGTAACGTCCCCACACCCCTCGCTGCCCCTTACTGTTTCTCCAAGGCCTTCGTACTGGTTCTTTTCTGGCAAAATCGCGGATTCCTTTTCCCTTTCTGCCACTCTTCTGGTTAATCATATCGAAAGTTGACGGTGACACACTGTCTTGAATGGTGATAACCCATTGCTATTATTTACCTTAGGATTACATGCAGTTACGACAAAAGCTAGGTGTGTACACAAATTTGAATGATTTGAACCCGTCTAGTAACTATGCATTTTCCCAACTGTTCTATGAACTCTCTCTGTACTCCTATTACCTTGCGGATGTAGTAGATAGTCCTCAACTTCTTCACTCTCAGCACCCGACAAAGTTACTTCATCAGATCTGACATGAAATTTGTGCACTGGTTTGTTATCATCGACTGTGGCTATCAAACTTCAGTATCCCCCCATTAAGTAATGCTTGTTCTTGTCTTAGTGCCTGTTAGTCTGGCATTGTGCCCATCTGGACTTAACGAGAAATATGACCTATTATGGTCAGCACAAAACGTTTATCTGCTGGTGTTCAGTTGAATGCTCCTAACATGTCCACATGGATGACACAAAAAGATTCTGTTACTTCTGGCAGTCTTTATAACAATACCTGCTTCCCACTCAAATTAGACCCCTATGCACGATCCACACAATACTTTACGTGTTGAGGCACATTATCTTTCCTTCTACATCTAAATCTACATCTACATTTATACTCCGCAAGCCACCTAATGGTGTGTGGCGGAGGGCACTTTACGTGCCACTGTCATTACCTCCCTTTCCTGTTCCAGTCGTGTATGGCTCGCTGGAAGAACGACTGCCAGAAAGCCTACGTGCGCGCTCGAATCTCTCTAATTTTACATTCGCGATCTCCTCGGGAGGTATAAGTAGGGGGAAGCAACGACACCTCATCCAGAAACGCACCCTCTCGTAACCTGGACACAAAGTTACACCGCGATGCAGAGCGCCTCTCTTGCGCAGTCTGCCACTTGAGTTTGCTAAACATGTCCGTAACGCTATCACGCTTACCAAATAACCCTGTGACGAAACGCGCTGCTCGTCTTTGAATCTTCTCAATCTCCTCTGTCAACCCGACCTGGTACGGATCCCACACTGATGAGCACTACTCAAGTATAGGTCGAACGAGTGTTTTGTAGGCCACCTCCTTTGTTGATGGACTACATTTTCTAAGGACTCTCCCTACCCATCTAATCTTCAGCATTCTTCTGTAGCACCACATTTCGAAAGCTTCTTTTCTCTTCTTGTCCAAACTATTTATTGTCCACGTTTCACTTCCATACATGGCTACACTCCATACAAATACTTTCAGAAACGATTTCCTGACACTTAAATCTATACTCGATCTTAACAAATTTCTCTTCTTCAGAAACGCTTTCCTTGCCATTGCCAGTCTACATTTTATATCCTCTTTACTTCGTCCATCATCAGTTATTTTGCTCCCCAAGTAGCAAAACTCATTTACCACACTAAGCTTCTCATTTCCTAATCTAAATCACGCAGCATCACCCGATTTAATTCGACTACATTCCATTACCCTCGTTTTGCTTCTGTTGATGTTCATCTTATACCCTCCTTTCAAGACACTGACCATTCCGTTCAGCTGCTCTTCCAGGTCCTTTGCTGTCTCTGAGAGAATTACAATGTCATAGGCGAACCTCAAACTATTTATTTCTTCTCCATGGATTTTAATTCCTACTCCGAATTTTTCTTTTGTTTCCTTTACTGCTTGCTTGTATACAGATTGAATAACATCGGTGATAGACTACAACCCTGTCTCACTCCCTTCCCAACCACTGCTTCCCTTTCATCCCCCTCGACTCTTATAATTGCCATCTGGTTTCTGTACAGATTGTAAATAGCCTTTCTCTCCTTGTATTTTACCCCTGCCACCTATAAATCTTGAAAGAGAGTATTCCAGTCAACATTGTCAAAAGCTTACTCTAAGTATACAAATGCTAGAAACGTAGGTTAGCCTTTTATTAATCTAGCTTCTAAAATAAGTCGTAGAGTCAGTATTGCCTCACGTGTTCCCATTTTTCTACGGAATCCAAACTGATCTTCCCCGAGGACGGCTTCTACCAGTTTTTCCAATCTTCTGTAAAGAATTCGTGTTGGTACTCTGCAGCTTGGTCAGGGATTTTCTCTGCCTCGTGATGACTGGGTGTTGTGTGATGTCCTTAGGTTAGTTAAGTAGTCCTAGGTTCTAGGGGACTGATGACAATAGATGTTAAGTCCCATAGTGCTCAGAGCCATTTGAACCATATTTTGCAGCAGTGGCTTATTAAACTAATAGTTCCGTAATTTTCAAATCTGTCAACACCTACTTTCTTTGAGATCGGAAGAATTATATTCATCTTGATGTCTGAGGGTATTTCGCCTGTCTAATACATGTTGCTCACTAGATGGCAGAGTTTTGTTAGGCCTGGCTCTCCCAAGGCTGTCAGTAGTTCTAATGAAATGGTGTCTACTCCCGGGGTCTTGTTTCGACTTAGATCTTTCAGTGCTCTGTCAAACTCTTCACGCAGTATCATGTATCCTATCTCATCTTCGTCAGCATTCTCTTCCATAGGTCTTCTATATACTCCTTCCACCTTTCTGCTTTCCCTTCTTTGCTGAGAACTGGGTTTCCATCTTAGCTCTTGATATTCATACAAGTGGCCCTCTTTTCTCCAAAGGCCTCTTTAATTTTCCTGTAGGCAATATCTGTCTCACCCCTAGAAATATGCGCCTCTACATCCTTACATTTGTCCTCTAACCATCCCTGCTTAGCCAATTTCTTATCATATTAGAATGCAAGAATACAATACCTACGTTTAAGTATCTCCTTTCACAGTGCCAAATTCTGTGAAGAAAATTGCTCTCATATGCAGCGGTTGCAGCGATTAGCACAGTTGTACTCTTACGCTCTGACAGAAGATGTTGTGTACAAGGATTGTCACAACAGACGTGATCCTAAAAGTACAAATATTGAACGCTTTCCAGATATGAACAGTTGCTCGTTCTCCACTGCTCAAAATATATCAGCGAAACACTGCTCAAGATGGACTGTTTTGGCTAACTAGCAGAATGCAAAACCTCGTCTGCAGTAAAATGTGCTCCATTACCACTAAACCGATCGATATTAATAAAACCTGTTGTAGGTTACGAGTACGGTTCTTCATCGAAAAGCTCCCGTATGCAGGTATGTGACAAAAGACATTATTTGGAAGCAGTCTTCTCACATTTATTTAGATGCAGTAACTATTTATCTAACTTGAATGTTATGAATTTCTTGGAATGTCGTATTGGAAAAATCCCTGAGACAAAATACGAATTTCGTTCGGCATGAGTGCCAGTCACAATGGTTAAGATTCACCAAACCATGTGTGTGATGAATAGTAAGTGTACCAGAGATATTTTGTCACCCCCAGGAGAAATCACGGTAACACCTTGCCTCTTGCCTTCATAATGGCTTGACGGCGGGGAGGACAACAGTACACAGGCTTCTTCAGGAGTTCCATAACTAACTGAAGTCACTCATTCATGATTGGTTATCACATAATTGGTGTAGTGCGCCCATATTAATTGCTTAGTTTCTCCTTCTGTTCCAAATAGTCCCAGAGATTTGTATGGGATTGATTTGGGGTGCAATAGGTTCTCTAGTGTTCATCGAAACAGGAGCACTTTCATACAACTGTGTTGACATGCCTATTGCCATCTTGGAAAATGGAAGTACCAACAGCATATTCATCTCGAAGAAAAGGTGATACTTGATCACCTGAAGTATTAAAATGGTAATCGAAATGAGAACTCCCAATTATGGTGAAAAATATCCCCAAAACAAAAAAAGGATACCTGCCGCTAAAACTATACCCTCACACACTGTGGGTTAAAAGCATCTTTGCGTTATTGGCGCACTCGAGTCATTAACCTGGTAATATGCTAACTACGAGCAGTTGTGCTTGGGACCACACTGCATACTTCCAGTACACTACTGTCCAATTTCTGTGTTATTTGGTGCATTGAAGGCGAGTAACTGTGTGGTTATGGATGAGTCATCGACAAACACCTTTACCAGTAAACTCACGTGATCATACGGGCAGCGATTTGCTGCATTACAGGTATCCCGAAATGAATAACCTAACGAATTGATTTTATTGAACGGGAGTTACCTTAGCACACGTGGAAAATGGATGCCACAACTCAAACGATGATAAAACCAGGAAGTTTACAAAGTATTTAAAAACGGTGGTCGCTATAAAACCCTATTCATTACAGTTCTCTGAAAACTTCAGTTTAAATACAAGTGCAGAAGGACAGGAACTGTTACGTTCATCAAATCATACTATAGGTTTCAATGTAACTACGATATCAATATCTTCACAAAGATTGAGTAATAAGGTTAAAATGACGATGTTAAAGTCGGCAGAAAATTGGGGACACAATGAAATTCTTGGAAATTACGCAGTGATTGCCAAATGTTAATCAGATAGGAAAGAAACAACTACATTGGGAATCATGCATGCCCCTACTATTTTGATTGGTCACATGTTGAGACCAAGACTGCTATTAACTGAACTAGAATTAAAAATGTGAAAACCTAATGTCAACCTGAGCTCCTCACGTGTATTCTATAACTCTGTTTATAAAGTCTGCAGGAACGCACTACACGTAGTGTTATTGATACTCGTGGGTGGCGGCGGTCGTAGCTAAAAGTTCTTAGTCATCTGATCTGCACCAAAGGCTGCTGTCTCTCAGAGAATCCAAGTACCTCTGTCGGATGAAGCATCAGCTGGCGTGCCTCCGATGGAAGTGATTTCCAAAGAGTGCTCCTAGTAAAAAGCAGAATTTTGGAATATATACTTTACCTTTCGCCAACGGCCTTGCCGCAGTGGCAATACCGGTTTCCGTCATATCACCGAAGTCAAGTGCTGTCGGGCTGGGCTAGCACTTGGATGGATGAACATCCGGACTGTCCAGCGCTATTGGCAAGCGGAATGCACTCTGCCCTTGTGAGGCAAACTGAGGAGCTACTTGATTTGAAAATAGAGGCTCCGGTCACGAAAACTGACAATGCCGGGAGAGCGGTGTGCTGACCACATGCCACTCCATTTCCGCATCCAGTGTTTCCTGTGGACTGAGGATGATACGGCGGCCGGTCGGTACTGTTGGGCCTTCATGGCTTGTTCGGACTGATAATTTACCTTTTCGTGCATGATTTTTATCATCAATGACAGTTACCAATCAGGCATATTCTAATAATACAACAAAGTCACTTACACACCCTATTTTAATATAATTATCTCCCCCCCCCCCCAAAATAAGCGGACTTCACGCTGTCTCTCCTAATGGACTGACCACTGCTCAACATGCAGTCCATTGGATTCCCTACGATACACTCAAACAAACTTTCAAAATAAGAAATTATTGTGGATATTTGGTCATTAGATATACTAATGACTGACGTTAAAATTAACAATAATTTACTAATACTTTCGTATCTATCTGGGAATTAATTTAGATTGAGGTTATTAGTTTAATGGAATTTGTTTGTGGTACATCGCAGTTTCGATAAAAACGAACGACGTGTAACACAGCTTTATTGTTTTTTTTGGATTACGCAGATCAAAACGTCTTTCACAAACAGCTCGCCTCTCAATGGACGATCAGAAAATGTTTGAGCTGAAACTGTATTCAGTGACAGTAGTATTTTCTTTTAGGATACGTATCGGTTGTCATTGACGAAGCTCGCTTTAGGATTTAAGCCTTTGTCACGTCGATGTACACTGAAGTGGTAAAGTCATGAGATACCTCGTAATATCGTGTTGCACCTCCTTATGGCCTGTATAGAGAAGCAGTTTGACGTGGCATGGACTCAACAAGACATTGAAACTAAACTGCAGAAATATTGAGCCATTCTGCTTCTATATCCGTACATAATTGCGAAAATGTTAACGGTGCAGGATTGTGTGCATGACCTGACCTCTCCATTACCTCCCATGAATGTCCGATGGACTTCACGTCGGTCGATCTGGGTGGCCAGATCATTCGCTCGAGTTGTCCACAATGTTCATGAAACCAGTGGCAAACACTTGTGTTCCAATGGCACGAAGCATTGTCTTCCATAAGAATTCCTTGTTTCACGGTAGTCGAGTGTCCGATGTAGTGACAGATGATAGTGATGTAAAATCGGTCGATGCAGGAAGAGACTGACGCTCGCCTGCCTGATTCCACACTCCATCTACATCTACATCTACATCTACATGGCTACTCTGCAATTCACATTTAAGTGCTTGGCAGAGGGATAATCGAACCACAATCATACTATCTCTCTACTATTCCACTGTCGAACAGCGAGCAAGAAAAACGAACACCTAAACCTTTCTGTTCGAGCTCTGATTTCACTTATTTTATTTTGATGATCATTCCTACCTATGTAGGTTGGGCTGAACAAAATATTTTCGCATTCGGAAGAGAAAGTTGGTGACTGAAATTTCGTAAAAAGGTCTCGCCGCGACGAAAAACGTCTATGCTGTAATGACTTTCATCCCAACTCGTGTATCATATCTGCCACACTTTCTCCCCTATAACGTGATAATACAAAACGAGCTGCCCTTTTTTGCACCCTTTCGATGTCCTCCGTCAATCCCACCTGGTAAGGATCCCACACCGCGCAGCAATATTCTAACAGAGGACGAACGAGTGTAGTGTAAGCTGTCTCTTTAGTGGACTTGTTGCATCTTCTAAGTGTCCTGCCAATGAAACGTAACCTTTGGCTCGCCTTCCCGAGAATATTATCTATGTGGTCCTTCCAACTGAAGTTGTTCGTAATTTTAATTTTTCGGAACATGAATTCCACGAATGGCTGCAAATGGTCTCCAAGTAGCCGAACATAGCCATTTCTAGTTATTCGTCGATTCGGTTCGACCAGAGGACCCAGTCCGTCCTTGTATACACAACTCACACCATTACTGAGCCAATATCAGTTTGCACACAGCCTTGTTGACTAACTGGGTCCATGGTTTCGTGGGTCCTGAGGCACACCCTAAATCTACTATCAGCTCTTACGAATTTAAATTGGGCCTCATATGACCAGGTCACGCTTTTTCGCTCTTCTAGGATCCAACCAATATGGTCAGGCAACCAAGAGAGGTGCTGCAGATGACGTCTTTCTGGTAGCAAAGGCTCTCGCGTCGGTCATCTGCTGTCACATCCCATTAACGCCTCATTTCCGCACACTGTCCTGACGGATAAGTTCGCCGTACGTCCCAAATTGATTTGCGCGTTCACTTCACGTAGTATTGCTTGTCTCGTAGTAGTGACAATTCGACCCAAGCGCCGCTGCTGCCAGTCGTTAAGAAAAGGCCGTCGGCCAGTGCGTTCTCCGGGGTGAGAGGTAATACCAAAAATTTGGAAATCTCTGCACGCTCTTGATGCTACGGATCTCAGAATATTGAGTTTCCTAACAATTTCCGAAGTCTTGGCACACTCTTGACACAGTGGATCTCGGTATATTGAGTTCCTTAATGATTTCCGAATGTCCCTTGCGCCTGGCTCCAACAACCATACCGCCTTCAGAGTCTGTTAATTCCCATCGTTCAGCCATAATCACGTCAGAAACCTTTTCACATGTATCACCTGAGTACAAACTACAGCTCCGCCAATGCACTACACTTTTATGCATTGTGTACATGATTCTACCGCCATTTGTGTATGTACAGTGGATGACAGAATTCGCGAGAACCCTCGCCTATTCGTTACGCTGTCGTTTTTCTGTCTGGTACATGGCATAACAGGCTAGGAGACACACTACCATTATAGTGACTTACACGAAACGAAAGCTGAGAGGAAACCAGTATCTACGACGATCAGCCAGAAAAACAACTGACGCGTCTTTTTTTTCTGCAGTGGACACCGCAAATGAATATTTAGATTGCATTGCACATTTCACCAAGGTATTTTAACACTAATCTTTTATAACTCTTTTATCCATCCCTTTTGTCATAGTTTCAGTGACTGAAGACAATAATAAAAGATAAGATGCTACACTCTTGGGAACATTATCCTGACATTTCTGACACATAAGTATCGAAACGGTGCTTACATAACACGGAATTACGTAAATGAGATGATAGACAGAAATTATGGCCCGCTTAAAGCACCCTTTATCACACCAGATCGAGTCGACAGACATTTAGTGGGAGCTACACTGGCATACATGCTGGAGCCGCTTTAGCAACATTTAGTCGTTGACGGGTCAACCAATAGGGGTATTTTTCTACACCCTTTGTTAGTAATCGTTAAGGGCACACTACACGACGATGTTCTGACTGGCCTTGCGAAAGTTTCCGCCCCTCAGCTTTGTCAGTCGATAGAATGGTGACAATTGTTCAGCGTGGAGGATTGATGGTGGCTTTCTCCACAGTGAAGATATCATTCTAATGGTCTGGTCTACAGGTCTTAACAAATTCTATTGATGTGGCAACCAAAATATTTGTGTAAATCTAGCAAATATAAATAAACTGTGTTAGAACAACCGATCGATTGCTCTAAAGATACGTAATTAATGTATCGATCTCGAAAGAAGCGCTCTAACGGTACCCAACCAAAAATAAACTATCGACTTGCATGGTAGAGGGGTTATTGTGATATTTATGTCGGGTCTCCAGTTGGAACATCTCGTTATCTGGAGACAATATTTCAGCAGACCACCTGGCCGCCATCTTCACGAGAGTTGGTCGTTGCACTAACAGGTCGAACTGAAATTAAAAAAAAGCGCGGCTACTCCTTTATACACCGACCGTGGGCCTACCGTGCGTATGTGAACATAAATGCCCTCTAGAGCAAGGCAACACAGCGCAGCGGTGGTGAAGATCGCGGAAACGACAAATCGATATCAAACACGTTTAACTGGTTTTCATGACCGAAACAAAGACCATTGCTATTTAATGTCAAACAAAACAGGATTCCAGCTAGTACATTACTGGCCATTAAAATTGCTACACCAGGAAGAAATGCAGACTATAAACAAGTATTCATTGGACAAATATATTATACCAGAACTGACATGTAATTACATTTTCACGCAATTTGGGTGCGTAGATCCTGAGAAATCGGTACCCAGAAGAATCAACTTTGGCCGTAATAACGGCCTTGATACGCCTGGGCATTGAGTCAAATAGAGCTTGGATGGCGTGTACAGGAAGAGATACCCGTACAGCTTCAACACGATACCACAGTTCATCAAGAGTAGTAACTGGCGTATTGTGACGAGCCAGTTGTTCGGCCATCATTGACCAGACGTTTTCAATTGATGAGAGATCTGGAGAATGTACTGGACAGGGCAGCAGTCGAACATTTTCTGTATCCAGAAAGGACCGTACAGGACCTGCAACATGCGATCGTGCATTATCCAGCTGAAATGTAGGGTTTCGCAGGGATTGAATAAAGGGTAGAGCCACGGGTCGTAATACATCTGAAATGTAACGTCCACTGTTCAAAGTGCTGTCATTGCGAACAACAGGTGACCGAGACGTGTAACCAATGGCACCCCATACCATCACGCCGGGTGATACGACAGTATGGCGATGACGAATACACGCTTTCAATGTGCGTTCACCAGGATGTTGCCAAAGGCGGATGTAACCATCATTCGAGAAAATGACGTTTTGCCTTTTGTGCACCCTGGTTTGTCGTTGAGTACACCATCGCAGGCGCTCCTGTATGTGATGAAGAGTCAAGGGTAACTGCAGCCGTGGTCTCCGAGCTGATAGTCCATTCTGCTGCAAACGTCGTCGAATTGTTCGTCCAGATGGTTGTTGTATTGCAACCGTCCCCATCTGTTGACTCGGGGATCGAGACGTGGCTACACGATCCGCTACAGCCATGCGGATAAGATGCCTGTCATCTCGACTGCTAGTGATCCGAGGCCGTTGGAATCCAGCACGGCGTTCCGTATTACCCTCCTTCTCTGAAAAGCTAATCATTGGCAAATCACAGCATCTTCTCCCTGTTGGTTAAATTTCGTGTCTTTAGCACGTTATCTTCGTGGTGTAGCAGTTTTAAAGGCCAGTAGTGTACTTAAAGAATACCCCTATGTCTGTTAATAATATTGTCAGGTAGCCGGATTTCAATGGTTTGTTCCACTACACAGTCCCAATTCCGCGACGGAGGGCGAGCACTTGTGTCTCATCGTATAACATTTTATGTCCTTCAGTAAGACAATGTTCCGCCACTGTAGATTTTTCTGGCTGAAATAAACGCGTGCGACGACGAGGCTTCACCCATCGATACTGGACCGTACGAATCGTTTTCCAATACAGACTTTCCCCACACTTTCTCAAACCCAAATCATCCTTCATTGGGCCGAGCAGAGCTCTAGTCTTCGCTGGCGGACGGAGTACGCTTTTAATATCAAATTTCCTTAAAATTCTTAGTATTTTTGACGATATGCTTCCGGCAAAAGATAGGAATGCCACCGATTTACATGTATCTTCTATTGTTCCCGCGAAGAATTTGACTGTCAGTATAACCATTATGACTGAACAGAGCTTTTAGATGATCCAGTTCTTCTTTCGTACTACTCGTATCTGAAACCGAGACGCCGTAACTTCTTTTTACCAATGTGCGTAGGACCTCATTGCGTTGGTGTAATGGATGACAGCTAGATGCATGAAGATATCGGTCGATATTCATGGGCTTACGGTAAACACTATGTTCTAGTGTCCCATCATAACACCTGCATACCATGACATCTAAAAACGGAAGTCTTCCATGCTTTCCAACTTACATCGTCAAATTAGTATTGGGGTGCAGTATATTAAAATGATATAGGAAACGATCCAGAGCAACCCTCATATGTGGTCATATCATAAACGAATCGTCGACATATCTCGAGTGCGAGTGGTTATTAACAATAGCGTGTCTTAAGTGCACATATTATAGAACATTACTCGAAATAGAGTGTCAGATGTAAGCCCAATCCTTGTTTATAATTCCTACACAACACTAGACATTTCTGCAATAGACTGTGAACCGTAACAGCTGCAGCTAATTTATCCAAAGTCGGTACCTTATAAAAATAAAGAACTATCATCTACTGAGGCTTAATGCTAGCACACAAGATAATTTCATACAAAAACACCGAGCACCGAATGTTGCTAAAAGATAATGTTATTTATTAAGTCTGATCGGCTGACATGCCACTGGTCAGTAAATAGCGGGTCGTCTACCCTCTTTGTCACATTCTCCTTGCATTTTTACGTACCTCACATTTTTTCCACTCAAGAAACAAACTCATGCAAAATTTTCATAATAACGAGTATCACAAGCATTATAACAAAATTATTGCTGTTGTTCAGTCACATTCAATAAACTACAAAAGTCTACGTAACAAGAAAACAAAAACATGCAAGAGAGAACAGATTAGTAAATAACAAATTTCTCAGAACCATCCTATCCAAAATAATAATGATGGTTTTTTTTCTTTTTTAAGATTAACACAAATACTACGTTCTGTATGTAAGCAACATTAAGAAGACTTCCTCATTCGCCCCTGTCATCATCCAATCCAATCCGACATATGGGTCACCGCTTTTCGTAAAGCTTTGCAAGGAAATGGTATATTGAAAATTAAGAGACATGTGTTTCGGCTCTTTGCCAAACACTCCCTGGTTATTTTTAAAATCGAGGTCAAAGTAAATGACTGAAAGTGTTGTCTTCATGCTGCAGCTTGGTTACGCGTAATTCTTCTTCTATAGGAACGCTATGCCGGCAGTTGACTGATGCCGGCACGGTAGCACAGCAATATTCCGTCAGAGGGCTGATTGCCCCCAGTAACAGAGCAAAAAAAAAAAAAAATAAAATAAAATAAAATAAAATAAAAAATAAATAAATAAATAAATAAATAAATAAGTAAGTAAATAAATAAATAAAAATAGAAAACTGAGTGAAGTTTACAACGATCAAGTGAAATGGGTACCAATTGACATCTGCACAGGACAAAAACAACGAATACAATAACGATGAAAGTGAAAATAAAGTAGTTCTGCATGGGTGTTAATCCGATGGCTGCACGAGTTGTTGGTTCTAACCACGATTGATACCAGGCCACTCAAATATTCTTTGTTTCCGTTTCACTTAATGGAAATGAAAATGGCCACATTAAAGTCTTTGAAGAAAATGAAATTTGAAGAAAATCTTACACATTAAGCCTGCCACACTGTCAATTCAGTAGCTTATTTCAATGACCATAGATGTCCATTCTGCTGCGAATATCGAGCTACATCGTTATGAAAACATGTCTGAAGAGATCCAAATCGACCGTCAACGATGCGAATTCGAGTTTTGATCGTCAAATAGCACCCATATGCAAGGGGAAAAGTTAAGAAATTAACATAATGATAAAAATGCAGTACTTTGTACTCATGGTAGCTTCGAATACGGAAGTTTTGCTTGTTTAAATCTAACGAACAGCTTAAATATCACTTTCAATTAGCGTTAGGTTCTCCACGAGTCCATGTGTGGTCCTCAGAATGTGCGGTGAGCCTGCCGTGCAATGGATCATGCACTTCAACCTAGTCACATCGTTTATCGCACACATTTACTATGAAGAATCAAAAAAACACTGAAACGCCTGGCAACAGCGTTAGTACTCGTAATTGTGGCTTGATTAGTGTAGCAAAAAAGGCATCGTATCAAAACGTGTCATATGTCCGGGTATCTATCAAATGTGAAATGCAAATAGTAGACTTTTTGTGAGGCATTACTCAATAACAGTCAAGCATCTTCTACTATCCAAAGCAATGAGTGGTAGCGGACGCTACCGTCAAGGGGTAAGGAATGTAGCTCCGCCAGTGCAATGTATGCCGGGAGACAGTAAATGGGCCCTGGATAGTTGTCGCGTCAGGGGCAGACAGTCTGGCGAGAAATCTGTTGCAAAAATAATACTGGCGGGAACTGTTGTTGCTGCTGAGTCAGAAAGTGTAATACATTGTAGCTGCGCTATCATTACGCTCATGACATGAGCATTCAGATGAAGGACGCTAAAGAAAAAAAAATATAAACTCGGAATGGTTTCGACTCTATGACCCTGAATTCGCATCTCACGTGTTTTATCAAAGGCGTAGAAAATACGAGCGACTCGAAATGAAGACACGACTTGCACCACGAAATACCGCAGCCTACTACAGTATTTCCAGATTGTGCAGATAGCCGGACTTACAGAACCATCAGTGCAGCCAGTTTATTGTCCCATCCCGCGTTCGGCAGCGGCTTAGACTTGGCGGTGGCCCCTCGCCAGTCAGGTTCTGTGTCCAAAAGTATACTGTGTATCGCAGGCAAAGTTCTGAATTTTTCAGTGGCTTCCTATGAAACCCTTGGCACTGATATGTAAGCATAACATTTACTGTTTTTGCAGGCACGATCAATTACAGCTATGCGCATAAGATGCCTGTCATCTCGACTGCTAGTGATACGAGGCCATTGGGATCCAGCATGGCGTTCCGCATTACCCTCCTGAACCGACCGATTCCATATTCTGCTAACAGTAATTGGATCTCGACCAACGCGAGCAGCAATGTCGCGATGCGATAAACTGCAATCGCGATATGCTACAATCCGACCTTTAACAAAGTCGGAAATGTGATGGTACGCTTATCTACTCCTTACACGAGGCATCACAAGAACGTTTCACCAGGCAACGCAGGTCAACTGCTGTTTGTGTACGAGAAATCGGTGGGAAACTTTCCTCATGTCAGCCGGCCAGGGTGACCGAGCGGTTATAGGCGCTTCAGTCGGGAACTGTGTGACCGCTACGGTCGCAGGTTCGAATCCTGTCTCGGACATGAATGTGTTTTATGTCCTTAGGTTAGTTAGGTTTAAGCAGTCTAAGTTCTAGGGGGCTGATGACCTCAGATGTTAAGTCCTATAGTGCTCAGATCCATTTTTTTCGTTATCTCAGCACGCTGTAGGTGTCGCCACCGGCGCCAACCTTGTATGAATGCTCTGGAAAGCTAATCATTTGCATAACACAGCATCTTTTTCCTGTCGGTTAAATTTCGCGTCTGTAGCACGTCATATTCGTGGTGTAGCCATTTTAATGGCCAGTAGTGTAATTTACTGATGAGATAGTCGAACGTATCTCTGCTAATCCCCAAATAATCTAATTATTTGTTTTGTGACCTTCATAGCTGATTGTATAAATAATTATGAAATTCTCCCTGAAGATTACTGCCTTTCTAAATTCGATACGCAGCACTCCTTTATCGCGTTACTTTCCTGACGAAGGCGGATTATGTTGTAGTGTTTAAAATTCTTCTGGGTACTATGCCACGTCATTGCTAAAAACTAACAGCAATAATAAACTAAAACCGACGTTTCGGCTGAATTACAAAGGTCTTCCTCAGGACACGACTGTTTTTGCAGCATGGGGATAGGTGCTTCTATTTATTACAGACTATCGATGTCTGACGTCACTGTTGTAAAACTTTTAATTGACCCTCTAATATGGTAGGCTAGTAATGACGTAAGGGCAGATGGAAGGAAAGAGGCTATTCGTGGGTGTCCATGTTGTCAACGATTGGTAGCTGTCCGTCAATCAGTGTTCGGCTTCTGGTCGGCAATTTTTCGTCTTGGTGTACTCGGAAGTGGACTGACAGTTGCTCTACAGCTGTTTGTACAGATACGCCCGTGTCCCGTGTAGCTTCTGCCCCGCGACCGCTCGCGGCTCGTTGGACTGGGATGGCTAATTCTGTTGCCTCCCACTTGAGCTGCAATATTCTACGATTTAAGGGCACCGTCTTATAGAAACGGCTTGTCGGCTGTAGTAGCCATCTTGTAGTGGGAGATCGTCACTCGCACGCATAGTACCCGAGCGTATCGCCAGGTGCTGCATCTTGTTGCACAAATACACACCGCGTCCTGTTGGTCGCTTTTGACACCTACGTAGGACGCGGCTTTTAAGAACAAACTGTGACACACGACAACATGGAAGACAGCGATAAAGAAGATTTCCGTCTTACACGGTAACCGGCTGCAACTAAAATTTATGGAATGTTATAACGCATGGTGTCATAATATACAAACACATTTCTGTGAACTTAACAGATTTTTTTATGAATACATAGGTCTCTCAGGGTCATTGCATTCTTGGGAAATGAACACCGACTTACAGTAGAATGAACACATCGACATACCGTACTAATTAAGATCATTCTTGTGCAGTTTCAAAACACTTCTTTCGCAACGCTACTCAGCTCTTAAGGCATGTGGCTTTCAACTATAGAGAAATTTTCATTAACGAGAGAGAATACCATGATAAAAATTTCCATGTAAAAAATTTGGATTCGTACTTATTTCAGAGATTCAGCGTTTTTAGACACAGCAGAATGTCTCTGTCTTTACGAATGTCTCCATTCACAGTATTTCATAAATTACTTGGTTAATGCTGCGAATCTAAGAGGACTCTGGATTTCACATTCTCAAACTCTCAGCCAGCGGACTCTTCACGATTAGCTTTTAACTCATTGAACTTTCATTAATAAGGAGGAGAGCGAGAGGAGGCGAGCTTCCCCTCAACGATTGAAACGTCATTCAGCATATTTAAAGTTCATGACTGTGACGTCCAGTGCTTTTGGTTCTGGAGCAGTAGAGGTTCAGTGGTAAGCATTCTGTCAATGATTGCGACGTTGACTTTCTGAATTCAAATACAGCTTTTTCAGTGCGCACTTGTTGGACCTAATAAATTAGGTCCACTATTGTGTCTGATATTAATAAATACATACTACGTGTGCCCTGATGACTTTGTTTAAGGGTATTCTTTATGTAGAAATATGATGTGTCCATGGAACATATTCATATTATGATTCGTAGAACCTCTGTTATCTTTTCTCGGTGGCAGTGGTGATCTGCTTAGCCTCTAACTCAGTGCAGTCAAAATATAAGGCCTCTTATGTTACATATTTGATGCTCGTAAACGCAGGTCATCTGCAACTAAGGCATTTGATTGTGTTGATCACAAAATATTGCTTCAGAAGTTGGACCATTACGGAATACGGGAAGTAGCTCACAATTGGTTCACCTCTTACTTTAGCAACAGCCAGCAAAAGGTCATTATTCACAATGTTGATAACGACTGTGATGTGGGGTCTGAGTGGGCTACTGTCAAGTAGGGGGTGCCCCAGGGATCAGTGTTGGGGCCACTTCTGTTCGTTATTTATATAACTGATATGCCCTCTAGTATTACAGGTAACTCTAAAATATTTCTGTTTGCTGATGAGACTAGCTTGATAGTAAAGGATATTGTGTTTAACATTGGCTCGGTTTCAAATAGTGCAGTAAATGACCTCAGTTCATGGCCTGTAGAAAACAAACTAACGTTAAATCACAGTGAGACTCAGTTTTTACAGTTTCTAACACACAATTCAACAAAACCTGACATTTTAATTTCACAGAACAGGCATATGATTAGTGAAACTGAACAGTTCAAATTTCTAGGTGTTCATATAGATCGTAAGCTGTCATGGAAAGTCTACGTTCAGGATCTTGTTCAAAGACTTAATACTGTCATTTTTGCTATTCGAACGGTGTCTGAAGTGAGTGATCGTTCGACACGAAAATTAGTCTACTTTTCTTATTTTCATTCACTATTGTCGTATAGTATTATATTTCGGGGTAACTCTTCCCATTCTAAAAGGAAATGTTTGGCTCAGAAACAGGAGGTTCGAGCAATAAGTGGGGTTAGTTCAGGAACCTCTTGTCGACCGCTGTTCACGAGTCTGGGTATCTTGTCATTGGCCTCCCAACACGTGTATTCCTGATTGTCGTTTCTTATTACCATTATTAATTTATTCCCAAGAATAAGCAAGTTTCACGCGGTTAATACTCGCCAGAAAACAAACCCGCATTTGGATCGGACTTCCTTAACTCTTGTGCAAAAAGCTGTGCAGTATACTGCTTCATCCATTTTCAATAAGCTGTCACTCGAATTTAAAAAAATCTTAGCAGTAATCCACGCGCTTTCAAATCGAAACTGAAGAGTTTCCTGATAGGTCACTCCTTCTATTCTGTCAAGGACTTCCTTGAAAAATTAAGCTGATTATTATTGTATTGCTGATACAGTTGACTTAAACTTATGGACGGACTTTTTTAAGGTTCATGAGCATTTATTTTTATCTGTTACTACGTTTATGTTGTATTGCATTTACTGACACGTTCCATGAACTTCGGAGATTTACTCCTCAATTTTGTCCTACGGAACTTCACGAGTAAATAAAAATAAATAAAAATCAGGTTTTCCATTGGCAGTGGGGAGTGTAATAAGAACATAACCTCATCCAGCGTCTGAGAAGTATCCTTTTGTTTGTCGTCAAGCAGTTCGACCAGTGATTATGTGAGTCATTACATAACGTGACATATGTATTTCTGAACATCAACCAAACGAATGGCAAATTTTGTGACGGACAAGGGTGCACACTAGAAAATAAACCTGGTGGGAGACGGGCTCGATCCTAGGACCTCGTTTTGCGCAGCAGCATGTATACACTTGCGCCACCAATCTCCAACTATAAACTGAACATATTACGTATTACGAACAGCATCGACGATGTTTGAATGTGGCCGTAAATGTCATTACATGCTTCTGCCTATTTTTAATTTACGCCATGAACTTGACTTAAGTTTAAAAACTGATTGAATGGGTGAATAAACTTACTACACTTATAATGTAAGAAGATTAGCATTAGCGATTTCCGATAGTTTTGAGAAAGTAGTATTTATGAAGGAGTGACACACGCTATGTGGAAATTACACACCCTTTCATCAGAGACAGGGGGTCGCACTTCTGATTTCGAGCTTGTAACTAAGTCTCATCGTAGAGTTAAACCGCCATACTTCATTTGCTTTCGAAGAAGAATTAGTGTTGACTTCTATATTCAGGGTATCAGGGCAGGAATCATTAACCATCTCATATTTCCTTCATTTTTAAGGTTTCGCACCTCAATCGATAGAAACGGATCCCTTACGGATTTATTTTGTCGTCCGTTTACCTGTCTGCCTTCCTGCCGGTTTGTTCGATTCTTAAGAACCCTTTCCTTTAGAAACAGGTAAAGCTGACAAACTGAAATTTATTTGACACACTGAGGTCTACGTTCCGCTGACAATCTAAGACATTTTAGCTTCTAACTCAGTGCCGTCAAAATATAAGGCCATTTATGTTACATATGTGATACTCGTAAACTCAAGAAAGACCTATTGGATACTGCTCAGTGGCCTAGAATTATGAAATCTGATCGCTAGTAACATTTCACAGTAAAAGTAAAGGAAAAACTCCGAAAACTACTAATTTCCCATTATACCGCATAAAAAATGTTTGCCATTTATTGTCAGACTGTCTTTCCGTCTGTAGAGACCCTTTTCTCTTAGGAACGAACGGAAGTATCAAATTAAAATTTATATAAAATGGCGAGGTATACCGTCCCTTGGCGACGTAAATAATGTAAGCTTCTAAGGCCACGCAATCGACATACACGCCCAAATATATAACATATTTTGATATTCTCAATCTCACCTTTCAAACAAGCAGAGTTTCTTTTTTGTACCACGTCGGTTCTGGAGGTCTAGCGATAAAAGGCGTGGTGGGATTCGGGGGTCGCCGGGACTAATCTTTGTCGACGCAAGAAAATCTTTACTCTCCGTTTTAACCTAGCCTTCACTTCTCAGTTATGTAAGAAGTTGACAGACACAACACGTGGTTCCTGTGCTACAGGTCCCCCTTCCCCAGCTGCCTAACTAGGGTGTCGTAAGAACGTGTAAGTCTCCAAAGTGGCATCCTATAAGAGAAACTGTCACCAAGCCAATGAGCAACGCGAAATTATTATACATTATTATTAATATGTACAATTAAGTATGTACGAAACTGTCCTACCAGACGTCTTACTCACACGTGTCCGGTTTTTCTCCTTATTTTGTCACAGTACAACTGCTGCTACGAAGAACAAACTCCTAAACTGAAATCTTAGGCTCGAACATTTTTCCTATTACAAATTGCTCAACGTCTTCGGTTTCGCGGAACACAGTATGAAATTTAGGTCTGCTCTTTGGAAATTATGTCTGACTTCCGTAAAAGATGATCGATTTGTTTAACTTCCAGCTGTGGGAGCAAGTTGTCTGGCGGGTTGTTCTTTTGCTTAGTGTACGGAATGGCTCGTATTAGATGCTCACCAATGGTAATGACTTTTACTCACACTAAAAGACGTCCTTCACATCTGTCAGTGTGAAGTGAAGAACGCCGGGAAAGTCGTTACTCAGAGTTCTAGTCCAACATGATGTTAGCCCTCTTCCGACAGGTGTGAAAAAGTATTAGATTAGATCATGACAGAGGAGGATGTCGCTCACACTCAAAATACAGCTTTTGTGTGATTATTAAAAAGTAAAGAATAAAAACATCGTTATGTGTTTAGGTACAATGGCTTCGAGAAATACCCTTGGTGCCTCACAATTCTCTTTTTCTCATTTTTCCCCCGTATTATCCAGATTATACCAGGATTTTTGAACAAGAGCATGAATTACAACAATAATTTCGTCATGATGTTGGCGAAACTGATTATTATTAAAATTTTTTGTGCCTTTGTCTTTGGGGCGAGAAAAAAATAATAAGAAATACGTCAAACTGCAAAAAAAAAAATCCCCAATCTGGCAACATTGTCGTAGGTGCGGTATTTCTTGTCTTAATTCCAAGTCAATCGTATTGTTTACGCCTTTGATAAAACGCGTGAGATGCGAATTCAGCGTCATGGTGTTTAAACCATTTCGTGTTTTCATTTTTTTTTTGTTTAGCGTCCTTCATCTGAATGCTGATGTCATGAGTTTAATGATGACGCTGCTACAATGTATTTCACTTTCTGACGCACCAGCAATAACAGTTCCACCCAGTAATACTTTTGCGACAGATTTCTTGGCAGACTCTCTGCCCTCTGCCACTGAACACGACAGCTATCAGCGCCCCGTTTACTGTCTTCCGGCAGACACAGTAGTGACGGAGCTGTGGTCCTTACCCCTTGGCGATAGCGCCCGCTACCGCTCATCGCTTTGGATAGTATAAAATTCTTTACTGTTCTTCAGTAATGCTTCACAGCAAGCCTATTATGTGCATTTCACGCTTGATAGCAACGGAGTCAGCCGACACCTTTTAATACTAACGCTGGAGCAATGCGTTTTACTGTTGGTTTCTGATTCTTTACGGTAATTGTGTGAGATAAACAATGTAAATACGTTACAGTGCATGATCTATTGCAACACAGGCTCACTGCACATTCTGAGAATCACTCATGGTCTCGTGGAGAGCCAAACGCTAACTGAAAGTGATATTTAACCTATTCAATTACATTTAAACCAACAATACTGCCCGTATTCGAAGATACCCTGAGTTCAAGGAAGCTGCAAACCCCTTCGTCAGCGAACGTCTAGAAGGCGTTCTAAGAGCTAAAAGAGTAATTAAACAAGGAAGAACTATATTGATCATTATGTTCACTTCTTAACTATTCCCCTTAGCATATGGGTGCTATTCGACGAACAAAACTGTAATTCGTATCGTCGTCAGTCGATTCGGATCTCTTCAGAGATGTTTGTGTAATGATGCAGCTTGGTATTCGCAGCAGACTGGACATCTATGGACATTAAAACAGCGTAGTGAATTGAGAGTCTGACAGACTTCATGTGTAAGATTTTCTTCAAATTTCATTAAAGACTTTAGTGTAGCAATTTTCATTACCCTAGTTTCGCGGTTAGAACCAACAACTCAAGCCGCCGTCGGATTAACACCCATGCAGAACTACTTTATTTTCACTTTTATCGTTATTGTATTCGTTGTTTGTTCTGGGCAGATGTCAAATTATACTCCTTTCACTTGATCGTTGAATATTTCACTCAGTTTTTCTTCTCTTTTTTTGTTGTCTATTACTGAGAGCAATCAGCCCCCTGACCGAACATGGTGAGCTACCGTGCCGGCATAACGTTCCTATCGCTTGGTGACCAATAGTTTGAGTTTCAGTAAATAAGCATATCTGTTAGCAAAGATGGTTCTTTCGTTTCAAATTGCCAAATGCTTTACTATTAGGTTCCAGTATGTTTTCGTAAACCTGCCCTTAAAGATTGAAATAAGATATCGACTTTGTATCAATTAGCAGGAGTTGTGAATGTTTTCCGTCGATTGCCAACATTTGTAGTTTCGTAGGTACGTTTGCCATTCTTATTCGATAAATTACCAAATTCGTTTCTCAATTACGTGTGTTCTAAAGACACTCTATTAATAAAGTAACGTGCAGCTCGAATTTTTTGCTTTTCTTGGGGTATCGTTAGGACTCTTGCTTAGAGATCGACGCAAGACGCTCAGTAGCTTATTATATTCATAACGTATCTATAGGCCGAAGTGTCATTAGTGGTAACACAGCTAGTTGATATTTATTTAAATATACATTACTATTTTTACCTTCACGTGAACCAAAACGTTAAAATAAAGTGTTAAAACCAGTGGAGGTGGTAGATCAGTGGAGGAGAAAACTACCAGCGATCCACCACACCAAACATTTGTCACCAATCTAGTGCCTGACATAAAGGAGGGGGTAGGGGAGAGGGGAGGGGCAAAAACCGAATATCGGTGTGCACCGTGGCCCCGTAGCGACTCGTAGCAAAGGGCGTAGAACTGGATTCATTTAGTCTGTCCCTCCAACGAATAAGTACCTTTAGCGTGGGTCCAGCAAATGTGCCGGTGAAGCACCCACTGAACGTCTGTCGACTCAAACTTTTGTGATCAAGGTTACTTTAATTACTAGTTACTGTCGACACTTTGCTTCCTATCATCAGTATTATTTAAGCGCCATTTTATATAAGCACCTTTTCCATCGTAATGCATTAGATATTCCTGAATAATGTACTGTAAACTGTAATATCTCAGTTTTTATTGCTGCCTTCGTTCACCGAAGCTGTGACAAAAGGGATGAATAAAAGAATGTGTCGTGCGTGAATAGTAGGCTATCTCAAAGTATTTTGAGAAAAACGCAACGCAGTTTCTATAATCCATCTGCGAGACTTACCTCTTGTCGCAGTAAAAAGCGCCCGTTTACTCGTTTTATCACTGCTGGTTGTGACGCTCGAAGATAACTGTTTTCCTCTCAGTTTTTTTTTTTTTTTTTTTTTTTTTTTTTAGCATACACGAGGTACACATTTAACTGATAATGTTGGTAGCTTTGTGTCTCCTACCCAGTTACGCTCTGAAGCCGACAGCAAATCTTTACAAGTTGAGCGTAATGAACAGGCGAGGGGTCTCACGAATTCTGTCACCGACTGTACATATCGCTGTACCAGACTTCTCGATACCTCAGTGTAAAAAGGAAATGAAACAGATCCTCAGTGATACTGTCCACAATAGCTGTCGGTCTGTGGTAGAATACACTACTTGGATAATTTTTCACTTTTATCCGTAACATATGTGATCGTGCTTTACCATCAACGAGTTCACATAAACTAAACAATATTGGCGTCACAGGATTCTTGTTTTCGGACTTCTTCATAATATTGTCACTTCAGATACAATCACGGTAAAATTAATTTAAGTGCAGTTACTTTAAGCGATAATAATTTACAAGACACAAAAATAAAAGCTGAAACGGACGTATCATTACTACAACAATACAGTTAACAACATACAACAACTACAGATCTCACCACGCAAAGAGCAAAAGCTAATACCTGTAACAGAGAACTGGTTAGGATTGAATTAGTAACATTTACGCAATGCAAACTACAATAAATTGGAATTTCTCTTCCGTTGCTAACTATTAACACACTACAGGAATGGGCGTAAGGTCTCACGGTGAACGGCGTCGGTGTGTTTAAGTCCGTAGTTCTTGCGGGTTATGATCATTTTGCTCTCATTGTTTCCATGCTGCGTTACATGGGTGCTATTCTATACCAGTCCTTGTACAAAAGTTTTCTATACCAGTTCTTGTACAAAAGTTTGCCAGTCTACGATGATACACAAACAAATCGGTTTGTCCGTCCAAACGTGAGAACTCCTTTACACCAAGCTGTTACGTCCCACTTCGACCTACGTTACTGTAGTGACTGATAACCGACTGACATATAAACATGCATCTAATTTCAATAGAGAGGACGGCTATAAGCTTCCGGCAACGTGCCTCCCCCCCCATCAAGAAAGTTAATACGCGGCCGCGGTGTGTGAGCGACATAAACAAGGAGCTGCAAGTCACCTCGGCGGACGTTAATATTTGGGTAAACATTCCCCGTCTCTTGCTCTGTCCGTTTCGCATCTAGTCACTGATGACGACCAACCAATAGCGGTAGCAGGCATTTCAACAAATAATCCTTCTCCAGCATGTGTGGAATAGTGCCTTTCTATCCAATGACGAAGGGCCGCCAATAGTAACCACAGGAGATGAGCTACCAATGCCCCTTCTGCATCAAAGCGGGAATATTAGCCAATGACTATGGCCCACCAATGGTAGCCATATGAATTTTAACCAATACTATCACTTCTCCAACACGAACGCGTGAAAACTCCTCCTTTATAAGAGGACGCGACACTCGTCTCTGACTAGTGGACACCAGGCTATCCTGAGGAAGATCCCAGCAGAGGGGTTGAAACGTCGATCATTTTAGAAGAAACACGACGCGCCCTAATAACCCAGAGACAACGGCCACGATAGCCTGCAGACTTACAAATGAACGCCACTTCACTGTAAAGAGATGGGTCAGATGCCAAATATCGTCTGGTACCTGTTCTACATCATTGTCAGAAGCAACCAGAGCACTCACTTAAGGATGTGAAAGTATTGAAACTACAGTAGCTCAGAAAACTTGCGTTTTTCACTGTCGGGTGCACTAAAATTTCGGGAGGAATTTGAGTTAAAAGTAGTTAGGTTGATCACCATTTTCCCTTTACGTTTTCCCCGTTACATGGCTCTTTTTCAAAGATGTAACACTGCCCGCAATACAGTAGCGCTTTAGCCCCCGGAACTTCTTGGTCGCCCTTCCATTGTGGACGTCAGCCCTCTATATTACTGGGGCGACACAAAGGCGCTACCAGCCCCCCTACCCATTTCAAGAGTGGCTGGAGGGGGGGGAGGGGGAATGGGGGAGGGGGTGCTGGATGGAGGCAGCTCTGCTCTGTTCCACTCTGCTGCGCTCGTATTGGCGAGGCGATTGAAGTGAGTCGCCGGCTCGTGTCGGCGCCGCCGCGATTCTTCATTTTTAATTTCCTGCGGGAGCGCTGTGATCCGCCCGGGCGCAGACACGGCGAGTAATTAAAAGGGCTTAGCAGGCACTGGCGGGTTGGGCCAGCAGCGACGATCGGGGAGTCAAGGACTGGGCGGGCATTCTTTGTCACGACTACGAGCCTGGAGGTGTCAGCAGCGACTGGCTGCAAGGTGGCGTCCGGCCCCCGCTGCAAGTGACTGGTACCCACTGCAACACTTCCGATTTACGCTGATGTGCGTGAAAATCGCAAATTCAATGAGAATGTACGAGTGCCATTCGGAAAGTAAGGAATGATAGGTCGCGAAATGGAACCCACAGTGAAAATCAAAATTGTTTTATTTGCAAAGGTTAGTTACACCTTCCAGCTACTTCTCTACACAGTCGCCGCTCAGACTTAGACATCTGTCGTAGCGTTGTGCCAACTTTTCAATTCACTCGTCAGAGAAAACAGCCGCCAGTGCATTTCGACAATTTTCTACTCTGGACTGCATCTCGTCGTCTGTGTCAAAATATTGTCTTCATAGCCTGTCGTTCATTTGAGCAGAGATGAACCTCAGGGGTAGCCAATTACGGGTTGTATTGTGGGTGATAAAACACTTCTCATCGAAAACGCTGCAAGAGAATCTTCATTGCCACTGCAGAGTGTGGCCTAGAGTTATCGTGTAGAGCAGGGGCGGGCAAACGTTGCACGCGGCTCATGAGCGCACAGCGCTGCACGTGTGCCGCTCGCGTGCAACCGTCGACTGGGGCAGTGGCGACAACAGCAGGTTGTGGCAGTGTAGTACCAGCCTAAGCTGCGGACGATAATGCGAAGCGACCACTACGTAGTGAACGTTGTATTTCGAGAACCGGAAAATGCGGAGTGAAAGAAGGAAACGGAGAAGTGCAAATTTGCTATCTCTTAATAAATAATGGAAGAATCATTTTTTCTTTGTGCAATAACGTGAAAATTCGAAATGTTTAATATGTGGCAGTATTCTCGCTGGTCAACGGAAGTTTAGTATTGAAGGCCATTATAATAAATTTCACAAGGACGAGTACAATTTATTGTCGGATTCTGAGCGGATGGGGAAATTGACTGAGCTTAAGACGAGCGCTCTGGCGATACCAGATGAATCTGTCGTAGTTAGCCGGCCGGAGTGGCCGAGCGGGTCTAGGCGCTACAGTCTGGAACCGCGCGACCGCTACGGTCGCAGGTTCGAATCCTGCCTCGGGCGTGGATGTGTGTGATGTCCTTAGGTTAGTTAGGTTTAAGTAGTTCTGAGTTCTAGGGTACTGATGTCCACAACAGTTAAGCCCCATAGCGCTCAGAGCCATTCGAATTTGTCGTAGTTGCTGTTGTCACTAGAGATCTGCGACTGTCTTTCGTCATGTCTCTCATCTAATTATTTAACATTTTATGAAGCACTGTTTTCAACTTTTCAGGATGGCAACAATAATAGCCCAGTGGTATGTGCAAGTTATAAGACTGCACTTAATAGAGCGACAGCTGGAAAACCATTTGCTGAATTAATAAGTCTCGGTTAAGAGCAAACGTCAGTGATGAAAATTTACCCAACTGTTTGCGTTTGTCTGTATATATGAATTTTGTTCCAGATATTAAATGTATTGTAAACTCCACGTGTGATAATTAAATAAAACGTATCGTAGGTAATAGGTACTCTTTCAAACCATGATTTCTTTCATGCACTCCTACTAACCTTATTCATTCACTCAATAAAGCAAGCTAGGAAACAAAACGCATTACCGAGGAAGGAGCGGACAGAAGGTATGGTGGGGATGGGAGATACGCGGGTGGCCAGCTTGCCCCTGTGTGCACGCAGAACACCTGTTAACTGCACGTTTGCAATTGCACCGCACACGTGCACGATTCCTGCCCGCCCCTGGTGTAGAATGAACCGCATGACAGTTATGCTATGTCAGTTGCATACCTTCAGGCGAAATCTTTCGCCAGGCCCTCATACTGGGCGGGAGACGCTAGTTTCTAGCCATCTTTACGTTCTCACTGTGAGCTCAGAACTGAAAAGAGCTTCATGATCCGTCGACGTGCGTTCTGGACACAGTGTCCAACTCATCTGGGCAAAGCTTCATCAGATTTTTACTGTATTTTCCATTTCGCGACCGATCGTTCCTTACTTTCTGAATAACCCTCATACACTAAAAGAACCCTGTCATTCAGGCTGCATAAATGGCAATATACAAAGAATTAGAGCTACGGGACTGCAGTTAGCGAATGAAAATATGACATTAGCCGCAGTTGCCCATTACTCACTTCCTGACAGACAGCATTAAGATTATAACCAATCTCGGTTTTCTTGCTCCGTCAACCCTAGATGTAACCTCAAGCGTACGACCACTCTCACCACCACCGCCATTGTCTTCTTCAGCAGCAACTAACGGTTGTGATTCCTGCTGTGGTGTCATTTTATAGTCCACTGTTTCTGATTTCTCTGTGTCAGTCATCATTATGTGATGATGACGCAGGCCGACCGAACAGCATAAGCAATCTGTAGTGTATAAAATTCTACCGCAGCATCATTCACGATAGTGGCAGTTTGATGTGCCATCATAACTCTGGCCAACTTGTATGGTTCTAAACTGCAATCAACACTCGCAGTCACCCATCTGAAAAGACAGCAGATTCTCCAAAACAAAGTTTTCGAATTTATAACTGTACTCTCCAGCACATGTGTAGACAAAAGTTAGGGCAACCATCCATCTGTCATCCTGTAAGAAAACTGCTGCTTCGTCCTAGCTCATCAATACATTGTGTCAACAGCCAGCAAACTCGCTTCATAAACGTCACGAGATGATACAACCTACTGCCGTGTGGAGATTCTGATAGCTATATATCTGACAAGCACGCTTAGTCACAACAGTCAGTTACTGGTGGTGGTGATAATAGATAGCTTGAACGTCTGCCCAGATTTCACGCTAGAAGAAATCCCTCTGCCAGAGGACACCGCCTTTTTGAAGTCGCCTTAAGTGTCGGCGGTCGGGTTTGCTCCTCTGACGCAGTTAAGGGCTATAAACAATGTACGACAGTCACCTTCTTGGTCACCCAAGTGGTGTTGACAGGGAAGCCAGACAATGTTATATATGTATCACAACATAGTGCAGGGACGACTCTAGAGCCATGATGAAGCCAGGTTAGCCAGAAGAGTATACCTAATACAAATCCTGGTCCTCCAGGCTGGGGTTGATCATGAGTCTAACATCCGTATATCGGGAAAAAACATGCTATTACGAAAGTCTAAAACAGCAACAGATAATTCTGATGGAGCCCCATGCAAGGAAAAGGACAATGCGAATGCTAAAATGATATGGTCTTTGCTATTTGGATTGTGAGAACTTTGAACAAACCAGTAGCTCTACGTGGACTCATACACGTGAAGGAAAAATCGAGTGCAATAGATTAAGGTGGATGGACCATGTTGCGTGACAGCCAGAGGATAGATCTTTCAAGATGGTTAACAAGAGAAAAATCGAGAAGGTGGGAGGAGCAAAGGGAGACCACGGTAGCGATGACCGGACGCTGTGGGGAATGACTTCAGAAAGATGGCAGTAAGAAGATGGTGGAAATGCGTAGAAGCTCTTGAGGACTGGGCTGTGATCGTCAGGCAGCCCAAAAAGTAAGGAAGTAAGTAAGAAAACCAAGCATGTTCAGCAAAAGAAATTGTTGACGAGGAACTTCCTTCTAAATATTAATAGTAGCTTAAGACATTTTCTAGATCATGCGGTCATCTGTAAAATTCTTATTAAGATTTGAAAGTGGTGGAGATATGGCTATCAGTTTAAAATGTTCAGAAATTGCATAGAACATAGTGTCCAACAGTATCAATGAGTCATAATAGAAATTAATGAACATATAAAATACCCCTGTGTAGTAAATTGTGGGGATATGAAATGGAATGATTGCAGCTGGATAGTTACACGTAAAACAGCTAGGTAACTTGGTTTCACTGGTGCGATTAATATAATTTATCTAAAATCATACTATCACAAAACAGCGTAAATAAGTCTTGTCAAATTTTTGAAGTTTCAATGTAAATGCATTCCAACTAAAATTACATGTAGAACTATGAAGTGATACGGCGGTGTTGCAGGTTCTCATAGTAGGAAGAAAGGAAAGGACTGTGGTGCACTATCGTTCAATGTGTAGAACTTAGAATAACATTTGGGATCCGTGAACTGTAATTTGTTAGGGCTTTTAATTTATTAGAGTTTTGTTATGTAACAGAATTCCGTACCTATAGCAATCAACAGAATTGAATTAGAAATGATACTCATTTATTAAGAACAATTAGGGGACGAAAAAACCCTTTCAAGCAACTGTACCGTCTATGTGGGTTACCGGAACCCTTAGCACTTAGCCTAGTGAGTCACTAGAGGAGACGTCACTCGGTTGGTAATTCCGTCGTACGTACATGGTGGAGCCTAAGTCTGAGATTTAGTCGAAGGCCTAGTGTCCGTTGAGAGAAGGATTCATAGGTGGAGGTCGGCGCTGGTCGGAAGTTACTCCAAATGGGGGACTGCACAGAGGTCGTCAGAATTGCCCAATGTAACTCGTGACGATGACTGGCTTCTAGAAGGCCGTGCGCTGACTAAAAGTACGGGCAAGGGCGAGGTACACAGCGTGGGCAATGTTTTGCCGTTTGGCTTGGAAAGGGAAATAGTCCGGCGCTAGATACGTTGAATATGTCTCCTATTGTCGATTGGGACTCCTCCTGTCAGCGAGAGTGGCCGCCAACAGAGATGGTGTCCAGAGTTTTCAGCGACATCAAGCTGCGTTCTTGTTATGTTGACCTGCTAGCTTGTTACCAGGAATCTGCCATGCCGGCGCCTGTACAGTAACTGGACGACGCCTGCGGCTAGGCCACCCGCGGGACGATCATGTGAGTGCAGTTGCAGTTCGGTCGGGGCGTAGGTACGAATACCGTAGTTTTGGTGAAAGCCTCTATGACGTTTCCGTACAGAACTCAGTGTCAGAATTGTGTGACAACAAATTAATAATTTTTTACAAACTATGAATATATCAGTGTGTTTATAGAAGAAGCAAATAATGTGAATATAGTATTTCTTGACTTTCGAAAATTAATTGGCTCGATACCGCATCAAAAGTGTATGAATAAAACTACTGCCATAGGGAGGTAGAAAACAAAATGTGTGACTAGACTGAGAACTTCTTGATACGGAGGACACACTATGTTTTTGTTATCACGAATGAAGTGATCAACAGATGTAGAAGTAACTTCAGGCACGCCTCACGATAGTGTATTTAGATCCTTAATATTAATTTTGTATTTTAGCGTTGTGGCAAACAATATTAATAGTATCCTTTGACTTTCTGCACATGATTTAATTTCCTGTAATGCAGAACTATCAGAAAAATGTTGCACTAATATCGAGTAAATCCTTGTTAGAGTTGAAAGTGGAGCGAAGACTGTCAACACGCTTTGGATGTTCAGAAATGTAAAACTGCTCACTTCACATAACACACATAAATACCATCCGGTAAGCAAAATATCAGTGAGAAGTAACTGCAATCTCTCAATATCGTGCAAATATATGGGTGAGATTTGTTGAGATATGTGATTCAATGAACGCACGCAGTGAGTCATAGGTAAAGCAGGTAAAGCAGAAGTCGATTCTTTAACAGGATACAAAGAAAATGAAGTCATTGTTGAAGTGATTGTGTACTCACCCTCGATTGTAAGTGTAGCGTCTGGGATCCGCACCAAGTAGAATTAAGAAGGTATACTGAATGTTTACGATAATGAACTCACCGTTGATCGTCGTTTCGCCTGCAGTACGAAAGAGCATCACTGAAATTCTGAAAAACCTCTTCTGCAAACACTTCAAGATAGACGCCAATTCTCCCGTTGCTGCTTATTTGTAAAGCTTCAAGAACCAGTAATAGATGAGAAATCTTGGAATAAGCTACAGCCCTTGAGGATAACAATACAATCATTTTGTTCCAAAAAGAGGGGATTAAACTATCATTCTATCCCCGCGAATGGAAATATAAGGAGCCCCAGTACGTGCTATAAGGGGAAGTAGGCTATCTTGTCATGTACCTCACAGTGGTTTGTAGGGTTCGGATAGAGATAATGAATCGTATGCTGTAGTGAGTCTAGCAAACTCAACAATTGTAAAAATGACGCTGATTCAATTATTTATACATGTTATTCATCTCCCACAACCACGCACACTCCGAGGGATGACATGTAATCCAGACTGTCTGTAATCACTTTAGTAATACCAGGAATTGTGGACTCGACACTTCCTTCCGAAGCCTACCACTTCTTCTAACAGTGCTCCAGTAACATCATCGCAGGATTTCCTTTTGCCTGAAAAATAAGTCATGTGTTTACCGGAGACATTCTGTACTTAAATTTATGTATAGTCACTTCAACAAGATCCTAGTCTGCAGCTCTTGCTGCAGTGGCACCGTCGTTATCTCTATATCATGGGATTCCCGACTGGACTAGAGACAGTCTTCGCTCAGGGATTGGGTGTTTGTATTGGCCTAATCATTCAGTCTCATCTTCTTCACAATGACGTGAAAGTCATCGAAGTGTCATCGAATAGAAAGCTGCCACAAGATGACCAAACAACCCCAGATGTAGTCTCCCAGTCAATATTGTAACACTATTACTTCAACAATTTCTGCGACTGAACTAGGCCACGAGAAAGATGTTGCGCTATTAGCCAATCAAATAACGAAGAACGCAGGCTTCAATTTCTTTTAATAACAGTACACATTCTTTTTCTGTGCCGTTTGAAAAAGATCGTTTTCGAATACACGAGATTTGCAGGGTTGCGTGTTTAACCTTTGCCATTCTTTTTCAGCCCACAACTGCATTTTCATGGCTCATTTTACAGGAAACAGGGATTGCAGTCGTCGAGAAATGTCACCCCACCCTGTTTCTTCTGTCCAGTCATATTCGCCTGATTCGTTCCTTGCAGATGTCGTGCTCTTCCCTGTTGTAAAATCTGCCCGCAGGGGGACGATATTCAGGACGTTGAGAAGATTAAACGTCACGTGTCGACATTTCTCAACTTTTCGCCGAAGTGTTCCATAGACTCTCCAATCGATGCTGCAACTATGTATCGATGTATACTGAAATATAATATAATAACTTATGTTTTAACCTTTTTGTATTTGATTTCAAGTTAGTCCAGAACAAATGCAGCACTTAGAGGTGGATGTGGAGATGAAGGTAAAGAATAATTGGAAGCGATGTTAGTGTCGCACACATGGCTTGTAGATCTAAACAACAGTCGCTCGACATGTATCTTATTTTTTGACATATTATTTTTTAACGTGGTGGTCGTAGGTCCACAACGTTGCGTATTTCTGCACCTCTGTTTGTATATACATATAAAACTCAACGACCTCTCGAAGCGTCATTGAGCGGTCCACAGAAATAAAAGTCGGTTGGAGTAAGATCTGGGCTGTACTGATGGTTTTTCACCAACTCAGAATCCAGTATCTTGATGGTTTCAGCTGTGCGGTGAGCCGTGTGCGTGAGGGCGATATCGTGGAACAGCCTTTGATTTACAGCTCACCTCGTCGTTTACAGCGAGCGGTTCACTTTAGCTTTTATCGAACCATTCACTATAATATACTATACTAACAGTTGATCCCTTTGCAGTGTATTCTTGCAGTATGGCACCCTTTTGCGTCCCAAAAAGTGGTTAGCACAAACTTTTTGACGGCTGAGTTCACCTTGGATGATTTCACAGGCCAAACTGTGATTAACGTCCAAAGAAGATATTGCTAGTCGATGGTATCTCGTCTACCCGTTAGAACCATATCTTGAGCTAGGTGAATCTTTAGTTCCTTGGGGGCAGTGGACAGTTATAGGTGTCCTGTTCCCTCGTCATGTGTCACACTCGTCTGGCAGAATCAAACATCACGATCGACAAACACTTTTTACATGACGCCGGAATACACTCGTATTATGCTGAAAGTCGGTGATGAATTTCACACCGCTTCCGTGCAAAGAAATCGAGACACTGCTCGTGGCTGCACCTTCGGTGGAAACTACTAGCATAGCGGTCATGTTTACGGCGTCACTGACAGAGTAAAACTGAAGAGGCCAGGGTCGAAAGGCACATACATGCCTACAGTGCACATGTAATGGGCATCCTCAGAAGGCAGTGTGAGAATTTTAAAAGTGTGTTATTGACGAATATTGATCATACTTTCTGAATCTCTCTATTTTACTTAGTGGTGTACGGACCAGGGATGAGTTTATGATACATTTAACCACGCAACGGTTTGTTACCTTCCCTCCCTGTGTCCAGCGCGCTTCCTGCCTCCGTGCGGAGAAGATATCACTGAAGGTCATCTGCGAATCGTGTAAGGTATTACAACTATATGGAACCTGTGGCAGGGCGTTGAATCATTGAATCATAGATACTGTTGCCTCAGTGAAAATGTTTTCTTACATGCTGTACTACACCTAAGGAATCTATCGGATAATGGCTGTTGAGTGAGACAGTCTTTACTGAACGAACAAATTAGAAGTGTGTGGTGGAGATGGTCCATGTGACGTTAGAACAAATATTGATGACGGTAATTCGATAACAGAAACCTTTACCCATACGAACTAGTTGTCTTACTTCTTTCCTCCTTTTGTTTCTTCTTTGCAGTATTGGTGTGTGGAAAGCACAAGCGAATATTTGAATTTTAAGTTCTTTTTCTGACGAACTGAACATTCAGAGAAGTTTCTGGCTTGCTGTTAGTCATCGTCGACTGCAATCGGCGGTATTTTGGCTGTCGGCTGTCGGCCGCCTTCAGGTAAGGGCCGAAGACAGGAGAAGACTTCCCTCGCACCGCAATTTATTAGGGCGGTGTCTGGATTCCGCGCATGCGTTAGGACACTGGTGGCAGAATGACCACACTACCTTCGGGAAAGTGCCGTCAGTGGTTCAAATGGCTCTGAGCATTATGGGACTTAACTACTGTGATCATCAGTCCCATAGAACTTAGAACTACGTAAACCTAACTAACCTAAGGACCTCACACACATCCATGCCCGAGGCAGGATTCGAACCTGCGACCGTAGCAGTCACGCGGTGCCGTCAGTGGTGCACATGCGAAACCCAGTTATACATCTATATGAATACTCTGCAAAATACATTTAAGTGTCTGGGAGAGAGTTCATCGAACCACCTTCACAATTCTCTTTTATTCCAGTCTCGTATAGCGCTCGGAAATAACGAACAACTATATCTCTCCGTACGAGCTCTGATTTCCCTTATTTTATCATGGTGTTCGTTTTTCCGTAAGTAGATCGATGTCAATAAAATATTTTCTCATTCGGAGGAAAAAGTTGGTGATTGGAATTTCGTGAGAAGACTCCCTCGCAACGAAAAATGCCTTTGTTATAATAATGTTCAGCCTAAATCCTCTATTATTTCAGTGACTCTCCCCTATTCACGATAATACAAAACGTGTTACCCTTCTTTGAACTTCTTCGATGTACTGTGTCAATCCTATCTGGTAAGCATCCCACACGGCGCAGCAGTATTCTAAAAGAGGTCGGACAAGCTTGGTGTAGGCAGTCTCCTTAGTAGATCTGTTACATTATCTACGTGTCCTGCCAATAAAACGCAGTCTATCGTTGTCTTCCCCACAACATCTTCGACGTGTTCCTTCCAATTTAAGTTGTTCGTAATTGTAATTCCTAGGTATTTAGTTGAATTTACGACTTTTAGATTAGACTGGTCTGTCGTGCAACCGAAGTTTAACGCATTCCTTTTAGCGCTCAGGTGGATGAGCTCACACTTTTCATTATTTAGCGTCAATTGCCCATTTTCGCACCATACATGTCTTTTCTAAAACGTTTTTCAATTTTTTTATCTTCTGACAAGTGTACTAGTCGGTAAACGAGAGCATCATCTGCAAACAACCAAAGACGAGTGCTCAGATTGTCTCCCAATTCGTCAGTATAGATAAGGAACAGCAGATGGCCTATAACACTACCTTGGGGAACGCCAGATATCACTTCTCTTTTACTCAATGGCTTTCGGTCAATTATAACGAACTGTGACCTCTCTGACAGGAAATCACGAATCCAGTCACATAACTGAGACGATATTCCATAAGCACGCTATTTGACTACAAGCCGCTTGTGTGGTACAGTGTCAAAAGCCTTCCGGAAATCCAGAAATACGGAATCGATCCGAAATCCCTTGTCAATAACACTCAGCACATCATGTGAATAAAAAACTAGTTGTCTTTCACAGGAACGGTATTTTCTAATCCCATGTTGACTGTGTGTCAATAGACCGTTTCCTTCGAGGTAATTCATAATGTTCTAACACAATATATGTTCTAAAATCCTGCTGCATAACGACGTTAACGATATGGGCCTCTAATTAAGTGGATTACTCCTACTACCTTTCTTGAATATGGGTGTGACCTGTGCAACTTTGCAGTCTTTAGGTATGGATCTTTCGTCTAGCGGACGGTTGCATGTGTTATAATACTGTGAGATGTATAGAGATGATGCGTCAGCATAGACCGAAAGGATTCTAATATTTACTTCTACGTTACTCATTTTGGCAGCTGTCTTATTTGGAATTCTGGATCATTTACTTCGTTTTCTTTTGTGAAGGCATTTCGGAAGGCTATGTTTAGTAACTCTGCTTTGGCAGCACTGTCTTCGATAGTATTTCCATTTCTTTCGCGCAGAGAAGGCATTGATTGTGTCTTGCCGCTAGCATATTTCACATACGAACTGAATCTCTTTGGATTTTCTGCTAGATTTCGACAAACTGTTATAAGCATCTCGCATTGAAGACCTCCTAAACTTCGGTCTTCTGTAAAAGATCGAGAACCTTTTGGTCTGTTTAAATTTGACATTTTTGTTTCGTAGTCTCTGCAACAGTGTTCTGATCCCTTTTGTGTACCAAGGAGGATAAGCTCCGTCGTTTGCTAACTAATTTGGTATAAATCTCTCAATTGCTGCTGATACTATTTCTTTGAATTAAAACCACATCTGGTCTACACTTACTTTGTTAATTTGGAAGGAGTGGAGATTGGCTCTCTGGAAGGCGTCAAGTGAATTTGTATCTGCTTTTTCGAATAGGTATATTTTTCGTTTATTTTTGGAGGATTTGGGGGTTACAATATTCAGTCTCGCTACGTCAACCCTGTGTCCACTAATCCATGTATCCATTTTGATGCTCGTTACTGACTCAGGATTATTTGTTGCTGAGAGGCAAGTGTGTTTTCACAACCGTTTAATAGGCTCATCAACAAGCTGCTCGAAATAATTTTCAGATAATGCATGTAGCACCATTTCAGACGATGTTTTATACGAACCTCCGAAATTAAACAAGTATTTTCGTCAATCAAGGGTAAATTAAAGTCACCACCAACTATAATCGTATGACTCGGGTACGTGTTTGAAATCGAATTCAAGTTTTATTTGAACTTTTCAGCTATTGTATCATCTGAATTGGGAGGTCGGTAAAAGGATTCTATTATTATTTTAATCCGGTTGCCAAGAAAGACCTCTGCCCAGGAACTATCTATTTCAATTTCGCGAAATGATAGACTACCTCTAAAAGCAACAAATACGCCCCCACCAACCGTGTTTAGCCTATCCGTTACGTTCTTCACAAAAATATCGGCTGAGCTTATGTCCCGCTTTAACCAGTTTTCAGTGCCTTTAACGATATCAGCGACAGTTGGCGTCAGGTTTGCCGCCCACCGCAACCATCGGCGTACTCTTTCTTCTTCGACTGGAGCAGTGGAAACAATGCGTTTCCTGGCATTACCGAAGTGGTAGGCGGTATCACGTTTCATGAGGTTTTCTGTCATACGAATTGCTGTTAATATATGTTGTTTAGTAATGTAATTACAAAATCTTGCTTTATTATACTGTATTGTTAAATGAATTGGAAATAATTGTTCAACAATTGTTGAAGTGGTTGGTTGCGTAAGACGAGTGCAACATAGGTATTCTGCACATCGATCTTTCACTACACACTTGGAAATAGTCTTCGAAGAGAATTTTAGGGAAATAGCACATGTGGAACTGTATCAGATAGTAACAAGATAACTGTGTCAGAAACCACAATCCCACCAACAGCCTATTGTACCAAAAGTAAGTAAAGAGGAAACTCAGGCATGGTTCGTGTGTTTTCCTATGTTCTTGAATCGCATCAATTTGCTCGTTGTTTCTGTAACTATCAACAGTTTCTTCGTGGAGCTCTTCAGACATCTACAGAGTATAGGACAACAGAAAAAATGGAAAGGGTTTTCGTTCATGGCAGATTTCGCCGAGCTCTTAGAACAATGTTGCGATTCTAATACGGATGATATTCCGATTCTTTGAAGCGTACACGATATGTCTTATCAGTCACTATGAAATAATGAAAACTAAAGCACTCCATCGGTATGTAACAGCAATAATGAGAGAAATGTAGTCAACATTTTAACAGTGCAAACACAATCTACACATCAGCGTGAGATTGATATGTGAGTGGGCTCTGCCAACGGAATATTCAGGGAATGCTACATTGCAGCACCTTTCATCATGTTGTGAATGTAATAAACGAATGTTGCTATTAATTCAGATTAAATATCAGCGGTAGCAGTAAATTGTTTCGCTGTTAGGAGAAAATTTCCAAATTTTCTCATCGCCAACTGTTGAATGTTGGTAGAAAAAGCGTGAACATCCCTTACAGTTTTTCAGTGCCACCAAAATGTGGCCTTACGAAAACTGCTAACAATTCTTAAAGTTTTGCCTCGTCACAAAGACGATATGAATGTAATAACAGGATGCTGCTGTTAATTCAGGCCAAACAACCACAGTAGCAGGAAATTGTTTCCTTGCCATAGTTCCTTAATTAGTTTGATTTACAAGCTTGCATATAAACAATATTTTCATAGGTAGCTCTATATCATATTTAACAAAATAACATTTATTAAGAGCATGTTAGAAGTGATGCTTGATTTTAGTTAAGTTTGATGCTCGGCTCTTGATGTGCTAGACCTATTATAATGATATCTAGCTGACTTTGCTGTCTCTTAGCAGTCTATAGTTTGTAAGTATCGCTGATAGAAATGTTTTCAGACACTTTGCTTCAGGTTTATTTCTTTGTAAGCAGTGACCGTTAAGTTGGAAGGTAATATAAGCAGTACAGTACTGGGCTGGATGCGGGCAATGATCTGAACTAAGTGGTGGTTCGCCGTCGAATATTTTCTGGTGTGAAGCAGTGTGAATGTTGGCAGCGCACCGTGTTTTTAGCCTGTTGGCGAAAGGATGTCAGTGGCCACCAGTACAACCCAGAAGCGATGTAATCTGCGGTTGGCAGCATTCCCAATTGGCTTTTGACAACTTTATTGGCCCATGTATGACATGCTGGAGGACGAGGAGTGGAAGCAGGAGGAGGCACTCATTTTTTAGTGCCATCTGGAGTCTGCTGTATGAGCTGACAGAGGCCTGATGAGTGGCTTCGTCTGGGTGCCTATTCTGTATCTTTCCGCTATTGTGCCGATCGTTTCGGTACTCAAGAGCACCGGACGGTCTAGTACTCGAATTAGAGTCCCTGCGTTATTCAGTATGCATTTCGGAAGCGATACCTTTCGGGTCTAGAGAACCGAAGCACTGTTGTCGGTTCGCGTCGAGCAAGCCAGTCAAAAGCAAGCGGCCGCAGATCCGCGCATGCGCACTGCAAAGCGCACAGCGCTACAAACACAAAGCGGCTAGAGAAGTACCGTTTTTTTATGTAATCATTCACAGCAACAACCTAACCTAACCATATTTCTAACAATGGAAAGCAGTCTATTGTGAACTCACTTTCCAACCCGATGCGTCCCCTGGTGATACTTTAGCAACAAAATCACTAAATCCAACGCTAGAACAGCTAAATATGTTTAAAATAACAAATTATAGGTGTACATAAACCACAGCTCACCGATCGACTGGGTCACACCGAAATCCAAAACCTCTCGGTACAATTGCCATTAGGTCGGTGGGAGGACCGTTCAGTAACAGGTCTCAGAAGCTTACTGAATAGGATATTTCGATAAATAACCGAAAATTACGTCACTACCGAGACTAACCTACTACACCGATCGGTATGGAAGATACATAATAGGGCCCCTGGGCTGTGGCAACCTCTCGAGATATTTGTTGCATACCTCGGTACACATCTCAACATACATACTGGATGTACAGCAATCCTTATGATACCAGTGTTGTAAAAGTACCGCCAATCCCACAAAAATAATTACAGACCAAGTTAACAGAACATTTGGCGATCACTTGATCTGACGTTCAAGGAAAAATAAAGTGGCCCTCATGCTCACCGGTCTTAACAACTCTAGACTTTCTTCTTTGGAGAAAATTAAAACAATAAGTCTACAAGGAAACAACAATGGCTCCTGAACACATGAAATGCTATATAACAAGGGCTTGTGGCGAGAATACGTCCAGATGAAATTCACTGAACACTATTGTGCGCCGAGAGTCGCCTTATAACACGAAGAACGCTAAACGTCAACATTTTGAGTACATTATTTGACTCTTATAACAATAAATACGCATACCGTACCTCTGTTACGAGTTCCCTTAATTTTGTTAATGTATGCAGACGATTGTACAATCACTGCTCCTGATGACAGGACAGCTATTTGCGGCCCTGTTATCTAGTTACTGTTTTAGCAAGTTCCATACATGTTATGTCGTCGAAGTCTTCTTCGAAGGCACTTTCTATTATCGAAGAAAAATTACATTTATAATTTGGCAGCTATAGACGTTGCAAAATAATTGGGTCGACAGAAAAACCACTATGATGTTCACTACATTTAAGGGAAAATCATAATTCGGTATATTTGTTCATTCTAGATTTATTTTCAGTGGCTTGCTTAGGTTCTTCTCCCTGTATAATTGTCGCATGAGGAGCTACCTACTTTCTCTTGCTAGTACCTACGTATTATGCAAGAGCAGGTACAGCAAACTCTCTCGTCTACGTACTGCTTATCTCCATGTCGAGTCAACGACTGAAACTCTGCAACACCTATCTGCTGGTTGGTAGCTCAAAATGCACACGTGACATTTTCTGACCTGTACAGAAATATTAATCGATATCAAGTGCTTCAACAAGAAAAGGAATTATTGCGTTACAGAAATAAAAAGCAGTATTATCTGAATTTGTCCGGAAACGCTGTGGCTTATTAGAAGACATATTATAAGAAAATAGATTCCTAACTGCACTTGTGCATGACTCTGAAGGAGAGAGGGTGATACCGATGAAAATAATGCCAGACGTGCACTTTTCCAGATATGCTTTTTTCTGCGCTACAAATTATATACCTCATTGGAACGGATGGCAGTAGACCAGTATTGATTCTAATGACTATATCCCTTCCATTTACTGCTCTCATAATAGCTACACACATTAACAAATTGTCTAAAACCACTGAAAGTTAAGCCTCGCAAAACGAAGTTAAAAATTTGACTCCTTTATTCCAGGCTTTTCTCACGATGACTATTCGGCATGATATTAAGGCATGGCAACACAAAGCATTCCTTTTTTTCTCTAGGTAGCGAAACTGTTTCAGTAATGATCCAATGACGCGTCATGGATTTACCAATTAAATACAAAGTGACACGACTGTGGGACAGGAAGTGTCCCCCAATCCCAATCGGGAATAGTTTGGACAGTATTTCTAGTTTTGTCATTTACCTCGGACCCATGGAAAACCTCCAGAAAACCTACGTCAGAACCGGGGATGGAAACTACTTTACATAAAACTCTGGGACAATGTGCCCCTGTATTTTCCTTATACAGGGTGATTCACGATGATATGCAAATACTTGGATATGTTATTCGACAAGTAAAATTAAAGAACAAAGTTCATGTAAACATAGGTCCGGAAATATGTAGTTACGGAGTTATGGCGAATAAAAGATTTTGCCTGGAATTTAGCAACTTTGCTAATGTTAAACCATCGCAAAACTGTACGAGGTTAAAGTAAACCTCGTTTTCTATTTATTTTGTTGTTATTGGTCTGGTCAATCTAATAAAACATATCCCAGACGGTTAACTGCAGTAAGTTTTCCAGAACATTCACAGAAGCAAAGAAGTTATTTTATAAATTTTTTTTATTAATTAACTACTTTGCCCAATTTGTTTTTAAATGTCAGACAATTGCACAAAGTTTTCAACATAAGTTGAGCAGAATTTAATTTTGGAAAAATGATGGTAATAATGTTAATTGAAACTGTATGAGTGTGTCAGACAATCTGCTTTCATTAATACAGTAACACACGTGAATTCATGTTAAACCAGCCGGTAATATGCGGCAATGGGACACAAGCGTTGCTTTAAGTAAGATTGTCAGGATTATCACCAGACGTTTGAAGCCTACACCTGCCCACAAAATTTATTCTCTTGATATCATATCCAACAGATATCAGTCACAAAGTGCAGATGAAGTGATGATGGAAAAACAGTAAACCGACCCATGGCACTTAATTTGTAACCACCAAACAGTTCCAACTCGTCAAGAACTCCATCTAAATGACAACATAGCTGGGATGTGAATCTCAAGGACACACCGAAATCACAGGAGAAATCCGTTGCTGTTGCCATAAATTTCTTTATTAGAATCATAAAGCTTTTATCAAACCCCAATCATAACAATAATATAAAGATGATTGCCTTATGAAGCCACATAACTTAAACAAATGACATAAACTAATTTCTTTAATAAAGCGATGTCCATAAAACCTGAAAAATTGAGTATGACTATGTGAACTCAGATAAATATCATTACTTAGATGAAACTAATGTCCACACGATTCCTATCAGAACTCGAATTACTTCCAACCGCAAAGAAAATTCATTAAGTCCAAAACACAGATTGTGCAACATTTTGCTAGCTAACTTTCCTTAAATAAAACAATATTCATAAAAGCTGTATTAGTAAAAACAAGACCAGTTCCACGACTTAGGATGTGCATAAATTTCACCAAACAATATTTTTAAGTTTGGTTAGCCAAGTTGATTAATGAAAAATATTCATAAAACCATTGCTACTAGAACATATCAATCTGACAAATAGCCCCTAAAATGATACCGCTTCAATTATGCATATGAATGAGACTTGAGCACAACAAAGGATTTTAACCAATACAAGAGATCCACAGGACAGAAAATGAAATAGAAATATACTGAACTTTGCACTGCAATTTAAACTTCACATATCATAACTCTTCACCGTAAGGATGGAATCACAAAACAGTAACAACACAACCCGATATGGAAGGGTAGAGGGGGAGGGGGGGAGGGAAGGACTTAAATATGACTCTGCTGCCTTGGTTATCGTCTCCCAGTTTGCTCGCGTCGACCACTGCCAATGATCTGCAACATATAACACATCAGCGGTAGACAATATTCTGAGGCATGAGATACACAATCTTATTTAGAGGAGAGGGTATCAATAATTTTCAATGATATACGTCCCAACTAAATGTAAGCAGAATTAACCTCCGTGAGTTTCTTGGCCAGTCACGGTCCTTCAAATTTAATGAATAAATTGCTTAAAATTACCAGTAAAACAATAGGCTAGAAGTTAAAAACACACCCATTTATCTCGGCTCTCATTTAAACGCCAGACTACAGTAATGAACAGCAAGGTATATTGGGAGAAATATCCCGGCCTGGCTTGGAACGCCAGATACCGACTTACTCTCTTCTTGTTGCACTTTTAGCTACGTATTTAGCCATACTTCGTGTCTGTTTCTTGTGCGTAGCTATACTTCCTTAACTGCCGTCTAGGTATCAAGTCACGACACCGAATTGATTGATAAACAACTATAAAAGTCTCAAATGTTTTAGTACCCTGGAATACTCAATTAAGATGCACTCAAACCACTGAAGCAACTCGATGACTCCAATTCATTAGGCCTGTTTAGCTTGTAACAGACTCGAAGGAAAGTGTCCTTCCAGCCTCTTTGAAAACTGCATCACCATGGGCAATGGGTCCGCCTTGCACGATTAAACACGTCGTAGCGACTGGCCACGCTCTTTCGTGATGCCGACTCGGCCTCTCGGCGTGCTACGTACATACACAGTCTGACGTCACTCCAACTCACTCCGCGGATACCGGTACCCGCCTCTGGGAGAGCGCACGCGCTGCCGTTAAGTCCCGCAGCCAAGGATGTGAAGAAGACAAATAAGCATCGAAGTCGAATCAGAGATCAAAATGACAATCGATGGAAACTGGTGCCAGAAACGCACCGAGTCAATAGCTATAAAGCCGACTTGACACCAGCGGCGTACCTTAAAGGTTGGAAACTCTGCACAATACAAACCAGCACACCAAAGAGGAAATCTATAAGAGCAGGAACCACACTGTTCTACATGTAGAGTACTGAACAGAAGTCGCAAATGCATCGTAAGTTGTGTGCTCAAGGATGGAGCTGGTTTGCACAATAAAACATCTATTTCAGGCTATAAACATGCAGATTTTGGAAGATGATAATTTTTCTCGCTAGGAAGAAAAATAACTTAACCCCGCCCAAACAGGCCACGAAGGCCCAACGGTACCGACCGGCTGCCGTGTCATCCTCAGCCCACAGGCGTCAATCGATAGGGATATGGAGGGGCACGTGTTCAGCACTCCGCTCTCGAGGCCGAATATTAGTTTACGAGATTGAAGCCACTACTTCTTGATAAAGAAGCTCCTCATTTGGCCTCACAAGGTCTGAGTGCACCCCGCTTGACAAAAGCGCTCGTCAGACAGGGTGGTGACCGATCCAAATGCTAGCCCAGCCCGACAGAGCTTAATTTCGTCGATTGACGGGAACCGGTATTACCAATGCGGCAAGGCCGTTGGCTTTCTCACTTAGACGCGGAACGTAAAGTAAAGGGATGTACTCGTTCCCAATCATCTACTGTCCAGTGGCATCGCATAAAGCGTGACTTAGCATTTCCCTATAGGAATATAGCGCTGCAACTCCTTACGTACTGTCATTGTGCAAGCTGCATTGCTGGTAGCACTTTGAAACTCACGAGTGATTTCTTCCGACGTCCGCCCAGAGCAAGAGAAAGTTATTAGCGCTGCCCCTAAATCGCGAGGTTTCGGATTCGATTCGCGGCCAGGTCGGAGATTTTCTTCCCTCAGGGTTTTGATGTTTGTGCTCTCATCAACAATTCATCCCACGTTCAACGACAGAAAAGTTCGTGAAGTGGCGTCAGGAGCCGGTATAAGGGCTCGCAGCACCGGGTGACGTTAAAACCCAGCCCTGGGTCTCCCGGGCAATAATGCCATACGATCATTTCACTTCAGTAGAGAGGTCTGCCTGATCTTGGTGTTACTATGGTTCTTCCTTCTTGTTTGCGCTTTATAATCACATCCACCACAGTCGGCGAGGTTCAGAGGGGCTGAAAAACCGTCACAGGTTAGCTACTCAAGTACATCCAATGACTAGTCCACATTTGAGGTCAATGAGCTCTTCTCTCGGATTCATTCTCCTGTTACTTTTTCTCACTAACAACACAGTACTGCCCTCCTCCTTTTTGATGGCTGATTCTCCTCTTGCGAGATCTAGTGGTTGTTCCCAGACTACACCGTGGTGTCCTGGCACTTTTGATCAGATAGTGCACAATAACTATATTAATAAATTGCGGGTATGAATAAAATATAAACTAGACTCTTCAAAATTTTTAATTTGACAGTGAAATGTACAAGGGCAGGTAATTTTTCCACATATCCTGTGGCTTTCTAGTAACATTTCATACGCCTTCCTTGTACCTACAGCCATCTGCTCGCATAGGATTCTTCAACTACAAAAACTTTTTTGATAGGACCAAGACATGGAAGACGCATGGAAATAGGTCTTGGCCACAGGTAAATTGTTCGTTTCCCAGCCTAGATGTTCAATTTTTTGTTTGGTCAGTGCTGTTGTATGGAGACGCACGTCGCATTCTCTTCTTGATAAGTCGCGTCGTTTTCGGTGATATGCCTGTCTAACCTCGTTCAAAACATCGCAGCAGTATGCAGCGTTTGTTGTCCGTCGTCCGTGCAAAAAAGTCGATGTGCACCAAACCACGCCAGCTGAAAAGATACAGTTGCTACGACCGTGCAAGCTGACAGACATGACTTCGCTTTCATCGCTCATGCCTCGACCTTCTTTGTTCACTTCCTGCTCGCATATTTGCTTCAGCGGTGTAATGATACTCCCACGTGTTATCAAAAGCTATAACGCCTATCAGAAATAAGCATCCCTCATTCTGAAATTTAATCATAAGGCGTTCAAACACCTGCAAAATTTGTTCATTTGTGATAATGTCAAAAGCGCTTCCTCAACTTATCATCCGCAATCTCATCGACCTTCAAACACCTCTCACATTGGGTAGGTTGTGGAACACTGGGAATGTTTTTATGATACTGATTCTGAGACGGCGATCATGGCCGTCATTCTCAATGTACTGGCTACTCTCCGCAAATCTCTTGTGCCAAGCGAACAGTCGAGATTGTTGTGTTTGACTGAATAATTCGAAGAACAATATTCTGAGAATTTCACCTGATTTTACAACTTGCCGAGTGAGGGAAATGAAAATAATGTGCTGAACAATTGAGCCAGGTACTCACTGCTCAGATGATCGTGATAATGACAAATGAACAAAGCGGGTGGCACTGATCGACTGCTTGGCCCACCCTTCACATCCCCTCCCATAAGGTGAGAAGGAAGACTTCGATAATTATCCTCCAATTACTGACAACTTTTTCCAAATTATAGAAGAAGTAATGAACCCAAGAGTCGTCTTACAGTATAGTATAAACAATTTACTTAGTGTATTACCTTTCGGTGACCAGACTGGATGCTCGACTGAGAATGCTATTTATTCACTCCTGGAAATTGAAATAAGAAAAGCGTGAATTCATTGTCCCAGGAAGGGGAAACTTTATTGACGCATTCCTGGGGTCAGATACATCACATGATCACACTGACAGAACCACAGGCACATAGACACAGGCAACAGAGCATGCACAATGTCGGCACTAGTACAGTGTATATCCCCCTTTCGCAGCAATGCAGGCTGCTATTCTCCCATGGAGACGATCGTAGAGATGCTGGATGTAGTCCTGTGGAACGGCTTGCCATGCCATTTCCACCTGGCGCCTCAGTTGGACCAGCGTTCGTGCTGGACGTGCAGACCGCGTGAGACGACGCTTCATCCAGTCCCAAACATGCTCAATGGGGGACTGATCCGGAGATCTTGCTGGCCAGGGTAGTTGACTTACACCTTCTAGAGCACGTTGGGTGGCACGGGATACATGCGGACGTGCATTGTCCTGTTGGAACAGCAAGTTCCCTTGCCGATCTAGGAATGGTAGAACGATGGGTTCGATGACGGTTTGGATGTACCGTGCACTATTCAGTGTCCCCTCGACGATCACCAGAGGTGTAAGTCCAGTGTAGGAGATCGCTCCCCACACCATGATGCCGGGTGTTGGCCCTGTGTGCCTCGGTCGTATGCAGTCCTGATTGTGGCGCTCACCTGCACGGCGCCAAACACGCATACGACCATCATTGGCACCAAGGCAGAAGCGACTCTCATCGCTGAAGACGACACGTCTCCATTCGTCCCTCCATTCACGCCTGTCGCGACACCACTGGAGGCGGGCTGCACGATGTTGGGGCGTGAGCGGAAGACGGCCTAACGGCGTGCGGGACCGTAGCCCAGCTTCATGGAGACGGTTGCGAATGGTCCTCGCCGATACCCCAGGAGCAACAGTGTCCCTAATTTGCTGGGAAGTGGCGGTGCGGTCCCCTACGGCACTGTGTAGGATCCTACGGTCTTGGCGTGCATCCGTGCGTCGCTGCGGTCCGGTCCCAGGTCGACGGGCACGTGCACCTTCCGCTGACCACTGGCGACAACATCGATGTACTGTGGACACCTCACGCCCCACGTGTTGAGCAATTCGGCGGTACGTCCACCCGGCCTCCCGCATGCCCACTATACGCCCTCGCTCAAAGTCCGCCAACTGCACATACGGTTCACGTCCACGCTGTCGCGGCAGGCTACCAGTGTTAAAGACTGCGATGGAGCTCCGTATGCCACGGCAAACTGGCTGACACTGACGGCGGCGGTGCACAAATGCTGCGCAGCTAGCGCCCTTCGACGGCCAACACCGCGGTTCCTGGTGTGTCCGCTGTGCCGTGCGTGTGATCATTGCTTGTACAGCCCTCTCGCAGTGTCCGGAGCAAGTATGGTGGGTCTGACACACCGGTGTCAATGTGTTCTTTTTTCCATTTCCAGAAGTGTATTTTTGTCCACCTGTAAGTATACATTCTTGGGCAACACTGTAGAGGCATACGCATTGTTTGTTATCACCAACATTAAAAGAATCACTTTTGTCGTACGTTAGATACCAACGCGAAAAAAATGAAGTAAAATTTCAAAAATCACGCATTGAAAATTCAAAATTAATTTCGCATTTCTCTGTCAAGACTATTTTGGATTGTAGTAGTTGTGAATGTAGCGTAGCCCGTATGGAAGGAAAGATTATATACCATCAAACCCTTGGCGTTGCTGCTAAACTGTAATGAAATGAACTTGCCGATAGACTGAGTGACGAAATTTGTAAATTAAGTAAGGTATCCATCGTGAGAGTTTCGTCTCAGAAATGTTTCCTTCTACCTTCCTAGGGAACGAAAAGGTTACCATCCGAGCTCCCACGTCACTAAGTGCGCAGGTCTTCGTGAACCTCAAATTTCTAGCCGTGCAACAAAGCGTTTGCACTACAACACACACTCGAAACAAGCTTACTCCTTCGAAATTCACATTATGGTTAACAACTGTCAGGTGTCGATTTAAAGTGGCAAATTGTGTTATATTTCTTTTCATCTGCTCAAGGGATACTTATTTGCATTGTGTAGCGAATGATCGGTACTTTTTGGTTGAAGTAGGTCGCTGTTGGAACTACAACCTAAGAGATCCAACAGTGGGTAGCACTCGTTGAGTAGTTCTTGTAAAACAGGCTCCATTCAGTTAGTTTCGTGATCAGTCCTGCAAATAAACATTACTTTTGAGCAGTGAACGTCTCTGTAATGCGTTGTCACTAAACTAAACCCACCGACACGGCACGAGAGTCTTGCAGGAAATTATCCCTCAATTTTTCCACAGTTGTGATCGAACAGTGGTGCTTGTATGTAGTTTTATTGGGGTTTTGGTGTTGTTAGTTGTTTAATCATAGTGAATACATGATAAAATAACCGATATTCGTAAGTGTTTTTGTACCTCGTAGACGAATGATGAGGAAATCTAAAAATATACTAGCTGCGATGAAATACCACAAGAAGAGGGTGAATCAGATGCAAATATCTCTCCTGAAAATCCCAGTAATTGTACTGATGGAGATCGACTAAGTAATCTGGAACAAACTTTATAGTTTGATCGTATGCATTTTCCTACAGGTTGTGCGTGGGTGTGAGCGGCAATACGACATAGCTTCCACATAAATCGACGTTGAAATTTGTGGTACTGGTTCAAAAGGGCCAAATGTGGGAATGTTATCCGAACGGAATTTCCAATGGTAGGAAAACAGTTAACTGAGAAAACAAGTCTTACGGCAGGGTCAACAAAGAAACAGTCAACGGCAGAAAACGTAAAATTCTGGAAATGTGGAAAAACTTCATTTTCTATAATTATGTATACTGTAAGTTTGTTTATGTACTGAAGGTGCATTCTAGACACTAGGTGAAAACAATGAGCAGATAATACTTTCCTCAAACTTTGTAAACCACACGTACGGGGAAAATGTATTGTCCTACCGACATGAAAACATGCAGACTCCCCTCCGTCCTTCATCAGCTGTGATAGTTAAGAGATTTCGACATTTGTATGGCACTCTCGCACCAGCCAGATATGCGTGTGACCGTTTGCACCACACCCTGTACTTGCTGTTTACTTTTTTCGTCAAGTGATTTATAATGATGTAGCCCCGACTTTTTCTGAACATTTTTGTATAGACTTCCTTCGTTGATCAGTTGTAGTACTCCTTCTTGGACTCTAATTTTCTTCACAAGTAGCTTCCTTGTACCTATGTTTGTCTGTCCAACTTGTGTGATTGCCTTTGTTTGAGGTGTACACTCCCTCTCAACCAAACTACCTATCCGTGTCTTTCCCTGAAAATTTTTGTACATACTTCCTTTGTAGCCCAGTTGAAGAACTTTGACCCTAATTTTCATTGCTGTTACCATCCTTGTGCCCTTTGTAGTGGTGTCGTTTACCCCTCAACCGAACTGTCTACTCTGGTGTTGAAACTTCCTGGCAGATTAAAACTGTGTGCCCGACCGAGACTCGAACTCGGGACCTTTGCCTTTCGCGGGCAAGTGCTCTACCAACTGAGCTACCGAAGCACGACTCACGACCGGTACTCACAGCTTCTGTAAAGTTTGGAAGGTAGGAGAGGGATACTGGCAGAAGTAAAGCTGTGAGTACCGGTCGTGAGTCGTGCTTCGGTAGCTGAGTTGGTAGAGCACTTGCCCGCGAAAGGCAAAGGTCCCGAGTTCGAGTCTCGGTCGGGCACACAGTTTTAATCTGCCAGGAAGTTTCATATCAGCGCACACTCCGCTGCAGAGTGAAAATCTCATTCTACTCTGGTGTTCGTTATCACATCTTGTACAGCGACCTTCCATCAGCCTAGTCACCCCTATATTGAGGACCTGATGCAAAAGACAATTCTTTTCGATTATTTATACACGTTATTCGCTTTCGACGAATACAAACACAGGGCTGAAAGACCGTCGGGACAGTCTGCTTAGTTACACATAATAGTGTGGACTCCATTCTCAAATCCACCATTGGTCATAGCAGAGATGTGATTGTCTCTTCCCAGAGATTTGTTTTATCTCAGTAGTAAGACATGTCATCATTTTTTTTCCGTGTTTCGTCGCCTCTTAATTGTTTCAAATTTCATGAGGTATGTTTCGTCTGTGTAGCTAAATGAAAGGCAGTTTGCTTTTTACTATACGCATTTTGCTTCTTTTGTTTATGAAGCATCTTCACTGGCTTGTAGTACAGGTTAAAAACAACTTTTGCACCACAAGTTTCGTGAGGGTACATTACTGTTTGGTGTTAACTTAGTATTTACAATGTTCGCCGTACTCCAGATGACCGAATTCCGGCTTTTTTCTTTTTTTTCAACCCAAAGTTGATACAACACTTGCACATTTCATTATGTGTTGATTGTTTGTGTGTCTACAGTTTGTAGTGTTGCCAATTGTCGCTGGGTGTTCACCTTTTGACTTTTGTTGGCGTTGTCTGTGTGGTTGTATATTTGTTCTTTTGTTTTGTGCGTGTGCTTGTGCGACCAGAAATAAGCCGTAAGTTAACTACGTTTGGTTTTTATTCTCTAGCATTTCTACGGTTACCGTTACGTAAACTCGATTCAGTAGATGGTAGGGCAAAATTTTGCTAAAAGAAACAATTTACGCTATTAGAATATGGAAAAATGGAGACTGAAGTTTCCTGTGGTTTCGCTGACGAATATACGAGCTTTGACATGTTAAGTGTTTACCGCCTGTATATGCTTCCCAGTTAGTCCTATTAGTCCGATTAGGTAAACACTATTGAAGAATGAGCCATACAAGTTCCTTGTATACATATTTATTTGCAGACAATTTACAGCTCCCCAATATCCTACCATTGAATCAAACTCTTCCATTTGCTTTATTGACAACCTCACTTGGCACCTCTATTCACTGTCACACTCAGAAATTTGTGCGCATAGTCTATAAGACAACTGACCGTAATAGGGAGTCATCCATCCTGTAGTCAAAATATAAACTTTCATGAGCTGCTTTACTTTGCATCAATGGCTATTGTCATTTTAGCACCAAGCTGGTATTTATTTAGTCGACACCTAATTGTATATTTCTATAATGTGTACCAGATAGATTTCATTCATAGGTGACTGCACGCGAGACGTGCTAAGTCTGTTATGCACACCATGAACGATGCTGGTCCTTACCCCTAGTGCGCACAAAACATTAACTGAGGATCTATAGAAGATTGACCTACAGAGATGAGGCAACAGTGCTTTTGGACACACCGTTCATCGCACATTGTTGAATGAGGAGCTCCGTATCAGAAGACCCCTAGTCTTCCCCTGTTGACCCAACGACATCATCAATTACGATTGCAGTTGGTACAGAATCGTCAAGACTGAACCGTTCGTGGCTTCTTCTCGTTACGTCAGGTCAATCATACTGTCCTGATACAGCGTCATCCAGGCGAACGACTCTTCGAAATATCTACAGCGCCACGGACACTGGCCGGTAGGGACCCCATCATGTTATGGGGGTCATTCACTTGAGCGTTAATGGAATCTGTGGTAGTAATTGAGGACAACATCATAGCTATGGATTACGTACATTCTGTTGCGACCACCTGCATTCCTTTATACCTCATGTCACCCCTGCTGACAATGGCATCTTCCAGCAGGTTAAATGTTCGTGTTATAAGGCCATAATGGTGCTATTGTGGTTTGCAGAGAATGATAGTGGAATGATAGTGAATTCACGGTTATGCCTTTACACAAATTCACACCACCTGAACCCAATGAAGCACCCACAAACCACCGATCTGTAATTTGCGGTAATTTCGAAACTTTTGCGTAGACATAAGGTGCCGCATACCTGTAGAATCCTAAACAGACCTTGACGGATCGAAGAGGTGAAGAATCGCTGATGTACTGCGTTCGAAATGTGAAGCAACACGATATTAAGAAAATTTATCACAAAGTCTTCGCTCATGAGTTAAGCCAGAGGTCTAAGAAAGGTCATTAAGGGAAATTATGCAGTAGAAAATTCATCCATTAGCATGCCTCGGTGTCTCAGAGAAAGAAGATCCTTATCATTCAGCTAACTTGCGTCGGGGATGTGGTGAAGTGAAGTAGAGGAATGCAATTTGCGTTTAACAGTGTTAAGGTTTTTGAAGGTGGTGATTTGAATTATGACTCGCATTAGAGGGACGTTGGTTTTTTGTTATAGCTTATGTATCGGTAGTGAATGTGGGAGTAATCCGAATGTCAAAACGAAATCTACTAGCAAGGAATGGCCCAATTTCGAAGCTCAAAGATGATTCGTGAAGGAGTTTCGACACGGTGAAGAGCTTTTGTCGTGAGTTTAACTGGATGCTGGAGCACCGGCAGTGGCTGAGTGTGTGTGTACAGCTAAACTGGCCCCTGAGGATACTACCAACTCAAGTGCTCCACGTTCTGCTTCAGTGGCTGCCAGGTGTGTCCCAGGAACTTGTTACACCGACTGGAATGAGTACGTCGAACATGGTAGGTGTTGAAGTAACAATAGAGCTGTTTGCTGACGTAGTGTGGGACACTGACGATGCACCATAGTCTCTTTCGCGAACGATGGTGGTTTGCCCAGGTCGAGGCAACGACGGGATTTGCATTGTTGCTGGTTCCAAATGACAGCTGCGTACCCATATACTTGTGCTCTACAGTTGAAGATAGCTTGTGTCCCGCGAATTATGTCTCTCGCTTGTTTGTGTAGAATTTCTCGCTTGTCGCCAGCATCAGCTATGACAACTCGCAACAAATGGGACAGCAATTCACTAAATAACTACACTACTGGCCATTAAAATTACTCCACCACGAAGACGACGTGCTACAGACGCGAAATTTAACCGACAGGAAGAAGTTGCTGTGATTTGCAAATGATTAGCTTTTCAGAGCATTCACACAAGGTTGGCGACACCTACAACGTGCTGACATGAGGAAAGTTTCCAACCGATTTCTCATACACAAACAGCAGTTGACCAGCGTTACCAGGTGAAACGTTGTTGTGGTGCCTCGTGGAAGGAGGAGAAATGGGTACCATCACGTTTCAGACATTGCTGTTGGCGTTGGTCGAAATCCAATGACTGTTAGCAGAATATGGGATCGGTGGGTTCAGGAGGGTAATACGGAACGCTCTGCTGGATCGCAAAAGCCTCGTAACACTAGAAGTCGAGATGACAGGCATCTTATCCGAATGGCTGTAACGGATAGTGCAGCCACGTCTCGATCCCTGGGTCAACAGTTGGGGGCGTTTGCAAGTCAACAACCATCTGCACGAACAGTTCGACGACGTTTGCAGCTCGAAGATCATGGTGTACTCAACTACGAACCTGGGTGCACGAATGGCAAAACGTCATTTTTTCGGATGAATCCAGGTGATCGCACATTAGAAGCGTGAATTCGTCATCGCCATACTGGCGTATCACCCGACGTGATGGTATGGGGTACCATTGGTTACACGTCTAGGTCACCTCTTGTTTGCACTGACTTCACTCTGAACAGTGGACGTTTCATTTCAAATGTGTTACGACCCGTGTCTTTACCCTTCATTCGAGCCTTACGAAACCCTACATTGCACCAGGATAATGCACGACCTCATGTTGCAGCTCCTGTACGGGCCTTTCTGGATACAGAGAATGTTCGACTGCTGCCCTGGCCAGCACATTCTCCAGATCTCTCACCAATTGAAAACGTCTGGTCAATGGTGGCCGAGCAACTGGCTCGTCACAATACGTCGGTTACTACTGTTGATGAACTGTGGTATCGTGTTGAAGCTGCAGTGGCAGCTGTACCTGTTCACGCCATCCAAGCTCCGTTTGACTCAATGCCCAGGCGTATCAAGGCCTTTATCACACCCTAATTGTGTGAAAATGTAATCACATGTCACTTCTAATATAATATATTTGTCCAATGAATACCCATTTATCATCTGCATTTCTTCTTGGAGTAGCAATTTTAATGGCCAGTAGTGTAGCTACGACCACGTTTAATGCACCGATTCGCTGTGACTACTGAATACCTACTGGCAGTCGGAGAAGTCATGATGTAGGTACGAAGAACACGCGTAAACTCAACCGCCATAGTTCGTCGACTCGTAAAATACCTGTGGAGAACAGCAGTTCTCTGTTGATTGATAGTAGCGTTCAAAGGTACCCATTTCTTTCCGTAACATCATTATATCATACTGAAAGAGATACATGAAAAAATTCATAAATTTTTTTTAAACATTGACTCAATTAACTCTTCCCTTCTCTGATACTAACTTTGGATGCTTAGATTGTACTTTTTGTTAGTTTCAAGTAAAACGATCGAGAAAGTAGTTACTGGAGTTTTATTAGTGAAGTGATACAGCCATGGAAGTAAGACAAAGTCATTGTACACAATACAAGTTTTTAATTATTTAAACTGTTAATAAAACTGTTACACTGTAGTGAGGTTAACAAAAAAGTTTCAAAGAAAATATTTACGTGCCAAACTACTGATACGAAAGCCGAAGTTTCAACCCCAGTCTGTATGAAATGTAGCGTAACATCCATAATCGTAACACAGCACTGGAAAGCATATTTATTTTTCTCAACTACGTAAAAAGCAACTGGTTGTGTCGAGAAACCAGGTAAAATTCGAGGCAAATAGCACTGCGCATCAGGAGCCGTTCCAACGTCCGTTCTGACCGCTGTCTGTGCTTATTCGCCGACCATTATCTCCGAAAGGCGCGCGCCCAGTTTAAAGGTATAATTTCTTTCTATAACGTATCTGGTATAACATTCCTAAGACCACTGCCTTGCTCTTACGTAGGTCTTTAGTGGCATTCCAATGTGGAACTATGTGACGGAAAGTGTCAATGACAATCGCAAGTTTCTGCTCATAATTGACAGATGAGTCGTCAGAATCAAAGTGATAAATAAAACAAATCCTCTTTTTGTGGCATCCTACGAAAATATTCTCCGTATGACGAAGTATATATATAATAATTCCAATCCCAAAGAAAGCAGGTGTTGACAGATGTGAACATTACCAAACTATCAGTTTAATGAGCCACTGCTGCAAAATACCTACACGAATTCTTTACAGACGAATGGGAGAACTGGTTGAAGCCGACCTCTGGGAAGATCAGTTTGGATTCCGTAGACATGTTAGAACACGTGAGGCAAGCAGTGGTTGGGAAGGGAGTGAGACACGGTTGTAGCCTCTCCCTGATGTTATACGGTCTGTATATTGAGCAAGCAGTAAAGGAAACAAAAGAAAAATTTGGAGTAGGAAATTTAGTCCATGGAGAGAAAATAAAAACTTCGAGGTTCGCCGGTGGCATTGTAATTCTGTCAGAGACAGCAAAGGACCTGGATGAGCAGCTGAACGGAGTGGATAGGGTCCTGAAAGGAGGATATAATATCAACATCAACAAAAGCAAAACGAGAATAATACTGCATCAAACCAATCTCTGGACTGAAGACCACAACAACAACAATGGCGAAGGACATAGGGACGTTATAAGTCGTTACCGCTTCTCCTATCAATGGTGCTGTGGGGCCATCGGTATGGTTGAAAATGTACACATTTTGTAGGCCGCGATGGCATTGTCGACACCTTTTTTTTTTTTTTTTTTTTCAAGACGACCTGTTTTAACAGTCCTATACTGCCATCATTTGATCATATGGAACTTGAAATAAAATGGTAGTGTTTCTCGATGAGAAAAGTGCCGAGTTGCATCTTAGTTGAGAGTGCAGCTCAAATGTTGGGTTCTCGTGTATCTGGTCGCCAGCCGTGTAACTCCATTTAAAGCTTCGCTGTCACAACACTTTCAACAGGGCCACGGTTAATAAAGCAGTGATTTTTCAGTTGATGAGAGCCTGTTTTTCGAAGTAGTTAATGGAAGAGGAAGTATAATATGATTCAGCATTTTTAAGTTTTTGCTTTCAAGCGCACGGACGACTCTTTAAGGAAGCGGATTAAGAAGCCTTCGTGTCGCTGCCAGAATTAAACAAGCTTCCGGAAGGGGTAGGGTGCGTTCCACTCACCGAAGCCACTTTCCACCTGCACCCCACGCTTCCAGTGCCGTAGGCCGTTAAATGTTTGATTCGCTGAGACCCTCAGCAGGGCGCAGCACAGTAGGCGCCCCTTGCCGACGTCATCTGAGGGTGCACGGCGCGGGCTCGACTCAGCCCCGCCGCAGTTTTAATTGTTTCTGTTTCAACACGAGTGGCGCCGCATGTCCCGCCTGAATGGGAGTCGTGATTAAAATTGCTCGCCCGTCTACCCTGCTCCGTCCTCATCCCCCGCCACCGCTACCACAACCGCCATCGCCGCCCTACCACCCCATCCTTCCTGCTAGCCTCGCCTCGCGCTGACAGACCTTATCCGTGCGCTGGAGCCGCATCCGATTCCGTCATCTCCGGACGGTTGGCGGTTGCGGTCTGTCTGCGCGAGGCGGCAGCACCGCCGACGCCGCCATTGTTCCGCGCTCCCGCAGGAAACAGTTGCGAATCACAGCGCCACAGCTCGGCTGCCGAACAAAGGAAGAGCGTAGCGCGCGCGCCCAGCCTCTGGTCCGTGTTCTCACGTAGTTCCCCAGCAGACAGAAACGAAGGGAGACAGGCGTCTTCCCCGTCCGGAATTGGGGACATAAATCATACTAGTCCCTGTACCTCCTGTCCTCACTGTCCATTTGTCAGTGCAGTATTCGATCAATGACCGGCACTCCGACCTTTAGAGACCTATTCGTAATCTTCATTTCAGACCTGTAAGATGTAGAATATCAAGGCAGTCATTATCCGTCAGCTGGAAGTATAAAATGAAGTACTATTAAAGCGCTATAGTTGAAACACTCATGTTTCGTATTCTGCCTGTACCTTTCAAGTCTACGAACCATCTTCCTCAGTTAGAGCGTGAAAATTACTAAATTGTGTGAAGATGAGTCGTTAATTAATTACAAACTACGGCGTGTACACACTTCATTCAAAATCTAAACGTCATGACAGATATTCGGTTGTAGATATGACATGTTCAATGTGCCTGCCATCATTGGCGATGATGTGACGCAGACGAATAGCGAAAGTCTGCATGACCCTCTGAAGTTTTGCAACATCTATGCTGTCTATGACCTCCCGAATGGCTGTTTTCAGTTCAACAATCGTTTGGGGTTATTGCTGTACACCTTGTCTTTATTTAGTAACATTTCAAAATTCAACTTATTTAGTCAATGACAGCTACATATAGCAGATTTAGTGTAATCTTTCCTGATATTTCATACGTCATTAACCATGCGTCTACAACCTGTACTCGTACATCCTATACGTAAATTCGCCTACTGGGGAGATGTTTTGCTTGAAAGTCGCTTGCACCATGTCTGTGGATAAATACGATATTACAATGCCTGTGTTATTCCGAATTACGTGCAATTGATTGACAAATTATGGAAGGCTGGGTTAGGCAGTGAGTCGTGCTCAGGTAACACAAAAAGGAGACGTATGCGTTAAAGTCCGGAGAATATGGCTAAAAAAAGTGGTCTCTCGGTACTCCAGAGGCAGAATGTGATCTTCAGAATGCTCCTCTAGGGCTTCAAACACTCTCCTGTTTCGATTGGGTCGAGCTCTGTCTTGCATGAACCACATCTCGGTAGAAATCAGGATCACTTACAATAACGGGCGTGAAATCACGTTCCAAAACCTTCATGTACTCTTCGGTAGTCTCTGTGCCATCAAGGAATATAGCACTGTTTATTTTGTGACTGGACATTGCACACCCAAAGTCATTCGTTGAGGGCGAAGAGACTTCTCGATCGCGATATGTGAATTTTCGGTCCCCCAAATGCGCTAGTTTGCTTATTTGACGAACCCATCCAAATCAAAGGGCTACGTCGGTAAATCAAACAATATTCACATACGGATTCCCATCATTCCTTGCGGCCAACTGTGCAGTTTGAACGTCATAACGCAAACCGTTCAGAAGTTATAACAACTTTATTTCATTTAGTTCAATAATTGTAATCCTGTACGTTGGCCACATTTGTCGACTTGATGTTTATTTCGGATCGAAAATTGTTAGAAATGACAAAAATAATTAATATATGAATTTCTGTCAGCTTTAAGATACCTTTTTCGAATTCGTGTCATTGTCACTGTTAAATCTGACAATCATACTGAACAGAATTTAAAAAATCGCCGTAGAGAGAGGGTAATTAAAACGTACTTTCCATTTGTCCGATGAAGAATTTATTTGTAAGCTCATAATGCTTAAGGAATACGTTTGCATGTAGGAAACATTTAAAATCAGAGAAACAGATCAAAGGGAATTGTATACAGTGTTCCTAACCGTTAGGGCCGAAATTGTACAGATCGTACAGTGACCTAGACTAAATATCGAAAGGAGAAGTAATACGATATGCAATAAATATTTCATTTCTGTAAATATAGGCAACAAGCATTTTATAGTAAAAACCTGTGTAAAACAACAGAATGCCCATTCTGTTAATAACTATGTCTGGGTTCTTTGCGGAGTGTTAGTTATTACGTTGAGACAAACACAACACTCGATTCAACTCGCTGTTTGAACAGTTTGGTGGTAACGTCCGTTGCAGTTTCCTGGCATCCTCCCTTCCCACATTAAAAGAAACACACATTTGCTACAAATGTTCTTTTTTAAAGCACTCGAGTAATCTTTAGTTCCTCCAACACCTGTTACCTGTTCACTTGCATATGACTTCTCCGGTATCTCCTTGTGCATATTGACTTGCACCTGCAACGTCAATGTGTGGCGACACCCATATAGCTGTCTCTAATCGACTTTTTCTCGGTAACGGATTCATTTCATACTTAGCGACCCACTGCGTGCAGCAGCCCAACCCGGAACCGCGCGACTGCTACGGTCGCAGGTTCGAATCCTGCCTCGGGCATGAATGTGTGTGATGTCATTAGGTTAGTTACTTTTAAGTAGTTAAGTTCTAGGGGACAGATGTCCACAGCTGTTAAGCCCCATAGTGCTCAGAGCCATTTGAACCATTTTGAACAACCTGTACTCGTACATCCATTACGTAAATTCGCCTATTGGCGAGATGTTTTACTTGAAAGTCGCTTGCACCATGTCTGTGGATAAACACGATATTACAATGCCTGTGTTATTCCGAATTACGTGCAATTGATTGGAGAATTATGGAAGGTTGGGCCAGGCAGTGAGTCGTGCTCAAGTAACCAAATGTTTAAGCGCATGTTCGCGATAAGCGGGAAATCCAGGTTCGTGACCAGGCCCGCCATAAATTTTCAGTCGTCCTTCCATTATATAGCAGATGGTTGTCCATACATTCCTTGTATCGTGTCTAATTAAGTGGAAGCGAATATTTCGTTTCCGTTTGGTGCAACTCCTGATATTTTCCGCGATTTTCATGATCGTGTCGCTCCTATCAACGCTTTCCATTGACTTGTTATAATCAATTATGACGGAACGTTTCATGCGAATTACACCCATTGTGTACTCCTTTTTAGATGTCTCTTGCATGTCTGATAAATGAGAAATTGACAGCAGGTAGACAATCCTTCTCTGACACCATTCCATAGCCAAAATTGGCCCCGAAATAGACCTGAATGTGAATTCTCCCTTTTGAAAATTCTCTGCCATTTTGGTCTTGTCATTTCTGTAGGGCCGTGCTGTGCCACAAGGATTAGTTACCCGATCATACAGACATCAGAAGATTGGTGCTCTCGTGTACCAATTATCACAAAACAACTCCTACTGCTAATGTGACTCCATTAGAATTTCGATGACGTCTCCACAGACGGCGAGATTGTGTTTTGTGACTTTGTAAGTAGGCTGTTTAGTTTTTCTTATTGGTAATGCCGCCGCCACGTAGCGCTCTGTATGAAAATCACTGGCTGTGCTGTGCGCAGTCTGTGGCTGGTTTGCATTGTTGTCTGCCATTGTAGTGTCGGGCACCGGCAGCTGGATGCTAACAGCGCGTAGCGTTGCGCAGTTGGAGGTGAGCCGCCAGCAGTGGTGGATGTGGAGAGAGACGGCGGAGTTTTGGAATTTGTAAGAATGGATGTCATGAACTGCTATATATATTATGACTATTAAGGTAAATACATTGTTTGTTCTCTATTAAAATCTTTCATTTGCTAACTATACCTATCAGTAGTTAGTGCCTTCCGTAGTTTGAATCTTTTATTTAGCTGGCAGTAGTGGCGCTCGCGGTATTGCAGTAGCTTCAGTAACGAAGATTTTTGTGAGGTAAGTGATTTGTGAAACGTATAGGTTAATGTTAGTCAGGGCCATTCTCTTGTAGGGATTACTGAAAGTCAGATTGCGTTGCGCTAAAAAAATATTGTGTGTCAGTTTAAGCACAGTCTTGTGTAATTTTTCGAAGGGGACGTTTCAACATCAGTGTCACTTTCACAGTAAATAATGAAGTAAGAAATATAATTTGTTTCATCCTCACAAAACAAAAACCTTTTTATTGCATAAAGATAACCTTTTGATGGGATATACTGTTTTATTTTTAGTCTCTCTTTGGACAGGAGTTCTTCAATCACACAGAGGTTTACAATTGGGTAAAACTGCTTTTTGAAAACTATATGACAGTGATCCAAAATAGGACGAAGTTTGAACGAGTAGTTTGTTATATTGACAGTATTATCATAAAAGCGTGAAAACTGTAAGACTGACAAATATCTATCTATTGAAAGGGGTAGTTAAAAAATCAGAGTTTCCAGAAGTGAATGTTTTCTCCAGAACTCCGACACAGATAGTTTTGTCACTCTTGTCATACTGTGACACATAGCTACAAAATAAAGAATTTATTTGATGTCACACCGGTCCACCATTTCTTCATTCTGTCTTTCTGGTGTCCAAACGTTGAGAAGAGTGGCTATTTGTTTCGCTAGAAATATGAGCCTCAATTTCTTCACATACAAACATAGAAAACAGGCTTAAGAAATTTCTCGTCTCAACTACACTTTTCAGTCCAGAAACTGTGGACGAAATCGATGTTTTTATGCTGTTACATTGTTAGTTGCCCATACCAGTTTGTGTTTTATACGTGTAGGCGTGGTTCCTTCTCGTATTCTGATGAGACATCAGATATTCCTGTGTCTGATGCCCCTGAGAAAACACCGAAGTACCCGAAGACGTCGGAATACCAGACGTCATCGAATGGTTTGCAGAAGGTGGTTGCTGTGCCGAAGCACTTCTCCGTGGTACTGAATCACTGCCAGATTCATTTTCACTGCTAACCTAAAAGTCGCTCTGTAATACCAACTTCAAGGCTTCTTCTGCTCAGTAAAATGTTTAGTCATGGTCGAACCAAAAACCATTCGCAAAGTGAAACACCTACAGCCAAGAAAATAAGTAGTACATATTTTACATATCGCCAACAAAAGTGTCTCCACTCGTACCGCACCGAAAACAGAACGCCCAAAAATCCTTTGCCCGGTAAAGGAATGCAAAGTTAGTTTCCGTGACATCTACTGGCAATAAATGTCACTAAACGTTCCAGTAAGCCCGCTAGATAGCGCCAAGGACGGTCTCCGAATAACACTGTAAACACACTGATACAGCAGTCCATCGGAGGGAACATCTGTCTCCCAGCAATCTTCCACAGCAGTCCATCGTATGCCAGGCCCTATTAAAGAAGATTTCCAATGAAATCAACCGCAGCTAAACGGTTAGTCAGCGATGCTGAACCATGTAGCATTCCTCCCAGATACGAAACGGGGTCCTCCTCCATTTTCTTTCTGGCCCTGGTAGTCCCGCGGGCGTCTTTGGCAGCTCGCCCGTTACGCCCTTCGTCCATTTTTGTGCAGAGGTTGTAGACGCTGGTCCCATCTCAAGTTCGAGCACGTTCATAATTTCCGTAATGCCTTAACGCCATCGTTTAGAATACGTCGGGCCATACCGGCCGGGATTTCGACAATTTCTTTCCCGCTGTGAATGGTTTTAGGAGACACATTTTCACATATCGCCTTGTAGCTCCATAACTGAGTTACTAGTGAGCTTGGGATGAACGCAACAGCCAGAGAACGTTTTAAGAAAAAACAGATCTTATTGAAATTTTCAAACAGGACCATTCCCTTAAGCAATATCACAGGCGTACACAATTGTTACACTGAATATTAGTAGAATCAGATCATATTTGGAAGTAGCTACGCTACAACAATTCATAGATGAATCTAAAACAGACATTATCCTCTTATAGGAGGTAAATAGATTTAAATGCACCTGAGTTTCGAACAGTTCTGAAATTAGACTCGAAGAAAAGGCAGACACGGGAATCGGCAGAGATAATGAGGAATTGGAATACAACTGGGGGATCGTGTGCAAAATTTATACCGCCACTCTTCTAAACATTTACACACTGTCCCGTCAGGCAGTAGCAAACAGGCAGCACGAATGAAATATCTTTTAGAAAACAGCCTTATTTTCTGTCTGCCGATTGCTATTTTTATTTCAAAATACAAGGTTTCGAACAATGTCGTTCAGCTTCAGGACTCGAGCAATAAAGATATATTACATTTGTGTACCAATACCGTGATTACGAAATGGCAAAAAAAATTCATTCTAAGTACGTAAGTTGTATAACGTATCATATCTCGTAGTTAAGTAGTAGTGTATCCGAATGTAACGCGGTAAAAATTTGTTCTCCAAGTTGTTCTCAAAATTTCTGCTAAAGAGCTCACAGGCAGCTGTCAATGGCTGAACCTTCGTTCTGCTTAAAAAGTCTTGTAGTTAGACTTAAAACATTGAAAAACGAAAGTGAATTCCAGCTAATCCTAAAATGCAGATGTTCTTGTTGTTGTTGTTGTTGTGGTCTTCAGTCCTGAGACTGGTTTGATGCAGCTCTCCATGCTACTCTATCTTGTACAAGCTTCTTCATCTCCCTGTACCTACTGCAACCTGCATCCTTCTGAATCTGCTTAGTGTATTCATCCCTTGGTCTCCCTCTACGATTTTTACCCTCCATGCTACCCTCCAATACTAAATTGGTGATCCCTTGATGCCTCAGAACATGTCCTACCAAGCGATCCCTTCTTCTGGTCAAGTTATGCCACAAACTTCTCTTCTCCCCAATCCTGTTCCATACTTCCTCATTAGTTATGTGATCTACCCATCTAATCTTCAGCATTCTTCTGTAGCACCACGTTTCGAAAGCTTCTATTTGCTTCTTGTCCAAACTATTTATCGTCCATGTTTCACTTCCATACATGGCTACACTCCATACAAATACTTTCAGAAATGACTTCGTGACACATGAATCTATACTCGATGTTATCAAATTTCTCTTCTTCAGAAACGCTTTCCTTGCCATTGCCAGCCTACATTTTATATCCTCTCTACTTCGACCATCATCAGTTATTTTGCTCCCCAAATAGCAAAACTCCTTTACTACTTTAAGTGTCTCATTTCCTAATCTAATTCCCTCAGCATCACCCAACTTAATTCGACTACATTCCATTATCCTCGTTTTGCTTTTGTTGATGTTCGTCCTCCTTTCAAGACACTTTCCATTCCGTTCAACTGCTCTTCCTTTGCTGTCTCTGACAGAATTACGATGTCATCGGCGAACCTCAACATTTTTATTCCTTCTCCATGGATTTTAATACCTATTCCGAATGTTTCTTTTGTTTCCTATACTGCTTGCTCAATATACAGATTGAATAACATCGGGGACAGGATACAACACTGTCTCACTCCCTTCCCAAGTTATGCTTCCGTTTCTCGCCCCTCGACACTTATAACCGCCACCTGGTTTCTGTACAAACTGTAAATAGCCTTTCTCTCCCTGTATTTTACCCCTGCCATTTTTGGAATTTGAATGAGAGTATTCCAATCAACATTGTCAAAAGCTTTCTCTTAATCTACAAATGCTAGAAACTTAGGTTTTCCTTTCCTTAATCTAGCTTCTAAGATAAGTCGTAGGGTCAGTATTGCCTCACGTGTTGCAACATTTCTACGGAATCGAAACTGATCTTCCCCGCGGTCCGCTTCTACTAGTTTTTCCATTCGTCTGTAAAGAATTTGCATTAGTATTTTGCAGCTGTGACTTATTAAACTGATAGTTCGGTAATTTTCACATCTGTCAACACCTGGTTTCTTTGGGATTGGAATTATAATATTCTTCTTCAAGTCTGAGGGTATTTCGCCTGTCTCATACATCTTGCTCACGGGATGGTAGAGTTTTGTCAGGACTGGCTCTCCCAAGGCCGTCAGTAGTTCTAATGCAATGTTGTCTACTCCGGGGGCCTTGTTTCGACTCAGGTCTTTCAGTGCTCTGTCAAACTCTTCACTCAGTATCATATTTCCCATTTCATCTACATCTTCTTTCATTTCCATAATATTGTCCTCACCTACATCGGCCTTGTGTAGACCCTCTATATACTCCTTCCACCTTTCTGCTTTCCCTTCGTTGCTAGGAACTGGATTTCCATCTGAGCCCTTGATGTTCATACAAGTGGTTCTCTTATCTCCAAAGTTCTCTTTAATTTTGCAGTAGGCAGTATCTACCTTACCTCTAGTAAGATAAGCCTCTACATCCTTACATTTGTCCTCTAGGCATCCCTGCTTAGCCATTTTGCACTTCCTGTCGATCTCATTTTCGAGATGTCTGTATTCCTTTTTGCCTGCTTTATTTACTGCATTTTTATATTTTCTCCTTTCATCAGTTAAATTCAATATTTCTTCTGTTACCCAAGGATTTCTACTAGCCCTCGTCTTTTTACCTACTTGATCCTCTGCTGCCTTCACTACTTCATCGCTCAAAGCTACCCATTCTTCTTCCACCGTATTTCTTTCCCACATTCCTGTCAATTGCTCCCTTATGCTCTCCCTGAAACTCTGTACAACCTCTGGTTCTTTTAGTTTATCCAGGTCCCATATCCTTAAATTCCCACCTTTTTGCAGTTTCTTCAGTTTTAATCTACAGGTCATAACCAATAGATTGTGGTCCGAGTCCACATGTGACCCTGGAAATGTCTTACAATTTAAAACCTGGTTCCTAAATCTCTGTCTTACCATTATATAATCTATCTGAAACTTGTCAGTATCTCCAGGCGTCTTCCATGTATACAGCCTACTTTTATGATTCTTGAACCAAGTGTTAGCTATTATTAAGTTGTGCTCTGTGCAAAATTCTACCAGGCGGCTTCCTCTTTCATTTCTTTGCCGCAGTCCATATTCACCTACTATGTTTCCTTCTCTCCCTTTTCCTACTACCGAATTCCAGTCACGCATGACTATTAAATTTTCGTCACCCTTCACTAACTGAATAATTTCTTTTATTTGATCATACATTTCTTCAATTTCTTCATCATATGCAGAGCTAGTTGGCATATAAACATGTACTGCTGTAGTAGGTGTGGGCTTCGTATCTATCTTGGCCACAATAATGCGTTCACTATGCTGTTTGTAGTAGCTTACCCGCATGCCTATTTTCCTATTCATTATTAAACCTACTCCTGCATTACGCCTTATTTGATTTTGTGTTTATAGCCCAGTAGTCACCTGACCAAAAGTCTTGTTCCTCCTGCCTCCGAACTTCACTAATTCCCACTATATCTAACTTTAACCTATCCATTTCCCTTTTTAAATTTTCTAACCTACCTGCCCAATTAAGGAATCTGACATTCCACGCTCCGATCCGTAGAACGCCAGTTTTCTTTCTCCTGATAACGACATCCTCCTGAGTAGTCCCCGCCCGAAGATCCGAATGGGGGACTATTTTATCTCCGGAATATTTTACCCAAGAGGACGCCATCATCATTTAATCATACAGTAAAGCTGCATGCCCTCGGGAAAAATTACGACCGTAGTTTCTCCTTGCTTTCAGCCGTTCGCAGTACCTGCACAGCAAGGCCGTTTTGGTTATTGTTACAAGGCCAGATCAGTCAATCATCCAGACTGTTGCCCCTGCAACTACTGAAAAGACTGCTGCCCCTCTTCAGGAACCACACGTTTGTCTGGCCTCTCAACAGATACCCCTCCGTTGTGGTTGCACCTACGGTACGGCTATCTGTATCGCTGACGCAAGCAAGCCTCCCCACGAACGGCAAGGTCCATGGTTCATGGGGGAAAGTAAAATGCAGATATTTCATCCATATTCATAGGCCAATTTTTTTGTCATATCACTAGCTGAGTTCCCAACGTTGCCCAGTTTCATATTTATTCCAGATTTCTACTAGCCCACCTTCTCATTCTCCCTCAATTTGAGCGTGACTTCCTCTCCTCCCTCTCCCCATCTCCTCCTCGTCCTTCTTTCCGTCCACCTCCTCTACAACCCTCTCTTTGTCCATCTCCTCTTCCTCCCTCTCTGTATGTCCTCTTTCCAACTCTCTCAGTTCACCTGCTCCTACTCCTTCTCTGTCCATCTCCTCTATCCATCTCCTCCTATTTCCCTGCTTATCTGTCTGCACATCTTCTTCTTTCCTTTCTCTCACCACATTATCACCAATACCAGGTCGCTGACATTAACCTCCCCTCCCCAACGATATTTCCTTCCAGATAGTAAGAAATGTGTGCACCAAGTTCGGCTGAAATCGATCCAGAGGTTTCTTTCAGTTTTTGGGAGGGGGAAGGGGAGCAGGAGGGTTGAATCACATGGCTTTGCCTAGGTACGCATTTGTCGCATATACTTCACGTATTTCGCTCATATTTGTGTGTACTTTAACCATTAGCTCTGGAGAATTTCTCCCTGAAATGTCGTTTTCACGCAGGTGAATGTTTATGACGTAGTATCTACTGAATTATGTTTCGTACAAACATATATTTCATCGGGCACATTGTGTGGTATATTTTACTATTGTTTGCAAGATGGGTTTCGAATTAAATTAGTGCTAAGGAAGCTATAAACTAAAACGACATGCCGGGTGCATCAGTTTTAGTAAATGAACATCGGAAGCGTAGTAAGCTACTGTATGGAATAAAGTCTGTTTATGGACGCGTCGTGGGCTACGCCTCTTTTTCATCCAAGCCCCCATCCCTTTGATCGGTAGGTCGTTCTTATCCCCAAAGTGATTCTTTCCAGTCAGTACCAAGTTTGTTTGAAATCAATACAGTGGTCAATAAATGTGGAACATATACTATGCGTGTGAATGAAGGCTTTTCCGGTGTATACTGCTGATGAAATCTTCTCGGGCTTCTATATGGGTAGCTGCATCGAAAATCAGTGACGTTTCGGTGAGTTTCATTCTCATCATCTTCTGGCATATACTATGTGATCAAAAGTATCCGGACACCTGGCTGAAAATGACTTACAAGTTCGTGGCGTCCACCATCGGTAATGCTGGAACTCAGTATGGTGCTGGTCCACCCATAGCCCTCATGACAGCTTCCACTCTCGCAAGCATACGTCCAATCAGGTGCTGGAAGGTTTCTTGGGAAATGGCAGCCCATTGTTCACAGAGTGATGCACTGAGTAGAGGCATCGATGTCGGACGGTGAGGCATAGTACGAAGTCGACGTCCCAAAACACCCCAAAGCTTTTCAATAGGATTAATGTCAGGACTCTGTGAGGGCCAGTCCATTATTGTTGTTGTTGTCTTCTTCAGTAATGAGACTGGTTTGATGCAGCTCTCCATGCTACTCTGTCCTGTGCAAGTTTCTTCATCACCCAGTACTTACTGCAACCTACGTCCTTCTGAATCTGTTTAGTGTATTCATCCCTTGGTCTCCCTCTACGATTTTTACCCACCACGCTGCCCTCCAATGCTAAATATGTGATCGCTTGATGGCTCAGAATATGTCCTATCAACCGGTCCCTTCTTCTAGTCAAGTTGTGCTACAAACTCCTCATCTCCCCAATCATATTCAATATTAGTTACGTGATCTACCCATCTAATCTTCAGCGTTCTTCTGTAGCACCACATTTCGAAAGCTTCTATTCTCTTCTTGTCCAAACTATTTATCGTCCATGTTTCACTTCCATACATGGCTACACTCCATACAAATACTTTCGGAAATGACTTCCTGACACTTAAATCTATACTCGATGTTAACACATTTCTCTTCTTCAGAAACGCTTGCCTTGCCATTGACAGTCTACATTTTATATCCTCTCTACTTCGACCGTCATCAGTTATTTTGCTCCCCAAATAGCAAAACTCCTTTACTACTTTAAGTGTCTCATTTCCTTATCTAATTCCCTCAGCACCACCCGACTTAATCTGACTACATTCCATTATCCTAGTTTTGCTTTTGTTGATGTTCATCTTATACCCTCCTTTCAAGACGCTGTCCATTCCGTTCAACTGCTCTTCGAAGTCCTTTGCTGTCTCTGGCAAAATTACGATGTCATCGGCGAACCTCAACATTTTTATTCCTTCTCCATGGATTTTAATACGTACTCCGAATATTTCTTTTGTTTCCTTTACTGCTTGCTCAATATACAGATTGAATAACATCGGGGACAGACTACAACACTGTCTCACTCCCTTCCCAAGTGATGCTTCCGTTTCTTGCCCCTCGACTCTTATAACCGCCATCTGGTTTCTGTACAAACTGTAAATAGACTTTCGCTCCTCGCCATCTTTAGAATTTGAGTGAGAGTATTCCAGTCAACATTGTCAGAAGCTTTCTCTAAGTCTACAAATGCTAGAAACGTAGGTTTGCCTTTCCTTAATCTATTTTCTAAGATAGATCGTAGGGTCAGTATTGCCTCACGTGTTCCAACATTTCTACGGAATCCAAACTGATCTTCCCCGAGGTCGGCTTCTACGAGTTTTTCCATTCGTCTGTAAAGAATTCGCGTTAGTATTTTGCAGCAGTGACTTATTAAACTGATAGTTCGGTAATTTTCACATCAGTCAGTCTATCACAGGGATGATATTGTCGAGTAATTACTCCACCATAGGGCGTGCATTATGGGCAGGCGCTCGGTCGTGTTGAAAGATGCAATCGCCATCTCCGAATTTCTCTTCAACAGTAGGAAGCAAGAAGGTGCTTAAAACATCAATGTACGTCTGTAGTGTGATAGTTCCACACAAAACTACGAGGGGTGCTGGCCCCTCCGTGAAACACACGTCCACGCCATAACACCACCGCCTCCGAATTTTACTGTTGGCACTACACACGCTGGAAGATGACGTTTACCGGAATTAGCCATACCTACACCCTGCCATCGGATCGGCACATTGTGTACCGTGATTCGTCGCTCCACCCAACGTTTTTCCACAGTTCAATCGTCCAATGTTTACTCTCCTTATACCAAGCGAGGCGTCGTTTGGGATTTACCGGCGGGATGTGTGGCTTATGAGCAGCCGCTGGACCAAGTTTTCTCATCTACCACCTAACTGTCATAGTACTAGCAGTGGATACTGATGCCATTTGGAATTGCTGTGTGGTGGCCTGGATAGATATCTGCCTATTACACATTACCACCCTCTCCAATTGTAGGCGGTCTCTGTCAGTCTACAGGCGAGATCGGCCTTTACGGTTTTATGTTGTACGTGTCCCTTCACGTTCCCACTTCACTATCACATCGGAAACAATGGGCCTAAGGATGCTTAGGAGTGTGGAAATCTCGCGTAAACGTGTATGACACAAGTGACACCCAATCACCTGACCACGTTCGATGTCCATGAGTTCCGCGGAGGGCCCAATTCTGCTCTCTGAAGATCTCTAATGATTACAGAGGTCGCTGATTTGGAGTACCTGGTAGTAGGTGGCAGCACAAAGCACCTAAAATGAAAAACGTTTGTTTTTTGAGGTGTCCGGATACTTTTGATTGCACAGTGTATATACATACATCCTCTTTTGTAATATGTATGTATTCCTCGTAATTTGTAATGCTTCTGAGATCTGTATGTTGGTGTAGAGCACATTTGGTGACCCGCGAGGCTGCTTCATATACTTGCTTAACCCGGCACACAACGCTGTTGGTGAACAATCCAGTAAAGTGTTGGTAACTGGCTTCCTCATTCTTTAATTCAGCAGACGTTTTACTTAATACTGATATGGTAGGATAGCAGGACACGGGCTGTTGAAGAGGAAGGAGCAAACCCAAGTTGAGGACGAAGCACAATTAATTTTTTTATAAGCACTGGTAGTTATATATATCCATGAAGCAAGTTGTGTTTTTAAAGAAAAGCTCATCGCTCTGAGTGGTACTACAAGGAATCAGAACAAATTTTAGACAAATTTTAACCAAGGCAAATGGTTTAACTTGAAACAGTTAAGCAAAGTATGACTTCACAGGCATGTATAGCAATTTGACTAGTGTTAAGAAGTACCTATAACACAGAGATAGCGCTTTAGACCTCTTAGTTGACTCAGATGACAGACTATAGGCAGAATAACTTCAGCGATGTTGCGCAGATAAATTGAGGTGATCTGAACACATCAAAAGGCAATTAATGCATCATACTCATGTAATGGACAAGTTATCAAAACTTTACTTAGGCTACCACTACATTAACCAGAGCACAACGAAAACATTAAAGCTTAGTTTAAACCAGTGCTTACAAAAGAGCAAAATTCAAGGTCACGCATTTTTCAAAAGTGGATAAAAATGTTTAAATTACACAAAGCGGCCTCTAACGGCAGCATTAAAATAGCAAAAATTTATCCTGAGGCACGTTCCAAAGAAAAATTAAAAGAACTTCTCCAAAGCTTAAGCAAATTTTTAAGAGGGAAAGTGGCGTTTAAATAACTGTTCACATCATGAAAAACAACAAGGTTGTATTGAGCCGTCTTTACAATTCACAATACCAATGCTACACTCCCACTCTCAAAGGGCGAGCACTTAAATGTCCAGATGCCTCTCGATTCAGAGGCAGAAGTTCCGGAATTACAATAATCGATAGTTAATTAATAAGCCCGAAGTTCAGTAGAACGTGGTATGCTGGAGAGACTAAAAACGTGGACACCACCAAATCAAATCACAAAACTGAGACGGAGTTTTAGGAAAACAGAGTACATTTCTGGCAGGGGAGCTTTAACAGAGAACACTAAATTGGAGAACCAAAGAACAATTTTCAAACCATTAACTTTCAGTCGGAGCAGTGGTCGGAATAGTTGCCAACGATACGGGATACGGGCGCTACGTACCCGAACGCAAGTATCAAATATGCTAATAAAACCCTTTAGTGAAGCAACCATGGCAGGCAGCCCACCAGAGCAACCTCCACTATGGGTTACACCAGCAAAAATTATAAAATTCTTAATTTCCTCTAACAGAGAAATAAAGTAACTTTCTGTTGTCATAGACAGCATTTCCCCGAATGTCAGGATTAAAGCTACAGAAGCTGCTGAATAGCACATGGCCCATAATTGATAAACTGACCATACATAACAGAGCTTAAATCCAGCCCACAGCTGATTATCCGGTCATTACGACTGTTCGAATACATGCCGGCGTAATCTAAACACATCAAAAAAATCTTCAGCTCGGTTCCGAGAGTTCCGGAACCTGTTCGGAAAATTGGAATACAGATCAACATAAGCATCATTTCCGTCCTTTTTATTGCTCATGAAAACCACACATTGCATGTTGTACCCCACACAACGAGGCCTTCAGAGGTGGTAGTCCAGACTGCTGTACACACCGGTACCTCTAATACCCAACAGCACGTCCTGTTCCATTGATACATACCTGTATTCGTCATGGCATACTATCCACAAGTTCAACGAGGCACTGTTGGTCCAGATTGTCCTACTCCTCAACGGCGATTCGGCGTAGATCCCGCAGAGTGGTTGGTGGGTCACGTCTTCTTCAATCTATCCCAGGCATGTTAGTTAGGGTTCACGTCTGGAGAACATGCTAGCCACCCTAGTCGAGCAATCTCGTTATCTTGAAGGAAGTCAAACACAATATTGCACGATGGGGTCGCGAATTGTCGTCCATGAAGACGAATGCCTCGCCAATACGCTGCCGATATGGTTGCACTAACGGTCGGAGTATGTCATTCACGTATCGTTCAGCCGTTACGACGCCTGCCATGACCACCAGAGCAGTACATCGGCCCCAAATAATGCCACCCCAAAACAACAGGGAACCTCCGCCTAGTTGCACTCCCTGGGCAGTGTGTCTAAGGCGTTCAGCCTGACCGAGTTGCCTCCAGACACGTCTCCGACAGTTGTCTGGTTGAAGGCATATGCGACATTCGTCAGTGAAGAGAACGTGCCAAACCTGAGCGGTCCATTCAGGGTGTTGTTGAGCCAATTTATACTACGCTGCATGATGTCGTGGTTGCAAAGATGGACCCAGCCGTGGACGTCGGGAGTGAAGTTGCGCATCATGCAGCCTATTGCGCACAGTTTGAGTCGTGACACGACGCCCTGTGGCTGCACGAAAATCATTATTCAACATGGTGGCGTTGCTGTCAGGGTTCCTTCGAGCCGTAATCCATAGGTAGCCGTCACCCATCGCAGTAGTAGCCCTTGGGCGGCCTGAGCGAGGAGTGTCATCGACAGTTTCTGTCTCTCTGTGTCTCTCTGTATCTCCGCTATGACCAGACAACATCGCTTTGAAACTTCCTGGCAGATTAAAACTGTGTGCTGGACCGAAATTCATTCTGGAAACATCCAAGACGCCTGGACACTTCCCTTGTTGAGAGCTCTTCCTGGCACAAAGTAACAATTCGGATACGATAGAACAGCGGTATTGAGCGTCTACGCTGCATTGAACTACAGGCAGTACGAGCCGTGTACCTCCTTCCTGGTGGATTGACTGGAACTGATCGGCTGTCGGACCCCCTTCGTCTAATAGGCGCTGTTCATGCATGGTTGTTTACATCTTTGGACGTGTTTAGTGACATCCCCGAACTGTCAAAGGGGCTCTGTCTGTGATGCAATATCCACAGTAAACGTATATCTTCAGGAGTTCTGGGAACCGGGGTGAGGCAAAACTTTTTTTCATGTGTGTAGTACCCGTACCAGACCTTCAATCACCACCGCGTTTCCCTCCGATCACCAGAGAAAACAGTTCCGGCAGAAGCGTGTTGTCCGAATCAGTGATGAACGAGTTTCGTATTCGAAAATAGCACACGAACTTTGGTGAATACTACCGAAAACTGATACGCACAATGAGAGACTGTATGTTTTCTTTCCTCGTCAGTAATAGTGATCGGTAAAGCAATACTTAGTATTATACTCTTGATAGAGTGTTACAACGGATTTAATTCAGGTTATACAGAGATGTGCGGTTGTGAGGCAAGGGGCATAAAAGACGAGATGCTGATGGGCACCAATAAACATTGTCCAATTAGTAGTATAGGTATTTACTTTTCACCACAATTTTCCATATATATACAGGCGCAGATGTCAGTGATGGAGGCGGTGGCGCCGACAGCACAACGCTCAAAACACCTTCGACCCCTAATGGCCAGTCCTTTCATTTGCTACCAGCGGCATCGTATGGTGTCAGCTGATTCTTCAATGTATCGGTATTTTGCTAGAACTTTTTGCACACAAGCAAATTTTTACAGAATGTCTGTGTTTCCTATGTTTGAATCAGACTTGGTCATTTAAGTCATCGTGTCTGCTCTTGACAACGCTTACTTTCACTTTACTCTTTGCTTTCAAGTTTGGATTCAGTACTGTTAGGTTTTCTATAGAACATGGCCGTTTCGATCACCAGACATGACTTCGATCTAAATCTTCTTCTGGAGGCATGTTATGTGCCTAGTTTAAGAAACTGCAGAAACAGTTCGCCAAACTGATCGGATTCTCCAGCAAGTAATACAATCGATGGCACTTCACTTTACAACATTCCGTAGTCACGGTGGTCAACATTTCAACCATTACCTGTAAGGGAACAGTTCTGCTTCAGTTACGTACCGTATTGTACGCTGCTAGAACCAATTAAACTCATCACGATACAAGTTCACGTGTTTAGCCTGAGTGCTGTAGTACCACTTCATGTTTTGTTCTGTATATTTTGGCATTTTGACAGGAAGTAAGGAAATGAAAATAAGAAACCGAATAATCCGCAACACTACTATGTAAAAAGCCCGTGGATAGCACGCATCCCTATACCAAAATACTTAGAAAATGTACTTGAGCCAACTCTGATATTTATTCGATGGGATTCGTATTCTCCCTCTGTGTATGAAGTAATTTAGAAATATTTCGAATAAATAGTAATGCAAAATAGTCGAAATTGAATGCGAGAGTTGGAAGAAAATCCTGGTGGGACTCTTTAAATTATTGAGAATGTAGCCAAAATTTAATGTCGTAACAACATTTATTTTCCCAAATAGACATAAATTATGATAAACAAGCTATTGATGGAATATCGTAAACAACAAGACTACACTGGGTGGATCCTTGGTGGCAGAGACAGTTTAACCATGTGAACAGTGAGTCAAGTACTCTGGCCCTATACCAAAATACTCAGAAAATGTACTTGAGCCAACTCTGACATTTATTCGATGGGATTCGTATTCTCCCTCTGTGTATGAAGTAATTTAGAAATATTTCGAATAAATAGTAATGCAAAATAGTCGAAACTGAATGCGAGAGTTGGAAGAAAATCCTGGTGGGACTCTTTAAATTATTGAGAATGTAGCCAAAATTTAATGTAGTAACAACATTTATTTTCCCAAATAGACATAAATTATGATAAACAAGCTATTGATGGAATATCGTAAACAACAAGACTACACTGGGTGGATCCTTGGTGGCAGAGACAGTTTAACAATGTGAACAGTGAGTCAAGTACTCTGGCCCTAAAAATGTGGATAACGCAAGCTGAATGGATCTGACCCTGAGCAGACTTTGGTTGATCAAATCTGCTGGAGTTTCTCTTCATAGGTGTGGCTGAGAGCAAGTGGCGATTGAGGTCTGTACACCCTGACAGTGCCGAAGCGGCAGTGTGTTACCCTGCTTATTTCGTGCGGTGATGTAACTTGCAGCTGGCGCGATGTGTGGGCCGAAGGTGAGACGTGGAGGCTGCGCCTGTGAATCAACCGTGGCCACGAAAGAAGTGCAAAGATCTGACGGTCTAGCGATCAGATAGTCGGATCACAATTTACTCTCTACAAGAGCTCTGATATCACAGTAGATTGCAGTGTGTGACACACCTGCTCACTCGTCATACCAAGGACCAATTTACTTCACTTATATGACAGAGCGCACACGGATACCAAACGTCAAGACCGGTAAACCAAAAACAAATAAGAGTGCCCTCGTCAAACGAGTAGCCCGAGACCTTTGGAGTCACACTGTATGTACAGAAAGAACTTCAGCACAGGCTCTCCAGTCTAAACTACACGCAAGTGAAGCCAGTCTCAGGATAGGACCCAAGTACCAACTACACATGTCAGAGCTTCGACCAGAAGTTCTTACCAGACCAAAGTTCCGCACCCGAGTACTTCGCACCTCCCCCGAAAAATAAATCCGTTTTCCCGCAAAGTACATGAAAGACGCTGCCTTCACAGTGTCTTGAGACAATCGCAGAGATCTAGAGAGGCTAAATCTCCCCTCCCACACGACAGCACAAACTCATGTCGAATTAGGGCAAGAGTTAAGAAAACTGCGTCTCTGGAAAAAGAAGTAAGTGCCAATTACTGCCATTTTTATATTTCGGCAGAGGGGAAGATGATTTTGTTCAGAATTTGTGTCTCTTCCCATGGCAAAAAGAGAACAGATACAATCTCAAAGATTTTAACCTACTTTATCTAAATCGCCTGCGCCTTGGAGCTTGCTAGTCCTTGCTACAAGGTGTAATAAAGATTCTATCTCTAAACGTTTCTCAGATGCCAGAGTGTTCTTTACAACAGAGGCGGCCGGGGAAGTGGTTCACTGGCCTACCTGCACTATCGGCGAACAAAAAAACTTGTGTATTTTTATTACACATGGCTCTGTACACATTTCCCGGTTTACAAATGCACTGTGTAGACCAGGCTTCAGCTGGGCCACACGGGATTAGCCAAACGGGCTAGGGCGCTGCAGTCATGGACTGTGCGGCTAATCCTGGCGGAGGTTCGAGTTCTCCCTTGGGCATGGGTGTGTGTTTGTCCTTAGGATAATTTAGGTTAATTAGTTTGTTACTTTCGGGACTGATAACCTTAGCAGTTAAGGGGAGCCGGAGGTGGTCAAATCCAAAAAATTACGATTTTTTTTGCTACCGAAAATTAATTGGAACATTCCTCTTTAATGTAAACTTTTAATTATTGTTATACTCGCCCTAGAAAAGGGGATATTACCATTTTCCTCCACGCCTGCAGAGGAATTGGGTGACCGCTGAATGCATCTAACACCATCTCGTGACTTCCTGGCGAACTGCTTGGGATTTTCTCGGCCTGTTACGCATACAGCGCCTTATGTTACGCATACAGCGAGTGTGCAAGGGTTGACTACATTGTTTTCTGTGACAAAGGAAGCGCTAAGAGCGCGGAACATCGTCTCTTTGCTGTTTACTGTTTCGATTTAGTTCAGTGTTGCGCCTGTTGTTGGTAGTATTATACTTCTTGCGTAAAGCGTTGTTCTGGTTATGATGCCACGTTTTAGTAACCGTGTAAGAAGAGGAAGAACGTAGGGAAAAGAAAATTAACACTAATACCAAGTTGCGATACTACAATTACTGAAACAGTGCGTTCTTCTGCTAAGCAACACATGGCTGGCCATAGTCCTGTGACATCTTCTAGCAAGAAGCTGGCTGGTGGAAGTGACAGATTTCGTGAATATGTCAGTGACAGTGATGATATTAACGAAGTGCTGAGTATTGGATTATTATCTTCTGTGCTGAAAGAAAGTGTTCTGTGCAAAATGTGTTCAAGTGTAGGAGTGGGACTAGAGATAACAAAGCACTTTGGTTTAGCTTGTGAGATGAAGATAATCTGTGCATGTTGCAAGTATCAAGTGACTTTCTACAATTCACATGCCAGTCTAGTTGGTGAAAATGTACGATCTAGAGTGTTTGATGTGAATGTTCGACTTGTGTATGGTCTTCGATCCATTGGAAAAGGGTCTGCTGCTGGTAAATTGTTTTGTGGTATTATGAACTTGCCATCACCTCCAAGCAAATTTGGGTACTACTGTGAACTGGTAGGATCCTCTGTTGAAGATGTGGCTTTGAAAACCATGAAGGAAGCAGTGGAGGAATCTGTAGAAATGAACGGTGGTTCTAAGGATTTGGTAGTGGCATTAGATGGTTCCTGGCAAAAGAGGGCTCATAAATCCCTGAATGGGGTTGTAACTGCTACTTGTGGTGATAGTGCAAAAGTGATAGATGTTGCAATATTATCAAAGCATTGTAGGTGCTAAAATAAAATCAAAGGAGAGCACAGTGGAACCTGTGAGCCAAATTTTAGTGGATCAAGTGGAGCAATGGTAGTGGATGGAGTGAAACAAATTTTTTAACATTCAGTTCCCAGATACAACATTAGGTACAAATACTACCTTGGGAATGGTGACTCCAAAGGTTTCAAGCCTATAGAGGAACTGAAACCATATGGAAATGAATTTGTAGTTGAAAAGTTGGAATGCATTGGGCATGTGCAAAAGCGTATGGGTGCACGGCTTCGAAGGCTCAAACAAACTTTGGGTTCAAGTAAGCTCAGTTATGGAAAGACAATAGGAGGGAGAGGCAGGCTTACTGATGAGGTGATTGAACGTCTACAGAGATCTTACAGGTATGCTATAAGGAAAAATACCAGTAATGTTAGTGACATGCAAAAAGCAGTGTGGGCATTGTTCCTTCATACTGCCTCTTCCAATGAATACCCTCAACACAGCCTGTGCCCAAAAGATTCCTGGTGCAAATATAATGCAAAAAATGACTATGATCACAAACATGGTTTGCCAGCAGCTGTGATAAATGCAATAAAACCTATTTTTCATGACGTAGTACAGCCGGAATTGTTACACAA